>NC_133410.1:134685000-135310000 GCF_049350105.2 Macaca mulatta
ATTTTTAAGTTGCCAATTCTTTCATGTTGATCTATAGTAGATTCAATACAATCCTAATTAAAATTTCAGCGTATGTTTTGTAGAAATTTATCAGCTAATCATAAAATATATGTATAAACTCAAAGGACTTGGAATAGATAAAAGAACATTGAAAACTAACAGTTTTGTAGGAGATACACACCACCTGAAATAAAGACTTTACTCCCATCTGTAGTTACCAATGCGGTTGATATGGTGCTGGTCTAAAAATAGATAATTAGATTAAGGTAACAGAATAGAGTCCAGAAATTGGCACACATTTGTACAGTTAATGTATTTTCAACCACGGCACCAAAATGATTCAATAGGGAAATGAAAGTGTTTTCAATGCATGCTGCTGCAACAACTTGCTGTTAAAGTGATTTAAAAAAATGAACTTCAGTTTTACAGATCAATGAGACAGAAAATTAACAAGGATATTCAGGATTTGAACTCAGCTCTGGACCAAGCAGACCTAATAGACATCTACAGAACTCTTCACCCCAAATCAACAGAACATACATTCTTCTCAGCACCACATTGCACTTATTCTAAAATTGACCACATAATTGGAAATAAAACACTCCTCAACAAATGCAAAGGAACAGAAATCATAACAAACAGTCTCTCAGACCACAGTGCAATCAAATTAGAACTCAGGATTAAGAAACTCACTCAAAACTGCACAACTACATGGAAGCTGAACAACCTGCTCCTGAATGACTACTGGGTAAATAACAAAATTGAGGCAGAAATAAATAAGTTCTTTGAAACTAATGAGAACAAAGACAAAACGTACCGGAATATCTGGGACACAGGTAACGCAGTGTTTAGGGGGAAATTTATAGTACTAAATACCTACAGGAGAAAATGGGAAAGATCTAAAATCGACACCCTAACATCACAATTGAAAGAACTAGAGACGCAAGAGACAATCAATTCAAAAGTTAGCAGAAGATAAGAAATAACGAAGATCAGAGCAGAACTGAAGGAGATAGAGACACGAAAAACCCTTCAAAAAATTAATGAATCCAGGAGCTGGTTTTTTGAAAATATTAACCAAATAGAGAGACCACTAGCCAGACTAATAAAAAAGAAAAGAGAGAAGAATTAAATAGACACAATAAAAATGATAAAGGGGATATCAACACTAATCCCATAGAAATACAAACTACCATCAGAGAATGCTATAAACATCTCTCCACAGATAAACTAGAACATCTAGAAGAAATAGATAAATTCCTGGACGTATACACTCTCCCAAAACTAAACCAGGAAGGAGTCGAATCACTGAAGAGACCAATAACAAGTTCTGAAATTGAGGTAGTAATTAATAGTCTATCAATCAGCTGGGTGCGGTGACTCACACCTGTAATCCCAGCACTTTGAGAGGCTGAGGCATGTGGATTGCCTGAGCTCAGGAGTTGAGACCAGTCTGGGCAACATGGTGAAACCCCGTCTCTACTAAAATACAAAAAATTAGCCAGGTCTGGTGGCATGTGCCTATAGTCCCAGCTACTTGGGAAGCTGAGGCAGGAGAATTGCTTGAACCTGGGAGACGGAGGTTGCAGTGAGCCAAGATTGGACTACTGCACTCCAGCCTGAGTGACAGAGCAAGACTACTTCTCCAAAAAAAAAAAAAAAGCCTACCAAAAAAATCCCAGGACCAGACAGATTCACAGCCGAATTCTACCAGAGGTACAAAGAGGAGCTGGTACCATTCCTTCTGAAATGATTCCAGATAATAGAAAAAGAGGGACTCCTCCCTAACTCATTTTATGAGGCCAGCATCATCCTGATACCAAAACCCGACAGAGATACAACAAAAAATGAAAATTTCAGGCCAATATCCCTGATGAACATTGATGGGAAAATCCTCAATAAAATATTGACTAACTGAGTTCAGCAACACATCAAAAATCTTATCCACCACGATCAAATCGGCTTCATCCCTGGGATGCAAGGCTGGTTCAACATACACAAATCAATAAACATAATCCATCACATAAACAGAACCAATTACAAAAACCATATGATCATCTCAATGGATGCGGAAAAGGCCTTCGATAAACTTCAATACCCTTTCATGCTAAAAACTCTTAATAAACGAGGTATTGATGGAATGTATCTCAAAATGAGAAGAACTGTTTACGACAAACCACAGCCAATATCATACTGAATAGGCAAAAGCTGGAAGCATTCCCTTTGAAAACCAGCACAAGACAAGGATGCCCTCTCTCTCCACTCCTAAACATAGTATTGGATGTTCTGGCCAGGCCAATCAGGCAAGAGAAGGAAATAAAGGGTACTTAAATAGGAAGAGAGAAAGTCAAATTGTCTCTGTTTGTAGATGACATGATTGTATATTTAGAAAACCCCATCATCTCAGCCCCTAAGCTCCTTAAGCTGATAAGCAACTTCAGCAAAGTCTCAGGATAGAAAATCAATGTGCAAAAATCACAAGCATTGCTATACACCAATAATAGACAGACAGAGAGCCAAATCATGAGTGAACTCCCATTCACAATTGCTACAAACAGAATAAAATACTTACGAATACAACTTACAAGGGATGTGGAGGACTTCTTTAAGGAGAACTACAAATCACTGCTCAAGGAAATAAGAGAGGACACAAAAAATGGAAAAACATTTCATGCTTATGGATAGGAAGAATCAATATCATGAAAATGGCCATACTGCCCAAAGTAATTTACAGATTCAATGCTATCCCCATCAAGCTACCATTGATTTTCCTCACAAAATTAGAAAAAAAACTGCTTTAAATTTCATATGAAACCAAAAAAGAGTCCGTATAGCTAAGACAATCCTAAGCAAAAAGAACAAAGCTGGAGGCATCACACTATCTGACTTCAAACTATACTACAAGGCTACAGTAACAAAAACAGCATGCTACTGGTACCAAAACAGATATATAGAGCAATGAAACAGAACAGAGGCCTCAGAAATAACATCACACATCTACAGCAATCTGATCTTTGACAAACCTGACAAAAACAAGAAATGGGGAAAGGATTCCCTACTTAATAAATAGTGTTGGGAAAACTGGCTAGATGTATGCAGAAAACTGAAACTGGACCCCTTCCTTACATCTTATACAAAAATTTACTCAAGGTGGATTAAAGACTTAGCATGAGACCTAAAACCATAAAAATCCTAGAAGAAAACCTAGGCAATACCATTCAGGGCATAGGCATAAGGAAACACCAAAAGCAATGGCAACAAAAGCCAAAATTGACAAATGGGATCTAATCAAACTAAAGAGCTACTGCACAGCAAAAGAAACTATCATCAGACTGAACAGGCAACCTAAAGAATGGGAGAACATTTTTGCAATCTATCCATCTGACAAAGGGCTGATATCCAGAATCTACAAAGATCTTAAACAAATTTGCAAAAAAAAAAAAAAAAAAAAAAAAGTCAAAGAGTGTGAGAAGGGTGAACATATACTTCTCAAAAAAAAAAAAAAAAAGCATTTATGTGGCCAAAAAACATATGAAAAAAACCTCATTATCACTGGTCATTAAAGAAATACAAATTAAATCACAATGAGATACCATCTCAGGCCAGTTAGAATGGCGATCATTAAAAAGTCAGGAAAAAACAGATGCTGGAGAGGATGTGGAGAAATAGGAATGCTTTTACACTGCCGGTGGGAGTGTAACCATTGTGGAAGACAGTGTGGTGATTCCTCAAGGATGTAGAATGAGAAATACCATTTGACCCAGCAATCCCATTACTGGGTATATATCCAAAATATTATAAATCATTCTACCCTAGAGACACATGCACACGTATGTTTATTGCAGCACTATTCACAATACCAAAGACTTGGAACCAACCCAAATGCCCATCAATGATAAACTGGATAAAGAAAATGTGGCACAGATATAGCATGGAATACTATGCAGCCATAAAAAAGGATGAGTTCATGTCCTTTGCCGGGACTTGGATGAAACTGGAAACCATCATTCTCAGCAAACTAGCACAGGAACAGAAAAGCAAATACTGCATGTTTTCACTCATAAGTAGGAATTGAACAATGAGAGCACACAGACACAAGGAGGGGAACATCGGACACTAGGACCTGTTGGGGGTGGGGGCTAGGGAAGGGATAGTATTAGGAGAAATACCTAATGTAAATGACGGGTTGATGGGTGCAGCAAACCACCATGGTACATGTATACCTATGTAACAAACCTGCACGTTCTGCACATGTATCCCAGAACTTAAAGTATAATAAAAAAATGAACGTCAACTTATACCTCACACAGTAAGTAAAAATTACTTTGAGATGGAACATAGGCTAAAAATATAAACTTCTACAAGAAAACATAAGTATCTTCCTAGTCTCATGGTAAGCAAACATCCTTCCTTCCTTTCTCTTTTTCTCTGTTTCTCTCTCTCTCTCTGTTTCTCTTTCCCTTCTCTTCTCCTTCCTTCCTTCCTTCCTTCCTTCCTTCCTTCCTTCCTTCCTTTCTTCCTTCCTCCCTCCCTCCCTCCCTTCTTTCCCTTCCCTTCCTTTCCTTCTTTCCTTCCTTCCTTCCTCCCTCCCTCGCCACTCTTTCTCCCTTCCTTCCTTCCTTCCTTCCTTCCTTCCTTCCTTCCTTCCTTCCTTCCTTCCTTCCTTCCTTCCTTTCTTTCTTTCTTTCTTTCTTTCTTTCTTTCTTTCTTTCTTTCTTTCTTTCTTTCTTTCTTTCTTCCTTTCTTTCCTTTCTTTTTCTTTCTATCTTTCTCCTTCTTTCTCTTTCTTTCCCTTTTTTCTTTCTTTTTTTGAGGACCCAATAAACAAACTACAGATGAAAGGAACATATCTACAATTAATTTGACAAAGCCAAATAAAACCACAATGACACACCACTGCATACCCACTAGAATTAGAAAAGTCTAGTAACACTCAATGTTTGTATGAATGTAGAAGTTAGTGATGGAAGAATAAAATGGTAGAATCATTTTGGAAATTAACTTCTCAGATTTTCTTAAAAGTAGACAAAGTTATTTTGAAGACCATGTTATTTCATACCTAGATATTTAAACAGGAGACAGGAAAACATATATACACAAAAAAGTGCATGAGAATGTTGATACGATTTGGCTATGACCCCACCCAAATCTCATCTTGATTTGTAGTTCCCATAATCCCTGTGTGTCATCAGAGGGACCTGATGGGAAGTAATCAAATCATAGGGTCGGTTCCTCCATGCTCTTCTCATGATCGTGAGTTTTCATGAGATCTGATGGTTTTATATGTTTCTGGCATTTCCCCTACTGGCACTCATTCTCTCTCCGGCCACCCTGTTAACAGACACCTTCTACCATGATTGTAAGTTTCCTGAGGCTTCCCCAGCCACGCGCAACTGTGGGCTGATTAAACCTCTTTTCTTTATACACTACCCAATCTTGAGTATTTCTTCACAGCAGTGTAAGAACCAATTAATACAGATGATGTCCATAACAACTTTATTCATAATTGTTAAAGAGAGCAAACATTAAACATCTATCAACTAAGGATGGCTAGACAAATGGTTGTATATCCATATAGTCAAATAAGACTTAGGAAATTAAAACAAAAATGTAATAAGCTACTAATACACACAAAAATTATAAATCTCAAAAATATTAAGCTATTCAGCTGTTCAAAAGATGCCAGACACTCTGCAGTTAAATGCGAATTTCTCTTACAGTCAAGTAATAATGAAGCAAATGATTTTAAGAGATCAGAACAGTGGTAGTTTTTTGATAGATAGAATAGGGGTAAGTATGCAGTTTAGGTAGAAGTATAATGAATCTTTCTTAAATGATGAAAATATTTTTATATTTTGGTAGAAATATGAGTTATTCAGGTGAAGATATTTTAAAATATTTTGAATTGTACACATAATTTTGTGCATTTCACTGGACCTAAAATATACCTCATAAAAAGACCACTCCCAGACATATATGTTAAATCTTTAATGCAACTTCAGACACTTCAGTGAAACACTTTGAAAAGCACTTATCAGTTAACAGGAGTGTTTAGTTTAAAGCCTTTTAAGCATAGAATTTATATGCTCACAACATTTTTTTTTTTTTTTTTGAGATGGAGTCTTGCTTTGTCGCCCAGGCTGGAGTGCAGTGGCGCGATCTTGAATCACTGCAAGCTCCACTTCCTGGGTTTGCGCCATTCTCCTGTCTCAGCCTCCTGAGTAGCTGGGACTACAGGCACCCGCCACCACGCCCAGCTAGTTTTTTTTGTGTGTTTTTTTTTTTTTTTGTATTTTTAGTAGAGACGGGGTTTCACCGTATTAGCCAGGATGGTCTTGCTCTCCTGCCCTTGTGATCTGCCCACCTCAACCTCCCAAAGTGCTGGGATTACAGATGTGAGCCACCATATCTGGCCTAAAAAATGCTCCTACATTTTCAAAAATAAACAAAATGAGTGGGTATTAGTCCATTTGCATTGCTATTAAGAAATACCTGAGACTGGGTAAGTTATAAAGAAGAGAGGTTTATTTAGCTCACAGTTACGCAGGCTATTCACAAGGCACAATGCTAATATCAGCTTCTGATGAGAGCCTCAGAAAGCTTCCAATCATGGTGGAAGGTGAAGGGGAGCCAGCATGGTGAGAAAGGGAGCAAGAAAGAGAGGAGGAAGTGCCAGGATCCTTTTAAACAAACAGTTCTCCTGTAAACTAACAGAGCAAGAACTCACACATCATTAAAGGTATGGAGCTAAGCCATTCATGAGCAATCCTTCCCCATGATCTAACACTTCCCACTAGACCCCACCTCCAACATTGGGGAGCACATGAGATTTGGAGGGTGCACACATCCAAAAATAACAGGGTGATTTCACTGGCAATAATTAGAAACCTATAGATATCCGTTACCAGATCTCAAGTTGAGAGCTGGCTTCACAAAAGTGATAAGAATTGAGTAACAGTCTTCAGTGTATTTTTGTAAAAAGTCTAATATCTGTGACCTAAGAGAGTATTTAGCATTCTCATGTAATCAAGATATTCATACTTCTACACATTTCTAATCTCACCCTAATTTCATATTTTCCAAATATTGTAAATACATGAAACATCTTTAAAATAGAAGCCTACCCCTTCTCTTGGGATTTTGGCATCTTTTTGGCATTATATGTGATGAAGTTGTTCAAAGAGGCAAGGAAAAATACAATATATCACTATAGTATCAAATTATATTAATTTTTCACTTCGTGTATGTAACAATCTTGATACTACTTTCCAAACATAAAAATAAACTTAAAAGATTTTCCTTCCTTTTACAAGTGATACTTTTGCTTTTTAATGTACTTTAGTATTAATTCGTTGAAGCATTTTATTTAATTTCAAATAAATATTTTTAACATCACATTATGATATTATTAATTGTTTTGAGATTGTATCTGTACTAGTTCAAATGTCATGTTCTTGGCTTTACCTCCGCTGTGTGCTCTAATTAGAGATGCTCCTCATGTTGTCTTCCTCCTTGCCATACAAACATGTGCCTTTTTGCATTACTGTGTTTTATTTTCTCTCTGGTGATTATCCTTATCTGAAATAATTGTTGCTTACATTTTTTAAAAAATCTCTGCTTATTATCATCTGTTTTACAATGACAATGATTTGTCTTGCTTATGCTATATCTCCAGTGCCTATGATATTGCCAGATGCAGATTAGGCATTCTTTAAGTATTTGAATGAAACAAAGAATGAATACACTTTGTAAAGGTATCTAAAATAGCAGGTTTGTGTTGCATTTATTCATTTATATTTCTTTATATTTGTCTTCCATTTATTAAATGGCAAGGAGAAGAAATTTACATTGAGAAGACAAGAGTAGAAAGAGATCAGCACTGTGGGATTGTAAAAATAATTGTGCAATTTGATATGTTTAAATGATCATAACCATGCTCTGATTCACACCACAGTGGGAATAATTCTAGTCTCAAGAAATGGATTGAAAAAAATCTCATGCTTCAGTTTTGTAATCTCATGTGTAAGTAGATAAGCAGATTTTTTTAAAGGTCATTGAAATATGATTATAACCATTTACTAAAGAAAAAAAAAGTGTTCAGTCCCAAAGCTTTTTACATCTTGATAAGCAGAGTAAGAACAGTTAAATCTAGTCCAAGTTTGCCTTAGATAAATGGCTATCAGACTCCATTAGCCAGTGATTCTGCCTTCTTTCATCTTGTGCAATGAGGAGGGAAAAGTAAACCATTAAATCACAAAAGTCAGCATTGAAACACTTGGAAAGTAGTTCAAATATGGACAGATCTGTTGGAAAGAGCATCAGTGTGATCTACTAATTACTAACAGGCAAAATGATATGAACGAAACTATCCTGGACCAATTTCTGTAAACCTTGAATGTTTCTTCGTTACTTGGGTTACATTTCCCCTCACCATTTACTACCCCATCACAACCTGAAGCACCAGTTTAAATCATTCATTTAAACTTGATCATATGGGGCAATTTAAAGTTCTTACTTCCTCTTGCCAGCTTACAAACACATCAATACTAGGAGTCTTTCAAATTCCAAAATGAAAGTCACTAACTTTATATTTAATTGTCATACTAATAATCATCATCATCATCATTATCATCATAGTCATCATCAACATTGCCATCATCCCAGTAGTTTAATAATGCCTGGATAGTGCAGAGGTGAACAAGCCTTTCAGAACTGTTAATATTGATTTCAGCATCAGCCATGACCTTGTTTGGCCCTCCTATGCATGACTCTTGGATATGTATAGCAAGAATCAGATAATGACATCAAATGATTTACAAAAGCTAATTAGTAAAAATAACCAACTGACTAATTTTTATCACTGCTTTTTTTTAAGGTTGGTAATCCCCAAACATAGTCCTGATCATTATTATTTCCATGCTTTTAGATTATATCATTGAAAGTTAATGTGCTTTTGAAAATTTTCAATGTCATGCATTTATTCAATTTTCCTTTACTCATTTATTTGTAAAAGCATCTTTGGATTCATCAACCATTTTTTTCTTGTCATTAGATACTATTAGATGTCATTTCCTTACAGAAAAGCATTGATGGAAGACACCCTGAAAGAATAATAAAAGACAAGGATTTAACTAAGTAATGAATGGCAAGAAAACATTTAAAAGAAACAAAAGGTAACAGGGTCAAAGATACTAAAGTAATAGAAAGAGAATCTAATTTAAAAGATTACACTTAAGTGTAATCTCAAAATATCCAATATCATGTACAAAGTTTATGATGTTTTGTTGATCTGAGCTAAGTACTTTTGGAATCTTCATTTTGTGGTTAATTATGCTACAAGAATCTCTATATGAGATTAGTGCCTGATTATATGGTGGGAAGGATATATTTTTCCAAATGTTGTTATACTTAAAAAAAAAATTTTGGATTGTGTTACACATACAGTAATATAAAACATTTTATGCTGATAATTTTATCTTATTATCTGCAATACGGGTGTGGCTTATCCTCTACTTATTTGACAAAATACATTACCTCATGTAATTATAATTTATTTGATATCTTTAATAAAATATTTTAAGCTAGATCTCTTGGAGGCTGTCACATATCCTTTCCTAATATCATTTTATGCATGATCAGCAATTGTTTTATAAAATGAAAAGTTAAATAAAACCACAGACCTTTATTCATATAGCTCCATGGTGGTCTTCATTAGCAAACTCTGATATTTTATTAGTAAGATGATTTTAAATAATATATTTTTAAAACTTTCACATACAAATTAAAAAAAATTAAAGGACAAAAATCAGGCAAATTTACTATGGTTTATAATTTGCCACACATTATCACTAGCTGGTCTTTTTATTCATTGTGTATTTGCTATACTATTCTAAACCTATTTGTTGTAATATTACATGGGAATTCCACAAATCTTGCAATGGGCTAGCAAGTTAATCTTCATTAAAAAATTCACTAAAATTATTAAAGTTGTATTTTTTTACAGATTTAATTCTAAACATTAAGTGGTGCATCTGATAGTTTATTCTTTATTAATATATAATGTAATAAAAATTACTCAATGTAAACTCCTCGAAAGGATGGTTAGCTTTTTGACTGCCATAGGTGAATTTCTGAAACACAAAGTAAATATACAACTATCCATTAATAAGCAGACGTTTATTACCAACTATGTGTAAAGTGTCTCAGTATCCAAAAGAAAAATGAAATTATTTTAGTTAAATATCAGTGAAACAATTTGCCTTTTCTAACTGAAACCATGTGAAATTCACCTTTAACGGTCCTGTATGTTGTGGGCTCTGCAAGCATCCTGTGAGTACTCCTCATGTATGAATGAATGTGTAGCTGGAGAGAAACATGCCTATATTACTTGTTTTGAATGAAAATCCTATTTCATAGATTAGCTAGTGCAATCACTTTTCAATTCAAAACATATCCAAATTCATGCAACAACATGATAGACCCTGATGTGAACGGAGTTTTCTGTGCATAATTCGGATGGGATCATATGTTGAGGTAAGGGTTGCCAGGGAAGATTGTGTGTAATTTATAATAATAAAACTTATTTTAGTGAATATTTATGACACAGAGTATATCAGATTTCAGCTAGAAAAGCAAAACCAGTAAGACATATATATGAACAGATTAATTGCAAGAAATTGTCTCACAACTAATTGCGTCACACCTGTGACCCCATTTCCAACACAGCTCACGTGATTCCTAATTGTTCTAAGCAAGCTGTGGTGGTTCAATTATCCTTGCAGTAATTCTGTTATGGTTAGTTCTCTGACACAATTCTGACCAATGAAAGCTGAGAGACCAGCTATGAAAGTTCTTTGAAAATATGCACAAGGATGCTTTTGTAGTCATAAGGGATGCTTAAAATGTAGTTATAAGAGATGCCACAACTGTTTTACAAACATGAAAACAGAGGTAGGAACAAAACAGGAAGTATAGGAAGAACTTGGTCCTCTATAGTATTATCCAGCCACTCAATAAACCACCTTTGCAAGCTCTGCCATATTTATCTTTTATAAACACACGCGCACACACACACACACACACTTTTTTTGATAACACCTTTTTCTTGTTTATTTTGTTTGGATAAGAAATTTTTGTTAAATCAATTGATAGCCTTTTAACTGATACAGAAGCCAAATGGAATCAGAAGTAGCTTAGTAAATGGTGAAATCAAATGATTCAAATGCTCATTGGCATTACAAAAAAGTGGTCAGCAGCAACATGTCGTCCTTTGAATGTGAATTGTGGAATCACAGTATTTGAAGCTGGGAGTCACAGCAATTCTTCCCACAGTGGTTCTCAGGCTTTAGCATGTGCCAGAATCACCTGAAGTTGAGTTGTGAGATTTCAGGCTTCTCTTCTAACATGGACCTCTCAATTTTCTCTGAGTAATTCTCTTATAACTGCTCTCATTTGGCTTGAAGTAAAGACAAGCCCTGCCTCTCAGGCATTTTCATCTACTTGAATTTTCTCAATGAATCCTCTCAATAAATCTCTAGTCTTACTGATATGAGGTAGGAGGGGACTCTGCCTAAGCCTAGGCGTGGCAGGCAGAGAGGAGGAGGACTGCACTTTGTGGAGCGTCCCTTACGATATTGTCCCTGTCTGTTGCCTGGGACTGACTGAAGCCAGCAGTGCCATATAGGCAAGACCCTCCAAACCTGGATCTGGTCTCATAAATTCTAGTTTTGGGGAGACTACCTCAAGATGATCTATTTTCCCCCACGGCACTGACATGCTGATTTTAGGTGACTCGGTTACATCAAAACGCAGGAAAGTTTCAGGACTCTTGGCTATCAGTGGTCCACTGATGAGTTTTGAGCTTGAACCATGTGAGGCTGGGCATTAGCTCTCTCACCCCTACGTTCTGACCATGACGCTGCCTCCAGTCTGCAGCACCCAAAGGCAACTGGAGTGTTAGTAGGCATCCTTTATTTTTTGCACTCCCAGCCATTGGTACTTGGGCAGTCGCTCCACCCCCTCAGGCAGTCCTCCAGGGTTGACCTTGCCAATCCCGGTTGAATTGTTTCAAGACTCTGGGTCTGCAGCAACAAGCCACTTCTTAATTATATCCCTCATGCTTCAATAGCTAAATCTTAAGCTGTACAATCCAGAAACGGACATTTCTTACATAAATGGGACTTCTGCACACAGCACTTTATCCACTCTATTGGCGGTTCTATGTAGAAGGTAGGTTTGTGGTTAACATTGAAATGTCTCACATTTTAATAATGTAGTGCTTACAACCTAAAGAGTTCAAGAGAGGTCATAATTGGAAGATATGTCATTCTGCATTTATGCTATTATATGCCAAACAGTAAATTTAACAAGACAAGCAAATTATTATTCACATTTTCTTGCATACCCTGGTTAATACTTGCATTTGTGGGAAACATCAACAGCCATTGAGAGAGTCTTTGGAAGCTCATATTCACTGGCTATTTGATGATGCGGTGTCATGAGTGAGGATGTGAACAGATTTAAGTAAAAGTGACCGGAAAACTGCAAAAACAAGAAGATTGTAAGAGTTTTTATACAGCTGGGTTCTAAAGAGCCATGGTGTTATGAGTAACACCCTTGTTTTTCATAGTGGGAAATATGAAATATGATATATTCTTTGGAGAATATAGATCACAGAGGGTTGGTTCTTGGACTGAAATGGAAAAGACAGTGTGTAGCACTGGAAGATTCTTCCCGTGCATTCACTGAACATGAAATATCACCTCTTCTTCACTTCATTCCAAATTGTCATTGATAAATCCATATATTTCACATGGGCCCTTATATTTTGTAATGCATTATAAATTTAAAGATTTTATATAAAGAAGGATCTTATGAAATATTACTCTCAGAATGCCTTGAAAACCCTGAGTTAAATACGCTGGGAAACTTCGAGAACTTCTCATTTAGAATCTCTTCACTTATCATGCATGGCATTCAACTTTGAGTCCTTAGCCAATTTAGAAACAATAGAAATAATTCTATTTAATTCTATTCCACATTTATCTATGGATACATTAGTAAATACACACACACAAACAGACACATACATTATCTCAACATTCATTACCTTAAATCTTGCAATTCAAATTAAGGAACAACATCTAAGAAAAAAATGTCTATACCATTTATAACTTGACATGGTTTGAATGTGTGTCCCCTCCAAATCTCATGTTGAGATAAAAGCCCCAGTTTTGGAGGTGAGGCATAGTAGGAGGTGTTTGGATCATGGGGGCAGATCTCTCACGAACGTCTTAGTGCCATCCATCCTTGTGATAATGAGTGAGTATGCACTCTGTGTTCATGTGGGATCTGGTTCTCTAAAAGAACGTGGCATCTCCACCTTCTCTCTTGCTCTCTCTCTTGCCATGTGACTTGCCCGCTACCCCTTTGCTTTCTGTCATCATTGTAAGCTTCCTGAGGCCCTCACCAGAAGCTAAGCAGATGCTAACACCACACTTCCTGTACAGCCTTCAAAAGTGTGAGCCAATTAACTCTCTTTACTTAATAAATTACCCAGTTTCAGAGATTTCTTTATAGCAATGCGAAAATGGCCTAACACATAACTTAAATAATATATAGTAATATCTAATATGTATTTACATTGTAAATTATCTTATCCTCTTATAAATATTAACATATTAATTTGTTACAACCTTCATGTGATATAGTTATAATTTTTATCCAGCCTTTGAAAATAAAAAATTTAAGGAAAAAGGAGGTTAAATAACTGCTCATAATCACAAAGCTTGTAAATGCAAGATGGAGTTTTAACTCAGAAAGCCAAATTCTCAACCATATTTTTACTGCCTCTCATATGACTGATTTATTTTCTCTCTCTCTTGATTTTACATTCATGTATAGTTTGTCCTGAAATGAATTTTTAAGGAATACATTCTTTAAAACAAAGTGTTTCACAAGAAAATTTTGTTGTTAATCATGTTGAAATGAGAGACTGCGATTCTGGGGCATTTTAAAAGCAGTGCATAATAAATTAATTCAGTAGAGATTATATTTGCTCAAAATATTTAGCAATACAAAATTTCCATAAGGCAAATTTTGGATAGCTCTTCAGCATTTGAAATGACATCATGAGAAAGACACCTGAAAACTCTGCATACACAATAACTGATTAGACAATTACTGGGATTATACATACATTTTCGTGAGCCAGCACAGCAATTATTTTTCTCTGAACTGCAGGACCAGAAAGGTCACAACTGACCACCCAGAAGTTTGATCAATTTAACAACTGCCTCTAAACTCTCCCTGGAGTCCATGATTCCTCTATTTATTGGAAAACCTCAATCTTAATTTTTAGTCTACAAAAATGATCATTTTTATTTGATAGAGCACTCAAAAGCAGTAAAAAAAAAAAAAAAAAAAAAAAAAAAAAAAAAGTCACTATAGTCCACTGGTTTTAAAGTTGGTTTTAGTTGTACTCTAAAACTAGAAAAAGTGGGTTACTTATTAAAACCATATTTTCCAATTAAGTTCTTGCAAGGGTTCAGATTGCACACAGTACTATTATGCAGGGCTATTTAAGGAGGTGCTATAACTCTTAAAAAGTGGTGCATGCTCAGTTCCAGACATGGGTTTTTATGACACTTTCACATTTTCATTTGATCGTGTAGTAAATAATAACATAAAATCCCATACAATGGCCAAAATTAGAGTTACATAATCCTCTGAGTACTCTTAACTTGTAGAAGGGTATGTTTTGATCATTTTTAAAGCATGGATATATGTTTTTGTGTGTGTTTCTTATTAAAATATTTAAAATAAACTTGAGATGTTGTATACATTTTTGATGATGTAATATAAAGCTAGTTGTGCCTCCTAATTACATTATATATTTCAGGCTATAATTTAAAATAATCTATTATTTTAAAGAGGAATTTTGAATTTGGAAACTCTAGATTTAGCCAAACCAAATAACTTACATTTTTATTTCCAAATCTCCACCCACACTGCAACGTATTCTAATTTTCTCCCATTATCTCACTGAAACACCATCTATTAATGTAATCAATGAACTGTACAAAAATAAATACAATAGGGCTATTTAATTTTTTAAAAAGTAATTTAATCTTTCAGTAACATAAACTAATGTGATCATAGTCCGCCTCTAAACCCCTATTAAATCTTTTGTTTCTTGGGTTAGTTAATAGAGTGATCTTTCAGCTTTCCTATTACCTTACTGTTTCTTCTCTTGTCCTTTTCTTTTCTATAAAGCCATATATTGACATTCTTCAAGGCTCAACCCTGGGCCCTTAGGAATCTCATTCTTACTCAAGGCTTTAACTGCCCCTTAGAGACAGATAATCCGTATCTATTTACACCTTCCCACAGGCCTCTCATTGAATTCTTCAGTAAACTTACAATCAGTCTCCCATTCTCTTACCTAGTTTTCTTCCAATGTTTATCATTATTTAATCCATTGCAAGAACAAAGAATAAATATTATTGACACCTTTCAAGATGCACTTCCCTAATCCAATCAATCAAAAGTCCTAATGTCCACTTAGATGTTTCTTCTCTATTTCTACTGCATATTTCAGTCTTTGCTACAATCATGTATTTCTTGCATTCTTTTACCTTGAGTTGACCTACCCACACATACTTACTACATTGCAAATATATTATCTGCATTTCTACCAGAACAATACTGTTGAAATGTAAATCTGATGATCCCCATTGTGCGAAACTCTCCAATCAGTTATTTCTATTCTTCTGACAAGTACCAGATCCCTTGACATATCCTAATTGACCCTACCTACTCTGTTCTCTACCTACTTTTTTAGCCTCTCTTCTACTTATTTCCTCTTTTTTTCTCTTCACTTTTCATATCCTATTTTAGTCTTCATGGCCATGAGGTTTTCATTCAACATAGATATATTGAAAATGCTTTGTCTTCTTTATCAGGCAGCTTTTGCTGAAATTAATGGATAACTTTAGATCTACTGGCACATTCAATAGTAATTTATTATATCCTATAAAAGGCCAAGAGACATTTAGAAAGGTCAATATCATCAAAGCTCTGGGCTTTCATAATGTCTCTCTTATATCATATTCACCTACAATGCCTCCCCTTGGGTTATCATCTTGTCACGGGACAACAGGCTCTCCTTGCCCACCATCCTCCCAAAACCAATGAGAACAGCAGGTGTTGCAGGAAAGAAAATGTTTAATAAGCACCGGGTCAGCCAAACAAGAAGAGCAGGGAGAAATTTCTCCAACCCATCTCCCTAAGAATTCAGAGGCTAGTGTTTTTTAAGGGTACTTTGGCAAGCAGAGGACTGGGGAGCTTAAGCGATTCATTGTCTGGAGATAAAAATCACAGAAGTATCTAAAACCATCTTTGCACAGCTGAGTTAGTTCCTGGAAGGGGGTCTCAGGACTAGGTTTTGTCTCTTGGTCTGCTGCAATCCTAAATCTGGAAAATATCTCAAAGACCCAGTGCTTTAGGTTTCACAGTAGCGATGTTATCTATACGAGTAGTTGGGGGAGCTATAAATCTTGTGACCCCAGATTACATTCTCTGTACAGTAGGCAACTTATAGTAAAACAAGATAAGCAATGGTAGGTCATTGTTTAACTATTCCTATTCTTTAGCAAAGTTCAAGCCCCTTCTATAATTCTAACCTTGTCTTATGAATGCAGTTTCAATCTCTGAACAAGGAGGAGAGTGTTTTCTGTACCTCAAAATTTAACTACAAACTAAACTTCTCTCATAATTATCTCAGACTCCATGTGAGAATAAGGAAAAAAAATAAAATTAATCTCTGATGTTAGAAGCAAGGCAGAGTCAGTCATGTTAGATTCCTCTTCTTATAATTCTACAAAGGTGGTTTCAGTCTCTGAAGATTTAATCATGAATATAGTATCTCAGAGTATTATATGCTTCATATAACACCTAAAGATAAAAGCTTTTGTTTTTTCTTTGTGTCTTATTTAAAGATGTAGAAATCCCTGAAGATCTCACAGATAATTTACCCCTATGCATAACTGGCCACAAAATGTTACATGCTTATGAGTGAAACAATAATACAAGTAATATGGAACACTCCTGAGTCTTCCTGAATATTCTCAATTAAATAAAACTCTCGCTCATAACTTTTCTGGAATCTATTTCTACATATTGCATTTCCAGTGGGGTGGGTCGTTGTTCTTTGTACTGTCACATAATTCTTGAGAAATGATCACAATATTGGGTTTGTATATGTATTGTAAACCAAAAATTATTTGAGGCTTCTTTCAATTAAGTTAAAGGTTTATTTTACCAATATTAAGGACTGTGGCCCATGACACAGCCTCAGAAGATCCTGAGAATATGTGCCCAAGATGGTTGAGTTACAGCTTGGTTTTATACAATTTAGGAAGACAGAGTTACAGGTAAAAAGGAAATTATCCACTGGAGTGGCCCCAAATGGTAGGACATCTCAAAACAAGGACTTCCAAGTCATTGGTGGATTCAAATATTTCCTGATTGGCAATTGATTGAAAGAGTTAAGCTTTGCCTAAAGAGTTTGAAATTAGCCTAAACAATGCTCGAATTAAGATAAGGGGGGTTGTGGAAGCCAAGGTTCTTGTTATGTAGATGAAGTCTCCAAGCAAGGTTCAGAGTGAATGATGGTAAATGTCCTTATCTAACCTTAAAAGGTGTCAGACTCTCTGGAAAATTCTACACAATTCAAATTTCCCTCACAAGAAACAGCTTTGCAGGGCCATGTAAAAATATATCAAGGAAATATATTTTAGGGTAAAATACTTTAATTTCTTCAGAGTCTGCTGTCTCTCATGTCAGGTTGGAATTTGGTATTTTATTGCTACAAAGAGCCTGTTTTGTCAGTCCTGTGATCTGTATTTTAATGTTAATGCTGGTCAGTTGTACCTAAACTCTAAAAGGAGGAGGATATAAAGAGGCTTGTTCAGCACCCCCTTCATAAAATGGCCTGAACCAGTTTTCATGTTTCTTTGGAATGCCCTTGGCCAAGAGGAGAATCCATTCAATCAGCTAGGTGGCTTATGATTTTATTTTTGGTTTATAGTATGAACCTAATAAGATGCATGAAGTAAAATTCTCAATGACTGATAAAAAAAAAAAGAACATGAATCTATTTATATATAATTTTAGTTAGAGATCTACATTTAAACTCATTTGTGGGTCATCAAATTGAAGAGAAAGATTATTTCCAAAATGGCAGCATAAGGGTATCTATGAACCCACTCACAAGTAAAGCAAGCAAAACTGACTAAAACTGTAAAAGAACAACTATTTAAAGTCTCTGAAAATTGTACCAATGCTATACATTAAATTAAACAAAATCAGTTATTCAAAACAATCTACTAAAATCCCATAAGAACATCATAAGTTTGTGACATTCGAACCACAATTTGTTCACAATCCTATTTCTCCAACTCAATTTGATGAAAGCTCCTTTTAGGGCAGATGTGGCCAGAAGACACTCTTTCTCTCCTCACTCTTTTTCTCCTCTGTCTTGCTTCTAACATCAGAGATTAATTTTATTATTTTTCCTTATTCTCCAAGGATTACCTCATCTCACTGGGCAGGTCAGGCTGCCAGCATTTCTCAAACCTTCCAACTGCAATTTGAAGAGGCTAATTTCCTCTTCAATATGGCCAACAATTAAGGGAATCCCTTTCTTGATCTGGCTCCTATTGATAAGTTTGAGTCTCTATTTATTTGTAAGGTATAGAGGTTATACCCTATCTATGGTGGCTTTGTCTACCCTAGGCCCTACCCAGAGGCACAGCAGACCAAGAATAACGGGGCCTAATTGCTTTTCCCCAAGTTCACTTGCTAGGGTGGAATTTACACACTGGGAGAGATAAGCAGAGAAGACAAGCGGTTATCACCCCACTCAATGCCTAGAGTAGTGGATCAGAGATTTTGACTAGTGGGGAGAGGCAGTTGATAAGAAAAACGAAAAGCAAAAACAAAACACAAAACAAAACAAAACAAAAAAATGCAGAGATTCCCCACAGTAACTGATTTTAGTAGAATGAGAGTATGAAAAATTTAAGCCTGAGAGTACTCTCAAAAACAGTAGATCATCTTAATTAAGAACAGCAAACTAAATCAAATGGACCATTGTTACAGCTTGTAGCCCAGGCACAGTGGCTCAGAGACTTTGCCCAGAGGGGAAAAAGGCCATGAGAACACTGAAACTCCTCCCCAAAGAAATTGATTTATTTAGAACAGTGTGGGGAATTTCAAACATAATCATGCTCTGGAAAACAATAGAGATTTTGATTATAAATCATTAAGAGGAAAATGGCAACACAGGAGATTAACAAGCTAACCTGTAGGCAGGCTAGTTTATCAAAGAGAACCAGGGGAAAACATAGCTAAGTAGAGGTCTGATGTCAGAATATACCTCAAAGATTGGCCTCAAAAACTACTCCGGCAAAGGGGCCCAGGTTTAGTTGAATCAGACTAAACCTGGGAGCACTTTATGTTTTAGGGAGCACTTTATGTTTTAGGACATTGTCAAAAAAAAAAAAAGAAAGAAAGAAATCTATTAATTAGTGGAAGTGAGTGTAATTAGTGGAAGTAATTAGTGGAACTGGGTGTAATACCAAATGGGATAAACAGCTTAACAGAGAAATCAGAGAGGGAGAGAATAAAAGATATTCTTTCTAAAGCCTTTGCCATCCCAAAGTGAATGTGCACATGCCCAAGGTTACAACCAGTCTGAGGTGCAATACCAAATGATGTACTCAGCTGACTTTTCTTTAAGAAATTTGCAACCTGATCCTAAAATTCATATGGACGTTTAAGGGATCCAGCATAAGCAAACAATCTGGAAAAAGGAAAACACATTTGGAGTGCTTATATTTACTAATTTTAAAACCTACTACAATAATACCGTAGTCAAAGGGTATGGTGCTAGCATAAGGATAGTCACATAGAACAATAAAATAAAACTGAGAGTCCAGAAATAAAACATCATGGTTATAGTAAATTGATTTTCAACAAGGGTGCCAAGATCAATTAATGAGGAAAAAAGTCTTTTCAACAAAGGGTGCTGGAACAACTGGATATCCACATGTAAAGAAATGAATTTGAGGCTGGATGTGGTGGCTCACACCCGTAATCCCAGCACTTTGGGAGGCAGAGGTGGGCGGATCATGAGGTCAGAAGATGGAGACCATCTTGGCTAACATGGCAAAACCCTGTCTCTACTAAAAATACAAAAACTTAGCCAGGCATGGTGGCACACGCCTGTAGTTCCAGCTACTCAGGAGGCTAGGCAGGAGAATCTTTGAATCCTGGAGGCAGAGGTTGCAGTGAGCCACGTTCATGCCACTGCCCTCCAGCCTGGGCCACACAGGACAGAGTGAGACTCTGTCTCAAAAAAAAAAAAGAAAAAAGAAAAGAAAAGAAAAAAGGAATGAACTTGAATCCCTATTTTATACCATAAACAAAGATTAACTCAAAATATATCAAACACCTAAATGTAAGCACTAAAGCAATAAAACTATTAGCAGAAAACATAGGTGTACATATTTATAATCTTGGATTAGTCAGTAGTTTCTTAGATATAATACCACAATTATAAGTAACAACAACAACAACAAAAATGGGTAAACTGGATATTGTCAAAATTAAAAACCTTTTTCCTTCAAAGGACACCACTAAGAAAATGAAAAGACAACCCATAAGTAATACAAATAATACATCTGATTTAAAAAAGCTTGTATCTAGAATATATAAGGAAATGTTATAACTCAAAAATAAAATGACAAATATTAAGAAGTTTTACATGGGCAAAGTATCTAAATAGACAATTCCCCAAAGATGATAAACAAATGATTGATAAGCACAATAAATGATTAGCAATATCAATAATCAGAAATAATTAGCAATCAGAGAAATGTAACTCAACACTGCAAGATACCACTTCATACCCACTAAGACAGCTATAAAGAAAAAGATAACAAAATGTGTTATGTGGAGAACTGGAATTCTCACGTACTACCTGTGGGATGTAAAGTGGTGTTGTCACTTTGGAAAACAATCTGGCAGTTTCTCAAATGGTTAAACGTAGAGTTACTACTAATTCAGCATTACTACTTCTAGGCATATGCCAAAGATAAATGAGAACATATGTCCACACAAAAGACTGCAAAAGAATGTTCACAGCAGTATTACTTAAAATAGTCAAAAAATAGAAATAACACAAATGACCATCAATCGATGCATAGATAAATAAAATGCAGTGTATCTATACAATGAAATATAATTCAGCAATACAAAGAAATGAAGTATCAATACATACTACAATATGGATGAATCTTGTGAACATTATACTTAGTGAAAGAGGTCAAATGTTGGTAAGTTTGATAATAATTACTATTAACACTATACCTTCCATTAAACTTTTCACTAGTGAATTATTTTTCTATAAATGGTCATTATACCTATGTAATTTTTTTTTTTTTTTTTTTTTTTTGAGACGGAGTTTTTTTTGTGTTTTTTTTTTTTTTTTTTTTTTTTTTGATACGGAGTTTTGCTCTGTCTCCCAGAGACACCTTTCCCTCCCAGGCTGGAGTGCAGTGGTGTGATCTTGGCTCACCGCAAGCTCTGCCTCCCAGGTTCACGCCATTCTCCTGCCTCAGCCTCCCGAGTAGCTGGAACTACAGGCACCCGCCACAATGCCTGGTTAATTTTTTTGTATTTTTAGGAGAGATGGGGTTTCACTGTGTTAGCCAGGGTGGTCTTGATCTCCTGACTTCGTTATCCATCCGCCTCGCCCTCCCAAAGTGCGGGATTACAGGCACGAACGACTGCACCCTGCTAAATTTTCTTATAACGTAGTTAATACTATTTTTAAAACAGAAAATCTTTGTCGAGATCAGTTTAGACGACTATTTTGGCCTAGACAAATTTGAGACATTATTAACATAGTGGTGAAAATCAGACATATGAGTCAGAACGGTTGACATTTTAATTTTTAGCTTATACCTTGGTGTTGTATAATCTGAGGAAATTGTAGTATCTCTCTGAGACTTGGACTTAAAAGGATTTAGTTCCCACTTGAAAAACATTTTAGTTTTAAAAATTACTCTGGGAATCAAAAATGTGCTATCTGTGAATGGCTTACTCTGATTCAACCCATGAGAGAAAATGCCTACTGTATATATCAAAGAAAAACAAAGGTAATATATTTTACCAATTTGGTAATAGAAATACAATTATGAAGTATAAACATTATTTAGAAATCAATATAGTCCACAAAACTGGAACTTAGTTTCCTGAAATCTTGAGAATTATTATTTAAAATTTGTCAATAATTTTAATTTATAACAGTTGGAGCCAGTTCACCTTACTTAAAGACCTGTCCTGGAATACATTTTCTTGAGTGGTGTTATTTAAGTTGTAGACTCCTGGAAAGTATATACTTCCTCTACCCCCAACACATACACCCCCTTTAAAAGCTTTGGAGCTTAGACTTGTCTTCCTTTTTTGGGGCTTTTCTTCTTTTTCCTTCCCTCCCTCCCCCTTTCTCTTCCTTCTTTCTTTCCTTCCTTTCTTCTTTCCCTGCTTCCTTCCTTCCTTCTTTCTTTCCTTCCCTTTATTCTTTCTTTCTTACTTTCTTTTTTCTGCTCATGCTCCATGCCATGGCTGAAATTATGCTGACTCCTGCTCACATATGTCAATTTATATCCATCTATTTACTTATAGGCCTGTGTGGAAAAAGATTGAGAAAGGTGTATCTTCTTGTACGGAGGTCGAGTAGAAAAAAATCCAAACAAAACTATTAAAATAGCACTCACCTAAAAAAGACATTGTGGGAAAGACTCTAATGGTCTGGCTTCTGTATCTTCAGACAGCATAGCTGACTAAGCACAAGAGTATGTGCTACAATAGCAAAGACTTGGAATCAACCCAAATGTCCATCAGTGACAGACTGGATTAAGAAAATGTGGCACATACACACCATGGAATACTATGCAGCCATAAAAAAGGATGAGTTCGTTTCCTTTGTAGGGACATGGATGCAGCTAGAAACCATCATTCTCAGCAAACTATCGCAAGCACAGAAAACCAAATACTGCATGTTCTCACTCATAGGTGGAAATTGAACAATGAGATCACCTGGACACAGGAAGGGAAGCATCACACACCGGGTCCTATTGTGGGGAGGGGGTAGGCGGGAGGGATAGCATTAGGAGATATACCTAATGTAAATGACAGGTTAATGGGTGCAGCACACCAACATGGCACATGTATACATATGTAACAAACCTGCACGTTGTGCACATGTACCCTAGAACTTAAAGTATAAAAAAAAAAAAAAAAAGAGTATGTGCTAATATTGAACCCCTCCTATGCTAGACACTCTAATGTTCTAAGGTGACCTAGGAAGTCACCAGATGAATTTTTGAATTAATTGAAACAAATACAAACCAAAGAGTGCTACAAGGGACACCCAGACCGTGTCTGGCTTGGAGGACCATGGCTGAGCATGTCCTATTTGGAGACGTGCCCTCCTTTGCACAATGAATGGTAGAAATTTAAGAATTTCTACAATGAAAGAGCTTGATCATGGCTGGGAGATACACATGGGTAGAAAATGTGACTGGAAATTTAATTTGCATAGCATTTTACATAGGAACAAAGAAACAATTCTATCAAGGGTTGGATGGAAGGATGGAGATGATGAAGTGATTTGCTCTGATCTTCAGGACTGCCATTGCCACACGAGACTTGACTTTTACGGCAAATCTACTCCCTTTGTCTCCCTTTCGTGAAAGGTCAAAATGTATAATGAATCTTCGTATTAACTGATGGTAATCTGGAGCATTAAACAGGTAGGGGTCAAAGGAAAGTAAATATCAGACTTTAAGATAATTTGAGTAGGTGAGACAGTATGTCATCATGGCTTTAAAAACTAAGTATTATAAATAACGGCAAGTTTGAGGTGATATTAAATTGCACTTGGCTAGGAAATCCAAAAACCAAAACCCCCTGTCATCATTTACTACTCCCCAGGAGGTTTCTAAGGCAACTACAGCAAATGGAGAACAGTGATCAGCTAACCCAATGTCTCTGGTGAAGTGTGCGGCCTAAGCTGAAGGTCTTAGTGGGACTTTTCCAATTCCAATAAGCACAAATTAAAATCTTACCATCAGCCACCCACAAACAGAGAAGCAAGGGACAGGCTGTAGATGGTGTGTGAGCAGAGGCAAAGGCAGGACCAGATGTCTGGCACCATCCTTATGCATTTGGGAACCACACCCTCTACTGAACATTTTAGTGCACAGTGACCCGGCCCTCTAGTAAATGTAGACTCCCTCTTCTCAGGGAAGAGTAAGGAGGGTGGGAAACGATGAGAGCGAAGGCTGCCTTGCTTCTAAAATATAAAGGTGACCTTGTTTTTTAGTGCCAGATTTAGGGACAGCTGGATCACATAAACAGATTATTTATTTGTATTTTGTAAATGCTTTTGTTGGTTTCCTTTATGTTCACGCTCGTCAATTTAAGAACCAGTAAGTGGTATGGTTAACAGCATGTGCTTTAAGAGAAAGAGTTTCGGATTCAAATTCACTTTCATTTATTTGACTCCTGAGCCTGGCTATGATCTAAAGCCCCAAAAGCCATAGTCCCTCATCAGTAAAACATGCAAATTCATCAAATATTCTTATGTAAGGTACTTATCACAATGTTTGACACAGAAGTAATACTCAGTAATGCAGAGATAAATATGCAGAGAGAAACAGAATAAACTCATTCCAACTGAGAACTTACTTCCTACTGGTAAGACAGACACATGACCAGCTGTAATACAAGGTAGAAGGTGTCATGTGCTATATAAGACCTAGACACAGGTTTTATAGCTAAGAGCAAAGGAGAGTAATTCTTTAAGAACAAAATTTTAATTAATTATCAATTAATTAATTTTAACTTTTATTTTAAGTTCAGGGGTACAAGTGCAGGTTTTTTACATAGGTAATCTTGTGTCGTGGTGTTTGCTGTATAGATTATTTCATCACCCAGATATTAAGCCTGGTTACTATTATTTTGAAGAGTAATTGTTATAAGGGAGTAAGTACAAGCAATATGAATGTACAAGCAATATGAATATACACATTTGGGTGAAGGGATAGATGCATGGGCAAAAGTGAGTGATGAGCTGGAAATGTAATTTAAAACAAATTTGAACATTATATAAGGAGTTTGTATGCATGGATATAGTAAATCGCCATCTCATGTAAGAATGCTCCTAAGATCTTATTTTGTATCATATCAAATAAAAAATGACAATTCAATCCTTGCTTCAAACTGTTAGTGAAAACATGACCTCAGGAAAACCTGAAAATATAGGTTTATCTATCAGTGTGTGTGTAATAACACATGCTGTGCCTAGAAAGAGTGCTGTTGTAAGGAACAGATGACATTATGGCCCATAAAGGATAACGTGTAATCCAGATGAAATATTTTATTATGATATTTTGTTTTACATTAACAATAGGAAGGTATGCATGATTCCATATTAATGCTACATTTTAAAGGAAAATTTGATTCAAGGTAGACAAAGTTGAGAAAAACATTCGATTTTCATCAGTAACAATTCATGTGATGTTATTTTCATCTGTCATCCCTACTTTTATTATTGTTCCTATATTCCATGTTTACACATTCCAAAACCCACTCAGGGAAGAATGTATGTAAAGTGATGAAGCCTAATCCCACCTGATTTATATTCCAACTCTGAAAGTCAGGTAGGTCCAAAGAGATTACAGAAAAACATCTGAACTTGTGAACCTGGTTCAAATGAATCAAATATTCCATGTTGTAAACAAAAGACAGATGCTTATTTTATGACTAGGCCAGATGCTTATTGAATAATATTTTCACATTTGCTAAAATATTTAATGACCAAACACTAAATTCTTTCTCAAATGTAAAGATCAATAATACGTTTGATAATAACGACTGAATTTTTAAAAAATCAGTGTAAATAATGTGGATTTTTAAATGAAATGTAATTCTTCTTGTCTAAGTGATGCCTTTGTTCTGGAACAAAATGTGTATTACTAGCTTTCCTCATTTGTGTTCTATGCTCATCTAAGAAAAGAAGTCATAAAAAAACAATAAACAGAATGTTTGAATGTGTCCAGCTCACAGTTGTTAACAGGCCAGATAGAAACAAGACAATCATCTAAATGTCCCGAGGTATTAATGAGATGGGGTTTTCTTTGACTGTTTCATTCCAGCAGTAATTTTCAGAGGGTAAGTTGAAAAATCCTGTGGCATTTTTATGGCATAAAGCCATTTATACTATCTCCCCTTCCTGCTGGCTCAAGTATAGGACATTTATTTAACAAATATCAGACCAACTCTTTTCTGGCCCAATTCTCATTCAGTATAGAAGACAGGCAGTTCTATAGGCAAACATTCATTTGGGAAATGTGTGGAAATAAAGCAAAAAGGGGAAGTATGATGGAAATTATATGTCATGATTTCCCTACTGTGTTTTTAGAAATTAAAGTTTGCATTGTGTTAATCTAGAGTCATTAGGGATAGTACATATGCTTTCCCTAGCATCATAGCACTTAATATGTCCATAGAGCTCCACTTCTCATCACTTCTCTAAGCAATTGCATATTATATGCAGGGACATCTTTCTCACTTTAATTTTTGTGTATGTACAAACAAATATCATATTTATGAGACAAAATGAGATCTATTCTGTGTAATGTATTATTGTCAGTAGAGAGAAATTCTATTTTTAAGACTAAGAGAAGCAGTTTATAGAAGTGCTCAGAAGGAGTATTATAAAGATCAGCATTATTTAATTTGCATGCAGGCTTCTTTTAAATGAATCCCATTTCTACTGTTTATTGTTTATTTCCCACCACATTTAGTTTCATATTTGCACTAGATTTGTAAGGATGCAACAGTGAAAATACTACATAATTACTACAACTGACAGCCAGCAGTATTGAAGTAGAATCTCTAAAACTGTGCATTTGAATGTCATTCTTTCATGCACCCATTTCTTCAAAATAGAGTTTTTGTTGTGTTATGTTTTGTACTATAGGCAGTAGATTCAGAGAGAAACAAAAATTATCCTTCCCTTCAAGAAACATATTGTCACTTAGGGATAGGCAATTAAACACCTTATTAAGATCAAGCACATTCAGCTCTGGGGAACTGATATATACAGGATTATATACATAATTCTTTGACAGAGGGGGACTTGGAGAAACTGTCCTGTTTTCAGTAGGGTTATTGCTAACAATGGCGATGATACTCTGCTGGCTGAGAAGCTAAAAGGTACAGAGAATGCACAAAACAATTAGTCTGACTTGATAGATATCCACCTTATTTTAAGTCTTTTAGGGATTTTAAAAATGAATCCTTTTAAAATTATTTTTTATACTTTGTATATACAATTCTCATCAGGTTCTTCCAATTCTATTTACCTCAGATTCACACTTTACTTTGTTTTGTTGTTGTTTTAAGTGAAAGCAAATTTATTAGAGAAGTAAAGAAACACAAGAATGGCTACTCCATAGGCAGAACAGCCCAGAGAGCTGCTCATGGCTTATTTTTATGTTTTTTTTTTTTAATTTTTATTTTAGGTTTGGGGGTACGTGTGAAGGTTTTACATAGGTAAACTAGTGCCACAGGGGTTTGTTGTACAGATTATTTCATTACCCAGGTATTAAGCCCAGTACCCAATAGTTATTTTTCCTGCTCCTCTCCCTTCTCCAACCTCCCACCTCAAGTAGACCTCAGTGTCTGTTGTTTCCTTCTTTGTGTTCATAAGTTCTTATTATTTAGTTCTCACTTATAAGTGAGAACATGTAATATTTGGTTTTCTGTACCTGACTTAGTTTGCTAAGGATAATAGCCTCTAGCTCCATCCACGTTCCCATAAAAGACATGATCTCATTTTTTTTACGGCTGCATAGTATTCCATGGTGTCTATGTACCACATTTTCTTTATCCAATCTGTCACTGATGGCCATTTAAGTTGATTACATGTCTTTGCTATTGTGAATAGTGCTCCAATGAATATTCGCATGCATATGTCTTTATGGTAGAATGATTTATATTCCTCTGGGTATATACCCAATAATGGGATTACTGAGTCAAATGGTATTTCTGCTTTTAGCTCTTGGAGGAACCACCATACTGCTGTCCACAGTGGTTGAACTAATTTACACTCCCACCAACAGTGTATAAGTGTTCCCTTTTCTCTACAACCTTGCCAACATCTGTTATTTTTTGACTTTTTAAGAATAGCCATTCTGACTGGTGCAAGATGGTATCTCACTGTGGTTTTGATTTGCATTTCTCTAACAATCAGTGATGTTGAGCTTTTTTCCATATGCTTGTTGGCTGCATGAATGTCTTCTTTTGAAAAGTGTCAGCTCATGTCCTTTGCCACTTTTTAATGGGGTTGTTTGTTTTCCTCTTATGAACTTGTTTAAGTTCCTTATAGACACTGGATATTAGACCTTTGACAGATGCCTCCAGCTTTGTTATTTTAAGACATTCTTATGGTCCATCTTTACAATACTACGTCCTTGTGTAACTGTAATACACACAGATGGTGTCTTCAACTGCAGTCTTTCTTCCTGTTCCAAAGATTTCCTCATCAGGGTAGTAAAAACAGTTTCCTCAAATACCCTTCTCCTCCTGACCCCTCATATCAGAATTATGCCCAACTTCTTACTGATTTATACCCAACTTCCTACTGAATAACTGTAGTCAAATTACATGCAACTCCAACCCAGGTTAGCTAATAAACATATACATATATATATTTTTTTTTTTCTTAGCAGTGTGGTTTCAAGTGTATCAAGTTTGGAATGGCACAGACGTTAGGGAAATTCATTATCTGAATTTCTCTGGGCTTCAAACTGGGTAAGTGTAGATAATTCACATTTCACAACAAAATAAGGTACTATTAGATTATAACTTAAAGTATAAAATAATTATCTATGAGTGCAAACCGACATTAAAAAGTTATTGAATAAATGAATGGGGAGAATAGACAAATCTTCTTTGAAGAAGAATTCTAAATAACTTATGTAGATAGTACCTTCTTGTTTTAGTCAGGGTTCTTCAGAGAAGCAAACCAACAAAATGTGTGTGTGTGTGTGTGTACATATACACACACACAAGCATATATACATATATACATACATATATGTACACCCATATACATATATATGAATATATGCATATGTCTATATGTATCTATACATGTCTATACATATGTATATTTATCTATACATGTATATACATATATGTATGTGTACATACACACACACACATATATGACAGAGAGAGAGAGATTTTAAGAAATTGGTTCATGAGATTATGGAGGCCTTGATAAATCCAAAATCTGCAGGGTAGGCTGGCAGTTTGGGGACTTATGGAAGAGCTGCATTTTGAGTCTGCTGGCAGAATTCATTTTGGCTAAGGAGAGGTCAGTCTTTTGCTGTTAAGGCTTTCAACTGATTGGATAAGTTCCACCTGCATTGTGGAAGGTAATAATGCTTCACTCAAATACCACTAATTTAAATGTTAATCTCATCTAAAAATCACTTTCACAGAAACATCCAGAATAATATTTGACCAACTATCTGGACCAGCCAAGTTGACTCATAAAATTAACCATCATATCCTTCAAGGATATTAATGATAACTTCCCATCCCTTAAATGCAAGCTGTACGTAGTGACTTTCGTCCAATGAATACAGTATGAAAACGTGAGAAGAAGAATCACTTTGTAATGGAGAAACGTGATGAAGCTAGCTCAGTCAGATGATGAGGGTTACCCTCAGCAGTGATAAGTTGTGTTCATAGTATGTACCCTCGATACGATGTGATGAAAAGGCACTTCATGTCTTTGTTCTTCCTCCACAAAACCCAAAACCCCAATCTAATAATGAAGAAACATATCAGAAACTGCTGTTGATGAGCATTCTACAAAATACATGATTGATACTTTCTCAAAACAACCAAGGTCATTACAAACTTGAAGATCTTAGAAACTGTCACCATCTAGGGGTGCCTAAGGAGACATGACTGAATCTATTGTGGTATTCTGGATAGGATTCTGCAACAGAAAAAAAAAAAAAAAAAAAGTGGCATTATGTAAAAATGAATAAATCTAAGTAAAGAATGGACTTTAATTCATAATAACAGAACAGGAATAATTAATTAATTGTGATGAAGCTACCACATGCATTTTACATGTGAATAGGGGAAATTGGATGTAGAGTATTGGGAAAGTCCTTGCACTGCCTTCACAAAGTTTCTGTAAATCTAAAATTTCTCTAAAATAAGATACTTATTATAAAAAATCAAAACAAAAAATGCACTGACTTATTTTACATTAGACAGACTTTTAATCAAGAATGTCTAACTCTCACAATTTTATTTTTCTCATTTTTCAAGATGGTAGAGAAGATGAATTTTAAAATGAATATATAAAGTCAGAAGCAAATTGGCACATAGTATGTGTTCCATAATGTAAATTTATGCACTGTACCCATACCTCTTCATCAAAAGGTGTTAGGTTTATTTTTATTATTATTACCATTATTTTAAGTAAAAATGCCAACAACTCATTGTAAAGTAACAACAGGTGATTGATTCACTGAGAAAATTAATTTTATTTAAACCTACAACTCTACTGTATATATTTATTATAATAATCTGCATTAAACATATAATTACTACAGGGAGGGAAGCAATAAAATTCTCCATGGAGAGTACACATTTTTAATGCAGGTAATCAATATTCTTGGAACATCCTCAAAAGAAAGGGCTAAAAGGAAAAGAAATAAAATAACCTACCACTGGCAGCATTTGCTGCTGCATACTTAAAGAGTCTTATGTTGAATCTGGCAGTCTCTGTGTCGTTTACCAGATAAATCTCTTTACCAGACCTCTCAGGTCAGGTAAAATGCACACCAGACACATTTAAGCCAGACTGCTTCAGTGGAGGAAACACTGTTGGTGGTCACAGACACCAAAGATCCAGGTATAGGAAATTCTGCATTAGGCAGTCTCCAATTTATTTCTCCCCTACAGCACCCTCCTCACTCTGCCTCTGTCTTTTGAATTCATGGCTAACATTTTGGATTTCAGATTGATTAGACTGTAACTATCCACTCATAAATTTAAAAATAAACACAGATTAAGTGTGTGTTTGTAAGCTAGACGTGTTCTTACCTTTCAGACTGATGGCCATGAATTCAAATAATTTGCTTTGGGGAAATGTAAACATATTTTATCTGTTTGCATCCCAGTCAATGTGAAGCACCACATACAACTGGAGTCATTGCCTACATTGCAAGCCATAAAACACCCTATAGCTCTTGTTAAAAGAAATTATTTTCAAGTATGTGCAATGTGGCTCATCCCCACAAACCATTAGATGGTTGAAGTGATGTGTGAATAGAGGTGTTTGTATATAAACAACAATACATACATGTACAAATAAAATCTTAAATGTGTGTTAGAAGTAAAAACATCCTAAAAATCTTTAAGAAGGAACAAAAAGAAGTATTAGGTGAAACATATGTGAATGTCTCAACATTTTATCTTCAGTCCTGATTTTGTATCAAAATTTTTAATAATGTAATTTATTTTTACAATTTACTTTCCAAAGCCAGTAAAGGATTTCTATATTATCCAACATGACTTACTTGAAGCCAGTCATTTTTAAATTTTTGATGAATATTTCTTATAAGAGTAATATTAAGCATTCTCAGCTTAGTATTTATATCCATCTCTATACTTAAATGTATATCTCATCAATTTATATTTCTTTCCATTGGCATATAAATGCAAATAACTGATATAATAATATATTAAGTCATAAGACACTTTCCATTACATAGATACATTAATGGCCACTAACCCATTTATTTGTCTTCACAATTACCTGAAATAATTGAAAATAGTCATCATTCTTTGCACTTCATAACCAATAATAGCCTACACTTTTAGAGTTCTTAAGATGTTCTGAAAACTCTTTTAAGTATTTTTAAAATATTTAATATTTTAATCCTCATACAACCCCATAAGGTAGCATATTATCTCAGTTTTATAAATAGGAAAATTGAGGCACAGGGAATTGACATATTTTATGCAAGTTCATGCAGAGAACAAACACAAGATCTGATGTTCAGATACAGGCCGTGTGGCTCCAAAGTTTGGGTCTGGAAATTATGTTATATTGTCTTTATAGGATAAGGACCAAAAACAATCAGCAATGGAACAAACACACACACACACAAAATGGTATTTGAATAAACAGCTTAAACTCACAGCACCAATTACTGATGTGTTTGGGGTTTTGTGCAATTCAACATTAGGGGTATTTTTTTTTTTTAATTTAAACAAATTTTTGGTTTAAATCCAGGTCCTATCATTTGAGAGCTGTGTGTATACTTGCAGAAGTTGCTTACTTCCTCTCTTATTCCTTATCTTCAAAATAAGGAGGACAATACCTATTTCATTAATTAATTCCATAATTAAATGTGTTAGCCTATGTAAAACACTTGGTACATAATAAATTGTCAATAAATGATAGCAAAGTACACTCTTCTGGATTGGAAAAGCAGATTTAAGAAAATTTATTTGAGAATTAAAATATTTCATGGCAAGTCTTAATTTAGCTTTAGCTTTTTAACAAATAATATGCTTTTCCAATATATCTAAAGGGTCCAAGGTTTAATAAGTCCACAAATGTAGTGATGTTGTTAGATATAATCACCTATATATGGTCACAATATTTTCACTGTTAATAATTCAACACAGACTGGGAGGCAGAGCAAGATGGTAGATGACAAAACTCCACCAATTATTCCCCCTGCAAGGACCCCAAGTTAGTAACTATCTACATAGATAAAACTCCTTCATAAGAACCAAAAATCAGGTGAGCATTCACGGTACCTGGTTTTAACTTCATATTGCTGACAGAGATACCGAAGAGACAGAAAAAACTGTTCTGAATCACTGACACCACCTTTCCATTACCCTGGTAGCAGATGGATTGTACTGAGAGTGCCTCTGGGCACTGGGAGAAGGAGAACACAGCAACTGTGAGGCATTGAACTCAGTGCTGTCCTGCTACAGCAGAAAGGAAACCGGAACCAAACTCAGCTGACTCTACCCATAGATGGGGCATTTGAACCAGCCAGAGCCAGAGGAGAATCGCTGATCCCAGCTGTCTGAAATTGAGTGCCAAGAAACCTTGCCACCAAGGACCAAAGTGCTCTTAGTCTTTAAGTAAACTTGAAAGGCAGTCCAAGCCATAAGGACTACAACTCATAGGCAAGCCCTAGTGGTGAACTAAGCCCAGGGACAGTGGACTAAGGGGCACATGACATACTGAGACACCAGCCAGGGCAGCCAAGGGAGTACTAGCATCATGCCTCCCAGCCTGTGGCTCCAAAAGAGACCCCTTCCTTTGGCTTGAGGAAAGGGAAGAGTGAGGAGGACTTTGTCTTGCATTTTGGATATCAACTCAGCCATAGCAGAATAGGGCATGGGTCAAAGTTGTGAAGCCCCTGTTCCAGGGTCTGGCTTCCAGATGACATTTTTAGACACACCCTGGAACAGAAGGGAAGCTGCTGTCTTGAAGGAAAGGACCCAGTCCTACCAGCATTCATCACCTGCTAAGTGAAGAGTTCTTGAGCCCTGAATAACCAGCAGCGATACCCAGGTACTACATTGAGGGCCTTGGGAAGCCTCTGAGATTTGCTAGCTTCAGGTGTCACTCAGAACATTACCAGCTATGGTGTCTACAGATCAAAACTTCTTCTGCTTGAAAAAAGCTTAGGGAAAATTAAAGGGGAATTTGTCTTGTACCTTAGGTACCAACACTGCCACAGGGGGCTAGAGCGCCAAGTGGGTTCTTTGGGTCACTGATTTTAAGACTTGACTCTTGGACAGCATTTCTGTACCTGGCCTAGGGCAGAGGGAAGCCCACTGCCCTGAAGGGTGAGTCCCAGGCTGGGCAGCATTCACTACAAGCTGATTTAAGAGATCTTGGACCTTAAAGGGACATCAGTGGTAGCCAAGCAGTGCCCTTCCTAGTCAGAGGTGGCAGTGACTAGAGGGTGAGGATCCTCTGCCTTTTGAAAGGGAAGGAAAGAGTGGGAAGGACTGAGTCTTGTGGTATGAGTGTCAGCTCAGCCACAACACAATAGAATGTTGGGTAGGTTTCTAAGGTTTTTTTTTATTCCAGTTCCTGAATCCCAGACGAAACTTAAGAACCCATCCAGCGCCTGGGGACTTCATCGCCCTAAGGGGACAAAAACAGGCCTGGCTGGCTTTGTCACCTGCTGATTGTAGAGCCCCAGGGTCTTGAGCAAACAAAGGCAGTATCCAGGGAGTGTTTACAGCAGGCTTTGGGCAAGACCCAGCACTGTGCTGACTTCAGGTCTTCTGACCCAAGACATTCATAATGGTGGTGGCACAAGGGTGCTTGTGTTATTCCAACCCAAGGTTTAGGTGGTTCAGAAAGGAGTCATACACAGACTCTGTATGTTTGGGAGAAAGTAAAGGAAGAGAACAAAAGTCTCTGTCTGACAATCCAGAGAATTCTCCTGGATCTTGTCCAAGACCATCAAGATGGTACCTCTACGTGTCTGCAAGAACCACAGCTTCACTTGGCTTGGGGTACTCCACAAAACAGAAACAGCTTATATCACAACAACAAGTCCTTGCAAATGTCTGGAAAGCCATCCCAAAAAGGACAGCTACAAAAAGCCCCCAAAATAAAGACTACAATAAGTATCTAACTCTTTAATGCCCAGACACTGAAGAACATTTATAAGGATCACCACCATCCAGGAAAACATGACCTCACCAAATGAACAAAATAAGAAACCAAGGACCAATGCTAGAGAAACAGAGATATGTGACCTTTCAGATAGGGAATGCAAAATAGCTATATTGAAGAAACTCAGAGAAATTCAAGATAACGCAGAGAAGGCTTTAAGAATTCTGTCAGATACATTTAACAAAGAGATTGAAGTAACTTAAAAGAATTAAACAAAAATTCTGGAGCTGAAAAATGCAACTGGCATACTAAAAAATACATCAGAGTCCTTTAATTGTAGAATGGACCAAATAGAAGACAGAATTAGTGAGCTTGAAGATATGCTATTTAAAAATGTGCCGTCAGAGAAGACAAAAGAAAAAAGAATATAAAGCAAAGAAGCACACCTACAAGATGTAGAAAATAGCTTTAAAGAGGCAAATCTAAGAGTTGTTGGCCTTAAAAAGGATATAAAGAAGGAAACAGGAGTAGATAATTTGTTCAAAGGGTTAAAAACAAAGAACTTTACAAACCTAGAGAAAAATATCAATATCCAAGTACAAGAAGCTTATAGAACAACAAGCTGATTTAACCCAAAGAAAACTACCTTAAGGCATTTAATAATCAGACTCCAAAGGTCAAGGATAAAGAATCAATCCTAAAAGCAGCAGGAGAAAAGAAACAAATATCATACAATGAAGTTCTAATACATCTGGCATCAGACTTTTCAGTGGATACCTTATGGGCCAGGAGAAAGTGGCATGACACATATAAAATGCTGAAAGAAAAAAAAAAGACTTTTACCCTAGCATAGTATATCCAGCAAATATATCCCTCATACATGAAAGAGAAATAAAGACTTTTCCAGGCAAACAAAAGCTGAGGGATTTCAGTATCAGGCATGTCCTACAAGAAATGCTAAAGTGGTACTTAAAACAGAAAGAAAATAAAATTAGTGAACAATAAATAATCACCTGAAGGTACAAAACTTACTAGTAATAGTAACTACATAGAAAAACACAGGCTATTATAACACTGTAACTGTGGTGTTTAAACTGCTCTGATCTTAAGTAGGATGGCTAAACAATAAACCAATAAAAATAATAACTACAACAACTTTTCAAGACATATTCAATACAAAGAGATATGAATAGATAAGATTAAAAGTTAACAAGTGAAGGTAGTGACGGGATAAAGTTTCCCCCCTGCCCCCATGGGAAGAGCCAAAAAATATTTGACTGATAGCCCTAGTGATTTACCATAAAAGTTCTTCAGTTGAACAATCACATTCTTATCATGGTCACATTTTACCAGTATTTTCATGCACAAATTATTTTTTACATGGATGTGATCTTTAAACTTAGCTAAACTATCACTATACTGAATGATATTATACGGAAACTTACGATTATTTTCATATATTTAAGGTTTGTTTTTAAATAATACAGCATCTGTATTTGTCTTTTATTTCTAATGATCATGTTCACTTCTTTTTTAATCTTTATTTTAGGTTTGTGGGTACATGTGTAGGTTTGTTACATAGGTAAACATGTGTCATGGGGGTCTGTTGTACACATTATTTCCTCACCCAGGTATTAAACTCAGTACCCAATCGTTCCTCCCCTTCCTCCTACCCTTCATCCTCAAGTAGACGAGAGTGTTTGTTGTTTCCTTCTTTGTGTTTATTTCTTATTATTTAGTTCTCACTTATAAGTGAGAACATGTAGTATTTGATTTTCTGTTCCTGACTTAGTTTGCTAAGGAAAATAGCCTCCAGCACAATCCATATTCCTGCAAAAGACAATATCTCATTCTTTTTTAGTATTCCGTGGTGCATATATACCACATTTTCTTTATTCAGCCTGTCATTGATGGGCATTTAGGTTGATTTCATATATTTGTTATTGTGAATAGTGCTGCAATGAATATTTTTATGCACATGCCTTAATGGTAGAATGATTTATATTCCTCTGAGTATATACCTAGTAATGAGATTGCTGAGTCAAATGGTATTTCTGCTTTTAGCTCTGAGGAATCACAATACTGTTTTCAACAATGGTTGGATTAATTTGCACTCCCACCAACAGTGAATAAATATTATCTTTTCTCCACAACCTTGCCAGCATCTGTTATTTTTTGACTTTTTAAGAATAGCCATTCTGACTGGTGCAAGATGATACCTCATTGTGGTTTTGATTTGCATTTCTCTAATAATCAATGTTATTGAGCTTTTTATCATATGCTTGTTGGCCACATGAGTGTCTTCAAAGGGAGTTTTTATTAATTTTCTTTTTTCTTGTTTGTTTGTGAAAATAGTGTTACATTGTTATCAGACTAAAATAATAAATTAAAAGAATACTTGCAAGCCTCATGGTAACCTCAAACAAACAAAAAAGTACAATGGATACACAAAAAATGAAAAGCAAGAAATGAAACTATATCACCAGAAAATATCATCCTCACCAGAGGAAGACAAGAATAAAAGAAAGAAGGAAGAGAAGACCACAAAACAACTAGAAAACAAATAACAAAATATCAGGAGTAAATTCTTACTTATCCATAATAACATTGAATGTGAATGAACTGAACTCTCCAATCAAAAGACATAGACTGGCTGAATGCATGGAAAAACAAGACCCATTGATCTGTTGCCTACAAGAAACATGCTTCACATACGTAGACCCACATAGACTGAAAATAAAGGGACGGAAAAAGGTACTCCATGCCAATAGAAACCAAAAAAAGAGGAATGATAGCCATGCTTATATCAGACAAAATATATTTCAAGAAAAAAAAAAACTATAAGAGGAGACAAAGGTCACTATTTAGTAACAAATGGGCCAATTCAGAAAGAGGATATAGCAATTTTAAATATATATGTACCCAACATGGGAGCACCCAGATATATAAATAAAATATTAGAGTTAAAGAGAGAAATAGGCCCCAATACAATAACTGCTGGGGACTTCAACATCCCACTTTCATCATTGGACAGATATTTCACACAGAAAATCAACAAAGAAATATCAGACTTAATCTACACTATAGACCAAATGGATCTAATAGATATGTGTAGATCTTTCCATCCAAAAGCTGCACAATACACATTATTTTCCTCAGCACATGGATCATTCTCAAAAATAGACCATATGTTGGATCACAAAACAAGTCTTAAAACATTCAAAAAATTGAAACAGTTTCAAGCATCTTCTGTGACCACAATGGAATAAAACTAGAAAGTAATAACAAGAAGAATTTTGGAAACTATACAAATACCTAAAAATAAACAATATGCTTTTGATGACCAGTGAAGGGATCAGTGAAGAAACTAAGAAGGAAATTGAAAACCATCTTGAAACAAATGTTAATGGAAACACAACATATCAAAACTTATAAGATATAGCAAAGGCAGTATTAAGAGGGAATTTTATAGATATAAGTTGCCTACATCAAAGAAGAGGAAACTTCAAATAAACAATTTAGAAAAGCAGGAGTAAACTAGACCCACAATTATTAGAAGAAAGTAAATAATAAATATCAGAGTACAAATAAATGAAGTTGAAATAAAAAAATACAAAAGGTCAAAGAAAAAGATGTTTTTGTTTTGTTTTGTTTTGCTTGTTTTTCTGTAAAGTTAAACAAAATTGACAAACCTGTAACAGGCTAAGAAGAAAAGAGATAAGATCCAAATAAATAAAACTAGAAATGGAAAAATAGACATTACAGGTGTTACTACAGAAATTCAAAAAATCATTAATGCCTACTCTAAGCAACTATATGTCAATAAATTTAAAGTCTAGGAGAAATTGATAAATTCCTAGATACCTACAACATACCAAATTGAATCACAAAGAAATTGAAAACTTAAACAGACCAATTAAAAGTAAGAGATCAAAGATATAATAAAAAGTCTTCTGGTAAAGAAAAGCCTGGAATCTGATGGCTTCACTGCTGAATTTTACCAGACATTTAAAGAAGAACTAATATCAAGCTTACTCAATCTATTCCAAAATATAGAGAAAGGGAAAATGCTTACAAATTCATTCTACAAGACCAGTATTACCCTAATACCAAAACCAGACAAAGACACATTAAAAAAAAAGAAAACTATAGGCCGATATCTCTGAAGAGCTTTCATGCAGAAATCCTTAACAAAATACTAGCAAACAGAATTCAACAATACATTAGAAAGATCATTCATCATGACCAATTGGGATTTATCCCTATAATACAAGGATGGTTCAACTTATGCAAATCAATTAATGCAATACATCATATTAAGAGAATGAAAGATAAACACCATATAATCATTTCAATTGATGCTAAGAAAGCATTTGATAAAATTTAACATCCCTTCAAGATTAAAAATAAACCCTCAAAAATTGGGTATGGAAGGAACAAATCTCAACATAATAAAAACCATGTATGAAAGACACAACTAGTATCATATAGAATGAAGAAAAACCAAAAGTCTTTGTGCTACAATCTGGAAAACTACAAGGATGCCCACTGTCACCACTCTTTTTCAAGATAGTACTAGAAGTACCAGCTAGGGCAATCAGGTAAAAGAAAGATATAAATTGGAAAAGAATACATCAAATTATTCTTGTTTGTTGAAGCTATAACCTCATATTAAAAACAACAACAACAACAACAACAAAAACCTCAAGCCTCCACAAGGAAAGTATTAGAACTGCCGGGCATAGTGGCTCACACCTGTAATCCCAGCATTTTTGGAGGCTAAGGCAGGCAGATCACGAGGTCAGGAATTTGAGACCAGCCTAACTAACATGGTGAAACCCCATCTCTACTAAAAATACAAAAATTAGCCAGGTGAGGTGGCACATGCCTGTAATCCCTGCTACTCAAGAAGCTGAGGCAGGAGAATTGCTTGAACATGAGAAGCGGAGGTTGCAGTGAGCCAAGATCACGCCACTGCACTCCAGCCTGGGCAATAAAGTAACACTATGTCTCAGAAAAAAAAGAAAGAAAGAAAACTATTAGAGGTGATAAACAAATTCACTAAGGTTACAGGATAAAAAAAAATCAAAAAAAAAATCAGTAGCATTTCCATATGCCAATCATAAACAAGAAAAAAAGAAATTTTAAAAGTAATCCCATTTACGATAGCCACACATAAAATTAAATACTTAGGAATTAAGTTAACCAAATTAGTGAAAGATCATTCTAATGAAAACTATAATATTTTGATGAAGGAAATTGATAAGAAGACAAAAAATGGAAAAACATTTGATACTCATGGATTTGAAGAATCAGTATTATTAGAATGTTCATACTACCAAAAGCAATATACAGATTAAACACAATCTCTATCAAAATACCAGTGATATTCTTCACAGAAATACAAAACATCACCCTAAAATTTATGTGGAATCACACAAGACCCAGAATAGCCAAAGCTATTCTAAGCAAAAATAACAAAACTGGAGGAATCACATTACCTGACTTATACTATAAAGTTACACTATACTCCACTATATTATACTACATATACTATATTTATTCTATATAGATCTATAGTACACTATACTATAGAGCTATAGTATCCAAAACATCATGGTACTGGCATAAGATTACACTATAGAGCTATAGTATCCAAAACATTATGATGCTGGCATAAAAACAGACACATAGACCAGTGGAACAGAATAAAGAACCCAGAAACAAATACACACAACTACAGTAAATTCATTTTTGACCAAGTGCCAAGAACATACACTGGGGAAAAAATAGTCTCTTCAGTAAATGGTCCTGGGAAAACTGAATACCCATACGCAAAAGAATTAAACGAGAACACTATTTCTGGCCATATACAAAAATTAAATCAAATGGATTAAACACTTAAATCTAAGACCTAAAACTATAAAACTTGTAGAAGAAAACATAAGGGTAAATCTCCAGGACATCTCTCTGGGTAAAGATTTCTTAAACAATACCCCACAAACCCAGGCCACCAAATCAAAAATAGACAAATAAGTTTTCATCAAGTTAAAAAGATTCTGCACAGCAAAGAATACAATCAAAGAAGGGAAGAGACAATCCACAGAATGGGAGAAAATACTTGCAAACTACCTCTCTGACAAGTGATTAATAACAAGAATATATAAGGAACTCAAACAACTCTATAGGAAAAAAAATCATAATCTGATCAAAAAAATGGGCAGGAAACTATCACAAGAACAGAAAACCAAACACCGCATGTTCTCACTCATAGGTGGGAACTGAACAATGAGATCACTTGGACTGGGGAAGGGGAACATCACACACCGGGGCCTATCATGGGGAGGGGGTAGGAGGGAGGGATTGCATTGGGAGTTATACCTGATGTAAATGATGAGTTGATGGGTGCTGACGAGATGATGGGTGCAGCACAGCAACATGGCACAAGTATACATATGTAACAAACCTGCACGTTATGCACGTGTACCCTAGAACTTAAAGTATAATAATAATAAAATAAATAAAATAAATAAACAAAAAAATGGGCAAAAAATGTGAATAGACATTTCTCAAAAGAAAACAAATGGCAAATATGCATAGGAAAAAGTGCTCAACATCACTGATCATCAGAGAAATGCAAATCAAAACTATAATGAGGTATCATCTCACCCCAGTTAAAATGGCTTATATCCAAAAGACAGTCAATAGCAATGCTGGCAAGCAGGTGGAGAAAAAGGAACCCTTGTATACAGTTGGTTAGAATTTAAATTAGTACAACTACTGTGGAGAATAGTTTGGAGGTTCCTCAGAAAACTAAAAATTGAGCTATCATATGATCCAGCAATCCTACTGCTGGGTATACACCCGAAAGAAAGGAAAGCAGTATATGGAAGACATATCTGCACTCCTATGTTTGTTGCAGCACTGTGTACAATTGCTAAAATTTGGAAGTAACCTAAGTGCCTGGAAACTGATTAATGGATAAAGAAAATGTGGTACATATAGACATGGAAGTGCTATTCAGCCATAAAAAAGAATGATATCCAATCATTTGCAACAACATGGATGGAACTGGTAATCATTGTGTTAAGTGACATAAACCAGGAACAGAAAGACAAACATTGCATGTTTTCACTTATTAATGGGATTTAAAAATCAAAACAATTGAACTCATGGACATAGAGAGTAGAAGGATAGTTACCTGAGGCTGGGAAAAGTAGAGGGATGCTTACCAAAGGCTGGAGGTTAGGAAGGAGGTGATGTTTAATGGGTACAAAAAACATAGAAAGAATAAATAAGACACACTATTTGATAGCACAATAGAATCATTATAGTCAATAATAATTTAATTGCATATTTTAAAATAACTTAAGGAATATAATTGGAGTTTTTTTGCAACTGAAAAGATAAATGCTTGAGGGGGTAGACACCTCATTCTCTATAATGTGTGTCTTTCACATTGCATGCCTGTATCAAAACATTTCACATGCCTCATAAATATATACACCTACTAGGTACCCACAAAGATTTTTTTAAAATACAAATTAAAAAAAAATAATTCAAATCATCTCTCATTTGTATACAACACATATTGACATTTTCCTGAAATCCTGACAAGTGATTAATAACATTGGTTATTAATCATTGGTTATTGGTTTGCCTATTAAAGATATGAACATTCAAATTATTTTTAAAAAGCATGTGTAAAAACAAATTTTACATTACAATATGTGAAAATTTATGATTGCATGTATAATGCTTCATAGCCTTTAGCTCATATTCCACATTTTTGAATGTGAATTGGAGGTGGAGGGTTTAAATTATATAGAGAGAATTGAGACATAATTAACTTGGCCCCACTTTTCCTGACTTGTATTTGGTTTACCTTCCCAATAGAGTCATCTTCATATTTTCCCTTCTTGGAAATGGTGTAATAGGAAAGAAGAAAATCAAAGGACCATTGCTCAGAGGGTATAAAAATGCTTTTGCATTTCTTTTTACCAGGATCATTAAATATGGCTTTTCCTCCATCTGTACTATTCCAAAGACAAATGTAACATGTTAACAACAAAACCAAAATTTTTAGGTTGATCATATTTTAACGGCTTTTATAATTTTCTACTTACTTCCATTAGTTATTTTATATGCATATTTCTTGAAAAATCATATTGGTTTATGATTCCCAGTCCAATTTTCAGGTTCAACATTTATAAAGCCTATTATCATTTGTCTAGCACTTCTTATGCATTTAGCTGAAATAGAAATAGAAGTACAAACTATGAATTCTGTACTCCAGATTGTATAATATAGTTGGGAATATAACAGCAATGCACATTAAGCACTCATCAACAAAAAAATGCAATTGCATATAATTTTTATAATAGAATGGTTCAGAGAAGAATAACAATGTAGTTAGTGATAATAAAATAACTATTAACCCTTACTGTTTGCTATTTGCCACATGCTTAATATGTTATATCTCACCTAATACTTTCAACAACCCTAAGTGGGTGTCCTTAGCAGCCTCATTTCATAATTAAAACAACTGAGGCAGAAATGGTAATTAGCTGCCCATGATTACACAGATATTAAATGGTGCAGCGAGGACTGCAAGTCAGGCAGTTTCAATGCTAATTCTGTAGCTGCTTTATGACCAGATGACAGGACTAAGAAAATAGAAGAGAATAGGCTTTGTAATGCAGTAAAGGAAGGAAGGAAAAAAGTATAGCAGAAGACAGGAGAAAGAAGGAAGAGTTTGGAAGTCTTAAAAATATATTTTAAAAATGGAATAATGGGACAAAACCCAGAAAACCAAACAGAGGCCATTTTATTTCATGAAGCTTTAGGAGATTTGGGAGAAATAAATCATTTAACAAAATAAATACTAAACAGGAGTCATTTTGGAAGGTAGTTAAAAATGTACCAAAAAGGAAAGAAACCAGGATTAGGAAAGCCTTGTTGGAGATGATTTCAGGAATATGTGGGATGCAATTTAGAGCTGAACTTGCATAATGACTGTGGAAATAAGATGGGAGGGAAGCAAGAGCTCTTTGGAATAAAGTCAAGAATTTTTATAAACATCTGTTTATGACATAGCTTGGGCAACCACCTTCACCTCAATTCAAAATGTAATGATCTGCTTCTCATCTCCCCCAACCCACACTGATTTTCCTTCTAAAACCCCTTACCTCAGTCAATTGAGTCATTTAGGAAGTTTTTTCATTTGCTCGCATATACAATCAGGGATATCCAAATCTTCTTAAACTTATTTAAAATAATCTCTCCAAGTCCATAGCTTTTCCTCCTTGAACCCTTCAGCACCTTCAGTGAGCAATAATTACAATAATAATCTTGTATTATTTTGCTTTCCTTTCTGAATTTATAATTAACTTTTGAACTATTCCTAAATGTATCTGCATAAATATTACATTTACAATTTCATTCCCATTCATTTATACCAAATAGTTCATCCATCTACCACTGGCATCCATAGAATTTCATCAAAAGTGTTCAATTCTTATACTTAAAACTGCAATACTGTGAATGGGGTCACGATTTGTCATATATGATGCACTATGTTGAGTCAGAAAGACAGATTTAATTTAGTTAGTAAGCATTAAGCTGTGTACAATAGGAGATACACAAATGATAGGAAAGTTGGCCTTCAAAGGTTTTAAAATCTAAAGCATTATATATAATGCATGTATATTATATATATGTATATGTGCATACATATATGTGTATATATACTTTCAAATGACCATAATAAATAGGAGTGTAAAAGCAACAGACTGAAACAGTAGTAATACTTCAAGGCTGAGGAAAAACCAAACTCTTTAGAAAATAGAAATCTCTATGGAGAAAAGAGCATTTGGGTGGACTTTAAATCACAGGTAAGAGTTACACACTGAAATGAGGAAAGACATGTAGTGGGATTTCGGGGTCATATTCGGGATATTTGTACACTGTGTAGGAAATGCAAGGAGGAACGATGTAAAAGAGTAATAGCTGGCATTTTATAAGATACATTCGATGTCCAAGACATCTTGTAAAGCACTCCACTTGAAATAACTCAAGAACTGTCTTACTATCTTAATGAGGCAATTCCTATTATTTTTCACAATTTACAACTAAAGAAACTGGGATTAGACAAACAAAAGCAAGTGCTAAATCACTGAAGCAGGCTCTGCCAATGTCTCACTCACATAATCTCTGCTTACTTGGAGGAAGCCAAGATAATTCCCATACTTATGGAAGTCTTCCCGTGTTTCTCTGCATTAGGCTGCTTTCTGGCTATAAAAGGTGCTTGGCTCACTCTGGAGCAATGATCAGTCCACTAGAGACAAGTGCTGGCACAGTTCTGAGGACTATTCCTACAGAGGTCTCCAGTGGGATTAAGCTCCAGTTACCCACAAGTATAACCCACCTATGATCAAACCCATTATGACTTTCTTCCCTCCTGTGTTTCATTCTCCCACTCCCTTCCATTGCTTCCCAGATTTACCTTCCAAAGCAACTTCCTCAGATACTGACTTTAGGCTCTGCTTTTAGCATAGCCCCCCTTAAGTCATTTGGCATATGGAGTGTGCCCAGAGGTCATAGCCTGAGAACAGAATTCTGGAATTGGACTACTTATCAGTCATTTATCAATGAGTATTACCATGCCAGTGGTATGCAGGATTCAAATACTTCTCGTGTCACAATAATGTTTAGATTGTCACCTATGGTGAATTGGACTGATACACAGAGAGATGCAATGTTTTATGCAAGAGAATAAGCTCTTGAATATTATTGAGGAGAAGTAATTATAGTAATTATGGAGTTGTTTGGCTTGTGTTAAGTCCCGTAGGAATGATTAAGAAAGAGAAAGAGAAAGATAAACTCAGATCAGCTAACTTCTATTTAGGACACTGTGAAAACTAGAGTCTCCATGGCAGCATTTAAAGATATTATTATCTCATAATCAGAGGGCAGATTGGGCTGAAACTCTGGGGTAAGACTGACGGGAACAGTGAAAGATTTAAAAAGAAAAATTAATTCACAGTCTCAGCAAGCTGTTATGTTAAAGTCAGAGACCACGTAGGAAAAGAGAGACCCTGAGAGCTAGAATGGTACCATTTGAATGAATGTGCTTGAACAACTTGATTCCCCGTATTTCCCTGTCCTTTGCTAATGGAGAGCAGCTTCACATTTCCTTAAACAGGGCAGAACCATCACATATGATGTTTGTCCTCATTAATATTGGCCACTACCTCCCCTTATTTCTTTTAGAGTCAGAAGAAATAAGGGGAGGTAGTGGCCGATATTAATTTCTCCTCATGAGCAGATAAAAGAGGTGTTATACTGTTTGAGTAAAGAAGTGACTTCTGAAAGCGTTACTGAAGCCTGAGAATATATACCAGCAATAACTGGGAAAGCATATGTGGAGGTGAAATGTTAGAGTGCTGGGTCAGGTAAGAGACAGATGTTAAGGTCAGAGGGAAGAGTTTATTGACATGGTGGCATTTTGTCATGAATCCGTACTTCACATCATGACAAAGATGCCTGAACTTAGTACCTTTAGGGAAATACTTCTTTCACTTTGTAGATGACTTAGAGTTAATGAGACAGCAATGCTGAAATGCCTTGGCAAAATATTAAAGAAGAATACAGAAGGTTCACGAAGACAGTTCTTTGTGAATAGATTGATAATATAAGGCTAGATATTATATCAATAGATTGATAATATAAGGCTAGATAGCCACCAACTGTTTATGTTTCCCAACAGAACACAGAAGCCAATCCCTTCCCTAAAATGTTGAGAAAGGGGGCAATGAAATCATTGAGAAGCTCACTGGTAGCTGTCTACTGCAGTCCAACATAAATGGTAGGAGATATTGTTAGTGATCTGGAGTTCCTACTGTGAATAGGGGAGCTATGATTTTGAAAAATGAGAAGCCAAATGGTAGCATTTAATCACCAGATGCAAAGTTTTATGATTACCATAATGAACAGCAAGGCAAAAATGGGAATTAGGAAACTGATCTTTCAGCATCCCTGGCAATGGTCATGATATTAAAAAAGCTAGATGATGTTAATGTTTGGCTAACATAATAAAAAGTAATTGAGATCTGGAAAGTAGAAGAGTGAAATCAGCCACAGTTATGAAAATCCACTCTCCCTCATTCACTTTATTAAACTAAGCCAGTGCTCAGATCCAGAGGTTACCCTGAAGTGGAGATCAGGGCCATTTGAGGAAGAACTCTGCAATTCTACAGCAGGAGTATGAAATATATATTTTCCCTATCCTTTCGCCAAAGCTCCCCTGACATTTACCTTAGTAATGGTACACTGGAGTAAAAGGTATATACATGTTTCAAGGACTCTTAGACATATAATCTCAACTGACATTTAATGCCAAGGGTGCCAAAGCAACATTATCTCCTCTTTGTTACAGTAGGGATATTCAGTGGTCAGGTGATAAATGGAGTCCTGAACCATATTTATCTTGCAGTGAATTCAGTGGGTCCACCAGACCCACAGCTCACATTGCGGTTAATTTCCATAGTTCCTGAGTGCATGATTGGTGTTAACATAATTGGTTATAGATAGAACTCTCATATTGTTTCCATGATATGTTACAGTCATGATTTTTTTTTTTTGGTTTGTTTTTATTGAGACCAGGTCTTGCTCTGTCACCTAGGCTGGAGTGCAGTGGCACGATCACTGCTCACTGCAGCCTCAACATCCTGGGCTCCAAGTGATCCTCTTACTTCAGCCTCCCCAGTAGCTAGGACTACAGGTATGCACCACCACGCCTGACTAATTGTTTTTGTATTTTTTGTAGAGACAGTGTTTTACCATGTTGCCCAGGCTAGTCTCTAACTGCTGGGCACAAGGGATCCTCCCACCTTGGCCTCCCAAATTGCTGGAATTACAAGCAAGAGCCATCATGCCCTGCCAACCATAATGATTTAAAAGCCAAGTAAGAAAAACAGAAACCTCTCTCTCCCTTTCTCTCTCTCTCTCTGTCTCTCTCTCTCTCTCTCTCTCACACACACACACACACACACACACACACACACACACACTCCAGCTAGTAAACCAGAGGCACTGTATCTCATAGTGAAATGGCCAAGATTGGTGTCACATTCAAAGACATAAGAGATGTAGAGATGGTTCTATATTTTATTTCCATTTAATTTTACCACTATGAATCCTATAATATATAAATGAATCACAGTGAATGATATCACACTATTATAGTGCTACCATTGTAAACTCAATCCAAGATATTGTGGTGAATTTTTTTTTATCAGATCTACACAGACTCTGGCATTTCCTATGTTGTTCTTGATATGATAAATGCATTATTCCAAATCAATAAAGAGAATCAAAAGCAGTTCAATTTCCTGGAATGTAGAGTTTTGCACATTCACTGTGTTGCCCCAGAACTATGTTAACGCTTTTGCTCCTTCTCGTGATATGGTTCCTAATATATTTTGAATTTTCCTTTATAATACACCAATGAACATGTATTTTATCCAATATTTGAAAAGCATTGGCTATCTCTGCAACTTTCCATTTCCTGTTTCCCAGAAAAGGACTTGTCTCTCTAAGTATATTAAGGCCTGATATCATTTTGGTATTTTTACTCAGCTGGGGCAGTATGTAAATATACTGGTAACTAATTAAAAACCCCTAGAATATTAGAATCTCATTTTTCCTTAGAATTTAAAAGCCCTGTGACTTAGGCAATTCTGACTTTTCATGCTTAAATAGATCATTGTTTGACTGTTTACTCATAACTTATATTGTCTCTTCTCCCTGAGTTGACCCCTAAAGTCATTTTGTGTTTCATCTTTTCTAACTCTCTGCTTCGTTCTCTACATCAGCTGTCAAGAACTGTCCACTGGCCTGAAATACATGCTCTATTTCCCATTCCTTTACTTCTTAGACTCTGAATCACCTCTACTCCACACTACCTAGATCCTTCTTAAAGTATGGTCCATGGACTCATAGTATAGGTATCATCTCATAGTAGACATGCAGAATCTCAGGCCCTATCCTAGACCTACTGAATCAGAAGCTATACTTCAAACAAAAATTCCTAGTTGAGATTTGTCTACTAATGTTTAAGAAGCACTTACCTAATCTATCAATTGAATAGTGAGTAATGGGCCAATAATCAGCAGACAGAGATGCTTCTGGGTATGGATGTGGTGGATACATAGAAAACTTTTAAGTGCATGAACCTGGGGCATGCTACCTGTGTTCACCAGCTTCCAATCTAGCAAATTTCTGTTCATTTGCTGCCAGAAGATTTCTGCCCCATGGCAACGAACATAATGTTGAGCAATTCTAAGCTTGTTATTGCTCAGAAGCTATAATCAAATGAAAGCGCTGTCTCCTTGAGAGTCTGCTCATGGTTTTAAAGCTCCCTTGAATAATTAAGAATGTGGCCATTATTAGCCTAAATAACTAATAATCTTCTCAGAAGTCTTCACCAAGAGAATTATCCCAGAATTGAGTCCTTTAGATACTGGTTTTGGGTGGGTGCTGCCTTTCTTACTTAATTAATCTTCAAGCAAAGAAGACAGTGAATACATTCTATTTTTACAGAGAGAGCTGAAGCATCATATTTTTAGTGAATCATTATCTATTTTTCCTATGTAAAAGAGAATTCACCCTCTATCCTATCTTTACAAAATTTCTTCATAAAAATAATACTTATGGGCATTATATTACATTTTTTTCATTTATTTTGTTGCCACTAACAGAGTTCATGCCATATGAGGGCAATAAATTGGTTTAGTTCACCATTATGCTCTATTTTCTAAAGAAATGTGTGACACATTATTTGAACTTAATATATTACTTTTTGCCATTACTTTTAATGGCATAAGCTGTGATTACTTTTCCACCAACCTAATAAAAATGTTAGAATTAAGAAAAAGTATCATTCAGCTTCCAAAGTTTAGAATTAAGGAACCAGAAGGTTAACAGTCTCCCTTGTCTGAATAGTCCTCAGTCTGAACACTAGTTTAGATAAAAATGATTCTTATCTCAAGAACTCTGTAAGGCTTCATCCGGGCTTAAAGGGATTATCTAGGGCAGTCTCAGGTAGGTGTAATAGTTAGATGGTAAACCTGTATTGTGGTACTATTATTCAACATACTTGCTGTGTTTTCTTTCATTTATACTCACTGAATTTCTCCACTTATGTTTTAACAGCATCTATTCTTCTATATCTGTAGGGGCCCATATATCATGAAAAAATGACAGTAAAAACACTTGACTATTAATTGTCACATTAATATTCTAGGTGAAATTTTAAAATGGTGTATATATTAAAGTAGTTACTTTCTATCCTAGCCTCAAAAGAAAAAAAGAGGCTATTGAAAGCAGAGAAAGAAATAAATCAGAAGACAAGATCAATACAAGATAAGTACATAACTTGTTGACTGATGTGGACTGTGGTTCACTTGGCAGTCATAAGCAGGACGACTAGGTGCTGGCTTAGAGCCCATGTAGCTCCCAGGCAATGATGTAATTTAAAGAATGATGTTCCAGTAACTTTTTCCAAAGCATAGTTGCATATTCATGAGTTTGTTTTCTATTATTCTATCATTTTAAGTTCTGAACCTGTTCATGTCTGCCTTCCTTAAGTTTATGAACATTTGAGCCAGGTTTACAAATGGTAAACTGTTTATATGTATTTTTTATTTTATGCTTTCAAAACTAATTAGCCAGCAACTGCAAAATTGTACTTATATTTATTCTAGTCAAAAGATTTCCATAAGATTAATTATAACCAACATCTGTTTACAAGGTATCTTGTTCAGCACTCAAATGCAGACATATAAAATCAGTTGACCAGAACTTTTGTCAAACATATAGTACTATTCATTCAGTAAAAAGAAAAATGACTTTGACATGTTAAACAATATTATCAATAAATGAATTTAATTCATAATGCATATTTTTTTTTTTAGATGGAGTTTCACTTTTGTTGCCCAGGCTGGAATGCAATGGTGTGATCTCGGCTCACTGCAACCTCTGCCTCCAGGATTCAAGAGATTCTCCTGCCTCAGCCTCCCAAGTAGCCGGGATTACAGACATGCACCACCACACTCGGGTAATTTTGTATTTTTCGTAGAGATGGGTTTCACCATATTGGTCAGGCTGGTCTTGAACTCCTGACCTTTGGTGATCCACCTGCCTCGACCTCCCAAAGTGCTGAAATTACAGGCATGAGCCACCATGCCTGGCCAGTAATGCACATTTTAACACAGGCAATTATAGGGGTCAATATACTCATTTTAAACACTTAAAAATTCAGACTTATCAGCACTTAAAAGTTAATTCAGTGGTTAAGAATTTGTCCTTAGACCCGTCAGAATACCAAATGGTTTTCATTGTACCATTGCCCACACTCAAATCCTCTTGAGTATTGTCTCACTTCCCAAAACAATTTAAAAATAGGTTAAAGTGTTTCAAATATGTAAGATGTTGCTTTAACTAGGCCAACAAGCTCTTTCTTGCTATCAGTTTTATTAGTTAATTCATCTAGTTACCCCTTTAATCCCCTGGAACACATAAGTGAAAACAGAAACTTTGCCTTTTGTTTAGGAAAGAATTTCAGTCTTGGGTTTCTATTCAAATGAATATAATACATGAATTAGAATACAAGGTAGACCAAACCGTTGAGAAAAAAAAAATCATTCCCAAATCAAAATTCTCCATAAAGTTGGCTTTTTTTTTATGCAAAATTATAATCATAATCTCTTTATTCTCTAATAATTCTTGAGTGGAAAAGATTATGTCTGTCTCTTTGGAATAGAAACAAAACCACATTTCAAAATCAGAAGTAGGTAGTATGATTTGATGAAATAAAGTTCAATGAGACTTTGGAAATTAACTTATTGGGACTGTTGGGCAGTTTGAAGCCTCAGTGTTTTCTATATTCATTTTCTTCTTTCACCTTAAGGTCATAGTAATTACTATAGCAATTTGTAATCATTTTGACATTTCTTGGAGATACCAGATATTAAAGAAAAATCTATATAGCTATTTGAGTAGTTATTCCAATATTGGTTATAATAGCCAGAACAAATACCATTGTGTCAAGAACTTTACCATCTAATATGGTTTTAACTCATCTTAGGATCCGTAAAGGATTTCAACACTTTCACTTCCATGGAATATTGGTAATTTATTTATTTCTTGGCAGACTTATCCAAAATATACTAAAATAAGTTCAGATGATTATAGAAAATTCTTTCTGTATGTTTAGAAATTTTATATAAGCACTAGATCAAGTACATTGTTCAACATCATTGTATCAGTAAGTAAATGGCTGATGAGAGCAATTGCCTGAAAAGTTCTAGGGCTAAGCACCCTGCCTACATATCAAATACGTTTCCACACAGTTAAGAAGAAAGGTATTTGTGGACTACATTAACTTTCAAACATGACTGAAAAAGAGGCATGAGGAATCCAAAGGAAAAAAAAGGGGTGGAACCATTCAGAGTTCTATAACCATAAAGGCTAATGTTAACTAGATGGCATATTCACTGCTGCACAATGGTGAAGGATACTTAAGATAAGATCCAGTAAACTTCGATGCTTACTTTAATGAGGCACTGCAGCTTTTTACTACAAACGCTAAAAAATATAGTTATTTAAATGTCTTCATTCAAGCTGATACTTTAAGATTGAAATAAAATTCAAATACAATCTCCACTGGTATAGGTTTAGATTCTAAGATCTGCCCACATAAAATGTCTTATATTATTTTTAAAACACTTTTGATTAAAATTCATTAAAAGATACTGCAAGTATATTAACAACTCATCATTTTATGGTTACTCATAGTAATTGATTCACTTATAATTTATTTTTGTCTTTTTAAACTGCTTATCATAAAATGTAGGCATCATTTTGTGTCTGCAATATTTGAAAAAGATTTGAATGTTTTTTCTTTAAATGTATTACTAAAATACTTTATAGTATGAAAAGTATTCTTGCAAACCAAAATATAAACAAATAACTCAGCTGTACTTTTTATATTATGTAGACTGTGAACTATACTTAATGACATGAAATGAGGAACATTATGTATTTAATTAAAACCATTTGCAAAAAAAAAATGAGGCATTAGAATCTACTGTAGTGTCTGTAACTTATATCACATTTTCAGTAAAACTTTATCAAATAATTTCTTACAAATTTTCTGAAATATCTTTTTAAAAAAACATTTGCATAAACATAGAAAGCTCTGCAATGCCATCTCTAGAGTTTAAAACATAAACCAGCATATTAGTGTTGCTAAATCCAGAGAAAATTATGTTTCTTTGACCCTTGTTTGAAGGTTTTAATTAAACATACACACATGTTTTGTTTTTAGTTATCCAGAAAATACTAACTCACTTCTGATATTGGGTCTCAAGTCAAATGAATGCAAAAGCGTAATGTGCCATTTTCACTGCCAGGAATCATATAATTCAAGCATATAAAATAAGCAGTGTTGTAGTCAATATCAAAATAAATCTACTCAAAATTCCCCAAAAAGAGCCATTTGCCAAAGCACTTTCTGCTATAAACGATCCATCAATGCCAGGAAATAGAAAGGAAAACATGATTTTTCTCTTGGGAGGACTTCATTGGGAAGAGTCTGTTCAACTTTTCTGTGCATTGTCTTTTGAAAATGCATTCTACTTTTTGCCCTACTTTCCCAGCATTACAGATGCCCTGCTAATAACACTAATGATTTCATGCTGAAATTTTAAAAGTAGAAAGAATCTGAAAAACAATAATGTTGTATTTTTTCCTTAAGTGAGTTAATTTATGAATTACAGATGTCCTAAAATATTAGTTAAGATGAATAATATTGTTTTCTAACATTTATTTCTAACATTTCTCTCAGATATGTTAGTAATTCCCTCTCAAATATTTCTGAGGATTGGTCTTCCAGGTAGTTTATGCCTGTAGTCATCTAGAGTGTAAGCACCTCCACTCTTCAAAGATGTTGGTCAATCTTCTTAAAACTGTTCCTTCCATTGTTTAATTCTTGTTACTATTAGAAAATCAATTTTTCTAAAATATTTTAATATATGTTCTAATAGCATTGGAGCATTAGAAAGTCTGATTATACTTTTCAAGGCAAGAACTCCTAAAAGTATTTGGAACTGTCAAAATTCTCTTCATAGGTGTTCCCATTAAAGTGAAAAGGAGACTGTTTTCTTCAGTTATATTTTTATCTATAAAGGTTTCCAGCTCCTTTGCGATTCTGTCCACTCTCTTATAATTAATCTAGTTTGCAATGGTGATAATCAAAAATCAAAATATTTCTGTTGGCAGAGTCTGACAAGAAAACAGTGTGGTTGCGATGGTTTGAATTTGTCCCTTCCAAAATTCCTGTGTGAACATTAAATGGCCAGTACCATGGTATTAATTGGTGAGGCCTATTGGGAAGTGTTAAGTCATGAGGGCTCTGACCTCATAAATGGGATTAAGTGCCTTTATAAAAGGGTTTGACAGAGAGAATTGGACCCTTTATTTCACTTCCACTCCTTCAGCCTTCGGCCTTGTTAGGATGCAGCATTCCTCTCCTCCAGAAGACACAGCCACGGGTGTCATCTTGCAGGAGAGACTGGCCTCTCACCAGACACCAAATGTTCTGTCACCTTGATCTTAGACTCCCAACCTCCAGAACTGTGAGAAATATATTTCTATTGTTTATAAAGTGCCCAGTCCATGGTATTCTGTTACAGCAGCACAAACGGGCTAAGACAATGGTTGAAATGTATCTTTCTTTATTTGAAAGCATACTTCTTTCTTATCAAGCATTCTATAGTTCTATTCCACTGTTTGAATTTAAGAATAAGAATATATCATCATTGATCTTAAATATCATCTTAATATTCACAATGCCTAGTAATTTTAAACGTAAATCTGTTGATGTAGTCATTGGTTATCCCAGCCTTTTGTATCACACCATATTAGATAAGTATGTTCCAATTGTTGAAGAACAGATTGTCATGTTTGAATGTAGGCTTTCCTGAACAAAAGCTGCCTATAATATGTGCATATGCTGACTAATTTCAAGGAAAGGCACATAAACAGAAGTTAGTAAAGACAGTAGTAGGGGAAAATGAGATGGTTACTACTGGTTTAAAATTATAAAATATTTCAATAAAAGCAACAACAAGGACACTTTTACCCATATCATTTCCAAATTCACACCAACTACTCACATGATTTTTTTTTCCTAAAATCTGAAAATAATTATAGGACAGTATCCAAGTAAGCAATGTAGGCAGTTTAACAATTAAAGCTTACCTTAGTGGTAATTTTCAGAATGATTTTTGTCTAAAGCTCTTCAACTTTATCTGAACTATGTATACTTTCCTTAAATATTTAAACAATTAAACTTTTATTTTTATTTCTTATCAAAATATAGCAACTAAAAAAGAATTAAATAATACATTTAAAAACAAATTTTATATGGCTTTTAGTTTTTACTTTTTGAGAAATTATAAATATGTCTACAACTAACCAATTAGAAAATGATAACAATGATAATTTCTCAGCAGTCAAATAAACTAATTTAATCATATTATTTATAAAATAAATATTTTAATCCTTTTACTATAATAAAATTTTATTTATAGTGTAAGAATGTTTTTAAGCTATTTTCAAAATATATCAAATAAATATTTTGATCTAAATTTTTCAGCTGTCCTTTTTTCTTCTTTATTAATATAATTGATACAGAATTTTCAAAAATTAATAATGTAACTCAGTAGCTCTATTTATATTGTAACTGCTTATACATTAAAGTAAAATAAGAAAGTTAGATAATTCATATCTTAATCATTTAATACAACATTACAGACCAACTATGCAAAGTAATACTTGCCATCATTCTTCATTGCTAGTTTAAATTTGAATTTTACATTCTTCTTTTAAGAAGGAAAATCTGTTTCTTTTTTCCCATCATAGGTAGAAATGGTCTAATTTTTAGACTAACTTTCCTTGGGTCTTCCATAAAAAGAATGACTGGTAGCTATATCTGTTAATCATTTAAAATTATTTTTAAAATTGTATTTTATACAACATTCTGTTTTCATGGTCCGTAACTACATGTGGGATGTATGAAAACCAGTCAACAACTAATAGTGCATGTGTACCAGAGAGAAATCAAAGCTAGTTACTTCCCTAAGTGGCCAACAGTGAGAATCTATAAACATTTAAATAGTACATAATATTCCATTGAGTATGATAAGGTTGAGCAAATAAGTAGAGAGTAGTTTCACTAAATTCCTTTTAGGCATATTGCAGTGGTCAAACCATGTTAATTTCTAAAATATAACAGACAAGGAAAATAACAAGCCTTCATTCCAATGAGTTAAAATGTACCATTTTTCTTGGTTCACTCTCCGGATGTGTAAATCAAGACAAAATTATAATCCTATACTAAATAAAAATGAAACACCAAAATTATCATTATATGCACAAAAAAACATGAATTATAATAAAATTTGTGCTATTTTAAAAAGCACTTTAAAGTCAATGTTGGACTGTGCCTGACGCTAAAAAAAATCTATATTTTGAATCATACCCAACTTTATGCTATTAGAAATAAGTGTCCTCCAAACCAATGGAAACTGGCATTCTTGTCTGAACAGAAACCGTCTGGAAAAAAAATTCTCATTTTATAATCATTTCGGTATATGCATGATGACATTTAAAAACATCTGGTTTTAATGATGTCCAGAGGACATTCCAGAATGGTGGAGTCTAGATGAGCAGATATGTAAAAAAGCACTTCTTAGTAATTGTAGTAAGTAGAATACATAAAAGGGATAAATTCAGGCTGAAGAAAAATGGGAATTGTTATTTTAGGGGTTCTTTGGAAAATGAATCACAAAATAAGTATAAATGCCTAAATTGTATATTGCCTGATGAGTAATTACTTGACTGATCTGAAATCAAAGTCACAGTTGATTTTTAGCCAAGATTCTTGACAGGCTTAAATAAATGGAACCAATTCAAACCATTCTGGCTCAGCATGATTGAGACTCAGTCTCCAGAACAATAGCCTGCTAATCTACTGTCACATGGGAGAAAAAGTAAACTTGGTTTGGGCTCCAATGACCTTAGGATTTTTAATTTTTTAAGCCCTAATTTAGATAAGTTCAATATCTCAAACTTTTAGCAGCTTACATAAAACAATTATTAGGTAATATAATAATTACCATGTAAGAATAATTAATTTAATTTATAATTAATTTATACTGGAACATCAGCCATAAGGGATTATATCAATTATATTCAGATTTGGTTATGAATGTCTACTAGTGTTTACATGTTTCAAAAATTGTTACACAGGCTTGAAAAATCATTTCCGAATGTAGAACTGGTGGAAAGATTTTACTACCAAACATACAGAATTCTATCTTAGCTTTCCACTTTCCAGAAAAGGAAAGGATATCTAAAGTTTGATTTTTATGGATAATTTGATGTAGTTGCTGTCCTCAAAGTTGTTTTGCTTTTTATTTGAGGGTCACTGCATAGCACTACCTATGAAGGGGGTCATGGCTTTTTATTACTAGAGATAAGATAATATTTTCTTGTCTTTTATATAAACTATATGTTTATTTGAATAAGTGGGCAAAAACTGGAAGATCCTTTCCTTAAAACATAACAAAAGCTTTAACTACATATACTTGTTGACTGTATGAAGAGAGTACAGATTGAGTTGCCACAAGAAAAATTTAAAGTATATTTTTAATCTGATGTTGTCAGGGGAGATGGGTGAAGGCGCTGGCGGTGAGAGTTTTGAAAAAATCAGCTCCTTAGGATGTGGAATGTGGCTGTTTATTGAATAAAAGTTCTAAACAACAACAAAAAAGTATTTTGGGGGAACTTCCCAATGATTAATTCTTTAACTGAGACATATATTATTATTTATTATGTGCCAAGTACTATGTGCTTTACAAATGCTAACTTTTCTGAATTTCATAACCACTCTGAGTCTGGTATTATTTCTACTTTACAGATGAAGAAGTGAGGAAAGAACAGTCAGGTAACCTGATGAAATTTGTGGAGGTAATAAATCGCAAAGTTAATATACTGTTCTTCATTTGGTGTTGACCAAGACTATTTTGAAACTGAAATCTACTCAGTGTTTTGGAGACACATTGACGAAGTCCAGATTTACTACATATGCTACTTTGTTCACCACTAACTTCTTGGAATCAGTGTAATAATAAGCTCTAAGATTTATTCTAGAAAGTTATAAGAAATATGATTGCACTAGATGCAAAAAGTAAAAATGGCTGCCTGAGTTATTACACACCATCTTAACACAGAAACCACGGCATTGAAAAGAGAGAGATTGTCTTTACAAACACTTTGAATAACTCGTAACTGTGAATATGAAAATTCTAGGGAGTTTCTGAGTTTGAGAAACTCAAATACACTCTTTAATATCTGACTCTGCTATAGTTTTCTCAAATATAAAAACACAATAATCTCTCAAGTTTCTAAGGTATCATTCCTAGATTTGTTCCATCTATGTCAGAATTACAAGCTCACATCTAGCTTTTAAAAATTTAATTTAATTGAAATTTTTATAATTCTATTCTGTGGTAAGCAGGGTCTCTGGGTGAAGACAAAGTTGGAAACAGCTTCCTTTTTCACATAAACAAACACATCGTACATATGATGTATATTTGTATATACATATATGAATGCTCAGCTATATATAGAGAGAGAGCTATATATATATATATGAAAGTAGAAAGCATGGTTTCTTTATTAACCAAATTTATAATTCATTCGAGAGACAAAAATAAGCCTATTGAGTAATTATTAGAGCAAAAAATCAGTTATCAGTAATGTTAAAGGTGTTTAATTACATTTTTTTCCCAACCTTTTTTTAGTAAAGTTTTATTCAGAAACTAAATATGCCAAAGATATAACACATAGCTTCTGTGAAGCCGGGCGCGGTGGCTCAAGCCTGTAATCCCAGCACTTTGGGAGGCTGAGACGGGCGGATCATAAGGTCAGGAGATCGAGACCATCCTGGCAAACACGGTGAAACCCCGTCTCTACTAAAAAATACAAAAAACTAGCCGGGCGAGGTGGCGGGCGCCTGTGGTCCCAGCTACTCCGGAGGCTGAGGCAGGAGAATGGCGTAAACCCGGGAGGCGGAGCTTGCAGTGAGCTGAGATCCGGCCACTGCACTCCAGCCTGGGCGGCAGAGCCAGACTCCGTCTCAAAAAAAAAAAAAAAAACATAGCTTCTGTGGATGAAATGAATGTGGAGAGGCAGTTGTTCCGCATGAACAATGCCATACTCCAACACAGCGGAGAGCAGAGCCATGAATGGAAGAGAGATGAAAACCATTGTTAGAAATTCAGCTCAAGGACTGTAAAGTAACAGAAAGATCCTCTGGTATAAGATATGTTAGGTAAACTTTATAGTGCTGAGTTTTAATAAAAGCTATAAAATTATTCAGAATTTCAGTTTACTTATTTATTCATTTATTCATATGTTTTTCATATTTGGACCAAAGACTAGTTCAACCATTGTGGAAGACAGTGTGGCGATTCCTCAGGGATTTAGAACTAGAAATACCATTTGACCCAGCCATCCCATTACTGGGTATATACCCGAAGGATTATAAATCATGCTGCTGTAAAGACACATGCACACATATGTTTATTGTGGCACTATTCACAATAGCAAAGACTTGGAACCAAACCAAATGCCCAACAATAATAGACTGAATTGAGAAAATGTGGCATATATACACCATGGAATACTATGCAGCCATAAAAAATGATGAGTTCACGTTCTTTGTAGGGACATGGATGCAGCTGGAAACGATCATTCTCAGCAAGCTATCGCAAGAACAGAAAACCAAACACCGCATGTTCTCACTCATAGGTGGGAATTGAACAATGAGAACACTTGAACACAGGAAGGGAAACATCACACACTGGGACCTGTTGTGGGGTGGGGGGAGCGGGGAGGGATAGCATTAGGAGATATATCTAATGTAAATGATGAGTTATGGGTGCAGCACGCCAACATAGCACATGTATACATATGTAACAAACCTGCACGTTGTGCACATGTACCCTAGAACATAAAGTATAATAAAAAAAATTTTTTTTAAATTTAAAAAGATACTCAATGCAAAGTATTCAATCTGGAAATTGAAGGCAAAAATGTCAAACCTCTCTTTCTTTTTAAAATTAAAAGCTCAAACTCAAGGCAAAAATGTCAAACCTCTCGTTCTTTTTAAAATTAACACCACAAATTAATGCATTCTGTCGTATTCAAGAAAGCATAGTAAAGGTACTTAAGAAGCAATATTTTTATATAAATCAAAAATATTAATTTTTTTCAAATATAGGTTATGTGCATTTCTTATGAGGAAAGAGCTAAAAAAAACTATCAGGAGCAAAACTATACAAGTATATTCCATCTTTAAAATAAAAGCTCTGTATGCACCGATATTTAATAACATTACATGGTTTAAATTGAAAGCTGGTAAAAAATAACATAAATTATTATCATAAATTAAAATCATTTAATGTAATTAAAGTGCAATGGAAAAACTTAATCTTTGCAATTTGACATATTTCTTCTAATAATACAACAACTTTATTTACAATAAAGATGTTACTCATTTCTTTAACAGTACATCTTAGAGTAACTACATTGTAAGAAATAAAATTATGATGGTATACATAAATGATATACATAATGGTATACATAATGCATAAATGGTATACAAAAATAAATGTTTTATTTTTAAAAAAGAAAAGTAGTAAGTAGTACATATTGAGCATTGATTGCATAGTTATTTATATTACCACTTTTTGAAGTAGTATTGGTAATTAGTAGCTGAATATTATGAAAGCTTTATGCATTCTGCTAAGTCTGGTGCTAAATCTGATTCATAGCTACACACTGACTTAATATTTCAAAAACCAGTTTGAGTAACTGAGCCCTAGAGAGATGAAGAAACTTGTCCAAGTTTACAAAATCATAAATGACAAAATTGACTTTACAAGCCTAGATCTCTCTTCAATCTCTTTTTAAAGAATCCACAATTCTGTATCCTGAGCCCTTAAAGAGTAATTTTAGAGAATTTGAAGCTACTAAATTCTACTGAATGTAAATAATAAATAAACAATAACTCCTTTATAATATTCATCTACTCCCTGCTAATTGAAGAATGATTAAAAACAAAACAGTCATAACTCTTTACATCAATCCAAATGTTCCCATTCAGATGTATATGTACAAGGTGAAATGAAATAGAAATAAGTATAATGCAAAAATCAATGATTCAAATTTATGAATTGTTTAAATATTTTGGGCAATTGTTAACTGTGCTCACTAAATGTATAATTATTCAAGTACTTTTTTTCCACCTGGTTAGTTTGTATTTCTGTAATACTTCCATTTTTCCTTTTCTTTCTCATACTATTTATCTTTAAATTCTCATGACAACTCCATGAAATACTTCAGTATTTTTCTCATTTTAAGATATTCCAGGGAAGTTCATTTATTTGGCCAGCAGCATACACAGACCAAACAACAGGATGAGGAAGCAAACAGCCTTTGAATTTATACCCTCTTGACCAACCTGGCTGGACTATTCTAACTTTGTGCTGTGTAGGGAGGTTATAAGTTTGCAGGTGTTCTTTTCACCATTTTTATTTAAAAATTATGTTTACTTTCAAACGCATATATACATTTTAAACAAAACATTTATATTAATTTTAAGTTATATATCCAATTCAGTAACTAATTTCAGAAGGAATAAAGATAAAAAACTGTTTCATTTTATTTAAAAAAGTAAATATTTGACTTACAGAATTTTTCACTCAGCAGTAATTCAATTTAACTTTGTATATACTGAGTAATAGTAAGAAATTTTTATAGTCATAATCATAAACAATGTGATTAACACAATGCTCGTATGCAAAATGTTCATTAATATTTGTGTTTAGACAGGAAAAACACCCACATCAGTATCAGTTGAGAAAACATTGTTGTGACTCACAATCATAAAAATTTAAAAATCTATACATATAAAAACTGCCACTAACTATATTGTCCAGCTGTCTCTAGTCTACAATTCATACTGATGATAATGGAAAATCTTAATAATTCGTTCATGTATTTGTTATATAACAAAGTGGCTCCCTGAGTAATTTAAAGAAGAAAAGTTTACTTCTCTCTGATAGTCAATGTTTTCAGCCTAAGTGGTGTGATAACTCTATGCCAATAGATGATTAAAGGGCACCAGCTTCTTCCATTTTATGGAAATATCTCATAAGGTCTTATTTTTTTAAATGGTCAAATTTCTATCACTGTATTTCTGCCAGGATATATGTTCCAAAGGGCAGGAAGAAAAAAATTACAGCTGAACATGCGTGTCGTATTGAAAACTTAGATCCAAAAAATAGTAGATAACACACTTCTGCTCATATTCTGTGGCTAAAAATAGCACATGGTTATATCTAGTTGCAAGGGTATATGGCTGCTGACTAATGGTTTGACCTGTGTAACTAGTAGTCTGCCATAGTCATATCTTTGATCATTCATCTATATTCATTCTTCCTCGCATACATAGATACAATGACTCTTATCTCCAAGGAAGACAACCCCATACTGCATCCAGATAATATCTCTGGCTCAAGGTCTGGAATCTGTCCCCATTAATTCAAGATAAGTGAGGCCCCTTATGAATTAGTGACTTCCTAACTAAAATGTATGTTATCTGATTCCCCCCTCCCCCAACATCTCTCTCTCTCTCTCTCTCTCTCTCTCTCTCTAATAAATACATATTCAGCAACAGGAGAGGATAATCGTAACAAAATCTTTCATTTAGAAATGAAAATAATGAGAAGTAGTAAGTAGTCATGGGTTAATAAGAATAATAGAATCTCACAGGACTGAAATTCCAGCCACCTCCCTTGAGCTGACAGTGAAGAATTTCCTTGATTTGAGCCTGGTGTTCTCTGGGAAGAATTGCCTTCACTGTTACAAGAAGGAAGGACAATATATCATTGTGTCCTTAGCCTTGAAATTAAGGGCAAGAGAAAATACATAAACATGGAAGTTTAGAAATTCCCTCTATGAAGGGATACTTAGGCAGACCATATAATTTGTTATAGAGTAGAGACACGTTTGAGACTGAAAGGTGATATTCAAAATAATTAACAGTTTTTTACCTGATATGTTAGGAGCATTAGCCAGGATGTTTCCTAGGCAACTTATAATGCATGTTCATTCTATTTCAACCTAGAAAAAGTTGCAACCGTGGGAGAAGGCCTGTCTAGTGAGACCTGTGGTCATAGTTAGAGCCCTCCTTCCATGGAGGACGGAATATTATGAAGGTTGGTAACAAATACTTCAATCCGTGGGTCTCTTTTTCAGTCGGTCCTCTTTTTGCCAGTGCTTTCCATTTCATCTCTAGTGTTGTGGTCTCTATCTGTGCGCGGGGTGGTATTGGGGAATTAACTAACACATATTTCCTACTAAAATATATATATATACTTTCATCCACTATGTATTCATTTAACAAATATAGCACCTATATAGCTTCATCAACATGTTTTTGGGCAGAAACTCTCTAGTGTCATAAACTCCCCAGTTCACAGTAATTTCCACATGGGGCTCGTCATTTATTTTAATCACCTGCTTATTAGTCACTATTAGCATCCTTAGGCATACGATTTTTTTTTTTTTTTTTTTTTTTTTTTTGAGACGGAGTCTCGCTCTGTCACCTAGGCTGGAGTGCAGTGGCGCGATCTCGGCTCACTGCAAGCTCCGCCTCCCGGGTTCACGCCATTCTCCTGCCTCAGCCTCCCGAGTAGCTGGGACTACAGGCGCCCGGCCACCTCGCCTGACTAATTTTTTGTATTTTTAGTAGACAAGGGATTTCACCGTGGTCTCGGTCTCCTGACCTGGTGATCCGCCCGCCTGGGCCTCCCAAAGTGCTGGGATTACAAGGCATATGATATTTTGACCCAGATAGTGAAGGAAAGAATAATTTTGCAGAAAAGAATGTTCAACACAGAAAGGTAGAGAAAAAAATGATTACTGTAATAAAATCTGGAGGTGCTCATTCAGCAAATTCTAGGAAAGGATCATCTAGTCAGTGAATTCACTAACTTGGTCCATTTGACAAGTATATTCTTAATACAGAAATAGGTGCATTAGATCAATTTAGCCTAAAGCCAGTAAACACTTGAATTATATAATTCATATTGTCCTATATTTATATGTAATATAATTATGTATGTAATTATAAGTTGTATAGTTGCCCTCAATTTACATAACTTACATTGCCCTGTATGAAATCACCAAGGAACTTAGTTACTATACAGAGGGTCTCCATAAAATCCTCTAATCCAGCACTGTCAGTAGAAACATAATGTAAGCCATATGTGTGATTTTACATTGTCTGTGTAAGATATTTAATAAAAGGAAAGAAAACAAGTATAATTAATAACTCATTTATATCATCTCAATCTATATAACAGTATTTTAATTTATAATAAATAAAAATTAATAATATATTTGCATGTTTTCTGGTACTAAATATCTGAAATTCAATGTCTATTTTTTACCTATAATTTTGCTGTAACACATCTGACTTTGTAGTAGATGGATTTTAAGTGCTCAGTGGGCACATTTAGCTAGTGGCTATCGTATTAGATCAACAGGCTTAGTCTACTCAAAACTTGTGTTTATCATTGTAAATTTCAAACTGTGTATCTGTCAAAATCTTGCACATTTATTTGTTGTTAGTCTTTCTTAGTCTAATGTAACATGTATCTCACATAATATGAACATTCTTGGTCTGTTAAGCTAACAACAAGATCCTATTATCCAATAACTCCTGTAGATCTGCCTGAACTACCAGTTTATTGCTAATAAACTACTTCACTCCTATCAGCAATTAGATCTGGAGATACTTTTCTCTTGGAATATTCTCCGATATTATACTTGACCTTTATTTTGTTCATCTGAGGTCATTAACAAAGAGTAACAAAACTGCTGACCATTTTCCCCAAATCCTACAAAAAATATTCTGGGATCTTTTTTAAAGAGTCTTTCTTTGCCATGATATGTCTTTAAAAGGGTTATGAAGTTGTTCCAGCTGTCTCTTTGACCATCATAGGCTGTTGTGAAAGTTCAAGACAGATGTTTCACTCTCTCTCGTCATTGGTCAAAAGCATTGCCCACAGGTATTTTTCAATGCTTTCTTTATTTAACATTACCATGAAAGGGAAAACGGTGCCTCTTCAACAGCCTTCTCCCTGTCTTGAGTACTTCATGTCACTGATTCTAAAAAAAAAAAAAAAAAAATCCAGCCTGTTAAAAGTACATGGCAATATCTAAGTTCTGGTGAATAGCTGCATTTTATATGATGAAATTGTCATTCATCTTGCATTATTTACTGCTTGCATAAATGGGCTCATTTCCAAGATGCTGTCGAAGCTAAAACAATAACAACAACAAAAGTTCTATTAGGAAAAAGAGCCTTCTGGCAATTCTTGCTACACACTCCATTGCTTCCCACCATCAGTAAACTGTGGAGTTTACTAAAAGTAATTTAGACTAATGGCTTGCTGAAAGGCAACCCAAATAATGTGCCATTATAGAATAATGAAAACTGCCTTTATTTCTTGATTAATCACTGGAAGATATCTTGCAGAGATGTTGGAAAGAACCTGTGAACATTTTTCAGGTCTTCCTCAAATAGGCAGCCTGTTGTGTTGGGTGAGGTAGCTAAGTTTCTGTCTGAAGGAAAAGGCTTTGCTATCTAGTGAGAACTGCCATGCCGTAGGGATCACCAGATCTGGATTCCAAATAGATTTATAGTTCCCACTTTAAGGACTATGTTAATTATTAATGATAATTCAAGCAAACAGATATATAAATGTATAAATGCAAATGCCAAATACAATGAGCTATGACATTATAATAAACATAAACAGATTACCCAAAACTATAAAAATTAATGGAGACACAAATGAAAATATGATATAAATAAAAAAAATACTGAATTATTCTAAAAATCTGTGGAAGATTTTACTTTTACTTACAATAAATAATATAATTAAATTATTTACTGAATTCCAATGAATTGAGTCATACAGAGTAAATCTAATTATTTGTCCATTTACTTGACACTAATGTAAAAAGATTGCTTTCATTATTTAAACATGATCAGCTGTTTATGCAAACAATGATAAATAATTTTGATATAATCTATGTCATCTAATAAAAAAGTTATTGAAAGTGATCTCATCTACATAATATAAAATATAATTGAATCAAATTTAGTGTCAAGAATAATATATATTTAATTAGAGAAAACTCAATCATTTGTTACATGGAATATAGACAAAATTATGCCATCAGGCTGATATCATGCTGACATGTTTTTTCTATCATAAAAATGAAACCTGTCAAGTTCATTGCTGGTGGCTTGATAACTAATAGCTTCTGCCTATCAACTGTATCCTTTTTTCCCCAGCTTTACTGAGAAACTGACAAATAAAATTGATAATTGCAATTTACAAATAAAAATTATATATATTAAAAGTGTACAATGAGATGTTTTAATATTTGTATACTCTGTGAAATAATTGACACTATCAAGCTAATCAACATCTTCATCACATCACATCACATCATTATCTTCTTTTGCATGTATGGTATGTATACCTAAAATTACTCTCAGCAAATTTCAAATATACAATATATTATTATTAACTATAATCACCATGCTAGACATTAGGTCTCCAGACTTATTCATATAATAAACACTAGTTTTTAACCTACGACCAACATCTCTCCATTTCCCCCATCCCTGGTAATCACCCTCCTACTCTCTGTTCTGTAAGTTCAACTTTTTATATTCCACATATGAGTGAGATAATACAATATTTACATTTCTGTGTCTGGCTTATTTCTTTTAGCAAAATGTCGTTCAGGTTCATCCATGTTGTTGCAAATGGCAATATTTCCTTCTTTTTTAAGGCTGAATAATATACCATTTTGTAGATATACCACATTTTCTTTCTCCATTTACCCACTGATAGACTCTTAGGTTGTTTCTATGTATTAGATATCATGAGTAATGCTGCAATGAACATGGGTGTGCAGTCATCTCTTTGAAATCTTCCTTTCAATTTGTATGGATATTTACGCCAAAGTGTAATTGCTGGTTCATATGGCAGTTCCATTTTTAACTTTTTGAAGAACCTCCATACTGTTGTCTATATATTTGTGATAGCAGCAGGAGACTGACAAATACCTAGGCAGATAGGGGTGGGTCCCCAGTGAAACTCATCCTTTAAGCCAAGAGCAACCTGAAGTCTGAAAGACTGGATAGCTGGTTCCATATGAAAGCTGCTACCTATCTCTACTAAAAATACAAAAATTTGCTGGGCATAGTTGCGCATGCCTGTAGTCCCAGCTACATGGAAGGTTGAGGCAGGAGAATTGCTTGAACCCAGGAAGTGGAGGTTGCAGTGAGCTGAGATCGCGCCATCCAGCCTAGGCAACAGGGTGAGACTCCATTTCAAAGAAAAAAAAAAAAAAAACCAAACCAAAAAAATGTTGCCTTTTTCAATACCACCTATGGTCTGCCTTCCCTGATCCTGTGCCTATAAAAGCCCCAGACTCAGCCACACTGAAGAGATACCTGACTTCAGGTGAGAGACCATCTTCCCATCCCCTCTCCATTGGAGCTGTTTTGTCACTCAATAAAATTCTCTGTCCTCATCATCCACCAATTGTCAGCATGACCTTGTTCTTCTTGGATGTGGGAAAAGATCTTCTTGAATGCAGGTACTCAGAAAGCTATAATACTGTGACCCTCTGCCCTCCATCATCATAAGGCAGCTGCCCCACTTGATGGGAAGCAGCAGCGGAGCTGAGTCAGCCATAGAGCTGTAGCCCAGAGAGGGGCAAGGGGTTGATTAAGCTGGTAATATGCTGCTCTCTGTTGGGCTGTGGGCAGATAGACTAAAAGAGCTAATTAGCACATTGTAACATTCGTTCTGGGGCTTTGAGGTCATGGACACGCCTGACTGGGGACCACATTTCCCTCAGGGTGACTTGACGGGTTCAGCTGAACACCCTGCACGGAGCCTGCCTCTGCCAGCATTTGGAATGGTGGCTGGACTCCACACTCACTCACTCACATACTGCCTCCTGCCAAGGGATGAGTGCACAGTCACTGTGGTCATGGGATTTGTACCAGAGTACAAGCCAGATGTGGCCCAGTACGTCAAGTAGGCAGGATGCCTCCTGCTGTGAGCCCAGAAAAGAAGCCAAGAAAAATCCTGTGTCAGCTGTACCAATTTATATTCCCACTAACAATGCATAAGGGTTTCTTTTTTCCTTCATATCTTCACTAACACTTTTTATGTTTTCACTTTTTGATAATAGTGATCCTAACTGGTATGAGGTGATATCTCATTTTGATTTTGATTTAAGTTTTCCTGATCATTAGTGATGTTGAGCAGATTTTCAAATATATATTGCCAATCTGCGTGTCTTCTTTGGAAAAATGTCTATCCCCATCCTTTGCCCATTATTCCTTAACATTACTAGTTTGTTTGTTTATTTTTGCTACTGCTTTATATCTGCTTTATATGAGTTCCTTGTATAGTTTGAATATTAATCCCTTATTAAATTTGTGATTTTCAAACATCTTCTCCAGTTTTGTGGGTTTCCTTTTCATTTTGTTGATTTATTTTCCTTTTTTAGTTGCTGTGCAGAAACTGTTTAGTTTGATATAGTCTCATTGATTAGTTTGCTTTTGTTGCCTTTGCTTTTGGTACCTGATATAGTTTGGATGTTTGTCCCCTCCAAATTTCAAGCTGAAATATACCCGCTGATGTTGGAAGTGGGGCCTAGTGGAAAGTTTCTGGGTCACAGGGGAGGATCCCTCATGAATGGCTTGGTTCTGTCTTAATAATAATGAGTGAGTTTTTGTGAGATCTGGTTATTTAAAAGTATGTGGCACATCCCCCCTCTCTCTCTTGCTCCTGCTATTGCCATATTAGATGCCTGCTCCCCCTTCACCTTCTGCTATGATTGTAATTTTCCTAAGGCCTTCATAAGAATCAGATGGTGGCATCATACTTCCTGCATAGCCTGCAGAACAGTGAGCCAAAATAAACTTTTTAATAAGTTACTTAGTCTCAGGTATTTCTTTACAGAAATGCAAACATAGCCTTACATAGAAAATTCATACAAGGAGTATGGGACAACACTGACCCATTCCTGGTATGAAGGTGCTGAAGAATCTTTGGAACTTGGTAATAGGCAGAGGTTGGCAGAGTTTGGAAGGCTCCGAAGAAGACAGGAAGATAAGAGAAGTTTTGGAATTTCTTAGAGATGGGTAAAATGGCTGTGAGCAAAATATTGGTAGAAATATGAACAGGGACCATCAGACCAATAAAGTCTCAGATGGAAATGAGGAAGTTATTGGGAACTGAAGTGAGGGTCACCCCTGTTAAACCCCAGCAAAAAAAGCTTGGCTGCATTGTTTTCATGTCCTAGGGATCTTAGATATCTGAACTTAAAGGCGATGACAGTGTATCTGGGGAAGAGATTTCTAAGCAGCAAAGTGTTCAAGAAGTGACCTGTCTGCTTCTAACAACCTATGAGCAGCTATGGGACTTAAAGCTGGAACTTAAAAGAGAAGCAGTATAAAAATTTGGAAAATTTGCCATCTGACCATTTGGCAGCAAGAGCAGCCACGCAGGCTGTGGAGGAATGACTTGCAAGTGAGATTAGCATGGCTAAAAGGAAATCAAGTGCTAAAATTCAAGACAATGGGAAAAAGTCCTCAAAGACATTTTAGAGATCTTTAATATAGCCCATCCCATCACAGGCCCAGAGAATTAGGGGAAAATAATGGTTTTGTAGGCCAGTCCCAGGGCCCCACTGCCATACACAGCCTCAGGGTCTGTTCCCTGCATCCCAGCTGCTCCAGCTTCAGGCTTAGTTAAAAGGATACTGGAAACTGCTTGGCCCACTCTTGGAGAGTACAAGCCACCATGATCCTTGGTGGTGTCCATATGGTGTTTGCAGGGGCCTGGAATGCAAGAGTGAAAGAGGCTTGGCAGCTTCCCTTAGATTTCAGAGGGTGTACGAGAAAGCCTGGGTACCCAAATAGAGACTGTTGCAGGGGCAGAATCCTCACAGAGAATTTCTACTAGGCTAGTGTGGAGGGCAAATGTGGGGTTGGAGCCCCCCCACAGAATCCCCATGAGGATACTGCCTAGTGGAGCTGTGGAAATGGGGCCACCATCCTCCAAACTTGAGAATGGTAGGTCCACTGGTAGCTTGCCTCCTGAGCATGAAAAAGCCACCGGAACTCAACTCCAACCCATGAGAGTAGCTGCAAGAGCTGTACCTTGCAAAGCCACAGTGATGGAACAGCTCAAGTGTTTGGGAGCCTACTGCTTGCACCAGTGTGCCCTGGAGGTGGAACATGGAGTCAAAGGAGATTATTTTGGAGCTTTAAGATTTAGTGACTGCCCTGCTGGGTTCTGGAGTTGTGTGGGGTCTATTGCTCCTTTCTTTTGTCCAATTTTTCCCTTTTGGAGCAGTAATGTTTACCTAATGTCTGCATATCTGTTTTATCTTGGAAATAAATAACTTGTTTAGATTTTACAGACTCACAGGTAGAAGGAGATGAGTCTGAGATGAGACTGAAGATTTGGGACTTGATGTTTAAATAAATTAATACTTTGGGGGACTATTAGCAGGGTATGATTATATTTTTCAATGTGAGAAGGACATGAGATTTGAGTGGCAACTCCCACTTCTCTCTTGCCGCTGCTCTCACCATGTGAGATGCTTGTTCCCCTTTCATCCTTCACCATAATTGTAAGCTTCATTAGAAGCAGAGGCTGGTACCACAGTTCCTGTATAGCTTACAGAACCATGAGCCAAATTAAACCTCTTTTCTTTATAAATTACCCAGTCTCAGGTATTTCTGTATAGTAATGCAAAAATAGCCTAATACAGTATCAGATCCAAAAAGTCATTGCCAAGAACACTGTCATAGAACTTTTCTCCTATATTTTCTTCTAGAAGATTTACAATTCCAAGTCTTACAATTAAGTCTTTGAAACAATTTTTAGTTTGTTGTTATTTGTAAGAAGAGGATCCAATTTCATTATTTTTGTTTGTAAAAATTCAGTTTTCCCATCACCATTTATTGAAAAGATCTTCCTTTCATCCTTATGTATTCTTGTCACATTACCAAAGATTACTTAACTATATTTCTGTTAATTTCTAGACTTTCTATTCTGTTCCCTTTGTTTTTATGTCTGCTTTTATGCCAGTACAATATCATTTGATGACTGAACTTTTGTAATATAATTTGAATAGGAGGCTTCTAACTTTGTTCTTCTTTCTCAAAATTGCTTAACTATTCAGTCTCGTGGTTCTTCAACAATTTTACAATTGTGCTTACTCTTTTTACTTTCTAAGAATCACAATTAGAAACAATTAAGGCTCACATAACTGGAGGTGCTGTTTACAGATGGGTTGACTGAGGAATGCTCTTAGGCGGAATCTGGGTTTTCTTTATTTTCCAAGGCAAGAAAAGTTTTACTGAAGTCCTGCGTTGGTGAAGAGGATGCTAACCACAATTTATCTCCCCAGTCTGAGAGGTCTTTTTACTATCTCAGATGTAGCAGTCTGGACCTACTTATGGCCCCAGACACTGTTTCTCTCACTCACTTCTCTTCCTAACTAACATAGAGAAAAAATTCTTTATTTTCAATTGTATAGCTTTTCCAAAAAGAATACATATTTAAAAAGATTGGAGTCTCTAGAGACAAAGTTTCATCAATTTATCATGTATTCATCTTTCCTAGATTCACAAAGGAATTTTCATGTGGTAAGAATCAGGTGGGATGTGTACCAGAACCAGAGCAGATGTCTCATACTGACTTTGAAATTGTTTTTGTACCATCCATGGTCTTATTTTTTTCATTGATTCTTCGTGGTTTCCTCTAGATTGTCTATATTTTCCTTCAGTGTTTATATATTTCATGCAGTTAGATTTTATTTTAGCTTATTGAATGAAGAACACTTTTTCAGCATTTTACTATGAATGTTTCCAAACAAATGGAAAAGTTTTTAAAATTTTACATTGACTGCCCATATATCTATCACAAAGATTGTATAATTAACATTTTAACTATTTTAGATTTATCACATATCTTTGCATCTATTCATTTGGCACTAGATATTTAACTTTGTCTTTTAAAAATTTAATATTAATAAATTGAATATGAATTTTTCTAAATTTGCCGTAAGTTTCATTTTATATTTTGTCATTATTTATTTTCTATCTATTTCTAGGAGCTATATTTTTTTTAATTTTTTATATCCAGCTTTAGAAGGTATACTGATTATAGCTCCTATTCCTCAAAATTATAAGCTATATACTTAAAACTAATAATTCCACATTTATTTTTGTTAGTTAATAAATAATAACTTTTTAGTATAAAAGAGGAGAAAATTTGAACACCCATATTTCAGTCTACCTCTATTTGCCATCTTAACTTTAAATATACCTTGCTCTGGGTGGTAACATTTCTAAATTATTTTAATATTTCTCTCAATTATTTATTCTTAGGTTTTATTAGTGGAATTTCGTGCTTACCATTATTTTTTTAACCTTTACTTCTTTCTCTGTTACGGAGTTCTTCATTTTGATTAATCTCATCTTTGGCTGAATATTTTTGCATATAGTTTGCCTTTTTGTTTTAATAGTTTTCCAAGACTAATTTATTGAGCTGTGATCTATGAATTCTTACATGAAAACATAACACCCTTAGATCATATTTCTTTTTCCCTAGAACTTTACAGACATCAGTATACTTTCTTTTGTCAGGAAATGATGCTCTGGATAATCTGAAATCAGCCTGACTCCCTCTCTGTTAGGTGTCTCTTTACATCAACTGGAGATCTTTGTTGTTGTTTTCTTGAGGTTTGTAATATTTACCAAAGTAAAATGTATGAGAAGTAATTATTAGTAATTTTCCTAGTACACACTGTACATTGTGATTTAAATATTCCATTCTTGACTTGAGAAAACAATTACTGTAAATATTTTTCTTCAACACTGTTCTTTGGTATGGAAATGGTAACTATACAGAACAGATCTCTTTTGACTTTTATATGTATCACCTTTATGCATTATTCCTCTATTGTTTTCTATTTCATTAAATGTGACTTTGCTTATCTGTACCTAACTCAATTTTCAGCAAAATTTATTTTACTCATTTTTCCTTCTAATATGGCTTTAATTTTTGAAATGATTTAATTTTACTGTAATTTTTTTCCAAGTTCTTTTTACTCACTTTGTATTCCCTTTTGTGAAGAGTAATGATCTCTTCTTTCATTTATCATGAGTTATTTTTTAGTTTCTTTAAAATAATTTGTATATTGCTGTTGAGATTATGGGGAAGTATTTTTTAAAAAGTACATATGCAATTCATCTAATTGAAAAGCTTCATCTGTTTTTGGTTTGTTACGTTTTATCCTGTCTCTTTTCACACTTTAAGACTTCATGGGAACTGTGAGGGGTTTTTGTTACTTTTACTATTTTTCTCTTAATTGAAATCATTTTAACAGAGTCAACTGATACTAAAGAGGAGAGTGAGGGTAAGCTAGGGAGGAAAATTTGGGCAGCAGATTACACGTTTATCATCTCTGTGTCCACCTGCACACTTTGCATTACTCTTTAAAGTTCAGCTCACATTTAAACAGTGCATGATTTGAAGGCAAGAGGTCATCATTTATCCTGTTGCAGTCCCAAGTTTTAAAACAGTGTCATTAATTGTGCTTTACCTAAATTAGTCATGTTGACAACCTGGCTCTCAAATCTCATTTTTGAATTCCAAACCCACAAAACCATTGATCCTTGGCCAGTAATTTCAGTTTTTGGTGCATTCCTGTCTTTCCTTTAAACCTAGCTTGCCATAAATGTAAAGGCTGTCATTGATCTTTTTATCTCATTGTGAGAATATCAGTAAGAAAATCATGATAACTATAAATGTCCCTAAGTGAACATAACTACAACAGATTAGAATGTAGTACAATCAACATAATAAAGGAAAAAAGACTGGTAATAAATATACCAGTATGATACCAATAGTCATCAGTAAGTTGAGAGATTATAGATATTTATATTTTGCTAATAATTATATGTTATAATTTTTGTACATATTTGTAGTTTTATTAGCTATAAAATAATCAAAATAAAACACATTTATTTTAAAAGTTCCTGAGGATTGAATTTCTCTTTCGTTTTTAAATTGCTTGAAAATGATTTCATATGAATTTTCATTATTATCGTTATGACAATTAGTGGACAAGTTTTTTGCTGTTTTTATATATTATCAGTACAAACTATTTTCTCAGTCATTTTACCTCATTGGTCAGATTCATTGCTCCTTTACAATTTTTTTCCATTTTTTTTCCCCTTAATTTTTCTAGGTATAGTCAGCAATACTATACATGTAATCAATTTGGAAATAAATGGTGGTTGCTTTATTTTTGTACCCTTTTAAGATATACTTCAAAGTGGGGTTTATCATTAGTTGTATAATACTGTTTTGAAAATAAGATGTTCAGGATTATGTTTTATGTCTAAACCATTCAAAATAAGTTGCACACACAAGTTAAATATTCTATTTTATTAAAAACTGTGGCTAACTTTTGTATTTATAACTCAAATGTAAGAAGTGTCATTTAATTATTTGAAAATATTAAATACCAAGTCCTCTCAAGTTTTCTTAGTGAATTATATTATATTTTGCTGACCGTTTATTTGGTGGATAAGATTATAGATCAAAGTTTTTGCACATGGGCCATATTTAAAGTATTGGCATGGAGTATGGTTGCCTGGAGTGGCTGTCTTCTTAGTCCCTATTTACAATTTTTCACCAACTTTTAGTAGAAAACAAAAGTTTATAAATTCAGAGTCTTTGCTTTTCGCAATATTTGCAAATGGAAATGATTGTAAATGATCATATGAAAAGTTAGACTATCAAAGCAGCAGTTATAAAAAATAATTTATCAAAGAAAGTCTGAAATCAAAATTAAAACATGAGGCAAAATAAGAAAGCAAAATTGATATAAACCAAATAAAAACATATACCTAGAGTTTTCATATGTTTATAGAATAAACACTCAAATTAAAGATGTGAAAAAATTATACATGAAACTACTCTTTATAATACTATAATTAAGGATACATGTCATTATTAATTCACCCAGACTTACAGATTGTACAACAGAAGTGAATCCTAATGTAAACAGTAGACTATGGGTGATGATGAGTTGTCGAAGTAGGTTGTTCATGAATGCTAACAAATGGTGTCTACCACCATTGTGGTAGACATTGATAACGGTGAATAATGGGGGAGGCTCTGCATGTGTAGGGGAGGAAGTATATGAAAATCTTTGTCCCATCTGCTCAATTTTGTTGGAAACATAAAACTGCTTGAAAAAGTCTATGAAAATTAAATGTAACAAAATTATATTATTTACTACAGTAAGAAAATTATATGTAATGAAATTTACTGTAGTATTTACTGCAGTGAAAATTTTATGTAATGAAATTTACTGTAGCATTTACTACACTGCTTCTAAATTCATATGAAAATACATCAAGTACAAAAGGGTTATTCTATTGTATCAGTCTGTTCTCATGCTGTTATAAAGAACTATTTGAGACTGGGTAATATATAAAGAAAAGAAGTGTAATTGACTGGCAGTTCTACAGACTGTACAGGAAGCATGGCTAGGAGGCCTCAGGAAACTTACAATCATGGCAAAAGGTGAAGAGCAAGCACATCTTGCCATGGTAAAGCAGGAGAGAAAGAGAGCAAACTTGGAGGTTCTGCACACTTTTAAACAACCATATCTCAAGAGAACTCACTCATTATCATGAGAACAACAAAAGGGAAATCTGCCCCCATGATCCAGTCACCTCTCACCAGGCCCCTCCTCCAACGCTGGGAATTACAACTTGACATAAGATTTTGGTGGGGACAAAAACCAAACCATATCATTCTGCCCCTGGCCAAAAACCAAACCATATCATTCTGTCCCGGACCCTCCAAATCTCATGTTCTTCTCACATTTCAAAACATAATCATGCCTTTCTAACAATCCTCCCAATTCTTAACTCATTCAGTATTAACTGCAAAGTACAAGTCCAAAATCTCACCTGGGACAAGACAAGTCTTTTCCACCTATGACCCTGTAAGGTAAAAATAAGTTAGTTAGTTCCAAGATACAATGGACTACAGGCATTGGGTAAATGCTCTCATTCCAAAAGAGAGAAATTGGCCAAAACAAAGTGGCTACAGGCCCCATGCTACTCTAAAACACAGCAGGGCAGTTGTTAAATGTTAAAGTTCCAAAATAATTTTCTTTGACTCCATGTCTCAAATCCAGGGCATGCTGATGCAAGAGGTGGGCTCCCAAGACCTTGGTAGCTCCAACCCTGTAACTCTTCAGGGTACAGCCCCAGTGGCTGCTTTCATGGGCTGGCATTGAGTGTGCTGCTTCTCCAGGTGCACAATGCAAGCTGTTGGTGGATATACCATTCTGGGGTCTGGAGTATGATGACCCTCTTCTCATAGCTCCACTAGGCAGTGTTCCAGTGGGGTTTCTGTGTGGGCGCTCCAACCCCAGATTTCCCTGCCATGTTGTCCTAGTAAAGGTTCTCCATGAGGGCTCTGCCACTGCATCAGACTTCTGCCTGGACATCCAGGCATTTGCATACATCCACTGAAATCTAGGCAGAGGCTCCCAAGCCTCAATTCTTGCCCTCTTCACAATCACAGGCCCAACATCACATGGAAGCCACTAAAGCTTGTGGCTTGCACCCTCTGAAGCAAGGCCCTTAGCTGTACCTTGGACCCTTTTAAACCTGGCTGAAGTTGGAGTGTCTGGGATACAGAGTTCTATGTCCTGAGGCTGTGCAGAGCATTAGGGTCTGGGCCAGGCCCACAGAACCATTTTTCTTGCCTAGACTTCCAGGCCTGTAATGGGAGAGGCTGCTTCAAAAGTCTCTGACATGCCCTGGATGCATTTTCCCCATTGTTTTGGCTACTAATATTCGGCTCTTCTTTACTTATGCAGATTTCTGCAGCCTTGAATTCTTCCCAAGAAAATGTTTGTTTGTTTTTTTTTCTTTTCTACTACATGGCTGAGCTGCAAATATTCCAAACTTTTATGCTGTGCTTCCCTTTTAAATATGAGTTCAAATTTCAGACCATCTTTTTTGTGAACACATATGAGTGTATGTGTTTAGAAGCAGCCAGGCCAATTTGAATGCTTTGCTGCTTAGAAATTTCTTCCACCAGATACCTTAAATCATCTTTCTCAAGTTCAAAGTTCCACAGTTATCTAGTGCAGGTGCATAACACAACCAGTCTCTTTACTAAAGCGTAGCAAGCCTGACATTTACTCCAGTTCCCAATAAGTTCCTCATCTCCATCTGAGATCTCATCAGTCTGGCTTCTCCGTCTATATCACTATCAGCATTTTTGTTGAAACCATTCAACACATCTCTAGGAAGTTCCAAATCTTTCCTGAGCTTCCTGCCTTATTCTGAGTCCTCCGAACTGTTCCAACCTTAGCCAATTACCCAGTTTTGAAGCTGCTTTCACATTTTCAAGTATCTTTATGGCAAAACTCCCCTACTTATTAGCAGTTCATTTTTGCACTGCTATAAAAAGCCACCTGAGACTGGGTTATGAAGAAAAGAGGTTTAATTGACTCACAGTTCCACAGGCTGTAGAGGAAGTATGTCTGGTCTGGGAGAAAACTTACAATAATGGTGGAAGGTGAAGTGGAAGCAAGGACTTCTTACCATGGTAAAGCAGGAGAGGGAGAGAGAGAAAAAAGGGGGAGATTCTGTACACTTTTAAACAACCACATCTTAGAGAACACACTCATTATCACAAGAACAGCAAGGGAGAAATCTGCCCACATGATCCAATCACCTTCCACTAGGTCCCTCCTCCAACACTAGGAATTACAATTTGACATGAGAGTTCAGTGGAGACACAGAGCCAAACCATATTATACGTGAAGTTGAAGTTTCCTTGCATCATCAATTTTGACTCTTCTCCAAAGCCCTTAAGGCTTCTACTGCTTTAAACCTTAGTTTTCTTTTATTACTCTATACAAATATGTTTATCTTTCATGGCTCAACAAATTTATTTATCTTTGGGCAGTGACTTGAATAAAAATGATGTATGCTATACAATTTTATTCATTATTTTGGATTTTCTGATTTTCAATTATTTCTTTCAAATTTATTTTTGTTGTATTTAATGTGATCCCTCCTAAAGGCTAGCTCTTCTTTCCACATTCCTTTATCATAACACATCAGAGGTCTATATGAGTGCAACAAAATAATAATTATGTAAACATTATTGTGATCACCTGACAGCCAATAGTGTATTGCTTTGACCATCACCGGCAACATTGTGATAAAATATTAAAAATACCCATCACCTATTTGTTACTTGACATATCTTTTATATAACATTCACTCAACCTTAAAAATTTTTTCATTTCAAAACTCAATAAAATTCCACTTCCTAGAACTTCTGTAAGCTTATGGATTAAAACAAGTGATTCTCCTTTATAATTCCACTTCTTAGAACTTTTATACATCTGTGGATTAAAACAAGTGATTCTCCTTTATGTGTGCACTGTGCTCTATTCTCACCTCTGTCACAATGAGTGTGGTTCAGAATATAAATTCATGCTTCCAATTTAATTTAATTTTCAAGAAACTGGGTCCTCATATAGTTAAGGACTAGACAAGGTGCTAAATATTAAGTGTGGATGAAATGAATATTGTTCATAATTTCTAAGATACATTAGTAAATGTTTGGTGTTTTATATATTGAATTTTTATATGGAAATTCTTTTGAATAAAATAAAACATAGATACTTGTATTTGAAAAATACTAATTTTAATTCTACCACTGTTTCTGATTGTCAGACAACCAATTATCATATATAAGGGTTTAGTAGTGTTCATAAAAGGTTTAAATAGTGTTAATAAAGACACATAAAAAGTAAATATGCCAATAAATTTTCATAAAGAAAACAAAAATATTATTTATTTTTAAAATGAAAGGTCAGATGTATGATCCTTCATACTTACAGTCTTAAAGGGGTTATTCATAAGCCTGAATTGATAATAAACAGTTGTTCTTTACAGGTTTCTATGATTGTCTGTTATGTAAGTAGCGATGCAGATGGCTATTTAGAAAAAGTTATCCAGTAACAGTTTTTTAGACCCTTTCATTTTTATCTGAATTACTGATATTATTCTGTTGTTGCTTTTCTTAGAATCTGATAAGATACTGCATTTTTGAGACAATCCTCAGTATATAATGAAAACCAGGATAATTATAATGACATGTCTGTTAAAGTTAGAAATCATCAAGACTTCAGATCTACAGATATTCCAGATATAAAGAAAAAAACAGAGAGAAAAATGTATGAATATATTTGTATTCTGTAACAATGTAGGTGTTATCTGTTGCCAAATCTGACATCACTAGATGTAGTTGAAGGTACCTAGAATCCTGTTATGTTTCCTGCATTCTCAGACAGTTAGATATGCTTTAAATAACTTCAAAAATTTTCAGAGTAGTAGAAGCAAGGATAATGATTGCTTTATGTTTATGTTTCCTATTCCAGAGAAAAGTATCTTTCATATAAATCTTCCTTATGAGTTTTTAGTGATTTTAAAAGTGAGCAGGGTGTATTTACAATCAAGAGATGATTTGAAAGGTCTGGAATTTTCCTCATCTTTTTACCTAATTGACAATTTTATATCAATCCTGTTTTGTAAAATATTGCCATCTTTAGAAGGAGACATATGTGTAAAAACATATCCACCTTTCCTGAAAAGACATTAACTTAATCTAAGGAAACCCAAAACAAGTTCAAAGAACATAAAAGCAAATGAGTATTCTGCTCCATCATATCTGAATTTTTTAATCAGAAATTATAATAATAAGGAAGAGCTGTCTGTTAAATATGAAAAGCATTGTGATTGAGTACTTGATAGTTACAAAATGATTCTGATTTTATATACAGCCAAAAATTTTAACATTTTAAAAATTCTTATGAGGGATCATTCATAAATTCTTATGAGTAGAAATTTATGTAGCATTTATGGGGGACATCAAATGACATATAATCATTAGTATTGACTTGGATAGTAAGGATATAAAAAGAAATGTTATGAACTAACGAAGATCTGAAAAAGCAAGGTTCTCTAAGTAGACATATTTGTATGAGCAGAAATTTTACAATATTTTAAATTTTTGGTTGATTTTTCTCCAGAAAGAAATTAATTACATATATTCCTTAGAGATTCATAAATGTCTAAATCAATTAACTGACTTAGTCTAACCATCTATTTATACATTCATAAAAAACAGGGAAAAATGATAAAGTATAATTTTATTGATCTCACAATCTAGTAATTATTTTGGAAATCTTCATATAGAAATATAATATGTATTTTTTAATTGAGATATTTTTATCATAGTAGAGATATTATTATTTGTGATATAGCAGAAATATTGAAGAATTTGGTATCCTAAAACTTATTCCAGTCCTAGCCATCAAATAATCACTTATTCATCGTGTTCCTTGACCTTAATTGGTCCTTCAGCCTAAAGCAATAATTTTTAGTAAACGTTCATAATATTCAGAAGAATGTTTTGCATTAATACAAGCCTCAACTAAATGTAGATGAATTAAGGGCATTGTATTCATGCAGGTGGAAGAGTGCACATCTTCAGCAATTGTATATTAACAGAGAGGAACACTTTAAAACACTTCTTGGAAGAAATCGTGACTATTTTTGGTGAAATTTTATGTGTGTGTGTGTGGGGGGGGGGGTATCAGTGTGTAGGAAATTTTCCTCAATTGGTTGGTGATCATTGCACAAAGAAATCAAAGAGAAATTATCATCTATTACAGAAAATGGCTAATTGTATTTTAACTGTATTCTCATAGTTGAACTTTTCATACAGAACATTTTTGACATTTAGTAACTATGTCATCACATAGGTCATTTTAAAATTAAGATTTAGTGAGATACCATGGTGAGTGCCTGAGTTATCATTAAATATTTTCTGAGGAAACAGTATAAAGGGGAAGCATGTATCTACTATATTCTTTATTTATAGGAGAAAACTGTTTCCTGCCTTTTCAAGTCATTGCTTTTGTCATTATTTTCACTCCGTACAGCAGAAAAGCCATGCTGTGTATAGTTTTCTGACATCTGAACACATAATTTATTTATGCCAAGATGAAAAAAGTTACTTTCTTCCTTTTTACTGATGGGTACAAGAGAAGGTTCATAGTAACATTTTCTTCTTTGGAGTTTACTTCATGTCCTAAGCTCCACTTGCAGTGTTTTAACAAGTGAAATATCTAGTCACAGGTTTAGTGCACCACAACAGATGAAGTTAAAAGACGTATGAAATGTTCACAAGTATTTCTTTGTTTGCAGGTACAGTAGAAAAGATGAAACAAATTTAAATGAACTTCAAAGACTTTACGTACTTTTGGTTATATTTTTACCTTGCTTTTTCAGATATTTGTTAGTTCATCACAGTATTTCTCCTTACACCCTTATTGTCCAGTACAGTAGTAATTATTACATGTCACTTGATGTCCTATAAATCCTACATAAAAGTACTGAATTAGGAAATAAATTTTGACTTTGAAATAAATGACTCATCTAACTTAAATGTGTGAAGTTAACCGTTTATCAGTGGTAACATTCGATTATTTTCTTTCTTTAAAGTCAGTTTAAATTCGTTAATGAAGACTTGAAAGGGTACATAAAGGCTTAGGTAGACAGAACGAAGCAGGAACTTCAACTTATTTCTCGTTTCCCTTTAATGGGGATTATTTTAGTATTTGAACGTAATTGACTTCTTCCAGTTTTCATGTTCCTCGTCTGGTTGAGGTATTGCTTACGGTTGTCACATCTCCTACTGTGGCTTTAAAAGTGATTTGAAAAGTCTGTTGTTTAAACCTCTCAGGCAGATGTTACTTTTACCACCACAGTTAAGCATGGCTCCTGTGTGTTTGACTTTCAAAATCCCTGCTAAGTTCCTTGCTGAGATCAAAAATGGTTTGTTTGTTAAATCTGTATCTTTACATTGTGTGTGGGGTCTAAAAAGAAATGCCAGCTTTGTGACAGAATCTTAAGGGAATACACACCTACTTAATCTTTCATCCAACACCACTTTCCAGCAACAAAGATGTATGTCTAGAGGTTTAAAATGAACAAGTATTATTTTTGCTTTCCTCAGTATCAAGTTGGTTTATACACTGTCAGGAATTTCCACATAGACTCTATTTTACGTATGAGGTTAGAATATCGCAAATGCCAATTTTTGGTGAATATGTTTAGTTAAGTCTATTTTCTATTGAGTTTTATTATAAATACTTTTCATACCTCATATATGTGAAACACATTAATTTATGACTACACATTTAATTTTAACCATGATTTCAGTATAAAATAATGATGGTTATTTGATGTTATTAAGATATTGATTTACATGCTTTGATCACAGTAAAATTATTCAATTACTTGACACTGAATACAGAGACAATAAAAATCAAATTCCGTGATATAATTCCACAGCCTGCGGTAAAATATATTGTGACCAATGGAATCAAGATGTAGGAAATGCTAATTACATTAATAACTTATTTTCGCTAATTGCTGGTAATGAAGATGTCATCCCTTAATTGATATTTACTTCAAAAATGTAGACAAGACATTCTTATTAGAATAAATATAAGGAGAAACAAGTAAAACATTTGGAAAAAAAAACCGTTTAAATCCCACAAAATTTCATTTCTTAAAGATAATCATATTTTATTTTTTGGTATTCATCTTCTTTCTCTTTAATGAAGTAAATTAATTTTTAAAATTAATATAGCTTTTATTTTCAATTTATTAGCTATCAAAATTAAATACTGTATCAAATTGATAATCAGCCTGATTGATCAATGCAACTAATGCACAATGTTTTCACCTATCGAACTGCATCAAAAGCACCTTAGTTCTAAGCTACTGTACTAGATTTTAGCAAGAATGTTTGCATTTTTAATTAATTTTATCATTTGTAAAATGACTATGGTAACATTTTTATCTAGAGTCTTTATTTGTGATACATGAATGTTTGATGTATATATACATATTGCTTGAAACCATGACTTTCCTTTTTTAAAAGTAATATTGGTCACAGAGCAACTGTTTTTGTTTTTGTTTTGAGACATGGTTTTGTCCTGTCACCCAGACTGGAGTACAGTGGTTCCATCAAGGCCTGCTGCAGCCTCAAACTCTCAGACTCAAGCAATCCTCCTATCTCAGCCTCCCGAGTAGCTGGGACCACAGGTGTGTGATAACGTGCCCAGCTAATTTTTAAACCATCATTCTTAGCAAACTATCACAAGAACAGAAAACCAAACACCGCATGTTCTCACTCATAGGTGGGAACTGAACAATGAGATCACTTGGACTCGGGAAGGGGGACATCACACACCGGGGCCTATTATGGGGAGGGGGGAGGGGGGAGGGATTGCATAGGATTAATATCTGATGTAAATGACGAGTTGAAGGGTGCAGCACAGCAACATGGCACAAGTATACATATGTAACAAACCTGCACGTTATGCACATGTACCCTAGAAGTTAAAGTATAATAATAAAAAATAAAAATAAATAAATAAATAAATAAATAAATAAACAAAACAAAACAAAACAAAAATTATTTGTAAAGATAGTGCCTAGGCTGGTCTCAAATTCCAGGGCTTAAGTGATCTTTCCACCTCAGCCTCCCAAAGTGTTAGGATTAATAGGCATGAGCCAATGCACCTGACCTACAGAGTAATCTTCTGCTCTACATTGCATTTGTAAACTACAAACAAAAATCAATAATTTATTTTTCATGCTACATTACTTTCTATTCCCAGAGGGAAATCACCACAGAATTGTCTTATTTACTTAAATAAATGGTCTTCTTTCTCCGATAACAATATGAAAATTTGTTCTTTGTAGTGTAGACTTTTAATCCAATATGACTGACATCCTTACAAGAGAGGAGAGACACAGAGTGGGGCATGTGAAGACAGGCAGAGATTAGAATTATTCTATCACAAATCAACAAATGCTTGAGGCTACCAGAAGCTGGAAGAGACATGATGGATTCTCTCCTAGAAGCTTTAGAGAGTATATGGCCATGTCAACAACTTGATTTCAGACTCTAGACTCCAGAAATGTGAGAGATATATTCCTGTTGCTTTAAGCGACCTTATGGCAGTCATAGGAAACCAATACAAATGCCTAATTTAGGGGAAAAAAAAAAAGTTGCCTGGGAGCCGTGGCTCACACCTGTAATCCCAGCACTTTGGGAGGCTGACGTAGGAGGATTACTTGAGGTTAGGAGTTGGAGACCAGCCTGTGCCACAAAGTGAGATCCCATATCTGCAAAAATTTTAAAAACAGCCAGGTATGGTGCTGTGCACCTGTAGTGAGAGGCTGAGACAGGAAGATCTTCTGAACCTCCAAGGTGGAGGCTGCAGTGAGCCATGCTTATATCACTTAACTCCAGCTAAGGCAACAGAGCAAGATTCTGTCACAAAAACAAACAAACAAAATGCTTAAAATCAATTACTGAAGATTGTAGATTTCAACTTAAGAAACCAGGAAAAAGATACAACTCATATAACGTAAACAAGAAAAATAACAAAAATATGAGAAGATATTTTTCCACAAGGAAAGTTTAGGCCTATATGATCTACTTGTGAATTTTATTAAGCATGTAAATAATAACACATTGTAGCATGCACTTATAAAGTGAGTAAAATTCTATTATTACAGCTAATATTGCTGAAAAAATTACAGCAATAGCCCTAATGAACATATACACAAAAATCAATTATAAAATGTTAGTGAATCAAATGCAACAATATGCAAAATGGAACAGAATTATCTTGCCAAAATAAGGCTTATCCCAGTAATACAAGGCTGTCTTAACATTTAAAAATGTATCAGTGTGTTTCACCATATTAACAAAATAAAGAGAAAACTCATATATGATCATTTCAATAGATGCAATTCAACATCCATTCCATAATAAAACACTCAGTTACTATGAATATGGTATACATTGTCCACAATCAGAAGGATGGGTGTGAAAATCTATGAGGAACATCAACCATATTGATATAATATTAATAGTTTTCCCTTTAATTTGGAGGGAAGTCATGGTCACCTGCTCTTCTCATTTCTATTTAACATTGTTTGGAAGTCCTAGCCCAAAAAATAAATAAAATAAATAAAGAAATATGAAAAATACATAAAAACTAGAGAAAATAATATTAAAATTAAAAAAGGAAAAGTTAGACAGAAATGTAAAATGACTATTTACAGACACAAAATTGTTTACATAGAAAATTCTGAAATATCTACAGCTATAGAATTAATGATTCAAGTTTTCAACATGGAAGATGTTCCACGTTATGTAAAATCAGGGAAATGCAAATTAAAATAACAAGGAGATACCACTGCACTATATTATTTATTTTTTCTATTGATCTATTTAACTTATTGTCATGCCAACACAGTGAGGTTTACCTTAGGTGTGTAGTTTATGGAAAGCCTTGAAGTGAGGCCTTGAACAGCCAAAATCTGCAACACGGACCACCGCAACATTGGTGACGATACAGAGCATCAGCATCTCATTCACTAGTGAGGGGAACGCAAAATGGTACAGCCACTTTGGAAGACAGATTGGCAGCTTTTTACAAAACTAAACATGCTGTTACCATAAGATCCATCAGGTGCACTCCTTGGTATTTATTGAAATAAAATGAAAACTTATGTCCACACAACGAACCTGAACATAGATGTTTAAAGCAGCTTTATTTATAGTCACCCAAATTTAGAAGCAACAAGATGTCCTTCAATAGGTGAACAGATAAACTATGAAACATTCAGATAATAGAATGTTATTCAGTGCTAAAAATAAATGACCTATCAAGTTATGGAAGCCACAGAGGCAACTTACATTTCTAATACTAAGTGAAAGTAGACAATCTGAATAGGCGATACATTGTATGATTCCAAATATATGAATTTTGGGGAAAAAAATCAATAGAGACATTAAAACTGTCAGGCCAAGGGTTGGAAAGTGGAGGATAAATAGGCAAAGTACAAAGAATCCGTGGGGTAGTGAAAATACTTTGTATGATACAAAATGATGGATAAAAGTCATTATACATTGTCCAAACCCACAGAATGTCCAACAGACACCAAGAGTGAATGCTCATGTGAACCACGGACTTTCGGTGATAATAATGTGTCAGTGTAGGCTAACCAATGGTAAAAATGTACGACTCTGGTGACACATTTCACCCCATCCCCTTGGAGGATGCTGATAATGAGAAAGGCTATGCATGTGCATGTGTGTGGGGAGGAGATATAGGGGAAATCTCTATACCTTCCTCTTAATTTTACTGTTTACCTAAAACTGCTCTAATTTTTTTTAAATAATAATTTTAAAAATCAGCAAGGTTGAAAGATTTGTCATCATATAAAATTCAATTACACTTAAATATGACAGTAAAAATATTGAAAAATGAAATTTAAAAACCCAATTCTCAATAACATGCAAAAATAAATGGCAAAAATTCATCTGTCAAATAATTCAAAACACATTCCTATACATTGAAAACTACAAGAGAGTACCAAGAAAAGGTAATGAATACTTTAATAAGTGGATAAATAAATTTATTCCCATGTTAGAAAACTCAAGTTTGTTAAAATTTTCAATTTTGTTAGAAGAATTTTTTATGGAAAATGACAAGTTTTTCTGCAATTCATTCTAACACATGTATGGAAATGTAAAAGATCTACAATAGCCAAACAATCTTGAAAATTCAATTTGGAAGACTTAAAATATCTCACTTCCAGCCAGGTGCAGTGGGTTCTTGGATTGGATATTGGAACTGCAGGAAAAAAAGCTATAGAAGTTATTATAAAAATAGCTATTTGCACAGTTAATGAAATTTGAATTTCAGTTGTAGATTAGGTAATATCATTGTGTAAATGTAAAATTTTCTGATTTTCAAAATGATATAATTACAATATATAAAACAATGTCCTAATTCAAAGGAAATACACACAAAGGATTTAAGGGGTAAATAGGTGGAATATCTTCAACTTGCTCTCAAAATTTTTAGAAAAAATTACATGTATACATAAAACTCATGTATGTGTGTGTGTGTATATATATATACATGAAAAGAGAAAAATTTGTTGGGCAAATGTAAACATTTGCTCAGTCTAGGTAACGTGTATATGGGAGTTCTTTGAATTCTTATACAATCTTTCTGTAAATTAGAAGATGGGTAAAAATTAAATGCTACAACAAAAATTAAATGATGTTCTTATTTTTTTAGTGGAAATATCAAATTATACTGTTATTATTGATGTGAATAATTTTACTTATTAGAAGAAAATGCAAAGCATATTAAGAACATAAGAACTTTATTTTTCTAGAGACAAAATAAATCTCCAATTTCCAAACCTATCACTGATTTAACAGGTCTCCCAGTAGAAGATCGTATTATTATGGGATGAAAAGGGTGTGGTTGTTTTTTATTGAAAGAAAGAAAGAAAGAAAGAAAGAAAGAAAGAAAGAAAGAAAGAAAGAAAGAAAGAAAGAAAGGAAGAAAGAAAGAGAGAAGGCTAGACTAATTATCTGCCTTATCAATATAATCCTCTCAAAAATTCAGAAATGGTTTTGTTGACACAATTTTCAGCTAAAAATGAACTCGTAAAGACTGAGAACATTAGCCACATCAATATAGTTTATAAATTAGTTTGAAGCCAGAAATTTAATCCAAGTGTTTCTGACTCCAAAATCTGTGCTCTCTACTCACCCAAAAGAAGATATTTTTAGGCTGGGCATGGTGACTCACGCCTGTAATCCCAGAACTTTGGGAGGCTGAGGCAGGCAGATCACCTGAGGTCAGGAGTTTGAGACCAGCTTGACCAATAGGGTGAAACCCCATCTCTAGTAAACATACAAAATTAACTGGTTGTGGTGACGCACGCCTGTAATCCCAGCTACTCAGGAGGCTGAGGCAGGAGAATAGCTTAAACCCGGGAGGTGGAGGTTGTAGTGAGCAGAGATTGCGCCATTGCACTCCAGCCTAGGCAATAAGAGTAAAACAAAACTCCGTCTCAAAAATAAAATAAAATAAAATAAATTTTTAAACTTTTAATTGGTATATTGATTTAAATAACATTTGTAAATTTTATTTATTTGAATACACATTCTATGCTCATATTTTTTCTATAAAGTCAAAAGGTATAAAAATGTTTTCAATGAAAAGTACATCTTATCCTTATCCTGGTCCATATTTCTTACCAATTTATCTCCCCAGTGATAATGTAATTATATGTAAACATATATGCATACATCACTTTTATTTATTTACATAAAAGACAAATCACACAGTTGTTAATCTTATTTTTTTTACTTAACCACATATCTTAACATGTGTTTCCGTAGTGTATCTTATAATTTTTGATTAATACATATTATATACTATGTTTTAAAATAGCAGGTCTGTCCATTTTCGTTGTTCCCCACCTTTGATATCAAACAATACTATAGTCAATATCCTCATATTCACAGGTATTTATATGTGTAGACACATGAGTAAATTTCATAAAATATATTCTACAATTGAAATTTCTTGTTCAAAATAGATTTGCCTTTATAAGTTTGATATTTTCAAATGGCCTGCTAAAGAAAATATATTGACAATATCCAAAAATTAAATTTGAGATAGGGTTTTACCACCACTGAAAACAAAATATTATTAAGCTTATTTTGATGAATTGATATGAATTTTTTAATGTAGTTTTAATTTGCTATTCTTTTTAATTTCGTAAGTAATGCTAATTTTCATTTTATGAATTTAGGAGCTAACATTTCTATTTTGTTTTCAGGAGAATCTTCAGTCATGCCTTTTGCTCATTTTGCATTTTGCTGTTACTTTCTTATTTTCAAACTAGGTTTTAAATGTATTTTACTACGTATATATTGTATATTACCATGCCCATTTTATGATTTTCTTACTAGATTTATACCTGGTCATATCTGGCTTTCTTTATGTTGTTTATAATAGCAGTAGGCTTAACAATTGTCCCTTGAGTTAAATTGCATAGCTTTTTAAAACTTCAGTTCATACTGTTGTACTTGAGTGTGGCATTTGGAAAAGACCCAAATCTGTCAATAGCCATACAAGGCAGATTAGAAGTAAGGAAATTTCGGTTTAGATGGAAGACTCAGTAGCAATATACACAAAAGTTTCACTCCAGGAAAGTTTTTGTTATGTTTTGTTTTAACGTAGCTGACTCCCATAATTAAGAACTAGTTGTGTGTTAAGGATTCAGCCAAAAGGTGTCAGATCCTGAATATGGTTCTAGACTATTAGGCAGCAAGTGTTATAGGAGTTATTAAGAAATTATTTTAGACAGAGAGAAAAAAAGTGTCCTTGGGAACTTTTCATTTCTTTTGAAGTAGCTCCAGAAATGTTTCCTGTCTAGCAGGAAAGCCCCAGCTCTTAGAGCTGGCAATCTTTGATATGCAAATACAAGCCATTAGAAACTGGGTCCACCCAAACATGATGATTCCCACCCTCCTCCTCTTGTCCTTGCCCTCACATGTGCCTGGCAACATGGCCGCTCCCACATTTCTCCAAGTGTGTAGAGAGCATCTTAGCTCCCTGCATTTACATATTAAAAGGCTAGGGTGGGAGGGGCAGGTTACATGAATGGTTACACCTGGTCAAACCAGTCCCCTGAGCCCTATGCAAATCAGACACCACCTCCTCCAGTCTCCTTATATAAGCAGCCACTTTTCCGCTGCACGCAGGGTTTCCTCTCTCAACTTTGGATGCCTGCTCCCTCTGTACAGGCAAGCTTCTTCCTTCTTACTTGCCTATTAAACTCTCCGCTCCTTAAAACCATTCCACATGTGTCCATGTCGTTTTATCCCATTTGATGTGAGACGATAATCAAAGTCATTATCCCATTTGATGCAAGCATGAAGGTGGTTTTGCTTGCATTTAATGGAGATTCCTGTAATAGACTAGAATTCTGACATAAAGACAGAGAGAGAGAAACATACATATATGTGATATAAAATAAATTAATATATTTTATATGCTATATATTTTATATAACATAAAATATATCAATATGTGATATATAAAATATATTAATATATGATATATAAAACATTAATATATGATATGTACAATATATAAATATGTTATATATGATATATAAAATATATAAATATGTTATATATGATATATAAAATATATAAATATGTTATATATATAAAATATGGTGATGGTTAATATTAAGTGTCAACTTGATTGGATTGAAGAATGCCAAGTATTGATCCTGGATGTGCCAATGAGGGTGTTGCCAAAGGAGATTAACATTTGAGTCAGTGGACTGGGAGAGGCAGACCCACCCTCAGTGTGGATGTGCACCATCTAATCAGCTGCCAGTGCAGCTAGAATAAAGCAAGCATAAGAAGGTGGGAGAAGCTGACCTGCTGAGTCTTGTGGCCTTCATCCTTCTCCCATGCTGGACGCTTCCTGCCCTTGAACATCAGACTCCAAGTTTCTCAGCTTTTGTACTCTTGGACTTACACCAGTGGCTCTTGGGCCTTTGGCCACAGACTGAAGGCTGCACTGGCAGCTTCTCTACTTTTGAGGTTTTAGGACTTGCACTGAGCCACTACTGGCTTCCTTGCTCCTCGCTTGCAGATGGCCTATTGTGGGACTTCACCTTGTGATTGTGTAAGTCAATTCTCCTTAATAAACTCCACTTCATATATACATATGTCCGGTTAGTTCTGTTCCTCTAGAGAACCTTGACTAATGCAAAAATATACCATATATAATATATATATCTCTGAATATCAGAATATGACCTCATTTAAACTTTTATTTTAATTTACAAAGATAACAAATTCCTCCACACAGAAGTAAATCGCTTAGCTTATGCTATGTTTTCCAGCTTTCTATGGAAATTAGATATTTTCTTAATACCTAATTCTGACCTTCATGAATGAAGCCATCTGTATAATGCCCTTTTCTTGGGAGAGGCCAATAGTAACAAAGGAGAATAATTTCAGCAATATTCTAAACAAAGAATATAATCAATCCATTTAATAAGTATTTATTGATTCTCTATCACTGATTGTCTATCATTGATTGTACTCATCTGGATTTCAAAGACACAGCATTAAAGATCCAAATATTTGACCCCATTCTGGTTGGAGTACACATATAATAACATTTTAATTGTTTAAGTATATTATATGTAGGTTACTATGGAGACAAGGGTGGTCAAAGAAGGACTTGGGGGAAATTGATATTTTAAGAAAATCTGAAGGAAGGGAGGAAGTCAGCCTGCAACTAATGAGTCTATCCAGTAGGGAGCCTCCAAAATTTTCTCCAGCAGTTTCATCGCACCTCTGTTCTGATTGACTGATGCCCATGAATTACCAGCTGTTAAATATTTTGGATACTGTTCCTAAACAGAAATCTATTGTTTTGCCAGAAAACATCACCCTCTCCTTTACTTTTCTAGATATAGCAACTCTTCCCTCAGAATCCTAAATCCACCTTTCTGAGTCCAAAAATGATGGGCCCAGGATTCATGGGCTGCCAAAGGCTGTCAATCAAAGGCCTTTCTAAGGCTGCCAATCAAAGGCCCTTCCAAGGCTGCCAATCATAGGCCTTCCCAAGGCATTTTTTCTAACTTTTATTTCAGGTTCAGGGATACATGTGCATGTTTGTTATATTGGTAAATTGTGTGCCACGGGGATTTGATGTACAGATTCTTTCGCCACTCAGGTAAAATGCTTAGTTCCTAATAGGTAGTTTTTTCCTTCTCACTCTCCTCTCAACCTCCACCCTCAAGTAAGCCCCAGTGGCCTACCTGAGGTGAGGACACAGCCAAAACCATGACACTCAGTAATATGAATGAGAGTTTCCATCAGTGTATAGAAGAAAATGTATTAACATATTTAAATGTATTTAAATTATTACTTAAAGCCATTTAGCTGATAAGTGACAGAACAAGGACCATAACCCAAATATTCTCTCAGCATTCTATTTCCTCTACCTAACTGGATACAAATGTGTTATATATAAGAGTCTTGTAAACTTGCTACCTGTCTGTTTTGCTTGGTTTTAAAGTTGCTATCTATTATTTGGTTACTCTTTCAGTAACTATCTTTGAGCAACAGAAGTAGAAAAGATTAGTTAAGAAAAGTTTAGTTAAGGGTCTGTTGTTTCAAGGAAAGGAAACTAAGACCACCCAGATGTAGAATTTATTGACAGAACACTGAGAGTTTCACAGGAAAGACACTTGTGACTTTGGTGATACAGAACAAGGATTTAATGTGTTATCAGGATGGGAGGTGGCTATTCTGCATCTATTCCTCTTGACTTACTACTGGAAGAAATACTGCCTCTCTTTTCTACTTGACTTTCTAATTCAGGAATTTGATGTCTCTGTTGATTCAGAGTCTCTGTTTCTCCTTAACTTTATTAGGCTTATTATGGTACAGTTATAGGCCTTGACTCTAAATGAAACTTTAGTTCCAGAGCTTTCAGTATATGACTCTTGAGTTGAACTGCTTTAAAAGATGGGTCTGCTCCTTAGCTGACAAATTAGTTGCCCATGTTTAAGTCAAATATATACTCTGGTCCAATCTGACTTGGCCAGAAGCAAGGGTCCAATAATAGAAGTACCGGTGTCCCAGCAGATGTACTACAAATAATTTTATTTTTCAGAGGCAGTTATGTGAATGATTATGAAATTTTGTTAGAGTTGCAGAAAATTTACTTTAGACTTTCATTTTCCACAAGGGTATACATTTCTACCTGCTATCTTCTCTTCACTTTTGCCTCAGTTGATACAGTCTATATGTCAAGATTTCCAGATGAAGGGGCTCAGGAAATGTTTGGTAAATGTGTTCTTCTGGATAAGGTCAAACTATTTTGCACCCAAGGAATTTCTAATAAAATCAATAGTGAGAATAAAATTTTATAGAAACAAAAACATGTGAACCATGACTGACAAAATTATGTGAGGTGTGACTGACAAAAACATTAGTCAGGAATTCTTGGGAGCAAAATCAGCAATGTCTGAGCAAAACTACTATGACTACAGTAAATTTAAAAGTGTGGAACTCTCAGGATTCACCACCTACTTGTAATTATTATGAATTTTGAGACTGACTTTGTATTTATTCTCTGAACATTTTATTTTGAAATAATTAGACTTATGACAATATCAGCACCAAGAATTCCTGTGTAAATTTCATGGCTCAGATTCCACAAATGTGAGGAACATTCCATACAGAGTATACATATAAAATATGTATATATGAAATTCCATATATATATAAAATTATATTTAATGGTTCAGAGAATTCTATATACATGTGTATGTGTATGCATATATGTGTGTATCTGTATGTATGTATATATACACATATGTAAAGTTTTCTGAAACCTTTGACAATACATTTCAGACATATGCTTTATGCCTTTCTAAATAAGAACTTTCTTATACAAACACAGTATAATGGTAAAAATCAGAAAGTCACCACTGATATAATAAAATTACCTAATCTGTAGCCCTTATCCTAATTTTGATGATCTCTCCTCTAATATCTTTTATGTGGTCTAGGATTAAATCCAGTAGCACATGTTGTATTTAGCTGTCAGATCTTTTTAATACCCTTTAATTTGAAATAGGTCTTTAGTCTTTCTTTGTCTTTCCTAACCTTAACATTTATGAAGGATACAGAATGTCTCTCAGTTTGGCTTTGTATGATATTTTCTCATGGTTACATTCAGCTTTTGTATTTTGATGTAATATTATAGAAGTGATTTTATATTCTTCTCAGTATAACCTATCAGGAGGCACATGATGTTCCTTTGTCCCTTTTCTAGAGATAGTAAATAGGTCACTCGGTAATAGTGGCACTGCAAGATTTCTCTACTGTAAAGTAACTGTATTTCTTTTGCAATAAATATATTGTTGGCAGCTGCTTTGAGACTTTGTAAAGGTCCTGTTTTTCATCAAGCATTCATCACCTAATATTAAGCATCCGATAACAAGAAACAAATATTGTGATGGTTACCAACAGTAATGATGCTAACTTTATTAGACGAAGTGCTTTAAATGTTCTATATTAATCCTATAACCGGGGTAGAATAAATATTTTTAAACTTAAAATATTCAATTCAGCATTTTGTTCCTAAGCAATCTGCCATTCTGCTTTCTCAGTGATGCATACTGCCTTAGTAAACTGCACGTGAGTTTTTTCAAGGGAGGCATTAAAATGACTAAAGGTAATGAAATACTTATCTACAGTGTTTTTTGCGGATTCTAGAGTCTTAAAGATCAATGCATTTGGCATTTTTCTTTAAACTTCATTTTGTGATTCTTGTTTGTTTGGTTTGGTTTGCTTTAGTTTTAGTTTTTCTTTGGTGGAGGGATGTTGTTTACTGCTTTCTTTTTTCCCCTTACAGTTCTTTCTTTCCTTAAGTGACAATTACAGTGCTAGATTTTATCTATTTATTCAAAAATGTCACACCAAGCAATGCTATAGCAACCAGTTCTAAATATAGCAAAGACTTGTTTACTTTAACTTATCATTTTTCCCTGAAAAACATGCAGCTTTTGCGTTTCTGAGTCTGAGTGTCATCCTTGCGTTTGGTCTAACATCATCTTTACATGGGTTCCTTTCTCTCTATACATACAGATGAGAACATAATTTAAACAAACCTCCTGAGTTATTATTTGATGTTAATCTGACAATCTTTGTGTACAGAGCAAAATAATCTATTTTTCTTGACTCACATTTTCCCTGATTCAAAGGCAGTAAACTCTTAAACTCATTATGTCTTTTGAGTCTTTATATTTCTTTTGTCAGTAATATGGCACCATCTTTAAAGATAGATGTGAGCAACATTTTAGGACCAAGATATGGCAACATGTATTAAAAAAAAAAAATTGACCTAATTTGAGAATAAATATGATGTCTTAGAGAGATGTGTCCTATCTTATACTATCATTGCAAATTTTCTAAGCCTATCCCTAGGGCACCACAACCCCTGTTTGTAAAGGTCACGTACGTGGTATTCAGCATGTTCACCAACCTGTTGAGATCAGCATATTTCTGGTGCATTTGGGCTTAGTGTACAGTAGCCAGGAGGTATTTCCATGTTGCTAGGGCTCTGAAGGGGGTCAAGACTGGAAACACACAGAAAATAGTGAAAATGGGGTTAAGCAAGTAAGAGCTTACACATTGATGTATTGGGCATTTTGAATATGCTTATTTGTAAGCTTCACTTGAAAAATAAGAACTACGACTGGCTTATCTCACTTTGTATGAATAAACTGTGATTTGTTTATTTAGGAAATAGAGCATAAGCAAAGACAATTGACTTCCCTTGTTGTTCTTTGTATTAATCCACAGAGAACTATTAATAAAACCAAACCAAACAGAATAAACAGAAAAAAACAGCTGTGTATCAAGTTGAGAATGTAAAGGATTTATTGGTGTTCTTACTTGGCATAACAAAAGGCTATTATTCCTTATTTAGGCATTCAGTGTACCTTTAAAATCTAACTAGCCCATTAAAATTTGGAATGACTGGATTAAGCAACATAGGCGCTCGAGCTGAAGGAACTTCTTGAAAATAGACTATTTGTGAGCTGAATGTAGAGATTTCATTGACTTAAATCTTCTCAGTACAATGAGAAAATATGCATCTTGGGAAAAGAAATGGAAACATGCCAGTACCTGTTCGACCATAGCAGAATCAAGCAGATTTCTATTTCTCTGGTTTTGTTTCCTTGCCAATAAACAGACCCTTACTGTTTAGAAAATCACATATTAAAAACACTGAAAGACTAGGAATCTCTTGAGACTGATATTAAAATGTAAAATATTTTATCTACTGTCATCGAATCCTAAGAATATATATGATCAACACTCAAAGAGACACTGAAGGCTATTTTATTCCACCCCTCGAGTGGAGATTAAGTTTAGTGCTGCATTACCATGTATACAATTCTCCTGCTGCATTTGTGTGTCCTTTTATTAGCACACTGTTTTCACATCTAAATCAGAATTATATTTTAAAGTGTCTAAACAGGCTTTTGTAGTGTAACGGTTTTTCTCTGTGCTATTATAAAGGAACATTGTGTATTTGTTTTCATTTCACCAGAAGGCCATTAGAATATCTACTTTGTACTGGTTGGAAAAAACAAAAGGTTACTAGCCCTCTTGAATAAGCTAGTATCACCATATTCTTGTCCTGACTGCTTTTCATCTGCTCTTTATGAGTCTGCACATGTAGATCCCTAGATGAAACAAGGAGAAGAATTAATTCCTAGAACATCAATACTGTGATTATTAGTATAATTCCACTTAAACTCTCAGGATGCATTATTTGAATTGACATTGCTTGAAAATGTGATACAGAGAAGGAAAGAAGAATAAAACTGATATCCAGACTGCAAAATTTTATCCTGATAATGGATATTCTTTATCCATATACCTGCATACAGGTATCCTGTATATTCTGATAAGTATAGATTCCAGAAAGAGCTTTATGAAATCCTTCACAATGAGGAAGGTCATCATTTGAAATCTAAAGGAGACTGATAATAAATAGCAAATTGGTCTAGGATGCATTATAATACATGATAATTAATAATGTCTTTCTATCTGTAATGTCTCAAGAAAATCTTTAGCAACCATAACCGACTTCCAGTCCTTTTAAATATTTCTCAAACTACTAACTTTGACAGGGCATTAGTCTGCTGACCGTGTACAGTAAATAACCAAAAGCATGGAATGTATCATTGGAGGATCTACTGTTGATGAAATCATCGTGATTTTTATAGCCTAGCTCACTTTTACAAGCACAGTGCTGCAAGGGTCAAAGCCCTGTTTCATGTCATACTGCAACAGAACAGAGCTGAACACCCACCATGAGACACTGAGGTGGCCAGCTGGCATGGTGGCAGCTCTAAAATATTATTTTGCCCACCCACACAGTGTGTTTTAAGCCAGTAAATAAAGAACATACAGTAGTTTTAGAAAATTACCAACTATAAACAATTAAATCATTAGCTAAAATATTGATAATTAATAACAAGAAAGGACACAACACATGAAATTTAAATATAATTGAAAAATAAACCCTTTCTAAATGTAATGAACAAGCCAGGAAAAAGAAAAAGTTCTAAAATGCTATACAAGACAATACAGTCTACTATTTCAAGTTTCAGCCAAGAAACTACAGATCAGAACTAAATTTAACTACTAGTTTCAGCCATAATATTAACATGTAACACACTGTAGAATATATCCAGTACTCTTCTTGGCATTCTAAAAAAACAACTACTCTATGAAATAGAACAGACTATATATTAAGTGTTCTGACATGGAACACTATGTCATGTTCCAATTTCGGAACCTAACAAAAAAATCTAACATTCTGATAAATGAAAATTAGTGGACTAATTAGGATGACTTAAATAGGACCTCTGTAATAGTCACTTGTTAAAGCAAAATTTTAATTACACTTATAAAAGAAACTTATTTTCTAAATTACTTGATAAATACCCTAGAAAATTTTTTAGTCCACAATAATAAAATGATTAAATTTTTGAAAAATATTCTAATGAAAATAATGAATATGGATTGAAAGAAAAATTGTATTGGATTATATCAAGGGTGTGTCAAATTTTCTCATATAGAGACTGTATGTTTACCTTGAATAAAATGTCTAGGTAATTCCAAAGATAACTTGGTGAAAAATGCTTTTCTTTTGTTCTGCTTTTTACATAAAGAACTCCAATCTTTTACAACTTTAAGTCCCATTTATTCTATGACTCTTTTTCAGCAATCTGTTTATTTTTCATTTGTGGGATATTTCATATGTATCTCTGCATGATATTTTTGCTGATTTACTTTGTAAACTGACTGCAGTTTTTTTTCAGATAAGCTAGAAACTGTTATTCCTGTTGGATGCATGTGAACACTAAGATAAAAGATAATCAGAGAAAATATTATTTTAAAATGGGCCAGACTGTGCTGCAAGAATAAATTGTTATTGACTCATTTATCCTTCTGTTTTGAGGTTTTGTAGATAGCCATAGGGACCCAATGTAATCTAACAGTTTTTAAAATTGTTCTTGATTATAAATGTTTTTCTCTATAGCCATCTTTCAACCAGTCCTTTTTAGGTTACAAGTTGTAACGAGTACAGGAGAGTTACCAAAAAAAAAAAAAAAAAAAAAAGGGAAGGGGTGGGGGTAGAGGAAGGGTGTCTTCCATTACCACATTGTGAATATACTTAGCATGTTATCAAATTTTCTTTTTATAAAATTCCCTTGTAAACACTTTGAAAATGCCCCACCTTCTTCCCAGAAGTGGCCTAGACTTCCGGACTCTCACTTTTAAGGTACAATGGTAGGAACTCACCTGTGGCTGTAGTGAAAGACAAAGGAGAAAGTGAAATGGAATTCCAGATGATGTGACTCCAGAAAGGAAGAAATAGATTGAAATTATCAATGCTTGTGGGAGAAAGCATTGTCTGCAGAGACTCTTCTGAGCATTTCTTGTTCTCATAAGCAAGACGACAAGAAAGTGGCTCTTAGAAATTTTTTCTGAGGAAAGGTTCATAGGGAACAGAAGATTTTGCGGTGTCCTACTTAAGGATTTAAAGAAAAATTCTTTATACAAAATTTGGATTAATAAAGGTGAAACAGAAGGCCTAAGATACTGATGAAGTATGGAAGAGTTAAGGACTACAACCAGCTGAGGTGAAAGGTTCGCATTATATAGAAGAAAAACTGAATTCTACAGAGCTGAGAGGAAATCTGAAAGTGAGGAATTGGAGAAGGCTGGGAAAGTTTGTGTAGGGTAGACCCAGCATGGTTGTGCTGAATGAGAGCTCTGAAAATAATATTGGGACATTTGAATTTTAATCCGGACTTTGAGTTATCTAAAAATAATTTTGGAAAATTTACATCACTGGACTAAGGTATCATCATTTGGAACTCTGATTATATGTAAAAAGATAAATGCTAAGGCATCTGCGGAGCTCAGAGTGCTAATCATTGCACCATAGAACCCCTTTACTAAGGCTTTGTCCACCTCTACATTCAATGTCAATGCAGTGGGGTACAGGAGAGGATGCCTATGTGAATAGCACCAGCTTCACAGTATCGCATGGAATAATTGTGTATTTTGCATATACTTCCCATTTTTAAATCACCCCATCAAAGTACATCATATATTGACATGCTTTAAACTGTGTTGTTTAAAAGCCCTTCTACTATCCTAGTGGAAACAAAGAGCACATTTAAAAAAAAAAACTGCATAGCATTTGGAGCTGGGCTTTTTTCTTTTTTTTTTTTTGTGATACATATCCTTAAGTAGTTTGAAACAATCATTAGTTCTGATTTATGCCTTGTATATATAGAGAGTAAACTATTCTCTCACTGTGGTAGTTTCCAAGATACCATTTTATAAATGACAAAGTATCTAGTTAACAAAAGAAACTGAAGTCATTAATAAGGAAAACTGCTTTTCTAGAAAACCAAACATCTGAGCAACCATAGCAATAAGCAATTTAAAATTATATGATAAGACAAATATGTCACTGTGACACCACTGAAGGTACATATGTTGAACTTCATCTTTCCCCTGGCAGCAGAAATTGCCTACAGAGGGAATCCATCAGTCTGGGGTGTAGACTGGGAAGGAGGGTTGGGACGACAGAAAGAATGTTCTCTCCCACTTAGAGGGTGGGAGTTAGGAATGAATCCCATAGCCAGTAGAGAAATATTCTGTGGCTAAATAAAAGTTAGGATCATTTGCAATCTATATTTTTTTAATCCTTCCAGCAGGGTCTCTCTATAGGGTAACCTTGCGAGACATTCCCCCCAAGAAAGAATAACCTTGAAGTATACAGGTGGCTTCACGTAGGAGTCTTTATATTATTGTAAATGAGCTAATCAAAATCCTAGCAATACTTAAAATGTCCACAAAAGATAATTTAGGGAAGTCATCTCCTTCACGTACTTCCTGCCAGCTTCCAACAATCGTATTGAACTCAAGAGGTAAACATGTTGTTAAATAGATTTAAGAGATACGTGCAGAAATAAAATTAAGCTGGTATATGTATAATGTATAAAGCAATGCATCACACACCAAGTAACACTAAGAACATTGATTTTGAAATACGTTGATTATGTGAGATACTGTAATTATGACAGTATATTGCTCATTTGGTCAACTGGCTGAAATGATAGGATAATAATTCATCTACTCGATAATTTGTTTTTTCTAAATAATTTCTATTTTTCCACAATAATAAGTGGAAATTTCTAATAGTGAAAGCCACATGATGTTAAAGATATATTTAACAAATATTTGTAAAAAGCTCACACAAGTAATTATAATTCTGTTCTTGTTTATATCTGTTCCTTATAGGTGTTTCAATCTAAATTTAGAAAACGCATGTAGAAACGTAAACAGTTTTTATCATATTCTTCTGTTTTAGATGTAGTTGGTTTTCTCTCCTGGTATGACATTGTAGCTATGCAAGCATGTTGGATTAAAAGAGGTAGCTGTAGGAAATAAAAATTTAGACCTTCATACGAGAAGCAAACCATTAATTATTCTATTCGACAGTTTATTTTCAGAAGGTTAAGCCCATGGAGTTTTTAATTATAATAGTTTGTGAGGAAGAAACATTTACTGAACAAATAAGAGACAACCCAAATGCTTTATAATTTTCGAGACAACTTCAAATAATTTATGCAAATGAAAGTACTTGAATAATGATTTTTCAAACTGAAAATTATTTTACAAAACCATCACATGATATATTTTTCTATTGTTTTGTACTGATGAATCTTTCAGAATTGCCGGAAAATAAAGCTCCTAGGAATTATGGTAGCAGTGATATTTCTATTATTAGTGGCTATCACATAATTTTCAAACAGTAGAATGCAATACAACACTAAAGAAAAATTATCTTCTTGTTATAAACTTATGTACTAATGGATGAAACTCACAGGAGTCTATACAATACTCAGAGTCTTAACTTTCATTAGAATTTGGATAATATAGAGAACAAAAATGGGTGCTTTACATTTCATTATATATTATTCTACGTATAGTCTACGTAATAATGATCTGGTGTGTATATATCTAAGCATTCTACATTAATCTTAGAAGGCCAGATCTTTAGGCTTTATGCCCCCAGCTTGCTCAGTCCACTGATAAGAATGTGAGCTGCTCTGGAAAGGGAGTATCTGCAAGGCAGTGGCTCACTGCAATGGAGGTACACCCTGAAGCTCCTGACATAAAAAGGCTGCCTGCTGATTGTCCTACCTGACATTAGGAAGTAAGTCTTTCCTTGAACTGGGTTCCATGTGGCGGATCTAACATGTCTATAACTAGGACAGTAACACTGGATAGAGTAGGAAGTGGTCAGAATATGAATATGTTTTGAAGGTAGAGCTGAGGGAATTTTCTGATCTTTAGTCATAAAGATGTGCAAGTAGAAACAGTAGTTGATATAAAATGTCCTCGTTTTTTTTTTTTTTTTTTACCAGAATAAATGCATGAATGGTGAACCATTTTTCTGAAGTGAAAAGAGTGAATTTGAAGGCTGGGGAACAGAAAAATTTTGTTTGGGTGTAAGTTTGAGCTATACAATATTTCTGAGTAGATATCAAGTATGGAGGTAGATGTGTATAGTTAGTGGGGATATTAGGGCTGTAAAATTACATTTGGAAATCTTTGCACTCAAAGAACTGGACAGAAGTGACAAGACAAAATGAGAAAGGTAAGGATGGAAACAACATTTAGAGTTAATCCAGTAATTAGATATTGAAATGTTGAAGTGGATCCACAAAGGATGCTAACCAAAATTTCCAGTGAGATGACAGAGAACAAGAGAGAGAACTAACTGAAGATGATGTTTCAGGTTTCAGAGACAGAGATCAAGATATTTTCCAAATCTCTGAATCTGAATATTTTTATGTTATGATGGAAAAACTCCCTGTATTAAAAAGGAACACAGCTGACTTTTGAATAGTGCAATGTTGTTGAAGTAAGACATTTTCTGTATAAAAACAAATGACTAAGCAATAGTATTGACTTTCATAAAGTTGTATTTAACTAGAAAGATGTTTTTTGAAGTGAAATAGAAATTAACTTTGACAAAAAAGGAGAAAGAGTTTAATATGCTTAATTATAATGGTTGCCCAGAAAAACATTTCAAATCCCAGTTAAATATGTTTTCTCCTAAATACACAAAAGCTGTACCCTCTGCATAAGTTTCTGCTTCGTCAGTAGCTAATTTTACACAGGTCTTTGCTTAGGAAGGAATTTTTTGGATTGGTATAACTAAACTATATTGTTAGCTTAGATTTTCTCTTGTGCTTTCGTTTTGTTGTGATAACTGCATATGTAAAACTGAGTCTCAAAGCAAACTTGTAGACACAATTACATTATTTTTTTAATGATAAATTGTTTTTACAGTTTATTTATTTAAAAAACAAAAATGAACATGAAATTCATTTGAGATGTCTTAAGATAATTTAAGCTTTTATTGCAAACATTAAATAATTTACCCATTCAGTACCTGGGCAAATGTTGTAATGCAATTCTATCACATCAATCAATTAATGTTGTTTTACATATACTGAAAGTATAACAGCAGTTTACATTTGGAACAAACATTTTAAACGTGTAACTAATGTGTGATAAAAGCATAATAAAAATTTTTGTTTATGTAGAAAAAATACCCACCTGTATATTTCTTCTGTGCCCATTGGTTTATTTTCCTTTAATGATCTTCAAGGATAGAATTAAAGTTTTTATCATTCACTCTTCCATGCTGATTTGTGGATTTAAAACTCCTGAAATTTGTATTTTATATACTCTCATATACAATTAGATTTTTAAATTCTTACTCTTCCAGTAATATAATATTTTTGAAAAGAAGTCCTCATTATGAAGAACCGTGTTATATTTTAATTACTATATGACCACATGTGCCCTGGAAAATATTTGTGAATTAAAATATTTGTTTAAGTAAACCAAAATTATATTTGGGTACATTCACTCAAACTAGTGTTTGTTTCTGGTAGAAATACTTGTTTACATTTCAATTTGTTAAAGGTTGTTTCAATCATAGTATTGTTTACGTCTAAGACATTCAGGATGATACGAAATTTTTGTAATTTGCAAAGAGAGAATTGCAAGTTAAAACATAGCTTACCCATGAAATTAGCAGAGAGTCCCAATGATTAAAATTTACTTTAAATTAGGTAAATGGTGAAACTCTGCCATCATTGAATAAGTTTCAAATATTCAATTGTACAAAATGTGGGGTAGTGGTATCACAAGGTTAACAAAACCAATACTTTTTTAGTTCGTTTTTTAGTTACTACGTTGTAAAAGGAAAGGGGGAAATAAATTGTTTATTTGTTTTTATTTATCAGACCAAGTAGAAAGAGGACTGATCATTATAAAGAAAGTACACCCCTTATACTGAACTCAGAATTACCCACATGATCAGGAGACAGTCACTTTTTTTTTTTTTTTTTTTTTTTTGAGACGGAGTCTCCTTCTGTCGCCCAAACTGGAGTGCAGTGGCCGGATCTTGGCTCACTGTAAGCTCCGCCTCCCGGGTTCACGCCATTCTCCTGCCTCAGCCTCCCGAGTAGCTGGGACTACAGGCACCTGGCACCTCGCCCGTCTATTTTTTTTTTTTTTTGTATTTTTTTAGTAGAGATGGGGTTTCACCGTGTTAGCCAGGATGGTCTCGATCTCCTGACCTTGTGATCCGCCCGTCTTGGCCTCCCAAACTGCTGGGATTACTGGCTTGAGCCACCGCGCCAGGCCGACAGTCACTTCTTAATGCTTTTTTCTGTCTCCCCCTTCACCACCAAGAAGAAATTAGCTTTCACTTGCCCTGTCTCTTTTTGAGAACTTGAGCTGTCCAGAATATTGGCACTATTTACCAATACCACGTAATCTGTATTTTGGTACTGTGAGCATTTTACTGTAATTTGAAATATCATCTACTCAATAAATTTTTATTCATGGGTACATTCATCAACTTGTTTATTGTCAAAGGTAATTTAGTTTATCTAATTGAATATTGGTTATAATATTGCCTTCCTCATAGCCTTCCAGAGAGTATTTGTTTAATTAACAAGAACAGATATAGAAGGGCTATTCTATGCCTTAATTCTAATTAAGGGTAGTCATTCCAAAAAGAATGTAAATAGAGTAGTTGCAGTTCTCTAAGAAAAATCCTAGGCACCTTGTGTGTGTTTTTCAGTCATTTGTGGGGTATATAAAACTGCATGTTTTGCTCAAAAGTAAATTTTATTTACAAAATTTTCTTTAAAAGTGAGAGCTCTAGCTCAACCCACAATTTATTTCTACATTTACTTTTTCTTCAGTATCTGCTGGGGTTTGTGGTAGCTCATAAAGATACAAATGTGAATAATTTACAGTTTTGTGCCTAAGCCATGGCAGTGAAAAACAAGTAAAGAAAAACCATAATATGTGTGATAAAAGCTATAAAGGAATACTCAAGAGATTTAACAGTACCACAAAAAGCAAGCAGATTTGAAGGCCAAACATTCCTAAATACAGTGTTTTGAAAGAGTATGGAAAACTTAAAAGCTAAGAAGTAATAAAATAGATTAAAAATGTAGCATTCTTTTTTCAGGTTACATTCACACTAGAGCAGAAATTCTTTTCAAAGACTGGCAAAAGAGAATCCTTAGCACCCTTACTGTAAAGAGATTAAGGAAAAGAGAGAAACTTATCTTGAGTAAAAATATTCCAGTTAGTTATCTCTAATATAGGGCTCTAGAATACTTATACTAGGGATCCATAAGACATAAAACCTGAAACCCCATAATGAAAAGATGATTATATTTCATATATGCCTCCCTTAGGGAAGAAAAGTTGTTATTTAAAATGAGGTTAGCCAGCAAATACAATTGTTTAATTTCAGCATGGGGTCGGATCCCAGGCATAGCTTTATAGCCATATTAGCAAGCATTAGTTTTCATGTGTTTTTATACTAAATCTTTTTAACATTACTTTTGGGAGATAAAAATAAAGATTATCAGAGTTCTTTTAATGCCTTCATCCACCATCTCTATGACCAATTCCAAGATGAAATTGAAAAAGAGACTTGACAATAAATAACACTTCAGTGCTCTGGGGTATTATACCCTCAGCAGCTCCATTTTTTGTTATTATAATTCTACTAGCCTCTAGCACTTAAGACACTAAACAGAAGTAAATAAAAGAGTGTCCAAAGGACTGAGACTATTGATAATTCCAATCTATTCGGGATTTTCTTATGTCTCAATGTTCAATTTGGAGACTTTTTTATTCAAGGGAAAAAAATCTTAAGAAAAGTATTCAATATGTTCTTTTTAAATCGTTTTGAACACAATATTACTGCATTATCTACATATGTTCTTGTTTCAGATATATATTCTTTGCCTAAAAATATGTAATTATCATTCTATTTTATTTTATCCATTTAAATTAACTAATTGTACTATATCCCATACAAATTCTCTTAATATAATTTTAGTAAAGACTGCTGATAAAGATTTAAATTACTAATTGAATAGTTATCGATTTTCTTGGAAATTTGCTTCCTTATAATACTTAACACTTTGTAATTCCTTCCTACAATTATCTTACCAATTAGCGTGCACTTAACACCTTCCCCTGGTGCTTCTACCTTCTTACCTACCCTTTTTCATTGTGTTTTATAATTTCCTTTCCCTGCTTAGCTTGTAAATATTAGTATTCCCTGTGGTGTTTTGCTTTGCCTTATAATTATATCTCTGCTCTCATTTTGTCTGCTCGCATAGTTTCGATATATGTCAGTATGTCAGCCTATCATCCCCAGAATTCAACAGATTCTCCTAAAATCTTACATTGCCATATAACTCAACTGATATTTAAATAAAATATTTTATAGCATAAGTTTGAAAAATGTTTTCTTCATTTTCCAATTTGATTTTCAAAATCTGTCTATGTCTAATTGCCACTCATTAATTGAAATATGTTCTGAAGATATAAAATTAGGAATGTAGCACTGAAGGAAAAATATCTGGGTCTCAAAAGTATGTACTTTGTGTATACTTGACTCTACCGCAACCAAATGTCACCCATTTTAACCATCAGTCAATAACTGAGTTGTGAAACTTTTTTTTTTTTTTTGGTAGTTATTACCTTCAAGAAATATTGTTGTTTTCTTTATTGCATATTTGAGATACCTGACCAAGGTAAACTATGTATGTTTATTTCCTGGCAATTATAAAGGAGAGTCTTAAAAAGTGAAAGATGGGCTTGGCACGGTGGCTCACGCCTGTAATCCCAGCACTTTGGGAGGCCGAGGCGGGTGGATCACGAGGTCAGGAGATCCAGACCTTCCTGGCTAACAGGGTGAAACCCCATCTCTACTGAAAATACAAAAAATAAACCGGACTTGGTAGTCCCAGCTACTCGGGAGGCTAAGGCAGGAGAATGGCGTGAACACAGGAGGAAGAGCTTGCAGTGAGCCAAGATGGCGCCATTGCACTCCAACCTGGGCGACAGAGCGAGACTCCGTCTCAAAATAAAAAAAAAAAAAAAGTGAAAAATGGTTTCATTTTTTCTAGTGGATGCTTTATGAACTATCGCAAGGAGAAATGAAGTTAATTTATGTATCAATATAGTTTATAAGTTGATATTGATGTAAGTTTTCCTTAACATGAGTTCTTTCAACCAGAATTAACGAAGAACAAATCATATATTGAAATCTTTTAGAATGATTTAATTTTATAGTATATTGGACATATTCTTCATAAGCAGATAGACCGTCATTGCTCAGTGAAGATCATCCTCTGAACATACAAGAGGTGGTTACTTGTTGAAAATTACCGAATGCATTAACCCAGAGAAATGTCATTGAAATGTAATTGCTTTTGAAACAGGAGAAGACAGAGATCTCTTACAAAGGAAGTGAGGACATTTTGAACTTCATTATTTCTGCTGTGTTCTCAATTGAGCTTTCCCAGAATAAGCTTTCAGATTCCTTTTAAGATATTAATCATTTAATTACAGATTCTTCTATCAAAAAAAATTTTTGTTTGTGTGGTTCTGACTTTAATTAAGCCCTCTGGGTCAATATTGGAAAATGTATTCTCATGTAGTTTTACCTAGGAAAGAGCATAACCTAATTTCAGTTTATTTATTTATTAAAACCAGTTTGTTCCAAGGGCACTTTATCTATGATACTAATAGTGATATACACCATGTATATTATTGCCCTTCTATCTTTGTTCCTTCAGAGTAGATATTCAGAAATGAGTTTCTAGTTATATTTCAGCATGTAGTTGTAGAATGAGAATGAGAGAGACGTATGAAATGTGAACACCGTGAAACAGAGTAAAACAATAAAGTACCATTTAATTTAGATATCTAATGTGAAAAATTGTATTGTTTCATTTTTTGTAGTTATTACAAATTTAGAATAAATGTAATAAGTTACAAAGGAGATGCTTACGGCTTATAATTTAAAAATAAGTATAATTTTTATAGTCTAAAATACAATAAAGATCACATAAAAATCCCATTGAGCAGGACACCAGAAAAGAATGTTCTCCTGCTCTTTTGTCTGTCTACTCTTTAAATATTGCTAAAGTTTATTATAATAATACCTTAAAGAGACATTCAGCAAAATCCAGAAAGAAGTAGAGACGGTTACACCAAAGGACTCTCATATCAGTCACACTCCAGTGAAGAGATGTAACTACGCCAATTCTTTTAACAAAGAGAACCTAACATAAAGAATATGTAAGTAGATAGTAAAAATTGAAACATTATGAAAGAGAAAATAAGGAACCACATTGGAAGCAACTGTTGGAAGCATATGTCACCCCTAGAACTTGGAGAATGAAAAGAAGAGGTTGGGAACACTAAAGCTTTAAAGTCTGGAGGAGGGGACCCTGTCATGGTAAATGGAACTCTAGTCTCCCAGGGTCCCTGTTTGGCTAGCAGGAATATCTCAGAGCTTGCAGAGGGTGCCCTCAGGGGCTGGGACTCAGACTCGGGAGGAAGGAAAGCTGGCTGGCTCCTGCCAGTGTCATTGAGAAGTCACCAGCGGAAGTATTGAAAAAACTCCAGATTGTTGTAACTGAAATGAATCACCACTGTTGAGCTGAAGAAGGAAAGCTGTGCGACACTGAATGGAAAAGGAAGTCAAAGAAAGCAGAGAAAGGAATAATTTCCCCCTGTCTCTTTCAGCCCTGCATTCTCTTTTAACTCTCTGTATTATTTGATCCTAAGAGGAATCCAACTAACAATGGATTGTGGTTTACAGAGTCCCAGCTCCAGGATCATAGATCATTTTGTAGAAAGATGAGTTAAAAATGAGAAAAAAACAAACAACTCCATCAAAAAGTGGGCAAAGGATATGAACAGACATTTCTCAAAAGAAGACATTCATACAGCCAACAGACACATGAAAAAATGCTCATCATCACTGGCCATCAGAGAAATGCAAATCAAAACCACAATGAGATACCATCTCACACCAGTTAGAATGGCAATCATTAAAAAGTCAGGAAACAACAGGTGCTGGAGAGGATGTGGAGAAATAGGAACACTTTTACACTGTTGGTGGGATTGTAAACTAGTTCAACCATTATGGAAAACAGTATGGCGATTCCTCAAGGATCTAGAACTAGATGTACCATATGACCCAGCCATCCCATTACTGGGTATATACCCAAAGGATTATAAATCATGCTGCTATAAAGACACATGCACACGTATGTTTATTGCGGCACTATTCACAATAGCAAAGACTTGGAATCAACCCATATGTCCATCAGTGACAGACTGGATTAAGAAAATGTGGCACATATACACCATGGAATACTATGCAGCCATAAAAAAGGATGAGTTTGTGTCCTTTGTAGGGACATGGATGAAGCTGGAAACCATCATTCTTAGCAAACTATCACAAAAACAGAAAACCAAACACCGCATGTTCTCACTCATAGGTGGGAACTGAGCAATGAGATCACTTGGACTTGGGAAGGGGAACATCACACACCGGGGCCTATCATGGGGAGGGGGGACGGGGGAGGGATTGCACTGGGAGTTATACCTGATGTAAATGACAAGTTGATGGGTGCTGACGAGTTGATGGGTGTAGCACACCAACATGGCACAAGTATACATATGTAACAAACCTGCACGTTATGCACATGTACCCTAGAACTTACAGTATAATAAAAAAATAAAAAATAAATTAAAAAAAATGATAAGAATAGCTTAATAACTACTAATGTATACAACTATTCATAATTGATTCACAATTGAATCTTAAAGATGGCAATGTTTTGAAGGTGAATTTTAAAATCATAACATCAAATTTAGTCAGCAAGTTTTGCTGATTTGCTTCATATCCCCAAAGTGACAAAACATAGTGGGATTTAGAGAAAATTTAAGGAAGTTCCTGATTTCTCCTCTTAAATAACTCCTTGTGAGAGATAGGACAAAACTGCACCTTATGGGGAGAAAGGAAAATATGAGCAAAACTATAAAAAATAATACTCATTCATACCTATCTCCCAAGAGCATAAAACTTACTTCTATGAACAAGGTAACCAAATGAATTACCAAAAGGATGGCTTTACAATCTGACCATCAGAAAAAGAAAAAAGTCAGCTTTCTCAAGAAGTATATGTATAAGATATGTTTATGGTCCCAAGGAGAGTACCTTGTTCTTACAATTGTTTATAAAGAGAAAAGTTATGCTATATAGAATAAGAACCAATTATTTATTTTCCCCACAACTCCCTAAAATCACTAGTTCTCATTTTCTGTATTTATCTAGAATATATTTGGTTTTTAACTTTTAAAACACAATCTAGAAAAGCAGTCACATTTGCTCATTAGCTATCAAAATGTCTTTTATACTTTTTACTTCTTATGTTTTTGAAAATAAACTCCCAGAATTTTTACCAAAAATCATGGTTCTTAGTTTTGAGTGGAAGGAAATTGAATGAGAAAGAAAATGAGAATCGCTGCAGAGCAAATTGTTTTCAGTGCTTACCTTTGTGTTAAAATGGGAATGATTATACTATACTCATCTCTAATGGCTAGTAAAAAGTTAAACATAAATAACTGTTTCTAATTCATCCTGTTAGAGCTAAAGTAAAAGAGTGCATTCCCTAAGTGTGGATGCACCTCGATTTTTCTCTTCTTGATATACATAATTATAAGAAATTCATTAAAATATCAAAGATACATATTTATTTATATCAATTTTATTGCTCAGTATCATAAATCTAGAAAAAATATATAAATTATTTTAGCAAAAGCTTTTAAAAAGTGGCTAACTTTTCTTGTGTACCTTCTACCTATCCTGAGCTATTGTATGAAATGCAGAAAAATTGGCAAAGAAATAGATACAATTCCATGCCCTCATGCAGCTTATATTCTAGTGAAAAGCAATAGTCGAAAAGCAGGTACAGTATGTTATGCAATAATACATTGGCATGGTGAGAAATAAAACAGGAAAGAAGTATAGAATCTATTAGCAAAGGGAGAGGTTATTATAATCTAGAATTATGAAGGAAGCCTCACTGAAAGAGTGCCTTAGAATATAGATAAAAAGGGGGAAAATGATAGTGAACATTGATTGTTTGGGCAACACCATTCAAGATAGTGAGAGGTAAGTGCAAAAACCCCAAGACTGCAGCAAATCTGGATGTTCAAGTAACTGCAAGGAGACTGTTGTAACAAAATTAGCAAGGGTAGAAGAAGCAAAACAAGAGACTATGTAAGTAAGGGAAAGCAGAAGATATAGGACCTTGTAGAGACTGGCCTTGCTACTGTAGTTCAAGTGAGGTATAGCAACAGCAGCATTAACGCTGGCACTAAAACTGAACTTCTTTACATATTTTCCACGACTTACTTTCGTAAACTTATTTTATCAACTATGAATTCTGCAATTATATAGAAATTTTGCAAGAGGCACAAATCAAAGAGCCCATCACAGCTATTCTGAGTTGAACTTGTAACAAAGAAGAATAGCTTAGGTTAAATAGCTTTTTAGGTTAAGCAGAATTGAAATCTTCATGCATAGATTGATCCAATGGTACACAGGAATAGATCATAGAAAATATCAGTTAACTGTAATCTTTGCATTAAATAAAATGCTATATTTTTCTCTCTTGATTATGTCTCATGCCTGCATTCTCCCTTCTCTAAAAGTTATTTTGTAAAAGTGGTAAACAAATTTTACCCATGTCAGTTTTAAGTAAAAGGGAAGAATCATCAATAATAATAGTCTTAAAGCTTGAATGAGTAACTTACATGAAAAAACAACATTTGCTCACTTATACTTTTGAAATATATGTTATGTAAATTAGTTATTGAATAAATCAATATGGGAGAAGAGACAAATCTTCTTTATAGACAAATATTTAACAGAGATAATTTTAAACTTTTCTTAAAGTACATAGAAAAAATTTGAATAAGCAGAAATACATAAAATGTTCATGAATAGGACAATATTGTTAATACTTTATTTGAAAATTAATCTAGATATTAAGTACAAAAGGAGGAAACTGTTTACTTGGACATTTTGAGGAACTCTGAATCTTAAATAATAAGAGTTGACAGATATGTAAAATGTAGAAAAGGAGAGCACAGAGGAGAAATTGACCTCTCATTTATGAAAACCTCTCATTTATAACATGACAGAAAACACAATAATAGAAACAAAAACAGACCCGTGGAAGAGGCTCAGATTTATATGAAAATATGTCAATATTAATATGAAATGACAAATTAATGTTGAAAAGATACACTGAAAACTAAGACTTAGCTCAACTGGCTTACTCAATAGAAAAAAATTAAAATATTTCTTAATACAACATATAGATGAGAAATCATGGTAGATTAAAAGCCTAAGTATTAAAAGTGAAGTTTTGTGGTTAAATGTTCTTTTTTTTTTTTTTTTTTTTTTTTTTTTGAGACGGAGTCTCGCTCTGTCGCCCAGCGCCCAGGCTGGAGTGCAGTGGCCGGATCTCAGCTCGCTGCAAGCTCCGCCTCCCGGGTTTACACCATTCTCCCGCCTCAGCCTCCCGAATAGCTGGGACAGTGATTTAAGATCGCTGTGAAATGTGAAAAAGTACATTAAAAAGTGCTCAACATAATTAACCATTAGGGAAATGCAAATATTAAGCCATGATGAGGTATTACTATGTACCTTCTAGAATAACTAAACTTTAACAATGACAACACCACCTGGCTGTGAAGGACATGGAGAAAATATGTCAATCTTACATTGCTGGTTGGTATGTGAAATCGTACAGTCATTCTGGATAAAAGCTTGCCTGTTTCTTATAAGAGTAAACATGTAAATATATAACTTAAAAATTGCACTCTTGGGCAGTAGCTTCATTTGTAATAATCCAAACTGGAGATAACCCAAATGTTCTTCAGTGGATGAATAGTTAAATAAATTGTGGTACATCCATATTATGGAATACTACCCAGCAATACATAGGAACAAACTATTGATACATGTAGCAAATTGCATGAATCTCTTGACCATTACGCTGAGTGAAAAAACACAATCCTACAAAGTTTCATACCATGATTCCACTATATAACATTTGTTTTTGATGTTGGTGGTGGTGAATATTTGGGTTGTTTCTGTCTTTTGGCTACTGTGATTAACACTGCTATGGACATTGATATCGACATATTTTTTTGAGTCTAGTCTTTCAAGTGCTTTGAGAATATATCCAGAAGTTGAATTTCTGGATTTTGTAGTAACATCATGTTTAATTTTTTGTTTTGCTTTTATTATCATTTTGATATATAATAATTATACATATTTATGGAGTACTGAGTGATATTTCAATATAGGTATACAATGGGCAATGATGAAATTGAGAGTATTAGCATAACCGTCACCTCAAGCATTTATAATTTATTTTCACTGGGAACATTCAAAATCTGTGCTTCTAGCCATTTGAAAATGTACAATAAATTGTTGTTAAATGCAGCCACCCTATAGCGCAATAAAACACTAGAATTTCATGTATTTGCTATGGTGAAGAGTGCTACAATAAATATGGAAGTGAAAATATCTTAACTGTCTAATATACTGATTTTCTTTGTTCTTGATTACTAATTTACATACCCATCAACAGTGTATAAGGCTTTCCCTTTCTCTGCATCCATATCAGCATTTGTTATTTTTCATCATTTTGATAATAACCATTCTAACTGGAGTGAGAAGGTATCTCATGGTTTTTATTTGAATTTCTCTCAGAACTAGTGATGTTGAGCATTTCTTCATAGACCTGTTGTCCACTTTTAAGTCTTTTTGAGAAATATCTGTTCAGATACTTTGCCCACTTTTTAATTTGATTATTTGCTTTTTTGCTGTTTAGCTCTTTGAGTTCCTTGTGTATTTTGCATATTAGTCCTTTGTTGCTTGAATAAATTACAAAAATTTTCCCCTATTTTATAGGTTGTCTTTTCACTCTGTTGATTATTTCCCTTGCTGTGCAGAAGCTCTTTAGTTTGATATAATCTCTCTCATTTGTGTATTTTTGCTTTTGTTGCTTGTACTTTTGTGTTTTTGTTGCTTGAGGTCATCTCTGTAAAATATTTGCCCAGATCAATATCCTGAATCATTTCCCCTATGATTTTTTTAGTAGTTTCAAACCTAACATTTACGTCTTCAATCCATTTGATTTGATTTTTGTACATGGGGACAGATACGGGTCTAGTTTCATTTGTATACATATGGTTATTTGTTTATTTCAGCACCATTTGTTGAAGATTGTTTCTTTCTCAATGAAAGTTCTTGGCACCATTGTTGAAAATCAGTTGACTATAATAGATTATATACACACAAACATGTAGATTTATTTCTGAGTTTCCTATTTTGTTTCATTGTCTACATGTCTGTTTTTAGGCCTGTAGCATGCTGTTTTGGTTACTATAGCTCTATAGTATAATTTTGAAGTCAGATTATGTGATGACTCTAGCTTTGTTATTTTTGCTCAAGATTTCATTGACTATCTTGGATCTTTACCATTACCATATGAATTTTAAGATTTTTTTTTTAAATTCCAACTTTTATTTTAGATTCAGGGATACATGTGTAGGGTGTGCAGGTTTGTTACATAGGTACATAGGTAATGTGTGCCATAGTGGTTTGCTACACAGATCATCCCATCACCCAGGTATTAAGCCCAGCATCAATTAGCTATTCTTTTTGATCTCCCTGCTTTCAACGCTCACCCAATTCTGCAGTCGAAAAATTTAATGAATGAAATAAAAAAACACAATAGAGAGTTTCAACAGCAGACTTGATCAAGCAGAAGAAAGAAGATGTGAATTTGAAGATAGACCATTTGAAATTACCCACTGAGAGAAAGGATAAAATTGTATGAAGAAAGCCTACAAGTTTTATGAGACAGCACAAACAACTATGCATATTATGAGAATTACAGAAGAAGAAGATAAGGGAAAAGGCATAACACACATTTAATAAGATAATAGCTGAAAACTTTCCAAGTCTGAGGTGAGATATTGAATTCCAGATGTAGTAATTGCAAAAGTTTCCAAATATATTTTACCCAAAAAGGTCCAACTCAAGAAACATTACAGTGAAATTGTCAAAAGTCAAAGATAAAGAGAAAACAGCAAGAAGAAAATGCCCAGTCTCAAATAAGGGAATCCTCACTAGACTTATAACGCATGTCTCTGCTGAAACTTTACAGGCCTGTAGAGAATGGGATGACATATTCAATGTACTAAAAATAAAAATTAACCAGGAATACTATACTCAGCAAAACTTCAGTAATGAAGTTCTTTAGAAATGAGCAAGGAATAAATTCTTTCCCAGATAAACAAAAGCTGAGGGAATTCATCTATATAGCATTCTTAAAATGAGAAAATTACAGAAATGGAAAAAGACTAGTAACTCCAAGGGTTAAGATTGTGGAAATGGGTGCAGCACTAAAAGGGTAACAGACTGGATCCTTCTGATGATGAAACTCTTTTGTAGATAAAATGTTTTTATGCCAATATTCTGGTGGTAATTTTGTAAGATAGTTATGCAAGATTTTATTGTCAAGTGAAACTAGATTACTTTGTATTATTTCTTTTTCTTTTTCTTTTCTTTTTCTTTTTTTTTTTTTTTTAATTTGAGACAGGCTTTCACTTTATCACCCTGGCTGAAGTGCACTGGCATAATCATAGTTAACTGAAGCTTTGACCTTCTGGACGCAAGCGATCCTTTTGCCTCAGTCTAGGAGTGGCTAGGACTATAGGTGCATACCTCCACTCCTGGCTAGTTTTTAAAGATTTCTGTAGAGATGGAGTCTTCTATGTTGCCCAGGCTGGTCTTAAACTCCTGACCTCAAGTGATCCTCCTGTGTCAGCCTCCCAAAGTGCTGACATTACAGGCATGAGCCACTATATACAGTTTGCATTATTTCTTTCTTTCTTTCTTTCTTTCTTTCTTTCTTTCTTTCTTTCTTTCTTTCTTTCTTTCTTTCTCTCTTTCTTTCTTTTTTTGAGATGGGGTCTCACTCTGTTGCCCATGTTGGAGGGCAGTGGTGTAATCTCGACTCATTGCAACCTCCACCTCCCGGGTTCAAGCAATTCTTATGCCTCAGCCTCCTGAGTAGCTGGGATTACAGATGCATGCCACCATGCTGGCTAATTTTTTGTATTTTTAGTAGAGACAGGGTTTCACTGTGTTAGCCAGGATGGTTTTGATCTCCTGACCTCGTGATCCACCCACCACGGCCTCCCAAAGTGCCAGGATTACAGGCCTGAGCCACTGTACCTGGCTTGTATTATTTCTTAATAAGACAAATGAATCTGCAATTATCTAAAAAACAGTTAAACTAAGAAATAAGCATATTTTTTAATATGGCCATTGTAGATGTTAAGATTCAGCTGACATTGTAAGATTATTCTTACACTCTCTTAATCTGACAAAAGTTAATATATTTTACAAAAAATTATTGTAATATATAGAAATAAGTAATCTGTAGGTACATAAGCAGAAAATTAACAGATAGTTCATAGACTACAATACTCAAAGGGGTAACAAGTATGTGGGGAGATAAGGAACTTCACTGGGAATCAGGTACAAGAGCATAATAAAACTACCTACCAGGTCTGAAAATATTAAAAATGCAAACTTCAATAAGAGTTTAGAGATGTGCAGAAACAAAATGCCTGATGGATTTGTATTTTATAGGCAAGCATATTAGTATAGCCTTCCTAGAGAGCACTCTTACAGTGCTTGGTCAAATTTAACTTATATACCTGTATGTACCCATACCCATACCCATCACAAACACGCACACTCACAGAACCTATGATCTTGCAATTCTTCTTCTTTGTACATAGCACAGTATCATTCACACACTATTCCATTAGAAGACATACATACAGATATTAATTTCCATGCATTTTGGGGTAAGGAAAAATTCAAGATAACTTGTATGTCTGTTAATGCCGACATAGGTAACAAAATATGATGATATACAGTAAAGAATATTATGCAACCATTGGAAGCATCAAACAAGATGTAGACACAGAATTGTAGACAAATTTTAATATTATGGAAAGAAAATGTTGCCACTAACAAGAAAAGTTTTATGAATTTTTACAGAACATGTTTCTACAAATATACAGGACCTAATCAGTGCTGTGTATTTATAAGATAACATGCAATTATAAGCATATATATGTAACATATTGAAAGCTTGCCAATGTGTGGTGAGGGGTTAAAGTAAATAATAAAATAAAGTAGTATTATTAAAAAATTAAATTTTTAAATGATATACTAGGGCATTTTTTTTCTGTATTTTTCCTCCTACTCTAATAATAGTGAGCAGAGTCAAACTCCAAAAACAAAAAGGTCTTAATTACTTGGTATTCTAAAGTGACCTGCCAGTAACTGAGGCCAGTTATCTCTCTCAGGGCTTATTAAATATTAAGAGGTGACTGAACCAGCTGGACTACCTCCAATCATCACCCTGGCAACTACTTATCCCTCAATTCACAGTTCCTAAAACATGAAAGAAAGAAAGAAAGAAAGAAAGAAAGAAAGAAAGAAAGAAAGAAAGAAAGAAAGAAAGAAAGAAAGAAAGAAAGAGAAAGAAAGAAAGAACAGATCCTCTGCCTAATACAGGCTGTAGTAACTCTGTCATGATTCACCCCACCAAGTGATGAGACATTTCCACCGCATAAGCCATGTGCCTAATGAAAATCCCAAAATAATCACTTGTTGAGCTCGAAAGAGCTGAAGTATCTATACCACAAAATCTGTAGGATTTAGTTTTTACATTGGAGATTAGATCCAGAGGCAGAGATAGAGTGGAGACCCAGGGACAACTTTGGACCAGTCAATCTGAATCTGCCAGGGTATCCTGGAGAAATGACTGTGCATTTCTTAACTCGACACGCTGCATGAAGATTGGGACTGAGCCACACATTTGTTCGTGTGAAGTCCAGAATTGTGCAATGCATGGTCATATGGATCAAAATGCGTTAAACATTATTCTGATTCTTCTTTTGTTGGAAGAGCCTTCATTGTGACAATTTCCTCCGAAAGACGATAAGTATAACGTCAAGTTTTCTACTAAAAAGATATACTCACAATTTAAAACAGACTGCCGAACGGGGGGCTACCCTGGGATATCATTTCTGTTTTGTCATCATGTTTCAAAAGTGATAGATACTTTTTAGGATTATGTAAGTTAGAAATCAAGGATACATCTTGGGCACCCTACTTTCTTTTACCTATATTATTTGATCACAATACTCTATTTATCTTATGGAATATTTATTGTTTTGAAACTGTCCGTTTCTAATAATATCAACTTTCATCATCTTAAACTAAGCTGCCATAATCTATAAACCTCATTGATGTAATTGTCTCTAGACTTCCATAATTTATCCTGACTCCAATCAGTTTATTACACTGAAGCTAGGGTGGTTATTTAAAAATGCAGTTCTAGTCATATTACTATTCCAGTGCTACCCTCCATCTTCTAACTGAAAACATTTCACAAGTTTTATGTTGTATATAGGTTAGGAGGTTGGACTAAACAATTAGTAAAAAACCCTCATGTGGCCTACAAGTGGCTGCATTTATGGCCTCCTACTAAAATGGTCACTAATACAACCTGTTAACGAAAGTTAAGTTTATTAGATGTATTGGAAAGGTACCACTTGAACAATAGATCTAAGGGAAGATACCACCTTGACAGTCTTAGTAGTATCTCAGAAGAAAAAAGTTAGGAGACGATATTTATCAAGTTTTGAAATATGAACTTAAATGGTGTAAAGACAGTATTTCAAGTTAGGAAAACTACCAGGATTGGGCATATTTTGTATCATAATAAAAGCTTAGTATTTAGTGACTCAGGTTAGAAGTGAACTTTGTTAAGTAAATTGTTGTTTGATAAATGTGCCGGTTGTCCAAGATAGCAATGCATTCTTCTGATCAATGAACTACTTTCCCAGAGGAGTAACTGATTATTCAGATAGATCGACATGTAGGAACTTCACAGAAGAACCAGAGATGGCATCTATTGGCTTACAGACTAATTTCCAAGGCAAGAATTCCTTTAAACCACTAGAAAAATCTGTTGAATCACTGATTCATAGTTGTCCCTGGTGGCTTCAGTTCTTAGTCCTTAATAATTAAACTACCTGGATGGGAAGGTCTCAGTTCTCATTCTTCAGCTTGAGGCTTATACCAACTCTTCTCTATCTTCTCCAGCCATAGTCCCTTGTTCCAGGGACTTGTATCAGGGATTTAAATATACTTTGGCCCTTCTTTCAGCAATGTTTTCAAATACGTATTTTCCTCCACATAGAATGCTCTTAACATAGTTAACTCCTATTTTTTTTTCACAGTGCTGTCATGACTTCCTAAGAGAAGTCTTTCCTGACACCTCTGCCTAGGCGAAATCACCTTATGCTGTGCTTTCATAGTTCCGCCAATTTCTTATTTGTAACACTTGTTATAGTTGTAATTGTATTTTGTTGCTTGATTATTTGATGAAGAGGCACTTCCTCCACCAGACTAAATTTTAAGAGGTAAGGTTCCATATTGCTCTGGCTCACTCTTAGACTCTCATTTTCTATTACAGCATCAGTCACGTATTAGATACTAAAATATTTGGATGGAGAGATCAATGGAAAACAACTCTCTACCTAAACAATATATCTGATTTTATTTGATACATACAGAATATTTTCCCAACAAACATGCCAGAGACTCAGTATCATATAATTTAAATATTTAAAAAATATGACCCTTTTAAAAAAATCTAAAATTTCAGAATTAGGCATTATAATTTATGAAATATGTTAATCAAAGTGATTCACGGCAATTAGGATTATTCAAAGCACTTTAATACATGAGAAAAAAATTTTCAAAACAGCAAAATCTTTTCACTTTTTATTTTATAGTATTTTCTCAGAAGATATTATGTAACCAAACTTAAATATGGAAATTTGAATTTTAACATCTGTGAACAATAACAAAATGTTTTATTCATTATAATCTTAGATGGTGGGAAAATTAAACATAAGACTAATATTTTAAATTGATGTATTTTTTCATATTTTTTCTCAAATTAATTTTAATTTTATGTCACAAGGGAAATGATCGAGCATACATACACATTCACACACAGAATTATGAGGGAAAATGAAAAAAATAATTTAAAAACAAGCCTTTTACTTTTCTTTTTTCTTTTTTTTTTATCTACACAGGCTATAGACTAAACTTAAGTGAACATGAAATTAAATAATATTTATTAATCATCTACTAAAGGCCTCTCACTGGAAGGTAGTATGGGAAAGAAATAGAGAAGAAAATGGGTAAATTCCCTTTCTTGTTTCTAAACTAGAGGAGATAAATAAGCAACTGAAATAAATATATTTATATAAGTCCAAACGGTAAAATAATATAATATATTTGGAGATTAGCATAACAGACATGCCAATGAAGTAGACAGATTTACAAATGATTTGGATATTAAGGAAAACTTAAAAACAGAGGAAGAAACACAATAGGGGTCTTTATAATAACAGAGCTTAAAGAGATACTGTTACACATTTGGTTATATTCACTTAAGCATTTTCTTTCTAGGTCAACTTGTTTGAATGTAGTCTCCTGAGAAGAATAATCCACTGTCAAATCATACCATACTGTTTATATGAATGTGCTGATCATGAAGACTTAATTTGTGTAATTAAAGGAGCAGAACACAAAAATAAGGCTACATCAAAATTGCATTGACATCATGAAATGGCAAGAATGAATCTCTTAATTCTGAGGCCAGCCTCATTAGAGACCCAAGCACCAAAATTGGAAAACATTTCTTCACAGGGCCCTATCATTTCTGCACGTCTTGTGAGAAGAGGTACTAAGGGCATTTTGTTGTAGATTGTCTTTTCAAGGATATTTGTGTAAGGAACAAGTTTGAACAATGTCTCCTTCTAGAGCAAAAGATAGGCATGCTTTCTTCCCATTATAAAAAATGCAGATTCTTTTAACTCAAGGTTCCTTTTGTTTAATTCAACCACACTGCATGTGCTAGCATCCATCTAGTCTCTTCTGCACCATCCCATGGGATGGAGGGGTAAGGGAAACTGATGCAAATTTGTGCATGTTCCTGCTGCTTGTTGTATACTGACCCAGAAATTGTCTACCTTATAGTAGTATCCACAGAGCTTGTTAGATGTCAACTTAGGTAACATCTCAAACCTTTCATACTTCTGCACAGTTTTGGGAATGAAGATGGGATGCTGATAGAAATACAGCTTTCTGAAAGAAAACATAAGGGCATGGTAGGCCAATTAACCTAATTTGAAGGGACACCATCGGAATAAATAGCAAATGCATTGACAAAACTGCATGGTAAATTGGGCAAAATAGTCCTCTTCTTTATTGCCTGTCAGTGAGAAAAAAACAGGACAGTAGTTATAAGATGAGTACTTGAAATAGTTTCAGAGACAACTTCCTGAACAATATCCTTATTGTTTACTATCCTTTAGGCAGGAGGCTTTCTTAAAGAACTGGTGGTCAGCCTTGTTCCATTTGATCGCAACAACTAGTCCTAAGATATGTCCTCGATATACAAGAGGTCACTCTCTCTTTCAGACAATAGTCAGAAAAGCATGTGCCTAAGCTGAATGAGAACAAAATAAAATTCACCAGTATGATGGGTCACTTTGAGTACTTTCTTTCTCTTGAAAGTGGAGGGAATACATCACCTATTGCTTGTCAAAAAAAAAAAAAAAAGGCAAAACTTGGACTGTCTTAGAGCTTAGCTCTCCTGGAGCTATTATGCCAACCTCAGATCCATTGAAAGTCCTCAGGTTATTACCATGATGTTATCACATCTCTGCTATCAGGGACAATAGTTAAATACTGAAAACTTCAGTTCACCAAGTAAAGTTTCTAGGAACTATGTAAACAGATTAACAATGCTCAACCCCTCTGGCATTCAATGAAATTTACAATTTATTTGGATGGCTGCCTAGCAAAAAAAAAAAAAAAGCGGGGGGGTTAGGACTTTATTGGAGTCTTTAAGTATTGAAGATAGTACATGGTGAATTTATGCATTCTTTTTGATCTTTTATATTGGCTGTCCTACAAAGAAGCATTCTTTCAGTGGTGCCTAAAATTAATATACTGTTTCAGAAATTGTCCATCCAGTTGTGGCAAGTTCTTTATTTTTGTGGTGCCCCAACAAAAATTACCATTTTGGGCTATGAGTCTCTGTGATTGATAATCTTGCTGACTAGAGTCTTGAGCAAAGAGAGGCAGCTTCCCCATCCAAAGGTACTCCCTAGGATTTTGGACTTACTGCTTTCCTGACATGGCTCTCACATACACTCCTTTTGAAGGCAGCCATCAGATTGCTATGAGGTTCTCATCAAAACTGAATGCCTAACCAAGGGATGTGGTGACTCTCTTGCCAGATATTCTCATGTCGGAGTAGGCACATTTGTACTAAATAACTAACAAACTAGTAAGAACCCAACAAGTTTTATTTGCCTAATGGAAATGATCTATTCAAAAATAAACTCATCTTAACCCTAATAGCATTTTGGCATTACTTGAAAAAATTGCAGTAATCTTCCACTCTGCCACCTGGAGCAAAGCTTCTGGCTCATTAGGGCCCTCAATCCACCAAGGCACCCTTAGTGCCGGGGCTTGATTCAATGATGATTCAGCTAAATTAAAAGCCATTATTGTCATTGGACTAGTGAGTTGTTCAGAATTGAACTAAGTATAATCAAAAGCAAACACGGTCACTCTGCCTACTGAGCAGAACTAAAAGCCATTCTCACAGCTCTGGCCAATCCCTTGATGGTCCTTGCCATATTTTACTGACTCTTGGTCTGTTGCCACTGCCCTAGGTGTTTCATCTGCCACTTTGAAAACTTCAGACTGGCAGATTAGATACCCCTTTTTGGAATTATTAACTATGGAAACAAATATTGGCTGCTTATCAAAACATCTAGGTAACTTAAGTAGATACTCAGAGTAAGAGCCAGTTCTATGGTAAGTCAAACAGAAAATAAGATGTTTCTCAAGGATACACTGCCCAGATTAATACCATTACTGTCAGAAACCATCATTATAGTGAATATGCAACATATTCTAGACTATATCTGGTTACAGTGTGAAGGACTCCATATATTTCTTTTGCTTTTGACCTCGGAGTCTTTTGTCTTCTACCAATATCCATGGAACTTTAGCAGACTAACTTGTTCACTTGTAATTTGTGTAAAATTTCAGACTGTTCACAATTGTTGATGCTTATGGCTAAACATTTTAAAACTTGGGATTTAGCAGGTATAATACTCGTGTGTAGTATTTGAATTGTGGAATGTGTGTATAAGAATGTTCATGTGCATATGAATATCTCCATTTCTCACTTAATAAAATGTACTTACAAAATTTCATCGTGTGTATGAAAATGGGAAGTTTTAGACTATTTTGAAGAGTGGTTTTCCAGATATGCTTTGTAGAGACAATGCCAACTGAAGTGTTAATCTGAGTATTTTTCCAAGTAAAACTCCTACATGAACAAATGCTGCATCTTTAAAATTATAATTATTTTAAAACCAAAATATTTCAACTACTCAATATTTATATCAGCAACAAGTAGGAATAGGTTAAAAGTTGTGTTATTATAATACAGAGGACACTGTGTTATTGCTATTTTTTACTTTTCAGATGTTTATTTGTAGAAATGGTCAACTTAGTAGTTTTATTATGCACTAAATTCATTTTTTAATGGAAAAAACTCACCCAAAATACTGTAAGTAAATTAGTGAAAGTAAAATATTGAATTCCAAGAATGAATGGTAGGATTTGAAAAGCAAATATTTAAATTATTATTAAGATCATGAAGCATTCTCCCCACAGTTGTATTTCTGTTTCCATGAGGAACTAGGTTTATTAGATCTATTGCCATGCAAGCTAATGCATTACATTCCACCAGAACAAATGATAACTGTGGACTGGTTTTCATTGCCACAGAAAGCAGATATAAATTTCAAAGCTCGTTCTTCTGGATTGGCTCCTACATATACAGTACCAACTGAAAAATCCCCTCATGATTAAAAATGGGAAGATAAACATTCCCTGCACATTTGGTAGACTTTTTTTTTTTTTTTTAAATCAGTAAATACAGTCATGGATAAGAGAATAAGTGTTTTACAGACACAAATACTGTTTTTTTCCTGGAAGAGGATATGAACCACCTAACACAATCATCCATTCCGAGATTCAATGTCAGACAAACCATTGCCAGAAAAGTTTTACCTAACAGAGTTTTATGAAAAAAAACTATCCTTTGACTTTTTTGTTAAATGTTTGGAAATCATTTTCTATTTTGGCCTCTTTAGTCTCCCAGGAGCTGGTTACATAAAAAAGTATGTTCTCACATTTAGTGATTCTAGCATTGCTAATGAATATTGTTTTTGCCATTATTTTGGTGCCTTGTTACTGAGTTTTAGCAACCACCATATAAATTTAGACAGCATCATAAAATTCCTTCTGGAAAAAGGACATGTCTGGTATACTATAACTCTATTTCAACTTTGTATGAGAGAGTAGCAAAGTAGCGATTCACTGCATAGCTCTCTGAAGTCTATACTATTTTGTTTTCTGCATATATCCAATATACCAAGTAAAATGGCAAAATTATCTATTTATTTCTCATTTATGTAATAGAAACTTTTTTTTTTTTTTTTCATATGGGAGAGTTTAAAGGCCTTACTGACATGAAGTCATTTTCAGGAAACCTTATAAAATTCCCAGTTATTAGACCAAGGTCGTGACCTACTCTATCTACTGTTAAATGGCCATCATACCTTAAATAAGTTAATATTTGTAGATGTGTGGTTTAAATATGATTGAATATGTTGCATTCTTTAGGGAAGTAGTAGAAAAGTTTGAAAACACTGGACTGTCAAAACTTGATTATTTGTATTCTGTTTTTATATGCCCTTCACCCTGGAATGTAAGCTGCCTGTGGGCTGAGTTTTCTCTGCTGATTTAACTGAACTTCAGAATAACTACATTATTTAGTATCTAAACCAGAACACTTTTGAAAGAAAACAAAAAGTAGCAATGTTAATAATTTCATTGTGAAAGTAAGTGTAAACCAGGACTGTCCTAACAAACGTGGGCGTTTATTCACACTATTTGTAATAAACCACAGGTTTGATAAACCTCTCTTCCCTATACCAGCCTGTGCTGAATGATCCCAGGCCTCTCCTTTGGAAGCAAACCATTTTTAATTCAAACTGGAAAGTAGAGAAGAACACATATTTCAGCAGGCAGATTTGCTACCAAGAAGTAAAGGAAAGAATTGAGCCAGGCTCAAATGATTAGTTTGTTCTCCCCATATTTATTATGTCAAGCCTTTAATCTTGGAAGAAACTGATGGTGGGGGACAGCAAAAGGTCAAGGGTTTCATACCACTGTACATCTCTTTATATGGAAAAAATACATCAGAGTCAGAGGTGTTTATTCCCTACCACTTAAAACTTGCACTAGTTTCTAAGCACAGTCCTACAATTGGGGCATGGACGTACAGTTGTTGAGATAATGTATGTTTTAGCAGAAAAGCAAAGTTAGTGTAAGTTCTTAGCTCTTGTGTTTTCAAAGACTAACCTAGAAAGAAATAGTGTAAAGTTTATGCCAAAATTATTTTTAAATAGATGACCAGTTAGGGACTCTTTTTATAACCCAGTGGCCACAAATTAGAAAGGTAGAATAGTAATGTAACAAGATGGTTAGATGTGGATCTACGACCATGAGAAACTCAAGAAACATGTATAGAGTGTGATCCTGGTTGTGAGAGTGAGAGCTTAGACTAGGAGAGAAGAATGTTAAACCCCAGATAGGCTTATGTACATGAGGGCAGATAAGACTATGTCTTATTTCTCAAATGAGGGGTTGGTGAATCCCTGTGCCCAGTATTTAGATTAAAAATAATGCATGATGGTGAAACCCCGTCTCTACTAAAAATACAAAAAAATTCTCCTGGCATGGTGACATGCACCTGTAATCCCAGCTACTCCGGAGGCTGAGGCAGAGAATTGCTTAAACCTGGAGGGGCGGAGGTTGCAGTGAGCCGAGATTGTGCCACTACACGCCAGCCTGGGCAACAGAGGGAGACTCCGTCTCAAAAATAAAATAAATAAATAAATAAATAAAATAAAAAAATGCATGATAAATCTATGTTATGCATAATATAGGACTTAAAGTGGTATATATCTTTTTTTTCTTTAAACTGCAATATATCACAGGGACCCAGTGGAATAATGGGAATTATATTTGGGAATAATGAGGTAAGGACAGCAGCGAGGAGACTGGACCAGAATGCAGAATTAAGGTTCCATAGCCTTCTGTTGCTTCCCAAAATGCCAATATATTACATTAGTCCTTAGAACTTACAGCAATCTCACAGAGGTGACAAACTACAAACTACTGAGACAACCATTCTGGCATTCAGGAAAAAAAAAATAGAGTAGGGGAGAAATAGAGCCATAAAAACACAAACTTATATTCATAGATAAATGTATATTTATTGTACAAAAATTGTTGATGGTTTGAATGCTTGACACCTTTTGAACACTCTTCCTATGTTTGGATAATGCATTTGTACAATTTTTATAATTCATACCAAGGAGAAGTGCAAGATTACATTGTTGGCAGGGTTTGCTCCTTCTGAGCGTTGTGAGGAAGAATCTGTTCCATGCCTCTCCTCTGGCTCCTGGTGGTTTAATGGTAGTCTTCAGGTTTCCTTGGCTTATAGATGCATCATCATAATCTTTGCCTTTGTCTTCATATGGCAATCTCCTTGTGTGCTTATGCAAATAAAGGCACTTTCTGTGTTATTGGGGGTTAGTACTTCAATACATGAAGTTGGGACACAACCCAATCCATAACACTAGTACACTGATATGTGTTTCACTGTCTATGTTACAAAGGCCAAAAAATGGATATTTCTGCTAATGATTCCCTGTGGCGAAGTCGAGATATCACTGGCAATATAGCTTATGAGCTCAGTTTGGGGACATTGTAAATATTCTCAGGCCTACTTAAATTATGCTTTTCTTGCTACACTAGAATCCACCTTATATACTTATAAATATGCAAGTAAACATGACCAAAGGTGCACACATGCATACACACACACACACAACCCAATTCAACTTTGACATTTTTGAATGCAAATATCCAGATCTAGCTTAAGTTTGTTTCCTTTCAATGTATCAGCTAAAGGAGTACTACATACTTTGTAGGATTTCAATAAATATTTCTCGAATGAAAATGTAAATATTTAGAATGTTGTGTTAGAATTAGTCAATACGTAAATAATCCTGAAAAATGTATTTGTTGGCTGAGATCTGTAATTCGAGGACCAAACCATTTTCTTAGACACATCTTTCTTTAAGATTTCCTTCACTTATGCAACCAAAGAACTTTCCTTTTGGAGGAAGTTATAAACATGAAGATAAATGTCATCTTTGTGCCCATATTCCTGCTCGCTCTCATCAGTTTTCACAGAGTAATAAACCTTTTCAGGTTACCTTACTAGTTCAATTTACCCAAAAGAATCATTCCATATTTCAATTCTGCTTTTGGTTTATTTAAATTTGGGTAAAATCCTGGTTGATTTTGCTTGTTATTATACATGTTTAGTTTCAACCATTGTCAACTCAGTTTAACAAGTGGATTATTGACAGTTGTTCCACTTCTATTTAAAGATTGGTTTGCAGTATCAGTCCAAGAAACATTTTTTCAGTTATATTAAACCATATATGATGATTACATAAACAGATGTTTTATGTAATCATTATATATTATTCAGTTCAAATGTATAATAACAAGTGTGACCTTTACTCCAGTTCCCAATAAGTTTGGAAAATTTTCAGCCTGACCATGTGGTAGAAAAAAACAAAACAAAACATTTTCTTGGGAGGAATTCAAAGCTGCCAAAATATGCATAAAGAAGAGCCAAACGTCAATAGGCAAAACAATGGGAAAATGCCTGCAGGACATGTCAGATATCTTCGAAGCAGCCCCTCCCGTTACAGGCTTAAAGGCCTAGCAAAGAAAAATGGTTTCATGGGCCAGGCCCAGGGCCCCATCGCTCTGTGCAGCCTCAGGACATGGTACCCTGTGTCCCAGCCATTCCAACTCGAGCCATGCCTATGGGTCCAAGGCACAGATCCGACCCTTGATTCAGAGGGTGCAAACACAAGTGTTGGTGGGTTCCACATGGCATTGGTCCTATGGTTGTGGAGAGGACAAGAATTGAGGCTTGGGCACCTCCGCCTAGATTTCAGAGGATGTATGGAAATGCCTGGATGTTTCTGTACATCCTCTGAATATATACATTCAGAAGTCTGCTGCAGCGACAGAGCCCTCATGAAGAACCTTTACCAGGACAATTTGGAGGGGAAATGTAGGGTTGGAGTCCCCATAGAGAGGCCCCACTGGAGCACTGCCTAGTGGACTTGTGAGAAGAGGGCCACCATTTTCCAGACCCCAGAATGGTAGATCCACCAATCGCTTGCATCGTGCACCTGGAAAAGCCATAAGCACTCAATGCCAGCCCGTGAAAGCAGCCACAGGGGCTGTGCCTTAAAGAGTCAGAGGGGTGGAGCTACCTAAGGTCTTGGAAGCCCACTTCTTGCATTAGCATGCCCCAGATGTGAGACATGGAGTTAAATGAGATTATTTTGTTGTTTTAAGATTTAATATATTATAATGCCAAACCTGCTGGGTTTTAGGATTGTATGGGGTCTGTAGTCCCTCTCTTTTGTCTGATTTCTCTCTTATGGAAAGGGAATAGTTACCCAATAATTATACCCCCATTGTATCTTGGAAGTTACTAACTTGTTTTTGATTTTACAGGCTCACAGGCTGAAGGGACTTGTCTCAGTTGAGACTCTGGACTGTGGAATTTTGAGTTAATACTGAAATGAGTTAAGACTTGGGGGACTGTTGAAAAGGGATGATTGTGTTTTGCAATGTGAATAGGATATGAAATTCGGGATGGGCCAGGGGCAGAATAATATGGTTTGGATTTGTTTCCCCATCTAAATTTCATGTTGACTTGTAATCTCCAATTTTGGAGGACTGGCCTGGTGGGAGGTGATTGGATCATGGGGATGGCTTTCCCCCTTGCTGTTCCCATGAGAGTGAATGAGTTCACCTGAGTTCTGCTTGTTTAACAATGTGTAGTACTCCCCGCCTTTTCTCCTTCTCCTGCTCTGACCATGTCAGATGAGCCTGCTTCCCCTTCACCTTTTGCCATAACTGTAAGTTTCCTGAGGCCTTCCCAGCCATACTTCCTATACAGTTTGTGGAACCATGAGCCAATTAAATCTCTTTTATGTATAAATTACCCAGTCTCAGGTATTTCTTTATAGCAGTGTGAAAACAAACTAGTACAGGTACCAACATTCAAACCATAGCAATGACCCAGAGGTAAATCTAGCAAAAATAAAAATAAATAAAATAATCCATTGCTATGTTTGTAATAAATCAAAAATGAATGCCTTAGGGTTAAACAGATCTTCATCAATTTTAGCATGTATCTGACATTGGAGAGCTTGTTTAAAAACAGATTATTGGGTATCACTTCCAGAGTTTCTGAATAGTTCTGGGGAAGGGCTGAGAATTTGTATTTCTGAGAAGTCTCTAGATAATAATGATGATAATTGGTCTGGGGATCACATTTTGACATTCACTGAGATAGAATAATTATTTTGCCTCTGTCCCCAGCACTGCCTTACATATTCATTTTACCTTTTTGATCTCTAATGGTATTTGAATTATCTTTTCATTATATATATATATATATACACACACACATATATATATATATAAAATAAACATTATAGAGAAAAATACTTGGGATTCATAATAATCATTTTAGGAGAGAGACCTCCAATGCAAACATGGACAATATCTGAGAAGTTACTGGTTAGTCTGAAGAGAGAGAAGTTTTTTTGGATGAGAGTATGATTCTATTTTTCATTTCTGAACTAGAGATCAAGACTTGGTCTGAACTAAGTTACAACACAACAGACAGCAAACGAGGTGGGAAAGAACAATATTGTAGTATTGCTTGGGAACTTTACTACCTACTCAGACTGCCCATCTGAAGTTGGCCTTCCTGGTGTGAAACAATGCCAGACAGAGATGACAGGAAAAAATCAAATTCCAAGTCTATAAAAGCTGGTGAGATGAATTAATCTGTGGTTTAGGCTTCAGCTACCTTCAGAGAAGGGAATCTGTATGTAAACACATCTGTGTCTAGATTTTATATATTATTATTTCTTCATTTTCCTTTTCTTAATAAACTTGGTTTGGAATGTTGGTCCACCTAAGCCAAGACAACTGAAGAAGGGAAGTTCCTTTAGAAACTGATTGTGGTACCAGCCATAAAATTCATCTGCCAAGAGGAAAGGAGATTTGGTAAAGCTGTGATATTTCATTCTGGTAAAACTTAGGAACCTGGACAATTATGGCCATCTATGATAACTTTTCTTCTCCATATGGCAATTCATAGTGAAAGTAATCTAGAAAAATCACTAAACATCTTATTTTTCAGAGGCAGATTCACAATCTGTCAGATAGTAACATTACCATATATATCCTTGTAAAAGATTACAAATAATAGAATCTGTCTATTCTCCATAACAAATATTGCCAAGGTTATGGAATTAATTGTGATTCGGTGTCTCAGATATCAGATGCAAGAATGACTATTATAGACATCATTTGGTATGCACACACAGAAGAGGGGGCAATAAGTCTTTAACAATTGCTAAAATAATATCATGGCCTTTTTAAAACTTGAGATAATTTGAAGGAGAAAACGCTTCTTCAGAAATAATTTAGTTCATCATTTGTAGAGGTGTTTTTCTACAAAAGACTCTGGTAAAAGGGCAAAAAAGAAAAGAAAGATAGCTTTGTTAAATGTCAGTGATATGTATCTGTTATTCTTCTGCTTTGCAGACTAATAAACTGAAAACCATTTGCTTTAGAAACAAAGTTGCTATTAGCTCCATATAGAAATTAATGTACTGTAGGGAATTTCTGCTGTTAAAAAAAAAAAAAAGTGTTCTTAAGAATTTGGAGTCATCTGAGCCACCCAGATTGAGTGTTTTCTGGCACCTAAGGTGTTATGATTGCTATGGTCCTGTCACATGATGCTATTTTGTCTAGCAAACGTAGTTTTAAAATGCCATAAAGAACTTTGCCCAAATGCTTCAGCTATAAGCCAAGGCATTTCCCCCTCTCAGCTTGATGAGGACAGCATCTGCCATTAAAAATAAATAAATAAAACAATTAATATACTTCTACAACCTCAAAGTTAATTTGAAAAAAAAAAATGCCAATTGTAACCATATATAATATTAAGGGCTGTGAAAGAATACTTCACAATCAACAAAACCGATACTATCATTTTGCAATTACAATACTGTCATTAGAGTGATATTTGCTGTACGGGAGAGTAAAGGGAGGTAAATGGTTTATTCCTTATATTCTACCTACTTCCTCTTGAAATAGTATGAGGGGGTAGAGAGCTAGTAGAATTCAAAAAGGAGAGGATATGGTATGAGTTTTAATTTACTGACTGGTAAAATCAAAACTCTTCAAGGAGTAATGTTTCCTAGTTATCTGTCTGATATCAGTTGCAGGCAGGAGTTAGAGGCAGTGGGGCTATAGATAAGTAACATTTAAAAAATGTGGATAGATAAATTTTATATATGCATAGATGTTAATACTTTATGAATACATAGATATAGGTATAAAGAGATATAGATCAATTTTTTTCCAAATGGGTGTATATATTGTTTGTTCTTGGAATGCTAAACATAGGAGAATTAGAGAAATTCTAGAGGTAAAAGTAGAATAAAAAAATATTTGTTATAATACATATCTTTCTTTGTACACTAAAAGATTAGGGAAGTGTTTTTGAAAGTATCTTATTTATCTGACTTTGTGATTCTCAGAATTCCACAATAGATAATTCAGTATTGAAATACATGCTGACCAAGTTCAAAGTAGAAAAATAGAAGCACAGGTTTGTATGTAATTTTAGGTTATTCTATGTCTCTGACTAGTCAAAAATAATTTCTAGCTAAAACAATGCATGGTTTACACCATCTTCATAAAATACAATTTTGTGTTAGAGCATAATGTTCTAATTAATTTCTAAGCACTCATGGTTTACATTACAACCCTGATGATTGCATTTAAGGTCATTTAGCACAACAGACTTTACATTGTAACAGAGAGGAGCCCAGAGTTCCTTGACTGTAAGCATTAATGTTAAACACTTTAGGGGAAGATCTATGCTGTCTACTTTAGTTGACCAATCTAAGGTGAAACCGTTGGAATCAGCCCAACGTGGTGTGTATGCTTTAGTGAAATGCTTTAGATAAGTTGTTCAGCTCTGAATCTGTTTCTCCACACAAAAAGTCATGGTTTGTTATAACTCTTAGACTTAGGAAGCAATTCCTGTGGCTTCTCAGAAGGCTGATCTTTCAAACTTTACATTTGGAATAACTGAGCATCTCTGACAGCTGTGCATGACTGGAAGGGAACTGTTAAAGATATGAAGATCACAGCTGTGCTTATTTTGGAAGATCCACGGTTCACAGTCAATTGTTGTGCTTAGATTAAAATGCATAGCTGAGATTTCCAAACGTGCAATGATGGGCCAGCATTGGCTATCTTAAGAGCACATTGGGATCTATGAAATTAAAGAGAATGATCAAAATTAAAGTCTGTACCTATACTTAAACAAGCGATTATATTGCCTCAGGGATCCAAGTTGTTAACCTCATCAATTGGTTTGAAGGTAAAATACTTCCGCTATTTTTTCTTTTTATCTTTCCCATTTATTAACGTAAAACAAAATGGAAAAAGATAATTTGGGGGCCACATAAAAATAAAACTTCTTTAATTTCAGAAAATGGTATCTTGTTTTATGCAAAATTGTGATTTTTAAAATTAGGCTCATATTTAAAAAATAGAAATATTAAATAAACACATATTTTTCAATGAGCTACATTAGTGAAAGGCTTAAAAACCTTGAGGCCATTAATACTTTCTGTTAAATATAAATGACTGATCACACACTTCTAGTTCCCTATATGTAATTTTTATATTATTTTCAGATAAAATGCTTAATAAAATAAAGCATATTTTGAAAGATTTGCTTTTAGGTGACTTCATTCCCTATCAGCAACCTGTAATATTTATAGCTTAATGAATATCCTAGACTTACTATTCTCTTAAATAGTTTGAGGAGTGAGGATATAAGCAAAGGAACAATTATGTGTTGCTCCCTAATATGTCCTTTCTCTACTGCTTCAGTAAACCCAGAGCTATGAAAAATATTATTTAAAAATGAATAGATTAATACGGAGTTTTTCACAATAAAAGCAAAACCTCAAACAAAGAATAAAATGAACAGAAAAGGAGTTCAGAAAAAACAAAGTCTTGGTGAATATTAAAAAATAATAGTAATATGGGTCAAAACTATGTTTTTAGCAAGACAGGAAAATAAACCAGAAACTGTAGTTTTAAGACATTTATTAAAAATATAATATTTTCATATTATTTATTTTGGATGATCCAGGCTATTTAGCCTAATGTTTACTAATACATTTCTTAAAATAAAACTGCTTGGGGCTAGTTTCCCAGAAAGTGTAGACTCCAAAATTATTTTGTAAATGTGTGTGTGAGGAAGCTCCAGTTCACCAAAGAATAGGGTAGGCGGTAATATCTGTGAAGGGAGTAATAAAGGAAGAAAGGAAGGGAGGAAGCAAGGAAAGAAGGAGAGAAGGAAGGAAAGAGGGAAGGAAGGAAGGAGGAAGCAAGGAGGGAAGGAAGGAGCAAGAAAAATAAAACTCATTACGATTACTTCTGCTTGTAAGTTGCTTTAAGGTAAATTTTTAAAAAAGACCTATATTTTTTAACATTCACTAGAATCTAAAATATATTTTTCTGAATACTGTGCTCTTGATTTTAAAAAACAAAATAAAGAGTTTAATGGAATATATAATGCATCTGTTTCTGATTGTTTTGCACTTAAATCATTAAAATCTTGCTTTCTTTGTCTCAATTTGTTATGCAAAATCATTTTCCACAATTTCAATAATCATTTTAACCTCATTTTTTCTTAAGCACAGGCCTATTTTCCAAGTACAAATAAATTTGAACAAAAGATTTGATTTTTGTTAGAAACTTCTGCAGATGGGAATTTTGAAATATTGCTCATGTTATTATCCTGGTTTGGAATAAAATATGAATTAGGGCAAAAAAATAAAATGCCTGGTAAATAAATACATATTTAAACTTTGTTTACCATTCCATTCACAGATTTTGATGTCTGCCAGAACATAATATTGGCTTGAAAGACGGGTTGTTGGTTAAGTTGAAGCCAAACAATTCAAGATTTAGGAAAACAATAACTGAACTTAGTTGAAAAACAAGTTATTGCAGACTCCACTTAAGTCCCATTGCCACTTAAATCCCATTGTGTTTTTGCATGTCTGGACTACATGATGTAATGATGCTAAGCTGAACTGTAGTATTTTAGCCTTATGTCTGTCCTTTAAACCATCTTCAGTCATAGATAAGCACTATGACCAAGTTAATCTGCTGAATAGTTCAAATTATAGTTTAAATTGAAGCAGCTCAAATTAAAAACATTTTTCATTGTTATATCAGCTTATTATAACTTCATATTGTCAGACTGACACAATCTACATACCAGTATTTTGTGCTATCATGTTTTAAAATGTAGCTAATTTCACACACACTTGTTGGTAAAATGTAAGTATTGATACAGATATAGACAATATTTATCCATTATATATCTGAGTGGTTAAAATTAAATATCATCTAGATATCACTGCATCTTTGATATACTTCTGTTCCAGCAATACAGAATTTCCAATTAATATGTTACATTGATATTCTTTTCATCCATCAGAATGGCAAGCAATTTAAATTTTTTTTAACATTCTGTGCAGAGATGAAGGGAACAGGGCACTCACATCCTCCTGGTGAGTGTAATATTTGCTAACAACAGTCTTTCCTGGGAAAAATTTTTCAGTGTACATTAAGTTTTAATTATGCACAGGAAGCTTTTTTACAGAAATTGTGATACAGATGTTCGCAGCAGCACTGCTAGTAAGAGTACAGCAATGAACATGACTTACTTTTCTATCAATAAAAGAGCAGCTATAAAATGATAGACCCATAAAAGTGAATACAGTGCAGCCATGAAAAAGAAAGAGAATATATTGAATGCTATAGAAAGATGTGCATTATATGTTAATTTGTAAGACAAAAAAAGATGAATAATTTGTACAAGGCTGCTCAATTTTCTATAAATAATAATAGCCAAATATATTTCTGCATATCAGTAAGAAATACACCTGGAAGAATAATCATCAAACTAAGACAGATGGTTGTAAAGTGGACATTAGGAGGGTTTGACTTCATGCTTTTTATATTTATGCTTCCATATTTTCAGAGTTATTTTTTCAAAAGAATAAATAAAACCCTAAAACAAAGAAAACAGTGTAAGATAATACTTCCTAATAAAGATACAGGGCTAGAAAATGCTGCTAACATCCAGTTTCTGAAACCAGCACTTATTCCCCTTGGTCAGCATTTTTTTGTTTTCCTGAACACTACTCTCCATCCAAAGTAAATATTTCTACTGTGCCACAAAACAAATTATTCAGCCTTAAAACTGCAGAGCCTTTGCCATCTAGTGCTTTCCACTAAGCCACAGCAGAACTCCATATCTAATTCAGAAAACGTTTATGTTTGACCAGTGGGAATGATGATAAATTGTTTATGTTACTCTGTCTTCTGGACAAATGTTTTCATTAAGTCTGAATGCTATTTAATGATTAAGACAGGATAGTTTGAGAAAAGCGACTATTGTTATTCAATCACTACATACAGAACACATTAAGATAGAGTCATGACAAGGAGGGAAAAAATGGCAATGCTCTTTGCTCCTGGGCTCCAGTGCCACCCATTCTCCTACTGCAATAAGTGGGAGTGAACCATCTTTCTCACTGACAAATGACTTTCTCCCTCTCTTGCAGGAATATCTGTGATACTCTGTTGTTGAGTGGGTGTTTTTAGTGTTTTGAATGTGTGTGTGTGTGTTAATACTACCATTTACAAGAAACTGCAAGGCTTAGATAGATGTCTAAGAAATATGTGCTTTTTGCTTCCCCTATTATTGTCCTAACTCAAATTAATTTAAATAATTTAATTGCTGCAAACAATTCTGTCAAGTCCATTTCTTGCATAGCTTCAACATTTTAAAGTATTCTAATAATATAAAATATTATAAATTATGAAATAGACATGCAATCGCATATTCTACTTTTTAAATTAACATGTTTATATACAAACATGGCTGAATAATATTAAATCAAGAAAAGGTGTTATTACATACTTAATCACAACCAATCTAACATTTAATGTACTTTAATTTTGAATATTTTCTATAATGCTATGATAATATGTGTTTATATTTGGATTTTCCTGATTTTAAATTATTATCTTTGAAGTCATTCCTGAAAATAAAATTACTATGCTGAACTATATGACTTGAGATATACAGCTAAATTGTCTTAAATTTAGCCTTGCATATTTAGCAAAATATCAACGATATGCTCAATCAGGTCTTGAATATTTACATGAACTATAGGTCAAATAGTAATATTGAGTAGCCAGTCTAAATCAATTTGAATTTGTTTTATGTTTTCAGTAAGCCATGTGTGTTTTTTTTTTTTTCATAATAACTTTAAGTTTCTATTTACCTGGCTGATGAAAAATTCAGTTTAGTTTTATTTTAAGGACATTTCCTCTCTCTAGCTTTCTATAGCTTTATACAGTCCAGTAATTCAGGGTAAGTATCTCTGGTCTTTAGTCTATTATGGTCTCCACTGAATTGCTCATTATCTACATCAACTGGACTCTTTCTGATTTGCTAAATTCAACTAACTGTATACCTAAGTTTCTAAGGTCACAACAATTACAATTAGGCCCCTCTAATGTATGCAGGCCTTCCTCAGTCGAGCCTAACCATCCTCTGAAATGTTGGATTTAACTACATAACTGTATCACGGATCCTCAAGACCTCTCTTAGATTTAATGATTCACTAGAAGGACTCACAGGAATCAAGAAACCATTATACTTACAGTCACAGTTTATTACAGCAAAAAGGATGCAAATTAAAATCAGCAGAAGTAAGCGGGCTAAGGGCAGAGTCCCTAGTAGGACCAGGCACAAGTTTCCACGTGCCGTCTCCTGGTAGAATCTTAAAGACAGTGCTTAATTCTACCAAAAATGATGTGTAGTGATACTTACAAAGTATTGTCATTCCAGGAAGCTCACCTGAACCTTGGTGTCCAGGGATTTTTTTTTTTTTTGAGATGGAGTTTCTCTCTTGTTGCCCAGGCTTCAGTGCAATGTCTCCATCTCAGTTCACCACAACCTCCTCCCTGCTGGTTCAAGAGAGTTTCCTACCTCAGCCTCCCAAGCAGCTGGAATTACAGGCGTGCACCACCATGCTTGGCTAATTTTTTGTATTTTTGGTAGAGAAGGGGTTTCTCCATAGTGTTCAGACAAGTCTAGAACTCCCAACCTCAGGTGATCCACCCACCTCGGCCTTCCAAAGTGCTGGGATTACAGGCGTGAGCCACTGTACCTGGCCAGTGTCCAGGGATTTTACTGGGTATTATTAGGTAGGCACGGCTGAATATCTGCTTGGCTTATCTTAGTCACTCAGTCTCCAGAACCTAAAAAGGACAAACTGATAAAATGCAGCCAAAGACCTCAGTAAAACAAAGACACCCTTATCAGGTAGCACAATCTAAAGGCTTAGAGGTTACCTTCCAGGAGCCCTTCAAGGGCCAAACCTTTTATTAAAAATGTGCAAAGTATGGACAACCCACGCATCCTGAGTTAATCCTATACTGCTAAGTTACTCACCATATTTGTTGCACTTGAGTTTTTCAGTGTGATGGTTAATATTGAGTGTCAACTTGATTGGATTGAAGGATACAAAGTATTGATCCTGGGTGTGTCTTTGAGGGTGTTGCCAAAAGAGATTAACTTTTGATCTGGGAAAGGCAGACCCACCCTTAATCTTCGTGGGCACAATCAAATCGGCTGCCAGCATGATTAGAATACAAGCAGGAAGAAAAATGTGAAAAGAGAGACTGGCCTAGCCTCCCAGGCTACATCTTTCTCCCGTGCTGGATGCTTCCTGCTCTTGAACATTGCACTCCAAGTTCTTTAGTTTTGGAACTCGGACTGGCTCTCCTTGCTCTTCGGCCTGCAGACGGCCTATTGTGGGACATGGTGATCATGTGAGTTAATACTTAATGAACTCCCCTTTATATAGATCTAGCTATTCCACTAGTTCTGTCCCCTTAGAGAACCCTAATACATTCAGTGTAGAATTATCCTATGCTTTCTTAGTGTATGGCTACTCCCAACTCTTTAAAAGACCCTGGAATTTGAAAAGCTAGAATTTTCTTTGAAGATGTGACCCACAGTGCAGGGTGTCTGAGACCTTCAGAAGCAAACAATCAAAATGACTTCCTTGTTCTCTTTTGGGGAATCAAGAAAAAATACCTCTCCTTCTTTTCACATACATTTAGAAGAAAAAATATAATTCTTGATGTGGTTACTCTGTGACAGATTCTATATATTCTCAGAGTCATTTTTATTGTTTTAAAATGTCAAGTTATGAGGGTAATTTGTTGCACAGCAAGAGTGACCAAAAGTTAAATTTACACATACAGTTTGTCTGTTATAAGCGAATCAGTTTATGATGGTGCTGGCTTTCTATTTGGATAGTCAAATTCTGCTATATAAACTAAAATGTAAGTTGTTCAGAAAATTTTAGATGTAATAAACAACACTGAAATTATTTATACAACACAGATAAAATTATACATTTTCTACTCATAGATTCTTAGGCTGAGCTCCTTTTATTTAGGTATGTCACAAAGCAGTGATTATTTTGTTACTCAAAGTATATGCAAATAAATTTGCATATATACATGTTCAGTAATATGATATTTTCAAATGATGTATATAATAACTAAATGCAATATAAAACATTTTCAAACAAGCATCATTTTATTCATTTGCTTATGGTCCTCACATCTATAGCTACTTTAGCACATTTGTTTATTGTTGTGGAACTTAAAATAGTTGTGCTATTTTAACACTAAGAATAAAAACTATATATTTTTTGAATGACTTCAGATTGATGGAATATTTCACACACTATGACTTCCCTCCTCATAAAACAGACATGTGGTGCTCCAGAGGTTAAACCCCTACTGTGTACTAGATCCCAAATCCCCCACTCACAGAGAATGATGCTCCTGCAATTATATCCTTTCTCTCCTAGACCAATATTCCTTATGTACTGAATTATTTTTGTTGATGTCACACATTCTGAAACATGTCCAAGCCTGGATATGCCCTCTGAGGGCTGACATCAGAGGTCTCACAATATAGGATAAAGATTGTTAACACAGTCCAACAGAGTCTAAACAAATAAGCATGCAAGCAAACAAACAAAATAACATGATAGTAACAACCCCTGGAGAAGCTTAATTAATATCTAAACTTAATATCTAAACTTGCTAAAACATATTATCGAAAGTCCAGTTTTCGACAAAAGTTTATAATGCATGAAAAGAAACAGGAAGGTGTGACCCATACGCAGAAAAAAAAATAAAATCAGTCAACAAAAACTTCCTATGAGAGGGCTCAGATGTTACAATTAACAGACAAAAACTTAAAGCAACCTTTACAAATATGTTCAAAGAAATAAAGGAGATCATGCTGAAAGAAGTAAAGAACGATATCATGACAATGTCTCACAAAATAAATCATATCTATAAATGAATAGAAATGACAAAGAAGAACTAGATGGTGTTGAGCATTTTTTATGTTTGTTGGCCATTTATGTATCTTCTTTTGAGACTTGTGTATTCATGTCTTTCCCACTTTTTTGTGGGATTATTTGTTTTTATCTTGCTGATTTGTTTGAATTCCTTGTAGATTCTGGGTATTAGTCCTTTGTCAGATGAGTAGTTTGTGAATATTTTCTCCTATTCCATGGGTTATTTGTTTACTCTGCTGATTATTTCTTTCACAGTTCGGAAGCTTTTTAGTTTAATGAAGTCCCATCTATTTATCTTTGTTTTGGTTGCATTTGTATTTGGGTTCTTGGTCATGAACGCTTGCTTAAGGCAATATCTAGAATAGTTTTTCTGATGTTATATTCTAGAATTTGTATGGTTTCAAGTATTAGATTTAAGTCTTTAATCCATCTTGAGTTGATTTTTGTTTAAGGTGAGAGATGAAGTTTCAGTTTCAGTCTCCTACATGTGGTTAGCCAATTATCCCAGCATCATTTGTTGAATAGGGTGTCCTTGCCCCACTTTATGTTTTTGTTTGCTTTGTTGAAAATCAGTTGGCTGAAAATAATTTGGCTTTATTTCTGGGTTCTCTATTCTGTTCCACTGGTCTATGTGCCTGTTTTTATACCAGCACCATGTAGAATAAAGTCATTATATGAATAAGACACTTGCACACACGTTTATAGAAGCACAATTGCAATATGGAACCAGCCTAAATATCCATCAACCAACGAGTGGATAAAGAAAAAATATATATATATATATATACACACACACACACACACACACACACATATATATGAAAGGAATGGAATAATGGCATTTGCAGCAACTTGTATGGAGTTGGAGAGCATTTTTCTAAGTGAAGTAACTCAGGAATGGAAAACCAAACATCGTATGTTCTCACTTATATGTGAGAGCTAAGCTAGTAGGATGCAAATTCATTAAAATGATATAATGGACTCTGGGGACTTGGGGATTGGGTGGGAGGCTGGTGAGGGATAAAAGAGTACACACTAGGCATAGTGTACACTGCTTGGGTGATGGATACACCAAAGTCTCAGAAATCACCACTAAGGAACTTATCCATGTAACCAAATGCCACCTGTTCCTGAAAATTATTTTGAAATAATAAATAAATAAATGTAATTTGATAAAAGAACTAGAAGGAAATTCTGAAATTGAAAGGTAAAATAACTGAAATAAAACTTTCACTACAGGAGCACAGCAGTAGACTTGAACAGGCAGAAGCTAGTAAACTTGAAAGTAAGTTCATAGCAATTGTGCAACACAACTAACAAGAGAAAAATCATTAGGAAAAATAAACAAAGCTTCAGATAAATGTGGAACATCAACATGCACCTTAGAGTACCAGAAGTGGAGGGGAGAGTGAGAAAAGGATAGAAATATATTTGAAGAAATAATGCCTGAAAACATACCATATTTTATGAAAAACACTAGCCTACACATCCAAGAAACTCAAGGAACTCCAACTAGTATTCAGGCTAGAAAGATTCAAACCCAGACACATCATGTTCAAAACAGTGAAAGAAAGAACAATGAGAAAATATTTAAAGTACCAAAAGAAAGTTACTCATAACAGACAAGAAAATTATAATAAAAGTAACTGATATTGCATCAAAAATAATGAAGGTCATTTATTGAAGAGACTGTCCTTTCCCAGTATACATTCTTGGCAACTTTGTTGAGAATGAGTTGACTGGGAAAACTATATGTCCATATGCAGACAAATTAAACTAGGCCCCTATCTCTCACCATATACACACAAAAAAATAAAAAATAAATCAAAATAGATTGAAAACTTACATATAAGACCTGAAACTATTAAATTACTAGAAGAAAACATTGAGGAAACATTCCAGGACATTGGTTTCAACAAAGATTTCTCGAGTAAGACCTCAAAAGCTCAGACAATCAAAGCAAAAATGGACAAATGGGATTACATAAAGGTAAAACTTCTTCTACAGATCAATCAATCAAGTGAAGAGACAATACACAGAATGAGAGAAAAACTATCACTCTGACAAGGGATTAATAACCTGACTATATAAAAAGCTTAAACAACAGAATAGAAAAAACAAAAAACAAATAATCTGGTTAAAAATGGGCAAAAGATCTGAATATACGTTTCTCAAAAGAAGACATACAAACGCCCAACAAGTTTGTAAAAAATTCTCAACATCACTAATCATCAGAGAAATGCAAATCCAAACTACAAGATATGACCTCACTCTAGTTAAAATGTCTTTTATTTAAAAACAGGCAACAATAAATGCTGATGAGGTTGTGAAGGAAGGGGAACCCTCATACACTGTTGGTGGGAATGTAAATTAGTACATGGAGCATTCTCCAGGATAGATTTTATGCTAGACCATAAAACAAGTTTCAATACATTTAAATGGGTTGAAATAGTACAAAGTATTTTCTCTGACCTCATTTAAATGAAAATAACAGAAACAAATTTAGAGAATTTCCAGATGGGTTCAAATTAAATAACTTAATAATAACCAATTACTGAAGAAGAAATCACAAGAAATTAGAAATTTTTAGATTACTGAAAATAAACACAATATACTCAAGCTTATGGATGCTGTTAAAGCAGTTCATGGAGGAATTCACGGTTGTTACTGCCTGTATTAAATATATATATATATATATATCTTAAATAATAATATAACTTTCCACTTAAGACATTAGAAAAAAGAGCAAATTAAACCTGAAACAAGCAGAAAGGAAAAAAGAATAACTATTAACAAGCAGAAAGGAAAAAAGGATAACTATATACAGTGAAATTAAGAAAATGGGGAATAGATGAGAGATAATGTTAGCAAAACTAAAGGTTTAAATGTGGCCATCCAGTCATCCCAGCCCCAGTTGGTGAAAACACTGTTCAATCTTTCCCCCATTGAATTACCGTAGCACCTTTGTTAAAAACTTATTGACTTTAATGAGAGGGCTTTTTTTTTTTTTGACGTTTTAATTTTATTCCATTTATCTGTATGTCGGTCTCTAGGCCAGTACCCCACTGTATTGATTACAATAGCTTCGACAACTGCATAAACACAGGCAAACGAGTAAAAATGAACTCCTTTCTTATTCATTATACAAAAATGAACTCATAATTAATCAAATCACCTAAATGTGAGAGCTAAAGCTATAAAACTCTGAGAAGAAAATATAGGAACAAATTTTATGGCTTTGGGTTAGACAAAGCCTTCTTAGATGTGACACTAACAACACAAGAGACAAAATAAAGCAAACAAATAAATCAATAAAAAAGAAAGGATAATTCGAACTTCAAAATTAAAAGCTTTTGTGCTGCAAAGGTTACCATCAAGACAATGAAAAGAAAACTCACAGAATGGGAGAAAAGATTTGTAAATTATGTATCTTGATATGGACTTCTCTCTAGAATATAGGAAAATTTTTAAAACTCAAAAATATAACTCAGTAATAGGCAAAATCTTGAACAGAAATTTCTTTATTTTAATTTTTTTATTTTTATTATTCATTTATTTATTTATTTATTTTTATTATTATTATACTTTAAGTTCTAGGGTGCATGTGCACAACGTGCAGGTTTGTTACATATGTATACATGTGCCATGTTGGTGTGCTCGTCATTTACATTAGGTATATCTCCTAATGCTATCCCTCCCCCGTGTCCCCACAATAGGCCCCCGTGTGTGATGTTCCCCTTCCTGTGTCCAAGTGATCTAATTGTTCAATTCCCACCTATGAGTGAGAACATGTGGTGTTTGGTTTTCTGTTCTTGCGATAGTTTGCTGACAATGATGGTTTCCAGCGGCATCCATGTCCCTACAAAGGACATTAACTCATCCTTTTTATGGCTGCATAGTATTCCATGGGGTATATGTGCCACATTTTCTTAATCCAATCTGTCACTGATGGACATTTGGGTTGATTCCAAGTCTTTGCTATTGTGAATAGTGCCACAATAAACATATGTGTGCATGTGTCTTTATAGCAGCCTGATTTATAATCCTTTGGGTATATACCCAGTAATGGGATGGCTGGGTCAAACAGTATTTCTAGTTCTAGATTCTTGAGGAATCGCCACACTGTTTTCCACAATGGTTGAACTAGTTTATGGTCCCACCAACAGTGTAAAAGTGTTCCTATTTCTCCACATCCTCTCCAACACCTGTTGTTTCCTGACTTTTTAATGATTGCCATTCTAACTGGTGTGAGATGGTATCTCATTGTGGTTTTGATTTGCATTTCTCTGATGGCCAGTGATGAGGAGCATTTTTTCATGTATCTGTTGGCTGTATGAATGTCTTCTTTTGAGAAGTGTCTGTTCATATCCTTTGCCCACTTTTTGATGGGGTTGTTTGTTTTTTTCTTGTAATTGAACAGGCATTTCTTAAAAGAAGGTATACAAATAGTCATTAAGCACATAAAAATGCTCAATATTGTTAGCCATCAGAGAAATCTAAATCCGAACCATAATGCAATACCACATACACCCACCAGTATGATTGTTATTAAAATGACAGACATGTTAGGGAGATGTGGAAAGTTTGGAGCCCTTACACATGATTGTTGGGAATGTAATTTGGTATGGGCACTTTAGACATGGTCTAGCCATTCCTCAAAGGTTTAAATTTGTAGTTATCTTATGACCCAACAATTCCACTCCTATGTATAGAATAAAAAGAATTAAAACCACATATCTACAAAAAGCCTTGTACAAAAAAAGTTCACAGCAGCATTACGTATAATAGTCCAAAAGTGGAAATGGCCAAAATGTCCATCAAGTGATAAATAGAAAAATAAAATGTTCTACATCCATCAAATGGAATTTATTTTGACAAAAGAAATAAATGAGGTATTGCTACATACTACAACATGAATGAACCTTAAAAAAATTGTGCTGAAAGAAGCCACTCACAAGAGGTCATATACTGTATGATTTCATTTATTTAAAATGACCAGAATAGGCAAATCTAAAAAGATAGAGAGTAGATTAGTGTTTGCATAGCACTGGGAGTGTTGGGAGAGAAATAAGAATGAATGTTAATGGCTATAAGGATTTCTAGCGGGAAAATGACTAAATTGTAAAATTGATTGCAGTGATGGTTGCACAACTCTGAGGATATAACACAAGCATTGAATTTTACACTTTAAATGTGTGAAATGTATGGTACATGAATATGTGAATCATATCTCAATAGAGATGTTACATTTTTTTTAAAGGATAATCATAGACCTCAAGTGGCTCAGAGTCTACTGAGGAAATTTAATTTATTTAGTTACCACCCAATAGATTGGCTAACAATAGTTTAGACAATCATTCAAGAAATCTAATAAAAATATGTGACATGGTAATACATGATTTCTATTTCTGGCTTGTCAAGATTTGGATTGTATAGAGTATAACAAGTCTTAAAGCCGTTTATTACCTACTACATGACATTCAGTCATGGAGGCCTGCCTGAACTTAAATCTTCATGGATGGCAAGAGGTTGGTTAATTCCCTACAGCCAAGTACTAAGTCCTCATATATGCTTGCAATGCTGCTGGTGTTTGTCTGCCTTAGGGTGATCACGAGTCTTTTTGAGCACTCTCATGTATTATAAGAGAATAAATAGTATTAGGTTTTAACAATAAAGATAAAGTTACCTTCTCTTTTTTCCAGATTTCCTGTGTAACATCGGAATTAAACTGTTGCAACATTCAGCACATTTTTATCCAGATAAATATTGAAAACATATTTAATGCAGTGTTGGAGGGATTATAGCATTCAGAAAAGGGAAAGTCTGACTAATGCAGCAGCTGCACTGCATTCCAGCACACTCAAGACATTGCCAGCATTTATTAGGCAGTCAAGTCTTTGACAATAAACAATCTACAGTCCGGGCTCATGCTCTCTAGTGGATAGTTGTTGGAACTTTGTTTTCATGACCGCATTAATAGCTCTTGTTTCTGTAGGCTGCCTATTGTTAACTACTTAATTCATATCAGAAAGATTTTAATGAAGCTTTAAATGTACTTTTAATTGCATTCTAGTAGATGGTATTTTTATGATAATGATCCACTTTGTAAAAAGTAAATAAATATATAATTAAAACAGGAATTCCAATAGAAAATAGAGTTTCTATTAACCATAAAAATTGAGTTGGTTGTTTCTTAGCCACTTTATTTCTAAAATCTTGTATCTAAAAATAAAACAAAAGATTGTTAGTTTTTTCTGTTTTCTTCTCAATGTAATGTCCCTTTCTATGTCTCTTTATAACATATAATCTCATGAGGCTATTAAAATCAGGCCAGATTGTCAACAAGACACTTTTTCATACTGGAAAGGCCACAGTGGTTGAAGAAATGGTTTCATTCCTAATTGGATGACTTTTCCCTCTGCATTGTCTGTTCCCAGGTCATATTTGTTGTTCAATATTTTGAATAACATCTTAGGTTATAATAGATCGTTAATGTAGCCAAAACCCATTTTTTGATGGTTTAGATTGGAAGGTATCCAAATTACGTTCTAAAAAAGTAATTAAAACCAAAAAAATGTAGGCTACATAGGATGGAAAAGGCTAACAGTAACACATTACAAATTCTTGGTCTAGTCTCATTTTGATAAATAATAAATATTTATGAAGTATTCAGCAAAGTTTGTGAATACAGTTTACATTTGCAGAATAAGGTAAAGTGATGCAATAAATTGCTAAAAATACGTATATATTACATATACATATTCTATATTTTGATCAAAGCAACCAGTCTCACAAGTGAAAATATCAAAAAGAAATGAAAAACTTTCTAGATGTGTGTTTCATTGCATTATTCAGATCAGTAATAACATTTTTCACTTTTATTTGTATTACAGCAAGTATGTTTGAATTGTAGTTTGAATAATTCTCTAATACAATAATATATATATATTAAATGTTTTTATCAAAGAGCTTTGGTGAATAGGTAGAAATATAATATTTGTAGTTTGTGCAAAAGTCTTACTAGTTGTGTACAACTCTGTAGAAATTTATTCTGTGGGGTCTTGAAAACTCCTAATACTGTACACTGTTTAACAACTAGTATTTGGAAAAATTGTTTTTTCAAATACTTAATAGTTATTTTTCGAGATTCAGACCAAATCCTTCATGTATAAAGAAGCCTTGATCCCTTTCTGTGAAGACTTCCCCAGTCCTTCTTTTGTGCCTTATTAATTCTTATTAAAGCAACTTAAAATTTGTTAACCTTTTTTTAGATTTTCTTATTTTATATAAAATATAAGCTACTCAAGAAAAGACAGCCATAAAAACTTAACATAATGTATACTACCAACTAAGAGAAAAGCTTTATATGTAAAGAATACTACTCATTCCCTTGTATAATCATGTAACCCATGCTTTAAAAAATTGCTTTTAATTTAAATCAGTATAGGTTCAATAACTGTACTATTGAATACTAAACCTAAACCTTTTCAGTATTGTATACATTAAATAATTTCAAAATAAAAATTTTAAAATTTAATAAAATAAAACAGAGGAGCATGTTTCAATATGAGTAACTCTTAAAAATGTAATGTTGATAATATACAATAACTTTTTTAAACATGAAAACTTGTATATATATTGGTTTTACAGTATATACATCTAATAGGGAAGAAACGTACAGAAATGGAACCACCTACTACTTTAGTTCAGAGTTGACCCACAGAGTTCTGAGGTCATGGTGACTATGTGGCTAAAAAGAGAACAATTTGAAATTTAAATTTAGAAATATTTAGATCTACTCATGTTTTTCTTGTACCCCTTAAAGCTGGGACTGATCCTGTTATATCTCGGCAGAAGTTGGAGATTTACTCCATGGAAAGAACAGAACAAGGTGTCTCTGGACTTGAGTACAACAGGCAAATTGAGAATGCAATACAGAAAATGTGGGATTAAGTGAAAGTTTACCCTGTTGATACTGAAACCACCCCCCTCCCCACAACCTCTTTCATACCAGTTCCCAAAATGAAGGTATTCCATATTATACTCTATAATCAGGAGACTGAAAAAAAATCTATGGAACGTTCAGCCAGCCAATTGAAGAGACTTACAGAAGCTGACATGATAGCAATCAAGCCAGTCAAGCCAGAGTACTGTAAAAATTTAACCAAAACTTATCAACCAGAGAGGTCCACAGTTCACATTTCTTATATAGACAAAGTTTCAAATCAGATTTACATGTCCTAATTTTAAAGACAAGAAGACAGCCATAATAAAGACATACCTCGGGAGGCCTGCAATACAAAATAAACGGATCATAACAAATAAGCAAGAAAAAAAAAAGAAACTTGAAGAAAAGACACTAGACAGGAAGAAATAATAACTATCATTAATATTCTCAGAGAGATGAAAGAAAGAAGTATCTCTCTGTTAGAAGACCAACGTAATGAAAAAGAGAAATTCAGGAAACAAAAAATAACTTGAAATGTAAACTATATAGCAGAAATGAAAATTTGATATATTAATTAGAAATTTAAATAATTTTTCCCCCAAATCAAGAAAAATACAAATTTATGGAAACATGGGAGGAAAGTTCAGAAAATCAGAGGATCAGGTCTGGAGTCTCAACATCTGAATAAAAGGAGTTCCTGCAAGACAGAACAGAGGAAAAGGGGGTGAGAAAATTAAAAAAAAAATCAGTAAATTATTCCTAGAATAAGGAAATTAGTTTCTTCAGTGAATAGATTCACCAAATGCCTAGAAAAGTTGGTGAAGATAAATCTACATGTACATATTTTACTAAAATTTCTACATATTGTTATCAAGAACAGCATGATTTTCAGGGAGAAAAAAATAAAAGAATTTTTCTTTAAGCAAAGACTCACAAATTATATTTGGAACTAGACGATAATGGAGCCTTAAAATATCAAGAAAATCTGTTTGAATGTAGTATTCTATTCCTAAAAGAACTATCAACTAAGTGTGATTATAGACGCTTTGACATGCAAAGCGTTGAAAACCTATTTATCTTTATGCAGTCATTCTCAAAAAGGTACTGTGGATAGGCTTAAAAGAAAATTATGTAATTAACTAATTAAAGCTAGAGGAGTTTCAGATCTCCTAAGATCTAGAAAGCAAACAATCCAGATCAGAACAAGTGAGAAATCACTGGGAGATATTTCCCTAACAAGATGACATTTGTTGGACATTTTATGCATATGAATGTATCAATATTTAGAGAAATATTTTATTGCTGGAGAAAAACTTAGAGAAAAACTGGTGACTAATATATTTAAATAAAAACTAAGCAAAGAAAAAAGACAATTAGTAACTCCAAGGGAAATAAGAAGTTGTTCAAGAAAAAAATAACAATATTCTACAAGGCTCAGATGTGAATAATATCTTGTCATGATAATGTAAATACAGACTATTGACCTAACCAGAACTGGAAGTACATTTAGTAATGGATAGAAAGGAAGTGTATTTTTTGGATGTGGTGAGGAAGGAAGTTAAATTCCTAAGATATAGAGATAAATAACAACTGCGACGTTACATAATTAAAAGTAATTGCCTCTGGGAAGCAGTGAATGATAAAGCTATTTTTGAAGAGGGGCTAAGAGACTAACACTTTTCCTAAAGAAAAGCTTGACACTTTAAGTGACATATGAGTTTGAGAAAATACAATATAATTTTGACAACAAAAATCATTTAAAAAAGAGATTGTATGAAATGGGAGAATAAAGTATAATACTGTCTAAGAGAAGAAACAATATTCTCGCATGGGTAAAACATGTAGAGAACAACCATACTGACAGCAAAAGTAACTGGAAATCACTGAGTGGTAGTTTCTATATGACCTATACAAGTGCATGTCTTCAGTCTTGTTTGTTGCTTAATTCCACTGAGACTGCTTGCAAATTACTTGTAATTCTCTCTCAATGCTCACCAGATGGAATACTTATCATGTATTCCATTCTTTTCTTTGATCTGATAGAATACAGTTTACACTTAAATCTAATCCAATTTTATGCAGAAAATGTCTAATGTTAAAGAAAATTACAAAATGCTAAAAGAACATTTACAGTACAATAAAATGTATGATTATAAACACTGGTACAATCACACCATACATAAAACCACTTTAACTTTTAACCAGATTATCATCTGAAAGGCAGTGTACACACTCTGAGACCAGGGCCAATGATCAAATGTTTTAGATTAAAATGGAAGAGATTCAGAAGAAAAAAAAAAAAAAAAAGGAAAACTTACCCAAGAAACCAAAATCCAAAAGAATGAACACAAAGAATAAACAGAATAAACCTAAAAATTATCAAGACAAATTTAATATAATGTTTTAAGAAAGTTATAACTTGAAATTAAGTACTCTTTGATTTATTAAAAGTCAGAGTACTAAATGATAGATAAATTCATATATTCATTTTGGAACTTTCCTGCAGAAAGCATCAGATAAGAAGTGTATTACAGTGGCCTAAAGAATGACATCACAAATGAGTACATCCATCTTGCAGACTGTTGGTGAAACAATGACATATTTTGGCAGCACAAGCAAGTAAGGGAAAAGGAGTATGCGTTTAAAATTTCTCCAAAACATTCTTGTTAAACCCAACTCATGATCTCAGATCATGTACAGCCCAGGGTTAAAAGGAACAAGAATCAAGTTAGACTCAGACTAAATTTGTGTCAAATTGATAGAAGTAAATATTATGAGTGTTAGTAGTCAACATAGGTGATTATAAATAAAATTATTTTCAAAAATGAACTATTGTGTTTCCCAAGGAAAATTTTATTAATAAAATGGAAATAGATTTTTTAAGGTGCTTAGTTTATTAGTCCAAAAATAATAATTAAACCCAAACTGCCAAACAAATTGTTTTGTAAAGTAGAACACGGATTCATTTTTGCATGTTTAGGGGTGTGTATGTGTGTTTTAAGGTGTAAGGAGTAGCATTTTAACATTTCTATAACTTCTTTTGTTCAAATAGAATTCTATTATAAAATGGAATTTATCTTTAGTTCAGATATTTAAAAAACACAATGGTATACTATATGTAACTGACTATAACCAAATAAAGAAATTTATTTCAGCTTAGGAGAGATTATCAAATACTTAGGAGCTTCGTAAAGCTCAGGCACTGCAATCCATAACAAGGCATGGAAGTCTGATTCAGTCAATATGTTTACCCAAGAAACCTAGAGCATGAAGGTAAGCCTGGACCTGAATAAATGCATTTTTTATTTATAAGATCATGATTGCTATTATATTCTTTTTTTTTTTTTTTTTTTTTTTTTTTTTTTTTGAGACAGAGTCTCACGCTGTTGCCCAGGCTGGAGTGCAGTGGCGCGATCTCGGCTCACTGCAAGCTCCGCCTCCCGGGTTCCCGCCATTCTGCTGCCTCAGCCTCCTGAGTAGCTGGGACTACAGGCGCCCGCCACCGCGCCCGGCTAATTTTTTTTTGTATTTTTAGTAGAGACGGGGTTTCACTGTGGTCTCGATCTCCTGACCTTGTGATCCGCCCGCCTCGGCCTCCCAAAGTGCTGGGATTACAGGCTTGAGCCACCGCGCCCGGCCTGATTGCTATTATATTCTAAGACAAGCTTTTACCAAAATTATTCCCCTTTTTTGGTTTGTGGCTAAAGTACTCTTGATATTATCCTCTCAAATATCTAGAGGGATAGAAATTGTTTGAAATGATATTCCCAGAGCATAAGCTCTGAATTTCATAATCCCAGAGTGGTAAAAATGTCCACTGTTAAATAAAACTTGGGGGATAGAAAAAATGGGATTTGTTAAACTTTCCTGACCTGCATTGTTATTGTTCTTTGGCGTTGCTTTACCTGTGGCAACATTATGCTTTGCTTCCCTCTGTGTGTGCTTGTGCATGTATGTTTGTATATATGTGTTCTATTTAAATCAAATGGATTAAAATTATAGTATTGAGTTAAATCAAAAACCTCAGTCACACCTTCCCTATTGCCAGCTTCACACTATGTCAACAAACTTTTATATTCAACAATTGACCAATTCAGTCAATCACATTTTTTATTCAGTCAAAAGCTTAAGCAAATTTATTTGATTACAGTAGTTCTGTGTGAATAATCAGATTGCTGGTCCCTTATGAATGAAGCATATTTGAAAATAGAAGAGCAAAGAATGGGGGAAAAAAGTCCAGAAATTTAGGAATGTCTTTTACATATTTTTTAAGGTATAAACTTCAAAGCCAGGTAATCTGTGTTCTTTACTGGTCTAGAAAAAAAAAAATAAATTTGCTCTGTAGCTCTCTAATCTGTGAAATGGGATAGATAGCATTTATGAAAGTTTTTTTCAAAGTGTGGCCTTCTAAAAGCCCATCTGTATCAGAATCACCTGAGATTTAGATGAAACACATATTCTTGGGCCTTACTTCTGATCCTGGTGATGAGTATAGGATCTGCATTATCAGCCCAGCAGATTTTACATACCCTAAAATTGAAGAGCCACTGACTGAACCTTCAGGGCTAGTGTGTAGATTAAGAGTAGCAACCAAGGCATGTAAGGCCTTGGCAAACTGAGCTAGCTCTGAACCTGATTTAATAAAACAACAACAACAACAACAACACAACATAATTCAAGATGCAAGATTGCCCACATTTTTGTGACAGGGGAGAAGGAAGACTCCAGTTAGGGCTGCTGTAGCAGAGTGCAGCAGCCTACTGGGGTGGAACTGGAAAGAGCCCAGGATTTTATGTTGAGCCCATTACTGCAAGAGCACCAGAGCTGTTGTAATGCCCAGCCCTGAATGTTTGTGGGATAAGCTCAATCTCTTCTGGCAACACCCTTACAAACACACCTAGAAACAGTATTTCCCCAGTCATCTAGGCATCCTTTAATCCAGTCCAGTTAACACCTAATATTAACCATGATAAGTTGACCTCTTGTTAACTGGGCATCCATACACATGCCCTCAAATCATACTTAATCTCCAAGTAAAGACAATAACAAAGTCATAAGTCCATCTAACATAATACAACTATCATTTGTACAACTGAAAATGCAACTATCCTTAACCTAAATACTATTATATAAAATTAAGAACACTTAAGTGCTGATATAAAGTCAATAAATCTTAGGTTACCTGATAAAGAATAAGAAATAAAATAAAGACTTTGCTTAATACAGTGGTGTATATGGGCAAATATATTCTTAACAAAATCAGGAGGAAATACTAATGACTAGTACAGTCCTTATGTCAGTAACTGGTCACGTAGTCACAGCTGGTATTGATAACTACCTTCTTCTACTACTCATTCAGCAAGCATCTTAGCTGGTCATTTTGTTATTTTTGTTTTTGTTTTGCTTTGTTTTACCTGATGGAGTGACCCAACCCTCAATTCCTGAAGGATCTGGGCCATTTGTATTCTGAGCCTGAATTGGGTTGTTGTAGTTTCCCATTGACTTTAATTATAGGGCCAGGTAATACTAAGGGAAGCCCTAAGGGATCTCTTGTATTCCAAACATATGATTCCTTACCTCCATTGTGGAGCAGTAGTCTGATTTTATTTCGAAATCAGGTCAGTCAGTCCAGCCAACATTGTAACTCCATTCTTACCCTGTTGACTTAGAGACAGGAGTCCAAAGTGGCCAGGTGGTAATCTTAAGTTCCAGTTCAATGGAATCACTGTTGTGTCTCCTGGAGGCTGCATTCTTCCTTCTGGAACTCAGACCTCTAGGCCAGCAGAACATAATGTTGTGGGAATAGGAAGAAAAAAATTTGCTACTGGGTCACTAGAGGTGATGGTGAGTGATAAGTGATACCACTTCCACTTCCACCCCTTGATTCCCAGATCTGTGAATCCTGGCAATGAGAGAAAATAGTACCATATTTTGGGTGCTGATTTGGAGCACATACAGTCATCTGGAGAACTTGGCCCCAGACCTGAAAACTGTTATCACCTAGTTGGTATTGTAATTGTGACTTCAAAAGGCCATTCAATTGTTTTATGAAACCAGCTGCTTCAGGTTGACAGGGAACATGGTTCGACAAGTGAATGCCACGGGCATAAGCCCACTGCCATACATCCTTGGTTGTGAAGTGAGTTCTTTGGTCAGAAGCAATACTGTGTGGGATACCATGACAGTAGATAAGGCATTCTGTGAGTCCACAGATGGCAGTCTTGGAAGATGTATTGTGTGTAGGAAAGGCAAATGCATATCTGGAGTAAATGTCTACTCCAGTAAGTACAAACCACTGCCCTTTCCATGATACAAGAAGCCCAAAGTAATAAATCTGCCACCAAGTGGTTAACTGATCACCATAAGGAATGGTGCCATACTGAGGCTCAGTGTTGTTTGCTGTTGACTGATTGGAAACTCAGCAATGGCTGTAGCCAAGTCAGCCTTGGTGAGTGGAAGTCCGTTTTACTGAGCCCCATGCATAAGCTCCATTCCTGACACCATGGCCACTTTTTTCATGAGTCCATTGAGTGATGACATGGGTGGCTGGGGAAAGAGGCTGAGTGGTGTCCACAGAATGGGTAATCCTATCCACTTGATTATTAAAAATCTTCACTACTGAGGTCACCTCTGGTGAACATTCACAAGGGACACACATATATTTACATTTTTTTAAACACTTAGGTTCATCCACATACTTCTTCCCTAAATTTGTCACCAATTTTCTAATCATGCTCTTTCCAAGTCCCTGACCATCCAACCAAACCATTGGCTACCACCCATAAGTCAGTATATAATTGCACATCTGGCTATATCTCCTTCCAAGCAAAGTGCACAACCAGGTACACTGCTTGCAGTTCTGCACACTGGAAAGATTGTCCTCTACTACTGTCCTTCAGGGATGTCCCAGAAATGGTCTGTAGTGCTGCAGTTGTCCACTTTGGGGGGGTGCCTGCCCATCATGCAGAACCATCTGTAAACCAGGCCCTAGCCTTCTCTTTTCCTATCAAATGATGATAAGGAACTCCCCAAGAGGCCAGAGGTGCAGTTCAGAAGAGAGAAGGCAGGGCAGAAGGAGTTGGGACTATGGGCATTTGGGCCATTTCCTCATGTAACTTACTCATGCCTTTATGACATGCTCAAGACTGATAGGGTATATACCACTTTTATCTGATGATGAAATGTTGCTGTGCATGCCCAACTTTATGACTAGATGGGTCCGAAAACACCCAGTTTTGATAGGCAGCTCAGGTCACATGGTAACTTGGTGACCCATAGCCAAACATTCAGTTTTCACCAAGGCCCAGTAGCAGGCCAAGGGCTCTCTCTCAAAAGAAGAGTAGCTACCTGCAGAAGATTGTCAGGCCTTGATTGAAAATCCTAAAGACCCTCACTGTGATTAACCTATGGGGGCCTAGCAAAGGCTCCAATCAGCATTCCCATCTGGCACTGACACCTTAAACATTATTGGATCTGCTGGATCATATGAACCAAGTGGCAGGGCAGCTTGCACAGCAGACTGGACCTGTTGCAGAGCCTTCTCTTGTTTTGGGCCCCATTCAAAACTAGCAGCTTTATGGGTCACTGGATAAATGGTCTGGTGTAGACAACTTATACTTCATCTTAGAAGAAATATCTAGACAGGCTCCATACCACTGGAGACCCAGAAATTTCACTGAGGTAGAAGGCCTCTGAATTTAGTTCCAATTTATTTCCCACCCCTGACATTCAAATCTTGCACCAGTAAGTCAAGAGTGGTTGCTACTTCTCTCTCACTAGGTCCAATCAGCATAATGCCATCATATTGTTTTTTATTTACTATTTTCCTAGGTAGAGGAACTTATAACAGCTTCAATTTGGCTTATCCCATTATAATAGCCCTCATCCCATAGGTCAGGGAACCAATGTGGGGATTCTCCCAGCTGCTAAGTATGTCTATTCCAATTTTGCATACTGGCACAGGAGAAATGGCGGATGGGTTCAGGAACCTAATGGACCCACTCTAAGTCAGACCTGAGCTAAAACTCCATTAATTACCTGACTTCCATAAGCCTCTACTCTAACCACCACAATGACATTTTGGGTACCGTGGAATCAATGTCAGTTCAGAGCCAGTGTCCAGTAGGCCCTGAAAGGTCTAATTATTTCCCTTTCACCAATGCACAGTTACACTAGTAAAAGGCTGGAGTGCCCTTGAGAGGGATTGAAGAAAGATTAACAGCAAAAACTTTTGGTGGTATACTGAGGCCCTTCCTCAAGGGGACTCAACCTCCCCTTCATTCAAGGGGTTCTGGGTCTGTAAACTATCTCAAGTCTGGAAATTGATTGAGGGGTCATGATTCTCTGTTTTTGTAATTCCAGTTAGACCTTCTGTTAAACTTCTTACTGGAAGTTTTCTGCTTATAGGGATCAAATAAGAATGTAGTAGACTTCCTGTCTATTTCACTTCTAGGAACACCACGACAAATTAGCCAATGCCAGAGCTGTACATGAGTCAGAATGTTTGAAATGCTTGTTTCCCAATGCTGTAAAGAAATAGCACTTGAACATAAATTTAATTTACTCAGCAAGGCCATTTTTACTTCCTGCAGAAAGGGTACACTCACCAGCAATTTTGCCATTAGAGTACACGAAACAAAGAAGACAGGGTCATTTATAACCTGATGTGTCCACCCTACTGCTGTGTCCGGTTTCCATTGGCTGGAATGGGAACTCACATTCTGTATTGGTCCCGATTGGCTAGCAATTTAGAACTTTTTAAAAGAGGCAAAGGCAGAGGAGAAAAAAGGAAAGAGGAAGTAACTGGTGGAATGCTGAGAAAAGTAAAAACACCTTTAAATAAGGAAAGAGAACAGGATATAGCCTAATGCTTGCTTGGACCAGTATAAGCATGCCAGGGCAAATATTTAGGCTAAATTGAGGAAGCTAAGAACAAAAGTACATTGATTTCTTTACAACGACTAGCAGATATTTAAGAATGTTAGCAAAGGTCTTTGAATAAGTTTTGCTTCTAAGAGAAGTTACTACTTATTCCTAATTAAATGGGGAGGAAAGTCTTTGAAGAGGAACCTCTACTTTACTTTTTACAACAGTGCTCTGATTGTTGCTTTGCCTCGGTTGTCCATTACAGCAATTGTGCCCACCTTGCTTTTGATGTTTGAGTGCCTCCACTTGGCCTCTGCCACCTTAGGATCCAATTATTCTCATTGCATTTAGGTTTTCCAATTGAGGGACTGCAGTTCCCACTCTAAAATCAGGCATACAGGAGAGCAATCACACAGCTCTTCAAGGATACTGGTGCTCCCCTCACAAATGTATTTCAAAAAGTATTGGCGAAGGGTATGTGTTCTGAATCCTCCCAGTTGAGATGAGTAGGTCTTTTAAGTGACGTATCCACTCTAGCATTCCAATCTCTCTAAGGTTTTGGAGCCCTTCCTCTACATTAAACCAAGGGAGATCAGTCCTTTCCAGCTTGCTCACAGTGGGCTATATTTTGATCCGTGCTTCAATTAACCAAGTAGATGAACGATTAGTTCTTTTTCAATTCCTCATGTTGCAACATTAACACTAAATGCAGAATCTCTTCTTAGTGGTCCTTCATCCATAAATTCAGCCTGATCCAACTTTATGTTCCTACCTCCATTATCCCACACCCTTACTATCCTTTCGCATACCTGCCTCCTGGATTTCTGCTTACATACATTAGAAAACTTAAGTAGTTCTTTGGGAGTGTAGTTACACCTTCTAGTGGGTCACACTCTGTACCTCACCTCTAGGGGCATGCCAGGACTTGAATCTAATTACAGGTCTAGAAGCACAATGGGGTCCTGGGGATGGATCCTGAGGAGAATCAGTGTTGTTTTGCCTGGCAACTGCTTTAGGGAGGCCATCACTGTTTCCTCAGGCAATGCAGGGTTAATTTCCTCAGACAAAGGCTGAAAGGCTCATATTACTGTGAGTAGGGGAGGACATGTTGCTAGGAAGGAGAGGAGGTGGGGAGACCACTTCCTCTGACAAAACAGTCTCATCAGAATTAGGAACTCAGTGTCCCCCGCTTCATCAGCATCCTCCCACATGTTCTGATTCTAAGTTACAGGGTTTTACTCTTTCCTAATCAATACCCTTAGTTTAACAGTAGACACCTCGTGAGGCTGAGAGTGCACCTTTTCTTGTAGGTTAGCCACTGGCATAATAAGAGTCTGTGTTTCATTTTCAGCAATTTCAGCCCTTTGTCTACTGAAGAGAAGATTCTCACCCAGGACACACTTGGAAACTTTTAGGTTATGTATGTGCTTCTGGAGCCAGGAGCTAGAATCCCTAAATTCACCACTTTGTCCAGCATACATGGGAGCCATCAACCAACTTCATTATATTCTTTGGTTCTCCACAAATGTTCAAAGGTATCCTGTATAGAATCACTAAACTCCTTGTCTCTCAGGAGCAGTGAATCAGCAGTATCAAATGCATTTATTTATTTTTACTATCAGTGCTCTCCTTACTATTAGAAGTAGAGTTCTCGGCATTTTTAGGACTAATCAGATTAGAGAGGCAACTTCAGAAACCCCGAAATCAACTAAAGAAATTCATTCTTAAAATTCCGTTCCTTTAAAATCACTCCTGATACCAAAACCTGCATTAAGGTTCTCCAGAGGGGCAAAACCAATAGGATATACGCATATATACAAGGGATTTTATTAGGGAGAATTTGCTCACATGATTACAATGTGAAATCTCCTGATAGTCTGTTGGCAAACTGGGGATAGCCTGTATTGGAGTTCAGTACAAGTCCAAAAGTCTCAAAACCAGGGAAGCCAACGGTGCAGCACTCAGTCAGAGCCCAAAGGCCTGAGAGCCTCCAGGTGGTTGCTGGTACAAGCCCTGGAGTCCAAAGCCCAAAGAACCTAGAATCTGATGTCCAAGGGCAGGAGCAGAGGAAGCAAGCATCTGGCACAGGAAGAAGGAGAAAATCAGAAAACTGAACCAACTGTTTATCTCCCTTCTTTTGCCTGCTGTGTTCTAGCCCCACTGGCAACCACTGGATGGAGCCCACCCACATTGAGGGTGTGGTCCCAGTCCAGACTCCTCTAGCAACAACCTCACAGCCATGCCCAGAAAAATTGGCTCACCAGCCGTTTAGGCATTCCTCAATTCCAGTCACGTTCACATCTAATATTAACTATCACAAATATCAAGGCTCATTTAAGAAAATGAGCAAACTATACTATAAATATTCTACAAATTCCATAACTAAGTTTATTTTTAAAAGAAAGTTATTAAAATTAGCTTCAAAGCAGTGTTTTATCTTGTTCTGGATTAAGCAAATTGGCTAGTGGAAATGCATTTTTCCCAGGTGTCTGAGAATAACAGCAATGTGGTCTCAAGTTTAAAATAATTATCTGAACAACTCCATGGATATTGATAATAATTTATCTTTTTATTGTTCTCTATATGCAAAATATAAATGTGTTCTAAGACTTTGACAATCAATTAAAATTTATTATGCAGGAGAAATGTGCATGAGGTATAAAAATGATTAAAGGGAATATTTGGCCGGGCGCGGTGGCTCAAGCCTGTAATCCCAGCACTTTGGGAGGCCGAGGCGGGCGGATCACGAGGTCAGGAGATCGAGACCATCCTGGCTAACACAATGAAACCCCGTCTCCACTAAAAATACAAAAAAATTAGCCGGGTGTGGTGGCGGCGCCTGTAGTCCCAGCTACTCGGGAGGCTGAGGCAGGAGAATGGCGGGAACCCGGGAGGCGGAGCTTGCAGTGAGCCGAGATCGCGCCACTGCACTCCAGCCTGGGCGAGAGAGCGAGACTCCGCCTCAAAAAATAAATAAATAAATAAATAAATAAATAAAGGGAATATTTATGGGAGGGGTGATATGAAAAGGCTCATCTCTTATTGTTCCCTACATAATACATACCTAGGGATATATAAATGAGAATCAAATTACATATTGGGGGTTAAGGAGCTCACATAGCTCTTTATATACTGGTTCAACAAGAATTTCTTCAGTAAGTTTATAGAAAACTTGCGCCACATTTGGGGAAAAAAAATTCCATGTATATATTGGAGCTAAAACAATGAAAGCCTAGTTGTTTGAGCCTGGTTAGGTGTTCCCCTTCAGTTTATGGATTTGTTGAATCCAAATTTCTGAATTTTAGATAGCTTTGGGGTATGAAGTGTATGTAGGATTTGTCCATATGTATATCATTTACATAAACAATTCTCTTATTCGCTGTACAGAAGAAGGAGAGGTATATGGTCCCTTTAGGCAAATTGGTTATGTTTAATGGTTCAAGAACAACAAAGGGCAGATAATCTTTACCTAGAGGAATAAAGCTCTGACAGGGAAGAGTGAGTATAGCATTTCTTATAGGACTACTGGCATTAAATTTGAAAGGAAAATAAAGAGAGTTAAATGAGCCCCCATTCTTTGTGAAATAATTAAATAGAATTAATTTTAAAAGGTAATGCTAAAAAATGTTGAAAATTAAATCAGAAGAATTTCCAAGGAACTCAGTAAAAATAAGCTTCATGAGAGGGGAGAAAAAAAGTTAAAAAGAAAAACATAAGTAAATAACACATCTTATATTACTACATATTACTGTTACTGTATAAAATAATATATATTTTTTCAGCATTATAAAGCTAGAAAAAAAGTTCTGCAGCAAAACTTACATACTAAGAGCTAAATACATCTTAGAATATTGCTATACTGAATCCTAACCTCTCCATAGAAGAGTTGTTTTGTAGGACTTACAGCTACATAGCTCATATATGCCAGCAACCAAAGGCTTATATTTACACTTGGTCAGTCTGTGAAATATTTTTGATTGGCCTATTTATGATTTATCACTGGTTATGATTTAGGTGACCTACAACTCAGGTTTCATGTTAGGTTTGACAATTTTTCCTTCATGTCACAAACTTTTCTTTTTTTTTTTTTTTTTTTTTTTTTTGAGACGGAGTCTTGCTCTGTCACCCAGGCTGGAGTGCAGTGGCCGGATCTCAGCTCACTGCAAGCTCCGCCTCCCGGGTTTACGCCATTCTCCTGCCTCAGCCTCCCGAGTAGCTGGGACTACAGGCGCCCGCCACCTCGCCCGGCTATTTTTTTTTTTTTTTTTTTTTTTTTTGTATTTTTTAGTAGAGACGGGGTTTCACCGTGTTAGCCGGGATAGTCTCTCGATCTCCTGACCTCGTGATCCGCCCGTCTCGGCCTCCCAAAGTGCTGGGATTACAGGCTTGAGCCACCGCGCCCGGCCTACAAACTTTTCATGTTGAATGAAGCCTCATAAAATCATTGGCAGGGGAGCATGTTCACACACATGCACACGCATGTACTCAGATACAGCCATAAAACAAAGCAAAACAAAAAAAACAAGGCACTTGCCTTGCTCTATTTCCCCGTGCTTTCTCCAAGAACACCAAAGGTGGTCTTTAGTATCTGAAGGCTAAAAGATTATGAAACTGTGCTCCATCTACCCTCCACATCAATTTCTCAATTATATAAAGCATGCTGCAAGTAAAATGATTTTTTGAAGTAACTTTTTATTTCAAAAGGCATCCTCTTAATCACATACACTCAGCAGATCTTTGACGTGGCCAATGTAATTTCTTAAAGTTCTTCCTAAACTTTATCTGTAGTATTGTAAAGTTGACAACCACAGTAGTTGTCAACTGGTAGGGTCAAATTGCTACAGATGTTGACATATGATAATAGACTCTTAGGCAGTGAAGATACTTTAGGATACTTTCTCTCCCATGTCTCATTTTGGAGTTCAATAAACTGAGACAAAGAGAAGTGAACTGTTCACACAACATCAACATGCAAATAGCACCTCTAGTTCCTAATGTAGTCTAATGCCATTTGGTTTTTTTTTTTAATTGTTAAAAAAAAACACAATAATTATTACAAATAAGATGTATATAGGTACACTGAATAAAATTTTTATATTTTAAATACACCGAACTTGAAAAAAAAATTGGCATATTTGGGTCCCAGGGACATCTCATAAATGGAATACTTTTGAGAGACTTAATTTTATTTAACAAAGACTGAAAGACATGCCTCATAAACATTAAAAATCTAAAATGTATCATTTGCCAGACACCTACTAAGTCAAGCATTACAGAAAACACCAAGAATGCAAAAACAAAAACGTCAAAGGTTTGGTCTAGAGAATAGTGCACTCTCATATGATAGCACATTGTCTCCACAATGCACAGGTTATTAAAGGAGGAATATCACAAGAAAGCAAATGTTCAATAAATACTTGATAGTTGGATTATTTTTATTAGCTAAATAAATTGGAGTTTTAAATTTAATACTTTGCATATTTTAACAATGAAATTAATTTTTATTGTCATAAATCCTTGAGAGAATTCATTACTAACACAATAGATGAAAAGTATTGTTTTCCTCACTGAGCCCTTTAAAGTTTGTAACATCTGAATCATTTTTTTATCCTCTTACCAATGCTTTATTATACTTTTCCAAAAGGTTAAGTCATGACTTAGGTAAATATAAAGTGAATATCTTTCAATGATCTTTACTTAACTCATTAATTGATAAATCAGTGAGATGATAAAACTAGTTCAAAGAAGAATACTAGTGCAAGCTTTTTTAAGCAACATAAAGGAGTGTCTAGGCAAGATTGCTGGGTTAAATACAAAATCAGTTAATGTCCAACAGGGCCATGAACCATGACGTTTGAGATTATCTTTTCCACAGGACAGAAACTATTGCAAACCTGCCAGAAGAAGAATATGTTGGCCTCTGCCCCTACAGATCTGTAGAATAGCCCAGTCAATCAAATGTTAATCAAAGGGGCAAGCCCATGGCTGCCCTGGAAAATGACCTAGTAATTCATCTCTTTGGCCTAGTTTGAAGTTTGAGACATCTTTTATTCACACCAGTATGCCTTGATTATTAAGACACTCTCAAATAATTTCTCTTCTCTACTTTCTACGTCACTCACTTGCAGAATCTATTTGACCTGAGTTAGTCTTATCATATTTTTAAAAGTAAGTCCATGAGTCAGTTGCTCAACTTCTATGGCAGAGAAAATATAAAAGAAAATGTCTGAGTGGGAAGCTTTATTTACTTGGAGAACAACAACTTCTGAAGTTTCTACTATCTAGAATAGTTTCAACCTACAGTTTGTTTAAATGCCTGTTTGAGATCAAGAACATTTAAAGTACTCACACATTTTCAGTGCGTACATGGAAGCATTATATCTGGCTGTTTAAACACATTGAGAAAGCAGATAATATGCGATTTCTGAGTCAGTTGATCTCGAGTGTCCCTGAAGAATTTAATAAGTCTGTTAAGCCCTCAAAAGCAATGCTTTTGGAAATGTTTTTACATTAGGGTTTTGACTCAGGAGCATCTAATAATTTCCTTGTATTTATAAGACATAAATATAGAGGCATTGTTGCCATTATTTCCATAACTGCTTATGTGACCATAAGGGAAAAGAAAGTCTGCAAACCTCGTTGGGGAAATTAAAAAAAAAAATGGGTTTCAAATGTAGATTATAGAAGAAAATCTTAAATTTTTGAAGTAATATGTGATAGAAATTAATTCATTATTAAAATATTACTAAAATTATGCAATATGATAGCATATGATACAGTCTGCTATAATATCGTATGATTTGAAAATAGTATATGAAAATGTTTCAAAAAGCATAAGAACTATAGCTATATATGTTTTTCCTTTTTTTGATAACCTCTTAATGTTAAATTGTACTGAAATATCCTTTGTGCAGTCTTTGACTTTTTATATTTTAAAAAGTTAAATTTGCTGTTCTAAAAAGGCTGTTAGCCAAGAAAAAATATGATCGATGTTGAGCTTAGTTTTAAAATATCAGCCTCATAAGCTATTGAATAATTTTCATGAGGAATATTTATTAACATCAAGATTTATTTTAATCTTTTCATTATTTAACAGTAGAAGAAGCCATTTAGATTTTACAGAAATGTAGCTCCTCATACATTATATTGTTCCTATGAAGAATTAGATTGAATAAAGCTGGTTGGAATAAAGCTCATATTACCAGGTATGTACTTCAAGAATTTTTAAATGGACTATTATGTTGACATATTTAGTTTCTGAACAAGATCTTAAATTTAAAAATTGTAGAAATCATGAAAAATGTGTAGTCCAAAGCAATATAATAAAATTTTATAACTTAATTTTCTTTAGTTGTATTTCCATAAATAATTCAGATTTTCATTAGTTTATTATTACTGATGTTTCACAGAGCTACAAAATGTGTGCTACATGATCTAGAAAAAAATCATGCTAGCAACTAAAAACTTAACTGTGAAAAGTTTTGCCTTTTTCTCTAAAATCTCCTAAAAATCTCATGTGATTTGTGAGTACTCTTCCTGATAATATAGAAAGGAAAATAATTCAGCTGTGAAAACAAGCAAAATTTTTTCTAATATACAACAACTGAGTGCATCACTGTCTTTACAAAGAATCCATTCCTTCTCTAGTCACAGGTATTTTTTAAAATCAAGTTTCTATTATGGGTACATTGTGGTTGAGTAAAGGTTCTCCTTTCTTATAGAAGAAAAATTGGAAAAATGAAAAGGCAGATGGAGCCTAAAATTGTTTTAGTTTATGTTATATTGTCCTTGAAAATAAAGAAAAGAGGATAATTTAGCCAAAAACAACAAACATCCAGTTACCACAAATTCCAGCTTCTCAGGTTCAGGGTAAAGGAGACCAGTTAACTCAGGGATATCAAGCTGCTGGTGAAATTAAATACAAAAATATACTGTCCTTTGAGCTGCCATACTTAGTTTCCTTTAATAGATAGCGTTTGGGGGAATCTCCATGCTTGCTATTTAAGCCTTTTGTAAAACAATGGAAAGTGGTGGAGATGGTAGAATCACATTTTCTACAGTACACATGCATTCATTCAGAACCTCAACAAAGAGGATAAACTCTGGCTGCTAAGAGAAAAATATAAGTAACAGTTTCCTGAGAATTGTTAAGCCAACACACTATTAAATATACCACCTAACATTGTTCTTTTCCTCTCTTTTCACTCTTGCAGCTACCACATGTGATGGAAAGAATCCAAGTTAAACACTCTCACCAGAGCATGCTCCAAGACAGATGACTGAGCCTCAGGCTTGGCCAATACAATCCACTTCTATTCTCTATTTATTTTTGTAGTTCAAAGACCTGGCAGTAACCCACTTGCTGCCTGCCATAAGGACCAGTACACTCCTGATTACTGCCCAGTGATTTTATATCTGTATGCCAGTTACTCAGACCACGTATAAAGAGTAGGGGGATTTTTTGAAAGGAAAAGAAACCCCGCTTCCACTTACACTTTGAAATTTCAGATGATATACTGCCAACTTACAGACCTTGCTTTAATCAGCAGCCACATGAAAAGGCTGTTTCTATTTACTCTAGGTCATTTAGGAAACCAGCAATAAGTAGGCCGTGCAAAATTTGAACTTCTCTTAAAGTTGGCATGTTTTCCTCAAATAGAGTTGAGTCTTGATTTCATTTTCTGAGTAGAAATATTTACAATCCTGTCAGACGTGAATTTTAGCCTTCCTTCTGTCTACCAACAAATAGGCTTTTTAAAGAATGCTTAGGGTTAAACTGGAGGCTGTTTTGTAAGGATGAGTCCATATAGATTTGAATAATGACTACGCTGCTTTACTGCTCTAGTTAAAATTTCATCAAATACTGATTTTAGCTGGAAAAAGATAATTTAAGGCCATTCTATTTTAGTTTTCAATTGTGTATATATAAAAAGGTAATCTTGCAGAACATAAAGTAACAACTGCAATATTCAGGAATTCATTAATATTAGAAAGAGAAAAAATGATTAGGGTACCAATATATTCATTGGTCCATAATGAATTTCTTTTCTCTTGGTTGTTCATACTATTTTGATGATCAGTGTAATGAAGAGATTTTGTGTAGTCCTTAATATTGTGACAAAGTACCATATTTGTATTATCAATTCTTAAAAAAAAATTTTCTTCCTTTATTATGTAGAGTCAATATTATACCATTTTGCACTGTAAACTTGCAACTTGGTATCTGACACTTCACACTTCACAATTGTAATAGCCTTACAACAATACAATTTCACCGATACCCTCACCATCTACTACAGACTACATTGCATCCACCCAAATATTCATATGCTGAAGCCCTACCCTAAAAGTGACTATTTAAAGATTGGGCCTACACAAAGGTAGTTAAGATTAAATAAGGTAATAAGGATAAGGCCCTGATCCCATGGGATTAGTATCCTTATAGGAAGAGAGAACAGAGAAGGTGGGCTCTCTCACCCTTACTCTTGCTGTCTCTTTTTATTCTCTCTGTCTGCCATGTAAGGACACAGAGGGAAGACATCTGTCTAAAAGTCAGGATGAGAGCCTGCATCAGAACAAAAATGGCCAGCATTTGGTGCCTTAACTTAAACTTCTCAGCCTCCAGAACTAGGAGAAAATGAATTTCTGTTACACCAATTTATGGTGTTTTGTTATGGCAGCTTGAGCTAACTGAAACACTATTTTTCATCTTTTGTGCTACTGTTGTAATATTTTAAGTTTTATTATAACTATATAACTACATTTAACAATTTGTATTTGTTTTATTTTTCTTATTTGTTTTAAACAGTCTGTTTTATTTTTTTAAGGGAAATTGAGACACTTAAAAAAACCCTTTTATGTTTACTGTCCCCTCTTCTGCCCCTTGTTTTTAACAATTTCTAGTATCTTCATTCCTAATAATAGAGCCAAGTTTCCATCTGATGTCATTTACTATCAGCGTAATGAACATTCTTTAGCATTTCTTTTAGCACAAGTCTACTTGTGGTATTTTCAGTTATTACTTATCTGAAAATGTTTTCATTTCATTCTTGTTTCTAAAAAATGTTTTCACTGGAAATAGAAGATTAGGATTTTGTTTTGTTTTGTTTTTGTTTTTTGTAGACGGAATCTCTCTCTGTAGCCCGTGCTGGAGTGCCCTGGTGTGATCTCGGCTCACTGCAAGCTCCACCTCCTGGGTTCACGCCATTCTCCTGCCTCAACCTCCCGAGTAGCTGGGACTACAGGCGCCCGCCACCACACCTGACTACTGACTATCTATTTTTTTTTTTTTTTTTGTATTTTTAGTAAAGACAGTGTTTCACCATGTTAGCAAGGATGGTCTCGATCTCCTGACCTCGTGATCCACCAGCTTGGCCTCCCAAAGTGCTGGAATTACAGGTATGAGCCACCGCGCCTGGCTGGAAGATTGGTTCTTAAGCATTTTAAATAAATCTTTCTATAGCTCTAGGCCTCCATGGCTTCAGATGAGAAATTAGCCATAATCTATATTATGTTTTCTGTGTGAGTACTACATCTATTTCTTTTCTCCTTGAGCTAATGGCTTCACTTTCTCTTGATTTTGATTTTTAGCCTGAAGCTGAGCTTTCTTGAATCTATCAGTGGATAGTAAATATTTATTATTATTATTATTATTATTTATTTATTTATTTATTTATTTTTTGAGGCGGAGTCTCGCTCTGTCGCCCAGGCTGGAGTGCAGTGGTGCGATCTCGGCTCACTGCAAGCTCCGCCTCCCAGGTTCCCGCCATTCTCCTGCCTCAGCCTCCCGAGTAGCTGGGACTACAGGCGCCGCCACCACTCCCGGCTAATTTTTTTGTATTTTTAGTGGAGACGGGGTTTCATTGTGTTAGCCAGGATGGTCTCGATCTCCTGACCTCGTGATCCGCCCACCTCGGCCTCCCAAAGTGCTGGGATTACAGGCTTGAGCCACCGCGCCCGGCCATATTTATTATTAAATCTAGAGAAATTATTGCTATTATGTCTTCAAATGTTTACTGGTCATATTCTCATTGTCTTCTTTTTCTGGGATCCTAATTACACACATAAGATTGCTTGAGAGTGACTCTTAGTTCTCTGAGGCTCTGATAATTTTTCTTACATTTTTTCTCTTTGTTTATATTGAATAATTTCTATTATTTAGTTTGCTGACCTCTTTTTCCTGTCATCCTCAATCTGCTATTAATTCCATCAGAATTTTTTTTCATTTTAGACATTGCAATTTTTAGTTTCAGAATTTCCATATGGTTCTGCTTCTTTTTTCCCCACAGTTTTCATTTCTCTACCAAGCTTCTCTATATCTTTAGATAAACCCCATTTTCCTTCAAATCCATGAAAATATTTATATTAGCACTAAAAAGTCTTGATCTGCTAAATCCAGTATCTGGGCCATCTTGAGGTCAGTTTCTACTCATTGCGTTTTTTTTTTTCTTAACTGTGGGTCATATTTTATTTTTAAAAAATGTCTAGTAAGTTTAGATTTAACACTGAACTTTGTGGATGTTATGTTATATACACTCCTAATTCTGGTACATACTTCTGAAGAGTTTTTCTTTTAATTCTAGTAAGGAGTGCAATTCCTAACTGATAACCTTAAAGTTTTTGTTTTCACTTTGTTAACATGCCTCTGTGGAAAGACTGTTTTCCAAGACTCCTTTATTTGTTGGAATTCAACCTCCAAACCCTGACTTTCATCTAAAGGTATCATTGAGGCTTGGTTTTAGGCTTTAGAAGGCTGCACTTTGAGTGGATTTTACTCTATGGCAGAGTCCTAAATCCAAAGACATGACTTTTCTGGAGTGCTTATGGTATTTAGAAGTGTGTGGACTGAAAAGTCTCCCAGTGTAGTTCTACCTCTGGTGTCTTATATCTGTTCTTAACCCCACAGCAGCTTCTCTCAAGATAATCACTATATAGTTTATTTTCATACATATATAGTCCAGCCCTTAGCCAATAACTTACATTGTATCCTCAGTCAGTCTTCTTTCTCCCTCTTCATTGTTCCCCCTCTCTGTTGTTTCAGCTCCCTGCAGTGAAATTAAAAAATAAAAAATTCATCCAAGCAGAGATACATGAGAGCTAAAATCTTCATATAAAACCCATTTATTAGCATGAGGTAAAGAATGAAGTCATATTCCTTTTAATCCTTAATGAGGTTACTTCATTCATATTGTTCACATAATGTAAATATCTGTCTTTATTTTTTACCTGACAATTTTGCCTCCTGGGAAAACTCTAAATATTACTAGAAGTTACTCAACCCAAGAGGTTACACCATTGTACTTTCACCTCTAGGAAATAAAACCTAAGGAATGCTTTCTTTGGAAGTCATGGATCTCTTACTGCTCTTTCGGTTGGTCTGCACGGTATCGTTGGTCATACTAACATCAGATGCTATCATCTTCGTTGAGGCTTGTTTAGGTAGAATTATCTCTGGAGAAATTGCTTAGAGGGAAGATGAGGAACTCAGCTGCTCTCTTTGGAGATGGGTGATAATACCACTGCCTCGTGCCTGGCTACTGACTCCACCAAGTACTATGGGCTGAGTAGTCAGTGGTGCAGCTCATCCCAGCCCGCCTGTCTGAGACCACTCAGAGAGTGGTCTACTCTCATCATTAAATTGTGTTGTCCACTTAACTGTACATCCTGGAGTAGATCTGAGGCCTAAGGAATTTCTTTCCACCTCTATTCTTTTTTTTTTTTTTTTTTTTTTTTTGAGACGGAGTCTCACGCTGTTGCCCAGGCTGGAGTGCAGTGGCGCGATCTCGGCTCACTGCAAGCTCCGCCTCCCGGGTTCATGCCATTCTCCTGCCTCAGCCTCCTGAGTAGCTGGGACTACAGGCGCCCGCCACCGCGCCCGGCTAATTTTTTGTATTTTTAGTAGAGACGGGGTTTCACAGTGGTCTCGATCTCCTGACCTTGTGATCCGCCCGCCTCGGCCTCCCAAAGTGCTGGGATTACAGGCTTGAGCCACTGCGCCCGGCCTCCACCTCTATTCTTAAATTCTAATTTTTTTTTCTTTAATGGCATTGCGTACCTTATCATCAGAGATATCCCAAAAAAGTCACTAAATAATCTCATTTTGGCATACTTTCCTAATTTTAGCTGCCCATTCTGATCCACAGATACAAGTGATGTTCATATATTTGGAAAACTATCTGTGGTTGTTCAACATCTTCACTTTATGCTAATCACTCCCTTTTCTGAGATTCATGCATTCAACCCACATTGACATCTAGTCATACCTCTCCCTCTGTCTCTGGCCCTCTCTTTCCAGCACCAGTGTAAATAAGAATCTGAAGCCCATGACCACACATTTGAGATGTGCTCCCTTTTTTGATTGTCTTCACTATATTTATTCCCTGTCTCTTGGTCAATTTTAATACTGCACAGAATACTATGGTTCCCATTCCAGGTCCCTCCTTTACAACTAAATCACTAAATTTCCTAAATGCTGGAAATGTTGCCTCATCATGTTTGAAAGCTGAGTCTATACTAGCAAAATCAATCTTTAAGTTCTACCTAACTGACCTAGTGTCTGCATTTTTTTTCTTATATCTGAAATCAGGTTACTCAGAAAAGGAGTCTATGGGCCAGGCACAGTGGCTCATGTCTATAATCCCAGCACTTTGAGGGGAGCCCGAGGTGGGCAGATCACCTGAGTTCAGGAGGTCGAGACCAGCCTGGCCAACATGGTGAAACCCTGTCTCTACTAAAAATACAAAATAATTAGCCAGGTGTGATTGTGTGCACCTGTAGTCCCAGATACTTGGGAGGCTGAGGTAGGAGAATTGCTTGAACCTGAAGGCAAAGGTTGCGGTGAGTGGAGATTGCACCACTGTACTCCAGCCTGGGTGACAGAGCAAGACTCTGTCTCAGAAAAAAAAAAAAAAAAAGAGAGGAACCTATGCAGAAAAGCTTTATTAGCTGATGCGCTAATAAAGCAAGCAAATAACAAACAACAAACCCTGGGACTTTTATAACTATCTACACTCTAGACCCATTACTTTCATCATTCAAGTAAAGATAAGAGTCAGGTAGGCAGCAAGACTCTCTTCTGTGGTTGTGCAGGTGGTGCCCTTCAAAACCCTAAGTAACAAATTTGCATTGCAGCCTCTCAGAATAGTGCCCTCAGAATCTTGGTGTGCACAAGCTGCAGAGACATATGTGCAGCCCCACTAGACAGGGTTGTGTTTTTCTCTTCAAAACTGCATTATATGTTTCTTTAACATGATTTCTCTAATGTAAAACTACTCGTGACAGTTGGTGGTATCAACAAATGGGCACAAGAAAGTAACTGCAGGTCATAACTCTACCACAATTCACACTTGTGGGTTGGAGTGTTCTTGCAAATGCTTTCTAGCAAGTCTATGGCCTGATTGTTGAAACTTGAATTTTCTCTTAAAAACTGTACTAGGTGATCAGAATTCCTATTCACCAAGGTTAATTAAATCTTAATCTATAGCTTAACCTAAGTAGAAAAATAATAATTATTTTAATTAAGAGACAAATCATCATTTATTTCATTATGGTGACTGGCTCATGTCTGCTACACAAGAAATATACATTGAATGGTAGATAAATTAACAAATGTGTTTACAACATTGCTTCTATGGAAACATGTTTAAAATTCTGATTCAAGTCACAATTCAGACACTTGTATCCTCTATACATCCTTTCATTTCTCCAATCCTAGCAGCTGGATCAATATTCTATCCCTTTCTAGGCATCAGTGGAAGAAGACATAGGGTACAGAGATTTCTATCTCCTCAATCCCTCCAGAAGCCTGCAGATAATAATCTGGGAGGAGCAACCTGACAGAGGATTATCTGTGATGACAGTGTCTTGGGAGACAGAGTGGATTGGGAAAGCTGTGGAAGAGGGGCAGGAACCATAGCTCTCCACAGTGACTGTCTACGCAGAGCTTCCTCCTGTGGTGTTGTGGGAGGGCAGCTCCTTTAGCTGCAGAATTTCCAATTCATAATCCCAGTGATGCCAGCGGAACATGGTGGCTCCTTGGGGGCAATGGGAAAATGACCTCAGGTATGCATATGCTCTAAGTGGCCTAAAATTGTACATCTCCAGAAGGGATGATATTCTCAGACTGGACCCATATGAATACTCAAATGGAACAAGTCTTTGAAGACAGATGCAATTTCAGGTAGAAATTGATCTGGCAGTCAGGATAGAGCATTTAATATAACTGGCAACAGAATTTGGCATCAGAGAGGCATGAACAAGGGATTTTTCACAGTGTTGACTAGAGATTTAGGACTATGTGATATTAAAATTATACAGAGAAGAGACGAGGGAGAGAAGAAACAGGCAGGTTTCTTATATTAGTATTTGCTGATTAGCAGGTGTCAGTTACAGGGGCAGGCAAAGCCCTGGTGCCCCAGATATATAAAATAATTGACATTAGACAAAGAAATAGAGAGTGCCTACCACACCATGGGGAAAATACAAGGACTAGGAATATGGTAGAAATCTCTTTGCAGAACTGAGTCAAAAAATAAGAGTCAGATAACTTTTTTTTTTTTTTCCTGAAAAATTAGAGCTCCTTTACTTAATATATAAGATCAAGGTGAGTGCCAGAGACTTCAGAGACTAAATCTGTTCTTGGGAGCACATTTCAGGATTGAGAAAACAAAGGGCTGAAGATGCTCAAGCCAGAAAGCTAAACAATCCAGGGAAGGGCTGACTGTGTCAGGCCATCTGTAAAGCAGATTGACCTAATTTTCATTTTCTTCCGATTTCATCCCAGTTTTTAATTTTTATTTGTATCTTTTGATATTAATGTATTTCTGTGCTTCAAACCTCCTTTAATTTTATGGTGTATAGGCTGCATTTCTTAAGCTCGTTTCACATGTAAATGGGATGTTTTGCTGTCCCTATCTTTTCATCCTGTGTAGGTATCTCTACATGCTATCCTAGTATATGTTGTCTGTCTCTCTGTTTCTGTCTTTGATTTTTAGGCTTTCAAAGAGCAGTTCTGTTTCTCTTTGCCCAATATCTGATGTACCACTTTGCACTGTTAGATAGAGTGTATTCTAAATAGAATTTCATATTGGTAAATATGAACTAAAAGACAAAAAGAGTATTTAGCTTGATTCCAAGTGCGACCATGAATAAACCACGAAAATCACCAAAGTCCATTTGGAAGTGGCAATTAATAGCACTTATGAAAAACTCTAAAATGATGATACATAATTCTTTAATAGAGTTTGGTGATCACATATGGTTTTGGATTTATCAGAGTAGAATTACTGACAAGAGTATATAAAGCATTTTTCTTTGAATTTCATAATAAATTAAGCCTTTCATGATTAATCTGAAAGGAGAGTAAATTCAAGTTCAGGAATAGAGATGAACTATGTCCTGAACATGTTGAAAACTCAAGACACATTCATCTCAATATTCATGATTACTTTGAACAGAAACTATAAAGAAAACTAAATGGTAAACAATCACAGTCAGTGTATTCTCTAGGTCCCAGGTGTGTCAACAGTTTTCTTATGGTAAGTGAAGTCATTAAATTAAGAATCAAAGCCACTTTTAATATGTTTCTGCTGTTGTAAAGATTTGTTGACGACTAATGAAATAAGAAAAAGTCTATTAAAAATGAAATATAGTGCTTGCTTTGGCAGCACATATGCTAAAATTAGAATGATACAGAGATTAGCGTGACCCCTGCGCAAGGATGACACACAGATTCGTGAAGCATTCCTTATTTTTTTTTTTTTTTTTTTGAGATGGAGTCTCACTCTGCCGCCCAAGCTGGAGTGCAGTGGCTGGATCTCGGCTCACTGTAAGCTCCGCCTCCCGAGTTTACAGCCATTCTCCTGCCTCAGCCTCCCGAGTAGCTGGGACTACAGGCGCCCGCCACCTCGCTCGGCTAATTTTTTGTATTTTTTAGTAGAGACGGGGTTTCACCGTGTTAGCCAGGATAGTCTCGATCTCCTGACCTCATGATCCGCCCGTCTCTGCCTCCCAAAGTGCTGGGATTACAGGCTTGAGCCACCGCGCCCGGCCTAGCATTCCTTATTTTTTTGTTTTGGGGTAGGGAGAGAGGGGAGGGATAGTATTAGGAGATATACCTAATGTAAATGACGAGTTAATGGGTGCAGCACACCAGCACATGTGTACATATGTAACAAACCTACACATTGTGCACATGTTCCCTAGAACTTACAGTATAATAAAAAATATTAAAAAATGAAATATAGGTGAATTAAGGAAAAAAGTCCTCCTAATCATTTATATTTGACAATATTCTAGTAAATTTACATAATTTACTCTATATCAATAAGTTTTTAAGAAAACAAAATACAAATTTCGTATTTGAACTAAGGCAACAATAAATGGATTCAATGCAATCTCAGAAGAATCAAGAAAGCAAGAAAATATAGGTAGAGGAGTCATTCTACTTTCTGAAACTCACCACATTATGTATAGAAATGGAAGTATATAATTCCACCTATAAATTATTATTGCCAAATTCCAAACCAGAATGAGATCAAGCCTCCAAATCTAACTACCAATTTATAAGAAATATAGAAAGCAGAATACAAGTTAAATGTTACCAAAGGGATACAATTAGAAAATATCATATTCTGGGAAATTATATAGGACAAATGGCCTTGCTCCTCAGCAAATAAACATTAAGAAAAGAAACGTTTAGAGGAGGGAGGTTCAGAAATTATAGGAAAATTTTCATTTTAACCCACTGTAACATATGGATCTTATTTGTATCTTGATTCTAATAAACATTCTATAAAAATATTTGAGGCCTTCGGGGAATTTGAACACTAATTGATTACATCATAATATTAAGCATTATTCTTAAGTTAAATATTATCATAGAAATATTGTTATGTTTCAAGATGAACACTAATTATTTAGAGAAACACACTGAAATATTAAAAGTAAAATAATGTAATTTTCAAAACAAACCAGAAGCAGCAGGAATTAGCAAGAGCTGTAGGCAAATTAGTCATGAGTTGATAAGGACAGATGGTACATGGGTTTTTTTATTATCATAGTTTCTATATTTGTATATATTTAAAATTTTCCATATAAAGCAATTGAAAAGATAGCAGTCCCAGAAATTATATTTACTAAATATTTATTGCTCAGTATAAAAGGATAATTAATCATTTTCAGATTAACTATATGTATTTGTATATGTATATATGTTTATATTTATGTGTGTGTATATATAACTAGCTTACTAAACTTATCCTCTAAATCTAATAATTTGTCTATAAATTCATTTTAGGTTTTCCCTTAATAAAACCTGTCGTGATCTCTGTTTGCAACTGTCTTCTAAAATAGTGGTGCTAGTCATTAAGATTATCATTAAATGCTTGCTTAAGATGGTAATAATAAGAGATTTAATATAATAGGGTTCCTATTTCTAAATTTAAGAAAATTATTTTGATAGCCACTCCCCAGTTTTATCCAATTTAGTGCAAGTTAATACAATAAGCCAGGTTATGCTTACTCATGAATATGTTGAGGAGTTTTCCTTTAGGTTAGTACACGTGCTGCTTAAACATTTTATGGGAAATAAAACCTAAGTCTTACCTGTGAGAGGCACTGTCAATCACATCTGTTAACTCTTGTTTTAGGATGTAAGCAAAAATTAACTATGAAATTACGTATATGTGTATAATTTATATATATATAATTACACAAAATAATGTGTTTAAAATTAGTTAGAAAATCACCTATACAGAATGTGCCTTGATAAGATACAAACACATACTGAAACCAATAAAGGACAAAAATTTTGATGAAAAACTGTAGCCTCAGAAATAAATTTATATCATATGATGCTCACGGAAGTTTGTCTGAGATTTACTTTGGTAATCAATCAACACTGACCCCTGTCAAAAACGTTTCTCCTAATATATGTAGGGGGAGAAAAAGAAATTGGTCTTATAGTGAGGAAGACTATATAATGAACTAACGACACAGAGCAGAGGCTCTGGAGGCAGATGACCTGAGTCTGTTCTTATTCGTGAGTGAGACAAGCTGCTCAACATGTTAGTGCCTTGGTCACTCCTGTCTAAAATTCAAATGATAATAGTTCATAAACTCAGAAGATTGAATAAATGAGTTACTACTACTTATTAAATTACAATAATGCCAGCAAAAGGCAAATGTGCAATAGGTCATTGGCATTATTATTATTCTTAAATAAGTTATTAGAGTCATAAAAATGAAGTTAACTCGTAGAAATCTTTAGCTTTAGGTTTTCACTCATATATCAAGAGGAGAATATTAGTCATATGTTGCTTATTTCTATTTATGCATTGATTTAAAAAATAGTCAATAAGTGCCTAGTGTGTGCCAAGAATTGTGTGAATAAAGTCGTCCCCTGTCCACAGGATACTTTTGGACATAGAAAGTACTGTAGACACCTAAGTATCCCAGGAGATATGAAAGAAGAATGCAGAGGTTACAGTAGATGAGCCAAGGAAAGGGTGGGTAGTTTGATCTGATGAGTGTGACAGAAAAGCTCTAGGAAAGAGGACAATATTCTAAACTCTCCAGTAAGGTAGCTGAAGGTTTGTTCACTAGATAGCCAGGACCCAGGAGACTATAAGACTTCCAGGCAGCAGGAAAAGCTGGCAGAGAGACACAAAGATCTGAAACAGCCTCTGGGCATGATGCGTTCCTTTATTTCTTCGTTCATTCAGCAAATGGTTTTTGAATGCCAGAACTTGCAGATGTTGTACTGAACAAAACAGAAAACATACCCATTTTCGTAAAATTTGTATGTTAGAAAAAGAAAATAAATAAACTAATAAGCATAATATCTCAGGTAGTGATTAATTCTGTTTAAAACAACAAAGCAGAGTATAAGGATAGAGAGGGGCTGGAGAAGCGGAACCTTTTTAGAAAGCCAGTCCATTAATAACATTTGAGTAAAGACCTGGGAGAAGTGAGAAACCAAGTAGGGTCGAATAACTTTTCAAGTAGAAGAAACAGCAAGGGCAAAGACTCTGAGGCAGGAACTAATTTGTTTGAGAAACAGCAAAAAGGCCAGTATGGTTGATACGCAGTGGTTTAGAGGGAGAGAGTTAAGGCCCGAAATCAGAATGAAGGGAGGTGGAAAAAACAACATATGGCCTTTCAGGGCATGGTAAGAACTTTAGATTTTATGTTGACTAGAGGATTTTGAAAAAAGATAAACTTTAAAGTTTTAAAGAAATCTAGATGATGTATGATATGATTGTAGAAGGCAGGAATGGAAACAGGGAAACAAGACGTGGAATTTTCACAGTGATCTACATGACGGATGTTGATGCATAGAACCGGGGTAGTAGCATTTAAAAGTGAGAGTCCATCAGATTCTGAATGTGTTTTGAAGGTAGTATCTACAGAATTGGGTAATTAACCTAGAGAAAGAAAGAAAGAATTCAAAACTGATTCTAAATTTTAGGTCCTGAGCAATGGAAATATGGTATTTCCATTTACTCAGATGATAGGATTGCTACTGAGAAATTAGGTTTCTCTTGACCTGTTAAATTCAGGATGCCTTAGTACATGTCAGTAGGGATGAAGTATGCACTAGTACCTGCAAGATGTTTGATATCACTGGAGCATCAGACTCAATCGAGGCACGGTGATAATATTGAGAAAATATGGGGAATTCCTTCTCTGTTCTCTGCAAGAGATGCCATGTTTGTATAAAAACAAAAACAACAACAACAAAAAACCCTTCAATACTTCCAATGGCAAGACTATCTACATTTCCTTTTCATTTTTCTTTTCCAAAAAAATAATAATTGGAAAAAAATGCTTCATTTTTTACTCTGCTATTGACGTTAGTACAATAAGAAATATCACATATTTTAATATTTATTTTCAAATGTTTTCCTTATAAAAAAATCAACATTTCGTCCAGGTGCGGTAGGTCACACCTGTAATCCCAGCACTTTGGGGGGCCGAGGCGGGCAGATCCATGAGGACAGGAGATCAAGACCATCCTGACCAACATGGTGAAACCCTGTCTCTACTAAAAATACAAAAATTAGCCAGGCATAGTGGTGTTTGCTTATAATTCCAGCAACTTGGGAGGCTGAGGCAGGAGGATCACTTGAACCCAGGAGGCAGAGGTTGCGGTGAGCTGAAATCTCACCACTGCACTCCAGCCTGAGTGACAGAGCAAGACTCCATCTAAAAAAAAATAGTAATAGTAATAATCAACATTTAGATATAATTGCTATTAATTATAAACCCCTATAATTATAATTATAATTTTAAAAAATGATAAACCTCTCTATTAATTATATAGGGGTCTATTATTTTGAATAATATTATTTTATTATTTTGAGTAATATTGATTTAACAAACAGTCATTAATTGCCTACTATGTGCCAAGAATTGTGCTTTGTGGGTGCAGGTGTAAATAAAATCATCCCTGTTGAAGGGTTTATTACTCTGAGTAATAAAATAGGTGGTTTATTAATTTATTATTCTAAGTGATTTACACATGAAAGATAACTCGCATTTTTTATCAAAGATAGTCACAGAAAATCTCAAGATTCTATTTCTTTTTCTTGATAATTGTATGTAAATCTGAGACATACCTTATACATCAGAATTTCAGACACAGTTGTTTGGAAAAAGTATTGATGAAGTGTCTTACTTCGCTAGTCATCAATAATAGAAAAAAGTATAAATTTTGCAACTGCTAAACAGTGTTTTGAGTGAATGAGTATAAATATCATTGACAACTTTATGCAGCTGCTTTCTTTGGTGAATTCTAGCATGAGTTATAGTTTAAAAAACAATGAAGTGGGCTGGGTGTGGTGGCTCATGCCTGTAATCCCAGTATTTTGGGAGGCTGAGGTGGGTGGATCACCTGAGGTCAGGTGTTCCCATCTCTACTAAAAATACAAAAATTAGCCAGGCATGGAGGCGGGTGCCTGTAATCCCAGATACTTGGGAGGCTGAGACAGGAGAATCGCTTGAACCCAGGATGTGGAGTTTACAGTGAGCCAAGACCAAGCCATTGCACTCCAGCCTGGGCAACCAGAGCAAAACTCTGTCCCCCACCCCCAAAATAAATAAAAATAATAATAATAAAAGAAACGAGGTGAACAAAAATGGCAAGTGAGTATAGTGGTGGATATATATAATAAAATATTGCAAATATTCACATTTGAAACATTAGTACATTTGGAAAACTTATAGCATGTAATTGGAATATAATTATGAACAAACATTGAAGAGATGCTTATACTCTAAAAAGAAGTGAAGTTTTTTATGGTTTTGTAAATATGAATTTTATCTTCTTTTGTTGAAAAATTAGCCAATAGTTATAGTTTGTCTTTGACAATTTTTGTTTTACCTATAGATCAGTTTTAAATTTGTCATTTATCTCTGCTCAAACATAATTATAAATAATGTAATACAATTTAAAATATTAATAAAACCATATAAAATACTACATTTCTCCAAATGATATTTTGATAACAGTTCTTATAGCTTCTCTAGTAAATCTGTGTTCAGAAATAAACTAAAACTAGTAGTCCTTAATTATTTCCAGGCTGCCTGTGAATTTAATGCTGGTTCACTGGGAAATAGATTAAAATGTATGCGGCAATACCATTAGCACTTTTGAGAATACCAGACTGCTTATATTTTAAGAAAGTAAAGCATAACAGAAATAAAAGACAGAGAAAGAAGGAAACAAAAATGATCTTTCATTCCTCTTTCTCACTGTGGAAACAATTGTAAAGAATCATGTCTGTAATTTACAAATATTCTTTATACACATTAGATGGTAGCACTTTGAGTATTGGAGTGTTATAAACAAGTAAGTGGTCATTTTATTAAACTCTGAAGAAACCCGACAGTCATCAGTGGGTGAAGACTGCTAACTGTTTCTTTGTACTCATTCTCTTTGTTTTCCTCTCTGTAGTGAAACTCTTGAATTTTTGCTGGGCATATGTTGATCCAATGAGGGGCTGTATTTTCTAATCTGACTTGTAGGCAGATGTGGCCTTTGTGTGTATGTTTAGGCTGATAATGTCAGGAAAAAATGTTGTGAGCAACTTCAATGTGTTACCAGTTTAAAAACAAAGCTGTTCTCACTGGATTGCTCTTTTCCCTTCCCACTGCTTGAAGAATGGCAAGGCCCAAAGCAACACTGGAAATCTGGTAGTGAAGATGGCACAATTGTTCCCTCAGACAGGCTTGCTCAATTTAGACTATTATATTAGAGTGAAATATCTTTCTGTCATATGTGAGCACAGTATTCTAGAATCTCCTTGTTACAACAGCTTAACTTATGTTCAACCTAACAGAGTATTCAAGTGTTATTAATAGTGGAGAAAAATCTTTACAAATATTGGCCAGGCATGGTGGCTTACACCTGTAATCTCATTACTTTGGGAACCCAAGGCAGGCGGATCTCTTGAGGCCAGGAGTTCAAGACCAGCCTGGCCAACATAGCAAAACCCTGGCTCTATTAAAAAATACAAAAATTAGTTTAGTGTGGTGATGCACGCCTATAATCCCAGCTACTCTAGAGACTGAGGCAGGAGAATCACTTGAACCCGGGAGGTGGAGGTTGTAAAGGACAAGATCATGCCACTGTACTCTAGCCTGCACAACAGAGCAAGACTCTGTCTCAAAATAAAAATAAATAAATGAATGAATAAAAACTTTACAAATATTTAGTGTACATGGTATAAAATAATACAAATATCTTGAAAGTTGCTGACTCCCTGTTTGCATAATGCTAAAGCTTTGTCTACATTGCAAGTATAGGTTGCCTTAAAAGAAGGTCAAAAATGAAAAGGAAAGAAAAAATGAAAATATGGAGGAAATAGAGTCTAATTAGAAAAAAAAAAAAACAAAAAACAAAGAGCTAAAGGATATGTAATTTTGAAACTTCAGCAATAAGAGAAGATAATATAAAATTGTTATGTGACCAGAAATAGTTCAAATAAAACTTATTTTAACAAAAAATATTTCATATACACCTAAGATCCTTTATCATCTTTTCCCCAATATAAGCAGAAAATTACTCCTGTGTAATCCAGAGGGGGGAAAAACCCACTGTACCTCAACAAATGAGCAAACTTATAGCTATTAAAGAAACCTATGCTGAATGTGCATGAAAGCAGGCATAAGTCAAACTGATTTTCAGAAATAAATGTCCATTACTTTGAAAATGTCTTTTTATGTTATTGAATATCTGAATACTATTTTATTTTTTACTGCATGTTTGAAATAGTGATGTGTTCAAGTAAACTGACAAGCTTCCATGAGCTCTTCATAGGTTTTCAAATTTTAAATAAACTTGAAATTATTAATTTCACCTATAAGTAAACAGTCTGAATAAGAAATCCAGAGGAGTTTCAGTCTATAAGATTCCCATCAGCCAAGTATTGAACCATTGCCTATTTAAAATGTGATGTAAAGATGAGATCTTGGGACTCTACCATCCTCTTCTCTGTGCACATTTTCTAATGCTAAAGCCAAATTTTTAAAAATCCTACTTTCTTTTCATCATATAATTTTTCATGAATAATGGCAAAAATCACAGTTCTGAGTTTCTTTTTTATTTTTCTTGCAGAAAATTCATAAAACAAAACCAGATTGCTTTAAAGAACCCATGATCAGTTTTTAGAAGAGAAGTGAAAAATCTCTAGTTTGGCTACCATAATAATTATTGGCAGCCACTAAATTCTATATGCAACATGAGGCGTAAATTAGCTGATAATCAACATATGTGTTGCCACAAGGTAGCAAATACTAAACTTGCAGGAAAAAAACAGAAAAGGAAATAAATTAATGCATGATGACAAAAAGATAACATGTTTAGTTATATGTTGATTGGGTTTTGCCAGGTCACTTGTTTTAGCCCTCAGTGATAGTTGTTAACATTTTTATGAAAAAGAGCCATTTTATGATGTCTTCATTTTATTTATAGGTAAACCTCTGAATTTTAGCAAGAAAAAAAGAAAATAGCAACAAATGCAAATAGGGCTACATTTTTCTGAGAGCATAAAAGTAATGTAAGTCAACCTGTCAACATAGATTCAGAGCCAAAATGGAAAAAAAAGAGTAAAATGCCTTATGTGATTTGTTCCACTGTCCAATTTTACTGAAGACTACAGTTCCACAATTAGAAGCTGATGACAGCTAACCATATTTAACTTGAATGTGTAGGTTATTCTAACAAATTTGTGGGAAAAAAACACTGATGGAGATTTTCACATTTCACAGAGTACAATGCTCAAGTACTAAAGTTTCAGAGTTATTAAAGAAAAACTGGATAGAAAAATATAAAACATTGAATAATATCTATCCTTCATACATAAATATAATGTTAACAGCCCACTGCCAATACAGCATACACCACTAAATTTCTTTCAATTGGCGATGATGGATTTACATTCATAAATTCACAACTCACTTATTCTTCAGTGATCAGCCACACACAAGATACCTGATGGGAACTGTGGTCATGGAAGAGGAAAATGCATGGGAATTCATGAAACCCAATTACATCACTTACAGTTACTAGTATGATAAAGAAACCAACTAGAGACTAAAAAGGAGAGAGAAAAAGAGAAAAGAAAAAAAGCATTAATGGAAAAGACCACAAGAAATGAATTTTAACTAATAATCACTGACTTTTCTATATTTACAGGTTGTAAATAAATTTTATATTCATTTTCTTATTCAAAACTTAATGTTCTTCTCAGCAAGTAGGGTTTATAATCATACTCATAGATATGAAATTATCACAAAGAGGAGTGATGTAGTGAAAAGTCAGATTCAGGAGATAGAACTACCTGGTGGCTAAGGCCTAGGCTCTGGTCCAAATTCAAGTCCAAGGTTGACCTTGAAAGAAGCTTTATGACCTTCCTTAAAGAATTTAAGGTCTTTGAACCTAAGTGTCTTTATCTATCAAATAGCATCTGCCTGATGATAATGTTGAGAAAATTACATAACATAATCACATAAAATGCCTAGTATTATGCCTAGCATTAATAAATGTTAATCTTGTTTTTTTGTTAGTTTTATTATCATTCCAAGTGTTCATGGCTATTTCAGTGCCTCCTGCTTGAGATTGTAATCAGGGTATATATCTTAAATAAGAATATTTTACATAAAATAACAATAATACAGAATTCCAGAAAAATGAAATTCAGCTATAAATATTCTTATTCATTGAAGTCAAAGAGGTGGGTTCTGACTCTGGCTTTGCCACTTTTCACTGTGATATTGGGCCCATCAGTTAACTTCATTGAGTCTACATTTCTGCATTTGTTATATTGGTTGATAAAATGTGCTCTGCTGCACTTACTGAGTTACAAGGATCAAATGCTAAAGGACATTGGAAACTAGAAAGCATGGCACAAGTGTAAAGTATTTTTAGTACTTAGGGAATAATTGTTGGTGAAGTCTATTATCACTATGAAGCTCCTCTGGCTTCTCCACCATCTGGTATTACCTCGCCAATCTTCAACTGAATTATGGCTTAACAACAATTTCAAAAATAGGCAAAAGAACATGACTTTCACACTTGACACTTTGTGTTTGCAACCATTTTCCTCTCAAGGTGATATTATCAAAATTAGAGACACCATTAGTTAATTACCAAGCAAAATACTGATGTATCTAATTTGCTCTATCATATTCAGTGTGATGGTAGCAGTCAAAGTGAGGATACAAAATGGAAACTTTTAGCCAGCACATGTGTTTCATTGTGTTTTGGGTTATAAAATCCTGATCTCTGATTTTTTAAGTAATTTCTCTTTTGACTCTTCTCAGCAAAAGTATGTTTGAATATGTGCTAAAGTGTAAAATGATACAGCTTTGGAGGGATTGTGATTAATTCCACCCTGCCTTGTGATTTGTTAGCAAATATGTCAACTCCATTTTGATTTGGACCTTTTCAATTTATAAGAGCTAAAAATATATGGTTTGGATTTCTAGTCACTGCATGAGAAATTAGGACTTCAATGAGGGAAAAAGCAACGTTGCTAATAGATTGTGTTTGTTTGGAATATTTACTCAAGAGTAGAGAAGCAACATAAAACATAACATCATTTAATGGATATTTATTTTACATCATCTCTGTAACACATACTCTTTAGATATTATGAATAAAGGAGTGAACAAAATGACGATTGATTTCCCTATTAGGTTTACATTCTCAATGTATTATGCAAGGTACAGAAAAGACAGATAAAAATATTGTCATGGTTATAAATGGACATGACTGAAACCTTTAAACTCTCTATGTGTGAGTTTTCTCAGGGATGTTTATTAAATGCTGTTTGTAAAAGGTGAATGAAACCATTGAGTTTATTTAAAGATCACTGAAGGAAATATTTCTGTTGATCTCTTAAAGCAGATAAAACTAAAACACTTTCAGTAAATTTGGAATTCAGGAGTACACCACATGGATGATTCTTAGTTCCTTTATCATTGGTGAATAACCATTACTTTTATGTCAGAATAAAGTATCCTCAGCTTCTACACCATGTTCTGCAGTTTGCTCCGGGGCCCCACTCTGTCTCTAAATTCTACTGGCATTCTAGTGTGTGTTGTAGGGGAAGGAGTCACACTTGATAAAGATCTCTGAAACTGCTGAATTCTTGATCCTGATCTTCTACTCACTGTCGGTTTGCTCTACTCTGGACCACACCCAGAATCTTTTATTCACACATACCTGCCTTACTCAATTATGCTCTGCATTTACCCCCAGGATTCCTGACTTAAAATACATTATTCCTGACACTTTTTCACACAAACTATTTTAACTTTATCCAAACTCTTTTTATTTAGGAACCTCCAGGCCCACTCAGGGACATCATTCTCTTCAGAAATAAGAAAGTAAATAAATAAATACATAAATAAGAGTCAATCAAGGAATCTGCTTCCAGAAAGAGCCAGGATTGTTGCTTGTCCTCCTGTAGGAAAAAAAAAAAAAAATTATGTGCAATATATCCACACATACAGATTCACATACACATGTACATATACATACACATACATAAACATATGCATATACTTCTTAGTAGAAAATAACCCATTTTCATCTACTTAGATTATTGTCTTCATTTCTATTCAGTTGCTAGGTCCCAGGACATAGCTATAAGTTCTTTCTTCACTACTATTTTTCAGTTGATTAAGTAAACTGGTATTAAACTTAGATTAATCAACTAAGAAATCAGAAATATACTATGTCAGAGGATTGTTGGGAGAATTAAATGAGCTGATATATATGAAACGTAGATGTTGTATTTATTTGTAATCACTCCTCTTGAGGAAGGTATATTTCTCTTTGAGGATCTCTGAATTCTTACTTACCTCTGCCCTATGTTTGGTCCTGCTCTTCTGGGAACCTGTTTCTTCACTCTAAACTTTGGATGCGCTAGGTCCTTTTAGCCCTCCTGCCTTCAATGCTTTCTTTATTTTAAATTTAATAAATTTAGTTAGTGCAATTTTAGATTTACAGTTAGTGCAATTTTAGATTTACAGGACAGATAGTACAGAAAATTTGTATATACTTTCCCACTTTTCACTCTCCCCTCACTCCCTGACAGTTTCCTCTATTATTAACACTTTCCATTAGTGGAGCATATGTGTTGCAATTGATGAACCAATACTGACTGATAACTTATTATTAGCTAGAGTCCATAGTATATATCAAGGTTTTCTCTTACTGTTGTACAGTTCTATGAATTTTGACCAATGCATAATGTTATTTATCTACCATATGGTATCAGACAGAATAGTTTGACCTGTTCACCCATTTCTTTACTACCCTTGAACCCTGGAAACTGCTCATCTTTTTATTTTCTCTATAGATTTTTTTTTTCCCAGAACATCATCTAGTTGGAGTAATAGAGTATACACTCATTACTGACTTCTTTCACTAATAAATACACTTAAATTTTGTCCATGTCTTTTTGTGGATTAGTAGCTTATTTCTTTTTAGCACTGAATAATATTTTATTATATGGATGCATCAGAGTTTGTTTTTCTATTTGACTATTTAAGGACATCTTGGTAGATTCCAATTTTTGGACATTATGAATAAAGTTTCTATAAATACTAACGTGCAAGGTTTTGAGTGGACATAAATATTCAACTCATTTGGGTGAATACCCAAAACAAGATTGTTGGATTATTTGGCAAAAGTAGATTTTAGCCTTGTAAACACTTGTCAAAATCCCTCACAAGGTTACTAGAGCAATTTTATTTCCACCAGGAATAAGTTAAGAGTTGCAACGGGGTTTTCATTTCAAAATGTGCCTAGTGGTATCACACTGTTGTTTGAATTTTTCCGTTCTCTAATATTGAGCACCTTTTCATGTGATTATTTTATGTCTCTGTATCTTCTCTGGTGAGATTTCTGTTCAGATATTTTGACCATTTTAAAATTGGATTGTTTGTTTTCTTATTAAGTCTTATGAATTATTTGTATATTTGGATATAAGTCCTCTATTAGATATTTGTTTTGCAAATATTTTCCCTCAGCTTGAGCCTTGTCTTTTCATTTTCTTAATGGAGTCTTTTAAGATCAGATGTTTTAAATCCTAATAAAATCCAACTTATTATTTTCTCTCACAGATCATGCTTTTGGTGTTATATGCCTGAAACTCATTGCCAGTTTCAAGATCACTTAGATTTTGTCTTATATTTTACATTTTTGTATTTTTTTCTGTGTCTATTTATTCACTCATAACAATTTATTTTATTTTATTTAATGGAAGGGCCAGAGATTTATTTGAGGAGCCATATCATGCAGCACAGGGCATTCAGTAATGTCCTTTCCATTCCATACCCTGCTGCTCTTCTCCTGTGACTGTTAGGAGTAATAATTATAATTCATTAAATGACATTTCTAGACTAATTAGACATTGAGCTTTGTTCTTCAGGATTGTGTTGGCTATTCTGGGTCTTTCGTTTTTTAATATAAGCTTTAGAATACATTTTTCCATATCCGCAAAATTACCTGCTTAAATTTTTACTGGGATAGTGTTGACTCTATAGATCAAGTTGGAGGAAATGACATCTTAAAAATGAGTGTTCCTGTCCATGAACATGGACTATCTCTCCATTTATGTAGATTCTTTGATTTCTTTCAACAGACTTTTGTATTTTTTCTTATATAGATCTTGTACATCTTTATTAAATTGATATCTACTAACAATTTGCGTGATTACACGCACATTGTTTTGCATGTTCGAATTAACTGCATTGCATTTTTAACCTCAAATATCAATTGTTTATTTGGTAGTATATACGAAGGCAATAAGCATCCATGTATATTCATCTTGTATCCTGGCACTTTGTTATAACAATTGATTAGTTATAGGAGTTTTATGGTCAATTATTTGGGAATTTTTGTATAAACAATCATGTCACTTGTGAATAAAAATAGTTTTAGTTCTTCTTTTCCAATCTGCATATTTTTATTCCTTTTTATGCCTTATTGCTTTAAGTAGGGCCTCCAGTACAATATTCAATAAGAGCATAAGAGAAAATGCCTTTGTCTTTTTCTCAGTTTTAGAGGGAAAGCATCATTTTTTCCTCACCATTAGCTATAATGCTAGTTGTAGGGTTTTTTTGTAGATGATCTTTATCAATTTAAGCAAGTTCTATTTTTTTTTCTTTATTTTTATTTATTTATTTATTTTTTGAGACAGTGTCTCGCTCTGTCGCCCGGGCTGGAGTGCACTGGCATGATCTCGGCTCACTGTTGTAGCCTCCGCCTTCTAAATTCAAGCGATTCTCCTGCCTCACCCTTCCGGGTAGTTGGGACTGCAGGCATACACCACCACACTCGGCTAATTTTTGCATTTTCAGTAGAGACGGGGTTTCACCATGTTGACCAGGAGGGTCTTGATCTCCTGACTTCGTGATCCGCTGGCCTTGGTCTCTCAAAGTTGCTGGGAGCTTTGATCATAAATGGATGTTGGATTTGTCAAATGATTCTTTTTCTGCATGTATTGATATTGTATGATTGATTCTTCGTCCTGTTGACATGATAGATTAACTGATTTTCAAATGTTGAATCAGGTTTTTTTGAAAATTTCTGCGACAAATCACACTTGACTATACTTGTAATTCAATTAATGACAAAATGTTAATTTTGCATGTATGTTCATAAGAGATATTTACTTATAGTATTTCTTTCTTGTACTTTTTATAATTTGTGTATTAATTTAATGCTGGTGTCATAAAATGAGTTAGGAAGTATTCTCTTTGTTTCTATTTTCTGGAATTGAGTGTATAGAATTTGTATAATTTCTTTCTTAAATGTTTGTCAGATTTGCAGGTGAAGCCATCTGGCTCTGATGCTTTCTGCTTTGGAAGATTATTATTTGATTATTTTTTTAAAATAGATATTGCAATATTAAGAGAGTCTATTTCTCCTTGTTTAAATTTTAATACATTGTTCTTGTAAAAATTGGTCATTTTTACATAAGTTAAGTGATTTGTGGACATAGGGTACTTTGTTTCTTTATTATTCTTTTAATGTTTATGAGATCAGTAATGAAGTTCCTTCTCTATTCCTGATATTAGTTATTTATATCTTTTCTCCTTCTCTTTTTATCTTGGTTAACCTTGCTAGAAATTTACTAATCTTACTGATCATCTCAAAGAACAAACTCTTGGCTTTATTGATATTCTCTATGAGTTTTCTATTTTCATTTTCATTAATGTCTGCTCTAATTTTTATTTATTTAATTCTGCCTAAATTTACATTGATTTTATTTCCTTAGTTTCCTAAAAGGAGCATTTAGGCCATTGATTTTTAGATCTTTCTTCTTTTCTAATATATGTAGTTAGTTATTTAAATTTCTAACTAGCATTGCATTTGCTGCATCTCATAAGTTATTATAAGTTGCATTTGGTGTTCGTTCATTCAGTTAAAATATTTTTAATTTATTTTGAGACTTCATTCTTGATCCACATATTATTTAGAAATGTGGTATTTAATCACTAAGTATTTTGAAGTTTTCCAGCAATCTGTCTGTTATCCATTTCCAGTTTAATTTTATTATGGTCTGAGGACATACTTTGCATTATTTCTTTTCTTTTAAATTTGTTAGCTCAGAATGTGGTCTATCTTAGTGAATATTCCATATGAGAACAATGTGTATTTTGCTGCTGTTCAAAGAAGTATTCTGTAGATGTTAATTAGATCCAGTCAATGTATAATGTTGTTCAGTTAAACTATGTCCTTACTGATTCTTGTCAATTATTGATAGAGTTATGTTGAAGTCTCCAACTGTAATAATGGATTTCTGTCTTTCTCTTAGTAGTTAGATCACTTTTGCCTCATATATTTTGATGCTCTATTGTTACGTGCATACACATTAAGAATTTTAATGGATTTTGGATAACCCACTTATCATTATGTAATGCTTTTCTAATCCCTTGTAAATGTTTTTGCTCTGAAGTCACCTTTGTCTGAGATTAATACAGTTTCTCTAGCTTTCTTTTGATTTGTAATAGCATATCAAATATTTTTTCCATTCATTTATTTTAAATCTGTGTCTATGTTTAAAGTGGATTTCTTATAGACATCCTATGGTTGTGTTTTTAAAAGTAATTATCTTGCTGGTCTCTGTATTTTGTTGGTATATTTAGATTGGCATTTTTCTGGCATATGTAAATAATCACTTTAAATGGATAATGACATTTAAAGTATTTATTGATATAGGTATATTGATACCTAATGTATTTGTTATTGTTTTCACTTTATTGCCTTCATTCTTAAAAAAGAATCTTCCCCTCTTTGTCTATCTTCTCTGGCTTTATATCATTACATTGTATCTCCTCTTTTTGCATCAATTACACTTTTAAAAATTGTAAGTGTTTGCTCTAGAATTTGTGGTATATTTCTACAACTAATTTCAAACAATACTATACAACTTCACAAATAGTGCAGGAACCATATACCAAGGTAGTCTCATTTCTTCTCTCTTATTCCTAATAATATTGTTGGTATTCATTTTACTAAATACACTGCAACTGTTATTATTTTGGACTGTGATCTATTAACTCAATACAAAATAAGAAAAATAGAAGGTTTTATTTCACCTTTATTTATTTATTTTCAAATGTTGTTTCCTTCTTTATGTAGAACCAAGTTTCTGACCTCTATTATTTTCTTCCTATATTAGTTCATTCTTGCATTGTTATAAAAAATACCTGAGACTGGGTAATGTATAAGAAAATAGGTTTAATTGGCTTATAGCTTTGCAAGATGTACAGGAAGCATAATGTCATTTGCTTTTGGGGAGGCCTCAGGAAGCTTCCAGTCATGGTGGAAGGCAAAGGGGTAGCAGGCATATCACATGGCAAGAACAGAAGCAAGAATGAGAGAGAGAGGAGGCAGAGGTGCCACACCTTGTAAATGACCAGATTTCACAAAAACTTACTCACTATCCTGAAAACAGCACCAAGCCCTGAGGGATCTGTCACTAACACTCAAACACCTCCAACCAGGATCTCTCCTCTTCAAACACCAGGGAGGTGTTTGGGTCATTATATTCCCCACCTTAAGCATTTAGGATTCTAATTCGACATGAAATTTGGGTGGGGACAAATATCCAAACTATATCATCTTCTCTCTGAAAAACTTATTTTAACATTTCTTACAAGTCAAGTCTAACAATATGTTCCTTCAGTTTCTGTCTGAGAAAGTCTTTATTGTTTCTTCAATTCTGAAGGATAAATTTTCTGAATTCAGACTTCTAGGTTGACTTTTTCCTTTTAATACTTTAAATATTTCATTCCACTTCCTTTTCATTTGCACAGTTTGTAAGCAGAAATCCCATGTGATTCTTATCTTCTTTCTCTATAAGTAATATTTTATCTTTTTCTGTTTTTTTTTGTTTGCTTGGTTTTTTTTTTTTTTTTTTTTTTTTTTTTTTCAGTTGGGATATGATATGCCTACGAGCTGATTTTTGAAATTTATCATGCTTTTTTCTTTCTGGGTATCCTTGGTCTGGCTGTCATTAATTTTAGAAAATACTCAGTCATTATTACTTCAGTATTTTTCTGCATTTTTTTTCTTTTTTCATCTGACACTGTCATTATGTATATGATGCACCTTTTGTAATCACCCCACAGGTTTTGACTATTTGCTCGTTTATATTTTTTTTCTCTTTGAATTTTGTCTTGGAAGGTTTTTATTAACATACTTTTAAACTCACTTATCCTTTTCTAGACTAAGTCCAGTTCAGCAGTGAGCACATCAAAGGCATTCTTCACTTCTGTTACAAGTGTTTTTCATTTTTAGCAATTCTTTTTGATTCTATCTTAGTTTCAATGTCTGTTCATGGATTATCCATCTGTTCTTGGTGTTTATGCACTTTTTCCCCATAAGAGCCCTGAGCATGTTAATTATTGTTATCTTAAATACCCTGTATGATGACGCCAAAATTATCTACCATATTTGAGTATGTTTAAAATGCTTTCTTTGTCTCTTCACATTATGTCTTTTTTCCTATTTTTCTTAACCATGACTAGTTATGTTTTGTCCAAAGCTAAACACGATGTATCAGGTAGTACAAACTGACATAAATAGGTATTTGGTGTGCAATTTTTATGTTTATCTTGTATATTAATCTGCTAGGGACCCCATAACAATATGCTGTAGACTGAGTAGCTTCAGCAACAGAAACCAACGATTTTTCTTGGAGTAATAGAGGCTAGACATCCAAGATCAAGGTGTTGACAAGTTTGGTTTCTTCAGAGACCTCCCTTTTTGTCTTGCAGATAGCTACCTTCTTACTGAGTCCTTATGTGGTCCTTCCTCTCTGAGTGCACATCCGGGGAGTCTCCCCCTCTTCATATAAGGGCACCAGTCATATTGGAATAGGGGTCCAGCTTTGTGTCCTCATTTAACGTTAATAACCTACATAGGCCCTTTCACCAAACACAGTCACATTGGGAGTGACACAATTCAGTCCATAACTGGCAGCTAGGGGTTAGGCTCTGTTAAATATTTCCTGTATCTGTAGGTGTTAGAGACTTCAGTTTCCCTGGTTCCTTGTATTTTTCACCGCTGTCATCTCTGGGTTTCCCTGGGAATCTTTTCTTAAATGGAGTCTGTGTTACACAGCACTCTCAGTTGTAATACACTCTTGTCATCCTGGAGACATCTTGTGGTAGCAAGGTAAGTACAAAAAGTGCTCTTATGATTAAAGCTCTATTTGTTTTCCTGCTTGCTTGTTATTTTGGAGGACCAGGGTATTTGAGCCGTGACCTTCAAAAGCGTTCCTGGCCCTTTCGTTTTTATCTCCTTGTGTGAAGTGTAGAGGGGCTACAGCTGGCTATTTGCCCTTTCCCATTTCATACAAGGGTTTGCTAAACAGTTCCTTTTGTGGGCTGACCTTTACAGAGAACAGAAGAATGGAATGGAGAGCATAGCATAGAGAGCTCTGGGCTTATTTTAAAAGAGTTGCTTTTCACCTCTTACTGTCAGAAATATAAGTGAATTTACCTTAGACTTTCACAGTAAAGACCTGGTGGGGCTCCTAGAGGTAAAACTCTTGAAAGCATGGGGTTGGGGAGAAAACTAAGATATGCCTCTCCCCTGTTGATTTTAGCTCTCAAACTAAGGCTGAACTGCCGGAAATTCATCAGTTTGGTGTTCCTACTGACCCTGGCTTCAGGACTTGCTTCTGCTCTCAGTAAGCTATGATTCTCTGCCATTCTGCCCCTTTCTTCAGTTTTCTGGGAAGCAGTTTGCACGATGACTTCAATTTCATGATTATTCTAAGAGTAATTTTGTTTCTTAGTTTATTTAACTTATTCTCTTTCTGTGAGAATGGAAGGGGGACTTCAAACTCTTTACTTGTTGGAATGAAAATGTAAGTGTGGAAATACTTGGTTTTTGTTTGTTTGTTTGCTTTGTTTTGTTTTTGTTTTTGCTTTTTTTTTTTTTTTTTTTGAGAGATAGGGTCTTGCTCTGTTGCCCAGGCTAGAGTGCAGTGGCATGGTCATGGTGACTCACTGCAGGCTGGACATCCTCAGCTCAACTGATCCTCTCGTCAACCTCCTAAGCAGCTGGAACTACAGCGCGTGCCACCATGCCTGGCTAGTTTTCAATTTTTTGTGGACATGGAGTACCACTATGTTGCTTAGGCTGGTCTCAAACTCCTGGCCTTAACAATCCCACTTTGGCCTCTCAAAGTGTTGGAATTACACGTGTGAGCCACCACACCTGTCCTCAAACACATTTCGTTACCTCCAGAAATTTTCCTACAGTCTAAATTTAATGACTCTCTCATTTTCTATCACAATTTGGCTGCATACTCTCCCATTATCACAAAGCCATATTCTATTTTTCTAAAATGAATGATAAGCACATGATCCAAAAATTGGTATGAAAGCTAATGCTTGATAATAGTGTAATGCATGGGCTTTCTGAGAGGTATTTAATGAGACATTTAGGAATGATACCAGCAGACAGAGACAGACAATATAAATTTCCTTAATACAAGCAAAGAACATGATTTATTAGAGACACCAGCCTCCCAGAGCAGAAGACAGACATTTCCTCAGTTACAGGGTCTCCCTAGCAAACAAAGCAATACAGGTGTTCCACTGCTAATGATATCATCTGATGAAATCAGTTATGATGTCTTGCTTCATAGTTTATGCTTTTATCTGTTTTAATATAATGATTTTGTATGCAAATGAACACTGTGAAAAGATAGCAGGGAATAGAAAGTGGCATTCCATTAGGAGATTATCTTACAAAAAAAGTCACGAGGAACCTGGAAATAGTGATGGTAATAGTCTTTGAAACTTTTCTTTTTTACAGTGTACAATATTTTCCTTATATTATTCTTATTGTTTCCTCTAAGCATTCTTTAGTGAAGACTGGACATAAATTACTAGTCTTATGTGGAGATGAGGAACTGAAGTACATGTTGCCAAGGGATTTACTCAGGTCTTCAAATTAGCAATCCAAATCAAAAACTTGCACAGAAGGCCCGGTGTATGTCTGTCAATCTCTGATGGATTGTGTAGCCTCTGAATGTAGAAAAGAAAAGGAAAAGGAAATAAAAAGAAGGAAAGGAAAAGGAAGGGAGGGAAGAAAGAAAATAGGGAAACAAAGAAAGAGATAAAGAGAAAAAATGAGCTAATTATATTATTAAATGTTCCAAATGCTGAACATTATTCCATGTTCCAGCTGCTGAAAGGATTCTGAGGCCAATAGCACAACTGAAAACTGCTGTTGCAGTGTTCATTTTCATTTTAGTTCAGCAGGATAGGTTCATTCTGTTTCTGGTTATCTACTGAAGCTTTGCAAGTATAGGTATTTCATATAGGCTTTAAATAAATATGACTTGTAATAACTAATTTTTCTATATATGCTTTAAAGATTACTAGTGAAGCAAAGCATTTAACACAGTATGTGATGTTAATGTTATAGATGCGATTTAGTATTTCCCTGAAGTAAATCACTGAGGGTGATTTCCACCCAAAATTCTTGACAATTCTGGGATGCATAATGGCAATTCAGATTGAACATCAGTTAAAAGAGTCTTGCGTTATACTCTTACTAAAATAAACCTTAGATGGCACAACCTAAGTAATAAAAATCTAGGTTTAGAGTAACTATCAGATTAATGGCTTATGAATGTTAAAACTTCTCTTCAGAATGAATATAGAAAAAGTAGACAGAATGTTGGCCTTTATCTTTGACAAGAGATCTTATATATTACCTTCCATTATTAACATTTAAAATACTTATGTTCTCCTATTTTTAAACTAGATACTATAATGCAAACACCTGTACTTTTGAACAGCTATATTGTAGGGCTTAAAAATATTTATCACATTCTTAGTACATCAGATGAGGATGCTATGTGATGTTTACAATTTTTAAATAACACCATGTACTAAAGCTCTGGCCATTTGCTTGATTCCAAGTGTCTTTGTAAATCTACATGAAATATAAGATCACATGCCATCCTTATCGTGTATCAGATGTGGAGAAAATACTGCACACTGAGGAAATACTGCTCTCCACTTCCTATACTTACAAATAAAAGTTTTCAGGAGCACAGCAAACATTCCTTCATGTATGTATCATTTGTAGCTGCTGTTCCTCTACAAAGCAGAGTGGAATAGTGGTGATAGAGATGATATGGAGCTCAAAGCCTGAACTTTTTACTATTTGACCATTTACAGAAAAGGTTCCCAGCCTAAGTCTTATGTTTTCACTACTATTTACCATTTCCGACCTTTGTTCAAGGTTTTCATTGTATTTAAAATATTTTCATCCTTCAAGAAAAGCAAATACATAAACGAACCTCCTGAAATAGAAAGCAAAGCATGGTACTTTCTCCTTTGTGTTGTTTTCTACTATACACATGACTAATGATTCAATAGTTCACTTTTTGAGCACTCCTTCTATGTTAGAGTCCATGATAGGTACGTTACATATATTCTTTTTTATCCTCAAGCTAGAATGAGATAAGCAGAAAACAAAATCTACTTTCATGTGGTAAAGTAGTAAAAAATAATATAGGCCCACCTAGAAAAATATTTTTTCTCTTTATAGAAGACAATAAGAACATATTTATATATGTCTTCTATTTTATATGTGCAAGCATTATTCATATATATATATATAGATAGATATAGATATATAGAATTGCAATGCTCCAATTCTTGCCTAGATATGGTTTTGTACCCTTATTTCAGTACTCTACAGGGCATTAACGTTAACCTGTTTCCCAAAGCCAGAAGTACAGGTTATTATTTTAACTGCATTTCCCAAACACCTCTCATATCATATTATCTTTCATGTCTTATTAATTTTATCTTTTAAAGCTTTTTTCCCCCCCACTTCAACTACTGCCATTGCTCAGATGCTAGGGAAGGCTTATGGATTTCCATAGCATTTGTTGTTGGTCGTGGTGGTGTTTGATCTAGTCTTATTCTCCCATCAATACTATGGGTACAGCAACCACTTCCCTTTTGGGAGATGTTCTCTTTCTCTCTCCTCTTATTTTCACGCTTTGAAGTTCATTTGAGAGCTGCTATCTTCCTACATAACTTTGTCTTCCTGGCCTCAGTAATTGGACGAGAAATGAGAAAAGGACCCAATCTGAAGCTATCACAGTGTGCTAAATCCTTACTCATCACAGGAGCTTGAAGAGTGGTCATGGAACAATGTAAGATTCTTTCTTTTTAACTTTCTGACCTGACTTGAGTTATTCCCAACTGGCAAAGTTAGCGAGACACTGGACAAGACTCTGTTGTCAACATTGATTCCGGCCTTTTGAAAAAAGGTCTGCAGTAAGACCACCTGAAGCTTGCCTGTAGAGACTAGCAGAAGTAATGCATTTGATTATCTAAGTTCCCTCCCACATCAGCCCTGCCTTATTTCTTCTTTTCTCGAAGTTTGATTATAAGGGTGTAAAATATTCCCATCATTTGCTTAAACTATCTCAAATTTTAAATAGTTTTTCATAATAGAAAATAAGGGAAGAGAACTAGCTTCTATTCAAATTTGGTTTGTATAACTTGCACCTGAAAGGATTCAAATTTATATTTTCTTCATTATTGCTCTGAATTTGCATAAATCCACCCTAAATGTTGTTGTTAAGGTTTTCTATCTGATTTCCTATTGAAATATTCAATGCTGCATTAAAATTGTCAGATAAAGTTATATTCTGTGGTTTATAGACTTTCCAATATTTCACCTTATTTTCAGCCACTTTTGCCTGAACATTTTACAGGTTGTAGTTTCCAAAATACATTATGCTATTTTATACCAGTTTTTCTAAATTAAAATACCTTTTTTTTTTTTTTTACCTTCTTAAAACTAATTCCTACTCATCCTCCAAAACTCAGTTCAGTGTCCACTTCTCTAGGAAGATTCTCATGACCTTCCCTATTTTAAGTCGCGCTACATACCTCCTAATATGTGTATGTATTCCATAGGAAACTGTACATATATGTACATATATGCATATATGCTGGCTGCATCAGTTAGAATGCCACTTAATTCTAGTATCTCCCCATGACTTATTCATCTTCGGCATGATAGCCTGAACTTGAGACTGAGATGACATTTATTCTGCTTATTGAAGTAAACTGAGTGTGTGTAAGTGTCCCCAAGGATACTGTTCTAAAATTCAGCTTCTGATGTTTCATTTTTTTACATGCTGGTTTAGTAGGTGCGGGTTGGAATTCAAGAATAGATATTTTCTACAAGTACGATAAAGTACTTGTTCTGAAGGTTATTATTTACAATATTAAAAAGAGAATGATAAAATAGATCATGCAACTGAAATCTTCTCTTAACCATCAAACTGGGCCACATTATGACACAAAATAAGGAACAGAACCACTTTTAATTGGAAATCATGCTATGTAAATTTACCAGGCTAAATTACATCTTTCACTGTAGAATATGTTTCTGATATTAAAAGTTGTTCATTATATGAGTTCAAATTGTTTTATTACATTTATGAAAATCTAAGCACATAGATGTATCAAAAAAGTAATTTAGAAAAATCCCAAAGTGAGAGTATTGACATTGATAACTTGAGTAAATATATCTTTTCTCACATAACATCAAGATATTTCATTAACCAATTAACCGTTTTCTTGGGAAAAATAAGTTTTTTGACTTATATGTGTATCTATTTAACATATCTAAACAGCAAATTATACTTTTGGTGAAGATATATGGAACTTGCTAAAATATAAATTTTATTTCTCAGAAGTTCATAAAGTTCAAATTCAAGAGGGAAGTGATACATATACAGAAGATTAACTTAATTAACCTGTCCAAGCACGAAGTCTTGTTAAACCTTGACATAAAAGTAAATCAATGAACAAGTAGAACACAGAGGATGTTTAGGACAGATAACTTACTCCATATACCGTAATGGTGAATCCATGTCATTATAAATTTGTCTAAATCCATACAATGTATAACAACAAAAGTGAATCCTAATGTAAAGTATGAACTTTGGGTGATCATGCTTCATCAGTATAGGTTCGTCAATAATAGTAAAGATAACGATCTGGTGAAGGATGTTGACGATGGAGAGTTTATGCATTTGTGGGGGCCAGGAATGTATAGGAAACTCTGTACCTTCCACTCAATTTTCTGTTAACCTAAAACTGCTCTAAAAATAAAGTCTACTAAAAAAAAAAAAAAAAGAAACAGATTTTTTGGCTTTTTTATTTCTGTAATAATGCTATTATACTCAACCCAAAAAACAGGGTACATATTTGGTTTAAGAAGGACTTGGTGATAAGTACACTGCATGTAGTCAAAACTTAGTTCGTGGTAGTAAATTAACTTTTAAAAATCTTAATTATAATAAATTCAATGTTATAGAAATACATTTGCTAAACTTTTATTTCCTTTGGTGAGCAATTTTTATAGTTGACAGAATTAGCTAAATGTATTGTAAATTATGTGTTTGATATGTTGTCAAACATTATCACAGGTCTTCTAACATAATATTAGTCACAACACTTACAATTTAAAAGAGAATTTTTAGTAATACTTTGTCCGTAAACTAGAGTACACAAATCCTATGTTGAAGGCACAGACATGACCCAGAAAACACATGTTGATATATTTCTGGAGCTAAGGCCTAGAGTTTAGGTGGCAATTACATATCTAAAATATCTTTGGTCTGACCTTGTCAAGACTGATCCAGAAAAGTCAATCTTCCTCTGGAGCAAATATCTTAAAACCACAGATCAGAAAATACTTTACATTCATATAGGCTTAGATTTAAATATTACCTCTATTAATTACTAGCTGATTAATTAACCTCCTCAGGCTTTTCCCATCTGAAAATAATATTTGCTTTCTTGCTGAGATCTTGCAAACATCACATACATCTAGTATAAAACATGGCCCAAAGCCCTGCAAATACTAGACACAGTCAGAGTAACCCTAGTTGTTTTTTTTTTTTCTATCTTAGTAATCCACTATACATTAACATAGCTTAAAAAAAAGTAAGAAATGTTATAAGAATTATTACATGTATCTTTATAACTTGTTTTTGAATTCACTTGTCTTTTAGAGTCATGAATCACCTAATATGATTGCAGCTGTTTCATTTCACTCTGCTGTAAGATATATTATAATCAATCAAATTGACAACCTGAACTCTGTCTTGTTGTTCTTTGGGCCTGAAATCCACCTGGTGTCCTGTTGGCATTAAAGCTGTCATGCTAGATACCCATAAAAACTGTTCAACTAAAAGCTATAAAAGATAGCCGCAATGTTGATGCCTCTAAGAAAACTGTGTGCCTCCATTTAGCTATTTTGTTTTGTTTTGTTTTTGTATTCGGTCCAGTTTCTTGTTGTTATCTACTGGAGGTTGGGTCTGATAGGATTTCACTCATATGTATTACAAGCACAACTTTAGTGAAATTGTAAAGATAATTTAAAATACACACATATTGTTTGGAAAAATTAATTGATGTTATCTGAGAAAAACTGAATTTTAAAATCACTGCTGCATCTGATGAGAATAAACAATTACCATCGCTTCTACAATTTCAAATAAAGAATAAAAAGATAAATAAGATGGATGGTTGAAAAAATAAAATAAACCCTCTGCATCTAATTAATGATGTTAAAACATGACAGGTACACTGAAAGCCCAAACTTCACCACTATACAATTCATCCATGATACTAAAAGCCAATTGTATCCCTAACGCTATTGAAATTTTTTTAAATGTTGGTATAAGCTATTTTTCTTTCAAGAAGTTCTTGGAAAATATTAAAATTCCATTTTGTTATAGTTTGATGTATTTTAATAGCAAACTTACAAGAACAGCACAGAAGACAGACAACATTAAAAACATGTACTTGCATTTAGGACAGCTCAGTCAGAAAAGTATAGTGAATGGTTGGAATTCATTGTATGATAAAAATGCTACAAACCCCGTTTTGTTGCTGCCAATAAAATATTTACTTAAAAAAAATTCAAATCCTGGAATTGTTCAGAAAAATGTAACAGGTTTATTTATAATTATTATAAAGTTGAAACACTGAAACTTGTTCACTAAAATATTTTGACTTGCATCAATGTTTTATACCTCTGCATTTATATTAAAAATTCACACACAAATGAAAATGGAAAAATTGCCAATATGTGATTTCTGTCCCCTATTTTTCCACTCACCTTTTGACCCCACGGGAAAAAATATCTAACATTCAGAACTACCAAAAAGAGGAAGATTATTATTATTATTATTATTTTTTTTATTTTTTTTATTTTTTTAGAATGCAATGTTTCCCTTCATAGCAGGTACTTAAGCACATTCTCCACGTGTGTGGTGTGCTAGCTGATTGTCTTTTGGTGCAATTGTTACACATGTGGCATGGATAAATAGCACACAGGTTTGTATCTTCAAAAAGGCTAACCAGATACACTTCAATTGCCTCCTGCAAAACACCAATAGCTGGGCTCTGGAAGGGTAGATCTGTTTTAAAGCTCTGAGCTCCTGAGCTATTTCTTCCAGCACTATATGGTTTGGCTGTGTCCCCACCCAAATCTCATCTTGAATTGTAGCTCCCACAATTCCCTCAGTTATGGGAGGGACCCAGTGGGAGATAATGGAATCCTGGGGGCAGATTCCACCATACTGTTCTCTTGTAGTGAATGAGTTTTAGGAGACCTGATGGTTTTATATGGGGTTTGTTTGTTTTTGTTTTTGTTTTGTTTAGGCTGGGGTGCAATAGTCCAATCTTGGCTCACTGCAACCTCTGCCTCCCATGTTCAAGCAATTCTCCTGTCTCAACCTCACAAGTAGCTGGGATTATAGGCGCCCACCACTACATCTGACTAATTTTGTATTTTTAGTAGAGGTGGAGTTTCTCCATGTTGATCAGGTTAGTCTTCAACTCCTGACCTCAGGTGATCCACCTGCCTCGGCCTCCCAAAGTGCTGGGATTACAGGCGTGAGCCACCACACCCAACACAGGTTATATATCCTCTTAAAATACATTTGTTAACTTTTTAAGACTTTTTATTTTTCTGTTTAGGATCTGTTTATGATGTTTTATTTAAATGTGCTGTACATTTTGGAATTTTAGCAAATATTATTACAGTTCTCCTCTTCAACTATAAGTGGACATTATTTGGAAGTTTTGGAAACAGAAATTAAAATACCATCAATTACTTTGTCAGTTAATAGATTATGAATTACTTAGTCAGTTAATAGATTATGAAGGTTTTTGCTTGCTGTTCTTTCCATTTTACCTACTGTTCATTTTGAACTCTGGTGTTTTTTTTGTAGTCAAGTGTTTAATTTTCACTCCATCCTAAAAAATGAAATAATTTTGTGTGTCTATGCCTTTTTTTCTAAATAATTGCATTTTTATTATTTTTAAATTCTCCCATAGGCACTCCAGATTATTATGACCAGACTTGAAAGTAGACGTAGAAATAATTTTCCATTTGTAAGAAGTTCAGCAATTTTATGAGTGTGAGTACATACAATTCTTTAAGAAAATATAATAACAAAATGCACCCAGTACATTTTTAATCATAGAGATCATTACAAATATAAAATTTGGACAATTTGGAGGCCTGCAAAAATATTGGCTCCAATCGATTATATTTTGTACATAGTAGGTATCTGATTGTTCTACTAGCAGCTAAAGTAAGAGCCTGTGCTTTTGATTAGATCCTTTTAAATATCTTTGACGCAGCTCAATAATTAAGCAAAAATAAGCTTATGGACTATATTGACTGCTAGATTCTTTGCAAAAAAAATCTTCATTTTATCACACCAATTAGCCCTATATTTTACATTATTTATGATTAACATTAAAACTAAGTATGACATTTGATAAGAACTACAACTTCTTGTATAGGTAGGTGTACCTCTCTTCCACATCTTGACATAGTTTGATGCTTTACTAATTGTGAAAGTACATACTAACATTCAACTTATTTCTTAAATTATCTACTTCAAAAGGTTTAAGTAAGTACCCCATTTGGTATTTGGTAATGATATAGTAGTGAAGTCTTCCCAGGATAATACTTATTTATATGTAGCAGCCCTATCAAGAAATGTCTAAGTATGTGAAAATGGTCTGCTAGAATTCTCTTTCTTATTCTTACATATGTAAGAGTTCTGTGGAATAAACACTTGTAGTATTGGGAATTGTCCTTAGAAATAGAATCATAGTTGGTAACTTTAATTGACATATTTTAGTCATCTTCCATTCAAGAGGAATAATTTAAAGACATTTTCACTTTCTATTGTGAAGAAGCAGAATCCTAAATAATAGTATCTTAGTAGTAATACTTACAAAAATCTCAGAAATATTTTAGAAATCTCAGTGACATTTTCAGAAAAGTATTTCAAGATATCCTATTTGGGTGAGTGGGTTAGTATTCTGTTTAGTTGAATATAGAAGGGATTTTATCACTACAATAACTTCTTGTATTAGGAAATTAACCTGGCTTGTAGAGCCTTCAATATTTTGGAATTTAAAAAGAGTAAAGGAAACAATTACATGGATTTAGGAAAACTTAACTGCTATGACTTTCTGTTACCAACAGATACTTTACAAATTTTCAGTGTTCCATGTGTGTTCGCATGATTTATGGGCAGTATTTCCTCTTAGCAATTAGGTTACTGTACACTGTATTAAATTTCAAAGTTAAAAACAGTGGTAGTTGACACAGTTATTTTGGATTCATGAACGATGATTCATGAGAACAGTATAATAAGTTTAGCTTCAACTATATTCTATAGATATGGGTAAATGAGATATAGTCTATATTGGGATGCTCATGTGTGGCTTTGAGATCCTCATTATTAAGTAGTTTCTTTTGCTCAAACATGTACTCAAGTGTAGTCTCTAAACACACAGCCTTTATCAATTGTTGTCTACAGAAGTTACTATTTTTCAAATATTAACTATGCAATAAGACTACAAATATTTGTGTATAGGTATATACATACAGAGTTTTATAGACTACATAGAATTTAAATAATGTATATAGTTTTTATGTATATATATCTCTCATATTATATATTTACTATGTAAGTAAAATTAAATTAAATTTTAGAACCATTTTATATTTACAGAAAAATTACAAAACTTATAAAATTACAGATAGTAATAAAAATTCCCATATACCTTACCCTAGTGTTCTCTATTGTTGACATATTTTATTATATGGTATATTTGTTATAATTAATGAACTAATATTGATAAAAAATTATTACTTAAAAGTCTGTATTAGTCTGTTTTCATGCTGCTGATAAAGACATACCTGAGACTGTGAAGAAAAAGAGATTTAATTGGACTTACAGTTTCACATGACTGGGGAGGTTTCAGAATCATGGCAGGAGGCAAAAGGTGCTTCTTACATGGCAGCAAGAGAAAATGAGAGAAGATGCAAGAGTGGAAACACCTGATAAAACCATTAGATCTTGTGAGACTTATTCACTACCATGAGAACAGCATGGGAGAAACTGACACCATGATTCAAATTATTTCTCACTAGGTCTCTCACACAGCACATGGGAATTATGGGAGTACATTTCAAGATGAGATTTGGGTGGGGACACAGAGCCAACCCATATCAAATTCCATTATTTTTTCTGATTTTCTCGTTTTTTACCTAAGATTCTTTTTGTATTCCAAGATCCCATCCTGGACACTATCACATATAATTATTATATTTCCTTAGGCTTCACTTAACATGTTATAGTTTCTCACATGTTCCCTGTTTTTGATGACCTTGACAGTTTTGTGGACTACTCCTCAGGAATTTTAAACAATGTTCCTTTACTGAAATTTGCCTGGTGTTTTTCTCATAATTAGAGTAGAGTTGTGGGTTTTCAGAGGATGAACAGAGGTAAAGTGCCATTTCCATTGCACTATAGCAAGCTTATATACTTTCAACACGACTTATGACGGTTGATATTGATTTGATTACCTAGCTGAGGTAGTGTTTGTATAAGTAAAATTATCTTTGTTTTTTGTTTTTTGTTTTTTGTTTTCTACTTTTGAGACGGAGTCTTGCTCTGGCCAGGCTGGAGTGCTGTGCTGCGATCTTGGCTCACTGCAAGCTCTGCCTCCCAGGTTCACGCCATTCTCCTGCCTCAGCCTCCTGAGTAGCTGGGACTACAGGTACCTGCCACCACTCCCAGCTAATATTTTGTATTTTGTTTAGTAGAGACAGGGTCTCACCGTGTTAGCCAGGATGGTCTTAATCTGCTGACCTCGTGATCTGCCCGCCTCTGACTCAAAAATGTTGGGATTACAAGCATGAGCCACCACACCCACCCTAAAATGCTCTTTTTTCCTCATAATTCCATACCATACTATTTGGGAAGAAGTCACTATATGCAGTCCACATTTAAATAGTGGAGAGTTATGTTTAACCTCTTTAAGTTTCTACATAAATTATTTGAAATTCTGCATAAGAATTTCTCTATTTGTTTATTTATCAAGCATTTATTTATACCAGTGTAGAATTAAAAAAATGTATTTTATACTGTGGATTATAACTCAATACTTAACGTATTGTCTTGTTCAAATTGTCTGGCTTTTACTACTGGTAATTTTTCCATCATCTTTTGTGTCTCTCTTAAGTAGAACCCCATTCATACATTTTTATTATTTTTTAAAAACTATCTTTTTTTTATACTTCATGACACTCCAGTCTTACACATTCTCTGTCCTATCTTAGATTTAGCCATTTCTCCAAAGAGCTCTGATTTATTTCACTGAAGAATAGTATTAGAAACCAACGTCAAAGTACTGGGTATGCTTTCTGCTACTAGGATGTCATTGCTTCTAGACCCTTGCCACTGACACAGAAAAGAAAAATATGTGTGCATATCAGAGTTTGTACATATACATACTTAAAAATATTTCTATGCATAACCATTTGTACCTATATTAAGTTAAACATGAGCTCATACTTATGTCACTAGGTCTAATACATCACCACATAAATCATTCTAGTTGTCTTTCTTCACTTATTTGTAAACACCCACCCCAATATTTAGAAATCTGCTTTTGTTTTATCTATTTACTTAATTGTTCAAGTCCAATCTCCATGTATACCAGTTCAAGCATTGTTAACCTATTCCCTCTTGGGCAACAGCTTTATAAACCAGTTTCTTTTGCCATTCATTTTACAGATTCCACACATTTCCAGTGTCACTTAGTTCAGCACCTTTTTCTCTACCCCTTTTAGTGAGGTTGTCTCATATATTTACAATACAATGAAATTGTTTGGTTATATTCTGCATTTCAACTGAGGATTCCTAAGACCTCCTAATTTTTTGAAAATGTCATACATTAAGTGTTACTATTTTTGCTATAAAGCTAAATGGATTTTGACTTATGTATAATGTAATGTAGGCAAAATTATAGTATCATATACAATAGTTTCATTTTCCTAAAAATTCCATTTGCTTTACCTATTTGAATGTTTTTTCCCCATTTCCAAAACCACTAGGAGCCACTGATTTTTTTTATTACCTCTAAAGCATTGCTTTTTCAAATAGGTCATGTAATTGGAACCATACAATACATAATATTTTAGGTTGTAATATTTCAGTTGAAAACATATTTAAGATTTACCCATATCTTTTTGTGGCTTGATAATTTCCTTCTTTTTATTGTTAAATAATATTTCATTGTATAGATATGTCACTATCTGTGATATCTTGGTCACTTCAGGTTTTTTGGTGATTATGTATGAAGTTATTATAAAAGTTTGTGTTATCAGTTTTTGTGTGGACATGTTTTTAAATCTGTTGGGTAAATCAGGAATACAATTTCTAGATTGTGTGGTAAGACTATGTTTAGCTTTGTAAGAAATTTCAAAAATGTCTTCCAAAGTGGTTATGCCATTTCCATTCTCGTTAACAATGGAGAGCTCCTGAGGTTCTGCATCCTAGTCATCAACTGGTATTTTAAATATTTGAAATTTTAGCCATCCTAATAGGTATGTAGTGACAACTTGTTCTAATTTACAATAACTTAAGAACAAATAATGTTGAGCATCTTTCCCTATGCTTATTTTCCATTTATATATATTATTTGTTGAAGTGTCTGTCCAGATCTTTTACATTTTTTGGGGGGGGGTGGGATACGGAATCTCACTCTGTCGCCCAGGCTGGAGTGCAGTGGTGCAATCTCAGCTCACTGCAACCTCCAGTTCCTGGGTTCAAGGGATTCTCCTGCCTCAGCCTCCTGAGTGCCTGAGATTACAGGCGCTTGCTACCACGCCCGGCTAATTTTTGTATTTTTAGTAGAGGTGGAGTTTCACCATGTTGGTCAGGCTGGTCTCGAACTCCTGACCTCAGGTGATCCGCCCACCTCGGCCTCCCAAAATGCTGGGATTACAGGTGTGAGCTACCATGCCCAGCCCTCTTTTGCACGTTTTCAAATTCGATTATTTTCTTATGATTGAGTGTTAAGTGGTCTTTGTATATTTTAGATGCAAGCTGTTTACCATATATGTGTTTTCCAAATATTTTCTCCCAGACTTTGGTTTGTCTTTTTGTCTTCCTAACAGTGTCTTTCAAGGAGCAGAGGTTTTCAATTTTAACAAAGTCCAATTTATTAATTTTTTTCTTTCATGGGTAGTGGTTTTAGTTAGTGTTGTGACTAAAAACTCAACTATAATGCAGAAGTCACTTAGATTTTCTTCTGTTTTTCTTTTAGAAATTTTTTAGTTTTGTGTTTTACATTACATGTAATATGTATTTTGATCTAAGATTTCTGAAAATTGCAAGGTTATGTGTCTATGTTCATTTTTTGTGTGTGTATGTCTATTTTCCTGTTATTATCTTCTAAAAAGATTATTCTTTCTACTTGGAATTGCCATTGCTACTTTGTCTAAGATCATTTGACTATATTTTTTCATGGATCTATTTCTTGGCACTGTATTTTGTTTTACTAACCTCTGTTCCTATTCTTTTGGAAAAAGCACACTTTCTTAAGTATTGTAGCTTTATACTAAGGCTAAATGTCAGTGTGAATCCTCTAAATGTGTTTCTTTTTCAACCTGTTGGCTATTTGAGGTCTTTTGCCTTTCCATATAATGTTTTAAATCAGTATTTTTATATCTCCAAAATAGATTGTATGGTTTTAATTGAGTTTCATAAAATCTATAGATCAAATTGTGACAAATTGACATCTTAAACTATTAAGTATTCTAATGAATGATATGGAATATTTTTCCAATTATTTAAAACATTTTTGAAATCTTTCATTGAGGTTTATTATATTTCACATAGAGAAAATTTTCTTATATTGTTTTATTTTTACCTAAATATTTCATTTTTGGTGTCAGTATAAATGGTATTTTTTAATTCTAAATTTAAGTTTTTATTGCCAGTATGTAGAATGCAAACTGACTTTTTTGTTGTTACTAAAAATTTGTTTTATTTTTTAAATTTGTTTGGGTACATAGTAGTGGGTATATATTTATGGGATGCATGAGATGTTTCAATACATGCATACAATGTGTAATAGTCACATCAGGGTAAATGGGATACTCATCACCTCAAGCATTTATCTTGTGTTACAAACAATCAAATTTTAATTATTTTAAAACATACAATTTATTATTCACTCTTGTCACCCTGTGTGCTATCAAATACTAGATGTTATTCATTCTAAATACTTTTTGTACATGTTAACCATTCCCATTTCCTTTCCACTCCCTCTACTACCCTTTCCAGCCTCTGGTAACCATGCTTCTGCTGTCTATCTCCATGAGTTCAATTGCTTTAATTTTTACATCAACAAATAAGTGAGAACATGTAAAATTTGTCTTTCCGTGCCCGGCTTATTTCACTTAACATAATGACATGCAGTTTCATCCATGTTGTTGCAAATGATAGAATCTGATTGTTTTTGGTGGTTGAATAGTACTCCATTGTATACTTACCACATTTTCTTTATCCTTCATCTGTTGATGGACACTTCTGTTGTTTCCAAATCTTGGCTATTGTGAATAGTGTTGCAGTAAACAAAGTAATACAGATCTCTTTCATATAGTGATTTTCTGTTTGGGGGCTATATACTTAGCAGTGGGATTGGTGGATCACATGGTAGCTCTACTTTTAGTTTTCTGAGGAACCGCCAAACTGTTATCCATAGTGGTTATACTAATTTACATTCCCACCAACAATGTAGGAGGATTCCCCTTTCTCCTCATCCTCACCAGCATTTGTTATGTCCTGTCTTTTGGATAACAGCCATTTTAACTGGGGTGAGATTACATCTTATTATGGTTTTAATTTTCATTTATCTGATGACCAATGATATTGTGCACCTTTTCATATACCTGTTTGCACTTTGCCTGTCTTCTTAATTTCTATTCAGATCTTTTGTCCATTTTAAATCAGATTATTAGATTTCTTCCTATACAGTTGTTTGAGCTCCTTTTCCTTGTATATTCTGGTTACTAATTCCTTTTCAGATGGTTGGTTTGCAAATATTTTCTCCCATAGAGTAGGTTGTGTCTTTATTTTGTTGTTTCCTTTTTTGTACAGATGCTTTTTAACTAAATGTGATCCATTTGTTCATTTTTGCCTTAGTTACCTGTGCTTATGGGGTATTACCCAAGAAATATTTGGCCAATGCAATGTCCTGGAGAGTTTCCCCAATTTTTCTTGTAGTAGTTCCATAGTTTGAAGTTTTAGGTTTAATTCTTTAATTTATTTTGATTTTATTTTTGTATATTGTGAGAGATGTGGGTCTAGTTCCATTCTTTTCGTATGGATACTCAGTTTTCTCAGCACAATTTACTGAAGAGACTGCCCTTTTCCCAATATGTGTTCTTGATACCCTGTTCAAAACTGAGTTAAGTAGAGATATATGAATTTATTTCTGGGTTCTCTTTCTGTTCCATTGGTCTATATGTCTATTTTATGTTAATGCAATGCCATTTTGGTTGCTATAGCTCTGTAGTACAATTTAAAGTCCAGTAATGTGAATCTTCCAGTTTTGCTCCTTTTGCTTAGGATAGCTTTGGCTCTTCTGGGTCTTTCATGGTTCCATGTAAATTTAAGGAAGTTTTTTCTGTTTCTGTAAAATATGTCATTGGTATTTTGATAGGGATTGCGTTGAATCTGTAGATTGCTTTGGGTAGTATGGACATTTTAACAATATTGGTTCTTAAAATCCATAAACATGGAATATCTATCCTTTTGTGTATTAGTGTCCTCTTCAATTTCTTGCATCAATGTTTTATAGTTCTCATTGTAGAGATATTTTACTTTGGTTAATTCCTAGGTATTTTATTGTGTTTGTAGGTACTGTAAATATAATTACTTTCTCAACTTCTTGTTCAGATTGTTTACTGTTGGCATGTAGAAATGGGAAATATTTGGCAGAAATGCCAAATTGTTTACTGCTGGCATTTTTGTATGTTAATTTTGTATCCTGCAATTTTACTTAATTTGTTTATCAATTCTAATAGTTTTCTTGTGGTGTCTTGAGTTTTTTTCAAATGTAAGATCATATTGTCTGCAAACAAGGATAATTTTTCTTCCCTTCTAATTTGGATGTCATTTATTTCTTTCTTCTGTCCAATTTGCTCCAGCTAAGATTTCCAGTACTATGTTCAATAACAGTAGTGGAAGTGGTCATCTTTGTTGCATTCCAAATCTTAGTGGTAAGCTCTTCAGTTTTTCCCCATTCAGTATAATACTAGGTATGGGTTTGTCTTATGTGGTTTTGATTATGTTGAGGTAAGTTATTTCGATACCCTGTCTTTTTAGGGTGTTTATCTTGAAGAGATGTTGAATTTTATCAGATTTTTTCAGCATTAATTGAAACAATAATATGGTTTAGATCCTTGATTCTATTAATTTGATATATCACATTGATTTATTTGTGTATGTTGAACCATCCTTGGGAAAAGTTCCACTTGGTCATGGTGAATGATCTTTTTAATATGTTGTTGACATCAGTTTGCTAATATTTTGTTGAAGGTTTATGTGTCATTATTAATCGATGATTTGACCTGTAGTTTTCTTTTTTGGATGAGTCTTTGTCTGGTTTTGGTATCAGGGTAGTAGTGGCTTTATAGAATGAGATTGGAAATATTCCCTCCTCTTCTATTTTTTTGGAATAGTTTGAGTATGACTGGTATTAGTTCTTCTTTATATGTTTTGTAGAATTCAGCGGTGAAGCCATCAAGTCCTGGGCTTTTCTTCAGTGTAAGACTTTTAGTTATCACTTTGATCTAATTACATTACATTAGTTGGTTCAGGGTTTGTATTACTTCATGGTTCAATCTAGGCACATTGCAGGTGGTGTCTAGGAATTTATCTGTGATTTTATTTATTTGGGTCCTTTCTCTCTCTCTCTTTTTTTTTCTTAGTCTGGCTACAGGTTTGCCAATTTTACTTATCTTTTCAAAAGACCAACTTTTTGTTCCATTGATCTTTTGTATTGTTTTTTAAATTTGTTTCATTTATTTCTGTTTTCATGTTTATATATTTTTTTCCACTTATTTCAAGTATGGTGTTCTTTTGACTTACTAGTTTTTGTAAGATTCCCCATTTGGTTGTTTATTACAAATTTTTCTTATTTTTTTGATATAGAAACAGCTATAAACTTCCCTCTTAAGGCCATTTCACTGTATCCCATACATTTTGATATGTTGTGTTTCCATTGTCATTTGTTTCAATAAATTTTTCAGTTTCCTTAATTTCTTGATTGATCCACTGATCATTCAGCGCATACTGTTTAATTTCCATGTTTTTATATAGTCTCCAAAATTCCTCTTGGTATGATTTCCAGTATCTTTCATTGTGGTCAGAGAAGATGCTTGATATTATTTTAGTTTTATTCGTGGAATGTTTTAAGACTTGCTCTTTAACTTAACATATGACTTATCCTTGACAGTGACAGTCATTTATATACTGAGGAGAAGAATATGTATTTTGTAGTTGTTAGAGTTGTTAAGTTCAAAGTTTCTTCATTGATTTTCTGTCTGAAAGATCTGTTCAATGCTGAAAGTGGGGTGTTGAAGTCTATAGTTATTATTGTGTTGGGGCATATCTCTCTTTTTGGCTCTAATAATATTTGCTTTCTATATCTGGGTGCTCCAGTGTTGGATGCATATATATTTACAATTGTTATATTCTCTTGCTGGATTGACCCCTTTATCAGTATATATTGACATTCTTTGCCTCTTAGTTTTTATCTTGAAATATATTTCGTCTAATATAAGTATAGCTACTCCTGCTCTTTTGTTTCCATTGGCATGGAAAGTCTTTTCCATCCCTTTGTTTTCAGTTTGTGTGTTTCTTTATAGGTGTAATGTATTTCTTGTAGACAACAGATCATTGAGTCTTGTTTATAATCTATTCAGCCAGTCTATGTCTTTTGATTCGAGAGTTTTAGTCCATTGACAGTCAATGTTATTATTGATAAGTAGGGACTTAATCCTGCCACTTTGCTATTTGTTTTCTGGTTGTTTTATAACATTATCTTTTTTTCTTTCCTTCCTTCCTGTCTTCCTTTTAGTGAAAAGGATTTTCTCTGGTCGTATACTTTAATTTTTTGATTTTATTTCTTTATGTATCTGTTGTTGGTTTTTCAATTTGAGATTACCATGAGGCTTGAAAATACTATCTTATAACTCATTATTTTTAAAAGATGACAACTTAACACTGATTGCATACACAAACAAAGATGAAAAAGAAAACAAACAAAATCTCTATGCTTTAACTTCATATCCCTGCATTTTAACTTTTTATTGTTTCTTTTTCATCTTATTGTACTATATCTTGAAATGTTGTTGTAGCTATTATTTTTGATTGATTCATCATTTAGTCTTTCTACTCAAGATAAGATCAGTTTACACACCACGGTTAAAGTGTTATAATATTCTATGTTTTTCTATGTACTTACTATTACCAGTGAGTTTTATACCATCAGATAATTTATTATTGCCCATTAACATCCTTTTCTTTCTGACTGAAGTGCTTCCTTTAGTACTTCTTATAGGACAGGTTTGGTATTGAAATCCCTCAGCTTTTGTTTGTCTGAGGAAGTCCTTATTTCTCTCTAATGTTTGAAGGTTACTTTCACTGAATGTACTCTTCAATAGTAAAAGGTGTTTTTTCTTTTTTTTCCTTCAGCACTTTAAATATGTCATACTACTCTCTTGGTCTGTAAGGTTTCCACTGAAAAGTCCACTGCCAGATGTATTGGAGCCCCATTGTACATTATTTGTTTGTTTGTTTCTTGTTGCTTTTAGCATCCCTTCTTTATCGTTGGCCTTTGTGAATTTGATTATTTAATGCCTTCCAGTAGTCTTCTTTGGGTTAAATCTGTTTAGTGTCCTATAAATTTCTTGTACTTGAATATTGATATATTTCTCTAGGTTTGGCAAATTCTTTGTTATTAACCCTCTGAATAAATATTATACACCTATCTCTTTCTCTACCTCATCTTTAAGGCCAATAATTATTGAATTTTCCCTTTCGAGTCTATTTTCTAGATCTTGTAGGCATGCTTCACTGCTTTTTATTCATTTTTCTTTTGTCTCTTCTGACTGTGTATTTTCAAATAGCCTGTCTTCAAGGTCACAAATTCTTTCTTCTGCTTTGTCAATTCTGCTACTAAATGATTCTGATGCATTCTTCAGTATGTCGATTGCATTTTTCAACTCCAAAATTTCTCCTTGATTCTTTTTATTTATTTTAATCTCTTCATTACATTTATCTGATGGAATTCTGAATTCCTCCTCTGTGTTACCTTGAATTTTTTTGTTTCCACAAAGCAGCTATTTTGAATTGTCTGTCTGAAAGGTCACGTATCTGTTTCTCCAGGATTGTTTCTGGTGTCTTATTTAGTTCATTTGATGAGGTCATGTTTTCATGTTTTCCTGGATGGCCTTGATGCTTGTGGATTTTCCTTGGCGTCTGAGCATTGAATAGTTAGGTATTTATTGTAGCTCTTTGCAGTCTGGACTTGCCTGTACCCACCCTTCTTGGGAAGGCTTTTCAGGTATACAAAAGCACCTGGGTTTTGTGATCTAAACCATGTCTGCATTAGGAGGCACCCCAAGCTCAGTAACACTGTGGCTCCTGAGGCTCATAGAAGTATCACTTTTGTAGTCTTGAATAAGATCCAGAAGGATTCTCTGGATTACCAGGTGGAGATTCTTGTTCCCTTCCTTTACTTTCTCCCAAACAGATGGAGTGTCTCTCTGTGCTTAGCCACTTGGAGCTGGGAGTGGGGTGACACAAGCACCCCTGTGTTCACTACCACTGGCATTATGCTGGATCAGCCCTGAAGCAAGAATGGCACAGAGTTTTGTCCAAGGCTCACTATAACTACCAGGTTACTGCCTATGTTCGGTCAAGGCCCTAGACCTCTACAAACAACCAGTGGCAAACCTAGCCAGATTTGTCCTTCCCTTCAGGGTAGCAAGTTCCCCCAGGCCATGGGTGAGTCCAGGAATGCTAGTGGGGAGCCAGGAACTGAAGTAAAAAATCTCAGAAATCAACTTGATGTTCGATTCTACTATATGCAGTAATTTTTAATAAGTTCTATTTGTGATATTATACCACATATTTCTGGAAACTAGTAAACATCCACTCATCAAATAGTTTTTAGGTACCAACTATAGGCCAGAATAATAATATGGATACATAGGCAAGTAAATCCTGTCTTCACAGAACTTATAATTCTCTACAGGTGGCAGAACATGGAGAAAAACAAAAGTGAGACTTAAGAACTCTAAAAAACAGAGATGTTATGAATGTTTAGAAAAAAAGATGAGTTTTTCTTTAATTTCAGAATTAGTGATGACTTTTTGAACTATGTGGTATGTAGAGTGGATTTTAAAGAATACATAGAATGTGGGCATCTGGAATATGATGACAGAACCTGATAAACAGGCAAAAAAAAGGTGGTAGTATCTAGATATAAACAAGATATTTGATTTTGTAGAAGTCCTGGCTATATTAAGGAGAGAAAGTATTCATAGTTCTAAATTTTTAAATGATATAATTCATGTAGATGTCAGGGTGTGTAGTATACAGAAAGATGCACAGCTTTTTGAGGAAGAAAGAGTTAGCTTTAAATGCAAGTTTTATCACTGATATTTGTATTATGTTGTAATAACCTGGTTAAGATTTTCTGAGTCCTATATTTCACCTGCAGAATGCAAACCATAACAAGTAATTCACTGAACTCCTTATGAGGATGAATTAGAAGGGGAATGTTTCAGAGTTAGAGTGAGGGTGATAACAAAAACAACGAAAAACCTTGGAGTTTGACAGAACTGTTATAAATTTGAGTTTCTTAAATTGTGAGCTGTGACCTTTGACAAATTAATATTACCAAGCTTCAATGTATTTATCATTAAAATAGCAATAACTATACTCTCTGAGGGGTATCAGGAGGATGTAATTCAATCATGGAACAAGCTGATACCCCAGAAATCATAGCTATTTTAGAAATTTAGACTTAGCAAAAAGAAAAAAAAATATATAAAACATAAAAATGTTCTGAACCATGAGATAACATGATCAAAGTTATATTTTAGGGAGATTTATTTGTTACAAGTATGCAGTTTATAACTAAAATAATGTAACAAATGAGGTAGAGGAAAGAGTAAGGTGACTAAGTCAATTTTTCAATTATAAGTAAAAGAAGATAAGTAACTAAATGTAGTTAGTGGTAAAGTACAAAGAAGAACTAGATAGATATTGATGTTGCAAAAGCAATAAGACTTAATGGTTGTAGACTTTGCTCCAAAGGAAAAGTTAGAATTCACTTAAAGATATTGTACATAATTTTTCTAAAAGTTGCTAGATTATTGAATAAATAAGAAAATCAGTAAAATAATTAGCTTTAAAAAGAAAATTCATTAATATATTTACTTTGTCATTATGTCTTAACAGGGAATGTTGGCAGAAATAAGAAAATAATCATGTGAAACATTTATCTTGAGGGTAAAGGGATAAATTTGGAGAAAAAAGAAAATGTTTTATTAGTATATATCTAAGAGTATGTAATATGGTTTGGCTGGGTTTCCACCCAAATTTCATCTTGAATTGTAGTTCCCATAATCCCACGTCATGGGAGGAACCTGGTGGGAGGTACTTGAATCATGGTTGAGGCGGAGTTACCTCCATGCTCTTCTCATGATAGGGAGTTAGTTCTCACAAGATCTGGTGGTTTTGGCTGGGTGTGGTGGCTCATGCCTGTAATCCCAGCACTTTGGGAGGTCGAGGTGGGCAGATCACCTGCGGTCAGGAGTTTGAGACCATCCTGGCCAACATGGTAAAACCCCATCTCTACTAAAAATATAAAAATTAGCCGGGTGTGGTGGCAGGCACCTGTAATCCCAGCTACTTGGGAGGCTGAGGCATGAGAATTGCTTGAACCCAAGTGGCGGAGGTTGCAGTGAGCTGAGACTGTGCCATTGCACTCCAGCCTGGGTAACAAGAGCGAAACTGTCTCAAAATAAAAAAAGAAAAGAAAGAAAGAAAGTCATGTTTTCTTCCCCATCTGCCATTATTGTAAGTTTCCTGAGGACTCCCCAGCCATGCTGAACTATGAGTCAATTAAACCTCTTTCCTTAATAAATTACCAGTCACATGTATGCCTTTATTAGCAGCATGAGAATACACTAATACAATATGGATATTGGTAATCTGATGTGCAGATTTAAAATGTTGAAAATGAATTATATCTTACTTGTAAAAGCTGATTTTTGAGTTTTCTCTGACCAACGTAGGGACACTTGTGTAGGCTGCAAGTTCCATACACATCAGAATTTTTTTTGTCTGTCTGATAGAGAATCCCACTCTCAAAGACTATAGGACTGGGGACAAACATCAATTTAATGATTATCTGAGCAAAAGTTTCTTTATTCACAACTAACATTCTTTATTCATATAAAATATGTTAACGGTCAAAGTCTAGCTAGCCTTCTTTAACCTTAAACAATTGGTTTTTAGAAATACATTATGACAAACAGGTTTAAGAAAATAGAAGAAGATATGGCAAATAAATGAGAAGATGAAGTCTTTCAACCAAGAATGGGAAACCAGTGAAGGAGAATTAAAAAAGGCATTCTAGTACTGAAACATCCAGAGTCTGAAATTACTAAAGAAATAATTAGAATAGTTAGTAAATTGGAAGAAAGATTATTGGAATATAATTATATTGAAGGCAAGAAAAAATAATAGGTAAACAAGAAAGAGCAATGGAGACAAGTGGGCCCTAAAGATTTGAAGTGTCACATTAGAGATGCCTTACATAATATCCAACACTAACAGCGTCATTGCCCAAACTGGTGTTTGCCAACCATATAATATCTGATATTTCAATTATGTGAGGTCTATGTATCATTTCTTTATATATGTAGTTAAGTGCAACTTTGGCAACATAAACTGTGACGAGATAAGCTGTCATTGATCTAAGAATAGTTTTGAAATACCTTCACTGTTTGGCTATGTTTCTTTCTTTCTTTTTTTTTTTTTTCTTTTTGAGATGGAGTCTCACTCTGTCACTAGGCTGGAGTGCAATGGCACGATCTCGGCTCACTGCATCCTCTGCCTTCCAGGTTCAAGTGATTCTCCTGCCTCAGGCTCCTGAGTAGCTGGGACTACAGGCAAGTGCCGCCAGGCCCAGCTAATTTTTGTATTTTTAGTAGAAAGGGAGTTTCACCATTTTGGCCAGGATTGTCTCAATCTCTTGAACTCATGATCCACCTGCCTCAGCTTCCCAAAGTGCTGGGATTACAGGCGCAAGCCACCGCACACAACCGTTTGACTACCTTTCACAATATCCTATAAACTCCATCTTCATCATTGTATGGATATCATCAGTTGCAAAAATTGAAGTCAAATACTTGGGATTTACACCAATCTCCTCTAAGGCCAACTTGATCATGCCGGTAGGTTTCTGGTTTGACTTGCTCATGCTTGATCCAAAAACAATGATTTAAAATAATGGCATATTACTATCAATAGAAATCTTCTGTTTAACAATGTGTTCTTACAGTTATTATTTTATGTAATCCATGAATATTTTGTGTTAAAATTAGAGACATTCATACATATATATGAAGAATTTGACGAACCCTATATAGAAAACTCTAGATTTAAATGCCAGGTACTAGATTGACCTTCTTAGCTCTCTATACACATCGGAAAAAAAAGGGTATTTGAACAAAACTTTTATTTTAGTAGAATGTAATAGATCATTCCAAATAAAAGATTTGATCAAAAGTTTTGCTAGAAAGATCCATTATTTCATTAGACATTACCACCTACCACCGTATGCAACAATTTGGTCTTTGACAAAAGAATGTTTATAGTTACTGCAGTATAAGTTAGGTATACTGTTCTGAAACAATGGAGTTGTTTAAGACCATTAATCAGTGAAACAAACCAAACAAAGCGTTTTGGAGTTATGTAGACATAGCTATAAGCATAGCCAAAGAATGAGGTCAATATGTGGTTACATTGTTTTCATGATGAAATATTTAATGTCACTCTATACAATCTACTTCAAAGGAATATATACTGATGTTGTATGCTAGTTATTAAAACAAACAGTAAATTCAGTTCTAGTTGTTTCTTCTTTCTTTATCTAATTTCCAATACAAATTTGAATTTCTTCATTTCCATGGCTTAACAGAAACTTATCTTTAGAGAACTAGAGCTAGAAATGTCTGAAACAAAAGCCTGTGGATCTGGTGGATAAGAAACAAAATAAAGTGAAAAAAAAAAAAATGAGTACCACTCTGATGACTGTTTTCTGTAAAATGTCTTTGAGTGATGAACATACTGCTAATGTGTGTCTGGAAACAGAAAGTAAATATAACTGAATCCTCAATGTCATCCTTTAGAAAGGAAAACAAACTATTTAGAAAGTGTAAAGTGAAGTAATGTTTAAGCTGCTTTGTCCAAGTAAGTGGCCTGGGCCAGGGAACATTTTCTTCAGGAAAAAAAAAAAAATGATTTCTCATAGCAGAAAATTATTTGGTTTCCTTAGATTATTTTCCATTAAAAAAACAGATATTTAAAAAAAAAAACTTTACCCCCCGTTCTCCTTATCAGACTTCAGAGTCAGAGATGTACAAACAGTTTTCTTAGCTTTTTTATAATCATCTTTTCCTGAAGAAGAATGATAAATGCACACTTTCCTCAGTAGAATTTCTGAGTTATCATTGAAAAGTTAACTTAAAAAATATATTCATCAAAGATATATACTTATTTGTATATATCTGTAGACAAATTCTTGCACAGCCTTAGTAATAACTAATCTCCAATAGCTGAATATTTTTCTAGAGACTCTTTATAATCACCATCATCGTCAACAACTAAATAGTTAATGATTTAAATTTAAATAATAGTATGTTTCCTCCCTTGACTAGACTGATGAGCAAGACAAGGTTTTCATCCTAATGCTGTGGGTACTTTGGGGCACTTATATTTCTGATAAAGAATGTAATATGTAACTAACAATCTAATTTCAAGAAAGAATCTAGAGGACAGCTGGTGTTAACACATTAATAAGAGATTTACTACATAAAATTTATGGCCATATTTTAAACTGAAGAATCAAGGCTGGTTCTAATAAAAATCATCCTATACTTCCTATGTGTGTGCCAGTGTTATTAAAATTTCAGGTATTTGAAAATTGTTAAAACTGAATATTTAGCATTCATAAAAACAATAGGGAAAGATTGAGCAAGAGTCTTCAGGAAGTAAACTGATTCAGTGACATGTGCCAGGATTAAGTTGAAGAACATTGTGCCAATTATTTCTGCTTTAAAAATAATACCTCAACTGAGAAATATTAATTCAGAGAAAAAATCTAGAAATCTATGTGGATTTTTGGATGTCTGTATGTTTATACATTTGCACATGTTAATGTTTGTGTTTTCATTTAACAAATGTTGCATAGACATTGAAGAACATGAGGAAAATACGGAAAAAAAAGTAAACACACAAAAATTATTCTACTTCATCTGGTAATATATATTTCTTTCCAATCTTATTTTTATTTTTAAAAATCCTTCATAAAAACTGTCATTATAAGATACATTTCTAGCATTTTAAAATTCATTATTTTAGAATTGATTTAGATTTATGTAACAGTTCCAAAGATAATATAGAGTATCTATCCCACACATCCTTTTTCTAGCTTTCTCTAATATTAACCTCTTACCAAACAATGCTACATGTGTCTAATTGTACGGCACCATTAACACTGGTGCCGTACAATTAACTGAACTACCTATTTAGTCAGCATCCAGTATTTTCTTCCACTAATGTTCTCTTTCTGTTTGGGATTCAACAGAAGATACTGCATTAAATTTAGCCCATATTTTTCGTTTTTTAAAAAACTAACATTATATTGTGTTTTCTTTTGTTTGTGGCCTCTAAAAGTAAAGCTACAGATGTCCTCTCAGAGGGAAGAGTGCTTGTTATATAGCCAAGAGAGTCTTATTAGTGAGACAACTCAAGTCATAGACCTTTAAAAAAATTATAGCAAAAAAGCTGACCTCTGTTAAATGAAAAAACTAAGTTTAACATTAAAAAATGAATATGCTTCAGTCAAATCAAAGAGGACACATACAAATTGGTCAGCCCCAAGGGATTGCTTGGAGAGCTCCAGAAATATAACACACTTTTGGGTTCCTGGAAATTTACCTGAAGATGAAAGAACAATCTTGTACTTACCCTGAGATGAACAGAATGAGGAGGAAAAAAATAATAGGGAAATTTACTTTTTCTGTTAAGAAGATTAGTTTGTCTATATTGTCAGAGTTACACCCCAAAACACTTAGAGATGAAGCTGGGAGCTGTGTTAAACTATAGCAATGGCATTATAATATGAATTCACATTAATTCAATTTGTCTGTAAGTAAAATCCTATTGCAAATCCCAGAGCATGGATTCTTAATCTTTTCTTCCAATATCTTTCACAACAAGTTCTATATTTCCAACAGAACATATTGTTTTCTACTAACTTAAGATAATTCAAGATGCAAAACCAAGAAAGAAAGCCATTTAATCAAAGGAGAAACCTCCGGTGGCTCACGCCTGTAATCCAGCACTTTGGGAGGCCGAGGCAGATGAATCAGGAGGTCAGGAGATAGAGATCACCCAGGCTAAAACAGTGAAATCCCGTCTCTACTAAAAATATAAAAAATTAGCCGGGCGTGGTGGCAGCGCCTACAGTCCCAGTTACTTGACAGGCTGACACAGGAGAATGGCGTAAACCCGGGAGGCGGAGCTTGCAGTGAGCCGAGATCGCGCCACTGCACTCTTGCACTCTGTCCTGGGCGACACAGAGAGACTCCATCTCAAAAAAAAAAAAAAAAAAAAGAGACCTCTTAATTAGAAGGGAAACAAAAATATAACTGCCTGGCAGAATTTATGTCCTACTCGCAGATCAAGTTAATGATTTTAGAGTGAAATTAGCCAATATGACTCTGTTTGCATGTTTTTTTGTTTTACCGTTTTTGTGTAGTGTTAATCATACAGAGAAAATTCACACATTATAAAAGTACAGCTCAATAAATTATCACAAAGCAAATACCTCTACAACCAAAACCAGGTCAAGAAGCAGAATACTGACCACATTCTGTTAGTTTCATCTGGGCCACCTCCCAGTCAATATCCTCATTAGTCCTCAAAGTTAATTGCGATCTTGACTTCTATTATGCCAATTTGCTACTTTTTGGAATGAATATAATTGGAATCATTCAGTATGTATTCTCTTGTGTCTGGCTTGTTTCTCTTTATTATGACTACGGTATTCCCCTGTGCTGTTACATATAGCTATAATAAATTCATTTTCATTGCTGTATGGTATTAATATTTTAGGATTTTTTCTTTGTTTATTTTCCCATTCAGCTAATGTGATTATGTGGGCAGTTACTAATTTCAGCTATTAAAGTAATACTACTGTGAATATTTTTATGCCTGTGTTTGCTTTTACATGTATATGCATTTCTGTTAACACATTCTTTTTGGTGGAATTTCTTGTTTTATTATGACTATGTTCAGCTTAATAGAAAATGTCAAACATTTTTCTGGAGGTAATGATGCTAATTTATTCACTCAAAAGCAGTATATGAAAATGCCTGTTGCTCTATATTCCTACCACCACTGGTATTGTTAGTCTTCATAATTATTTTATTTCTGTGGGGGTATAAACATGTTACTGTGTTTCAATGACCTTCTTCATGATTAGTAATGGTATTGTGCAAATTTTCATGTTTAGTTATCAATTAGACATGCTTTCAGTGAAATGTTGTACAATAAGTTCTTCAAATATCTTCTCCCAGATTAAGGTTCCCTTTTCTTATTCCTTTTTTTTTTTTTTTTTTTTTTTTTTTTTTGAGACGGAGTCTCGCTCTGTCGCCCAGGCTGGAGTGCAGTGGTGCGATCTCCGCTCACTGCAAGCTCCGCTGCCTCCCGGGCTAACGCCATTCTCCTGCCTCAGCCTCCCTAGAAGCTGGGACTACAGGTGCCCACCACCACGCCCAGTTAATTTTTTTGTATTTTCAGTGAAGATGAGGTTTCACCGTGTTCGCCAGGATGGTCTTGATCTCCTTACCTCGTGATCCACCCACTTCGGCCTCCCAAAGTGCTGGGATTACAGGCGTGAGCCATCATGCCCGGCCCCCTTTTCTTATTCTTAACAATGTTTTGATGTAGTAAATGTTATCAACCATTTTCTTAAAGCTTGTTTTTTCTTTTCTTTTTTCTGTGTCCTCTTTAAGAATTTTTTTCTATCATAAAATCATGAATATATTCTATTACATTAATATCTAGAACGTTTATAATTTGCTTTAAAATTCAAGTGTACAGTCCACTTGGAGTTTGTGTAATCCTAGAGTTTTATTCAGTGTTCTTTTCAGTGTTAATATTGGTTCAATAAGATGTAGAGACTTCAGGAGTCAGAGATTCCAAGGTGAATTATTAAAGAGCAAGCTAGCAAAATAGAAAAAGATGACCACAGAGTAGTATGCATGAAATCAACATAATGCAGGGGTTCTTGTCTTTGGAAATGTCAAAGACTAGGGTTAGACTGTGGAAATAAGTTGCAATGGTAGAGTAAAGGGGAAGAGTTGGAATTAGCTAAGAAAATGTTAAAGAATTTAGAGAATCTGATGTTTTAGATTCATTTATGTTGGCAATCTGTCTTCTTAGATCAACCTACTAACTGACAGTCTTTATTGTCATGCTCTTCAAACACTCTCAGCATCTTAGCTACTTCTCTTTGGTAAGCACTCTTGCCCCTGACTACCTGTCTAGAGTGCCATTGGTTATTCATATTTAGAGCTATTTTCCAGATCCTACCTTCTCTAAAGAGAATCTTCTCAGTTGTCTACTTAGCCCTGGTTTTCCTTTCTACTATCTATATGAAGTAGCCCCAGATCCTCAAAACTAGAAGAGTTATTTTCTTTGTGTAAATAGAATTCCTTAACTTTATTTGAAGCAACTGTATGTCACATAAAAGTTACTGCCTTCTATTATCATAGTTGTGAACACATCTATATATTTGTGGGTAATTTATGCAATATAATTATGAACTCCTTTAAGTAAGCACTTTTGTCTCCCTACTAGAAGATAAGTTCTATGAAGGAAAAAAACCTCTATTTTTGCTCCCTGGGAACCAAAAGAGTGTTCAGACCTACAATAAATAAATGAATGTCACAAATAATGACTTCTACATTTGTTGAATAAAATTAAAAATAGTATAATGAAGCAAGACCATAAAGTACGGATAAGACCTATCTAGATAAAAGGAAAAAAGGACACTATTTTTTGACATAGAAGAAAGCTTAAATGATATTATTGAAATCAGAATAAAGATAGTATGCCACAAAAATGGGAAATGATTTAGTTTTCCCATCCAATGTAACTGATTTTGTAATAGGTGAAATACTTGCTTGAATTGTTTTATGGAGAACACATTATGAAAGTAGAAAATAAGTAATGGGTGGGAAGGTTTCAAACATTCTGCCAAATAGGTGGGCAGAGAGATTACAAAGTATGAATAAATATTCAGTGACTTAGAAAAAATTAACACACCAAAGAATATTGGATAAAACTCTATGCACTCTGGAGTGACTTTCAGGGAGTTTATAAAATGATAAGCGAGAGGGTTCAGGTCTTTATTCGTAAATTGTTGCAAACAGTAGACATCTAGCACAGTAGTTTATCTCGCAAATGCCTGTGATGCATTTTGCTGTCTTGTACATTAAGCTGATCATTTCTGTTTGAAAAAACTTTGTTACTATTCCTTGATACTTAAGATTAGTTCTGTCACAGTGAGTCAATATCCTGCAAAAATGGAAATATACAGGGGAATCAGAATATGTTAGAGTATACAGAGGCTCAGAGCTTCTGACTGACTTCCTGTGGTTGTTATGCACATATTTTTGGGTAGTTCAGGGAAGGAACTTCACCACATGGACTCTGGCAATAAGTCAGTCTTGGAGATTAAGCAAAACGGAAGCATTCGATGGAAATAAAATTCAAACATGACAGATTTTAACTATACAGTTCTACATAATTGATAAAATCTGAACAAAGAGGTGTTTACCTGGGACCACAGACTTCCCTTGTGTTACTAAAAACAGTTTTCTGTAATATCTAATACTATATCCAAGTATGTATATCAAACAGTATAATTATTATTTGTTGGGAACAGGTCCCCCAAAATCTGGCCACAAACTGGCCCCAAAACTGGTCATAAACAAAATCTCTGCAGCACTGTGAATGTTTGTGACGGCCATGATGCCCACACTGGAAGGTTGTGGGTTTACAGGAATGAGGGCAAGGAACACCTGGTCCACCCAGGGTGGAAAACAGCTTAAAGGAGTTCTGAAACCACAAACAATAGCATGAGCGATCTGTGCCTTAAGGACATGCTCCTGCTGCAGATGACTAGCCAAACCCATCTCTTTATTTCGGCTCATCCTTTTATTTCCCATAAGGAATATTTTAGTTAATCTATAATCTGTAGAAACAATGTTTAGCACTGGCTTGCTATCAGTAAATATGTGGGTAAATCTCTGTTCGAGGCTCTCAACTCTGAAGGCTGTGAGACCCCTGATTTCCCATTCTGCACCTCTATATTTCTGTGTGGTGTCTTTAATTTCTCTAGTGCTGCTGTGTTAGGATCTCCCCAGCCCAGCTGGTCTTGGCATTATTCACAGATAGTCTCTTATTTATATAAAGTAAAAATAATTATGAAATCATTTTTGATCTTAGGGTATGAATTCCAAATAAATAACAAAACAATTAGTTCTGAATTACACACTCATTCTCTGTTATAAGATCACTGATATAGCTAGGCTTTGTACCCCCACCCAAATCTCATCTTGAATTACAATCCTCAGAATCCCCATGTGTCAAAGGAGTGACCAGGTGGAGGTAATTGGATTATGGGGGCATTTACCCCCATGCTGTTCTCCTGTTAGTGAGTGAGTTTTCATGAGATATGATGGTTTTATAGAGAGCTCTTCCCCCTTCGCTCTGCACTGCTTCCTTCCACCTTGTGAAGAAGGTGCCTTGCTTCCCCTTTGCCTTACGTCATAACTGTATTTTCTGAGGCCTCCCCAGCCATGCCGAACTGTGAGTCAATGAAACCACTTTCTTTATAAATTACCCAGTCTCTAGCGGTTCTTTATAGCAGTGTGAAAATGGGCTAATATAATCACCAACAGTGGTTTCTTAGTATTGGCTGAAATGTTTTTAGAGAGAAAGCTAAATCTGAAATTCATAGCAAAAACATTTGCTAGAAAAACTTAGTGTGATCACTTGATTAGCATTCCTTTTTTATTTGCCTACAATAGAAAAATAAACATTTTAGTGGATTAATATTGTTTTCCTTCAATAAGGAAAAATCATTTGAATGTATTTTAAAAGTTAGCTTGACAGAAGTTTAAGAATATCTGATGTTAGAATTTGGCTTATGAAATTCATTTGAAAATCTAAGTTCTGGCCGTGAGTGGTGGCTCATGCCTGTAATCCCAGCACTTTGGGAGGCTGAAGTGAGCAGATCACGAAGTCAGAAGATCGCGACCATCCTGGCTAACACGGTGAAACCCCGTCTCTACTAAAAATACAAAAAATTAGCCAGGCATGTTGGCAGGCGCCTGTAGTCCCAGCTACTCAATGAGGCTGAGGCAGGACGACATGGGAGGCAGAGCATACAGTGAGCAGAGATCAGGCCACTGCACACCAGCCTGGGTGACAGAGTGAGACTCCATCTCAAAAAAAAACAAAAAACAAAAACTAAGTTCTTATTTTAGTCTTAATACTGCCTTTAATGCAATGTAGCTAAGATGTATTAGAAAACAATAAAGAGTTTACTGCCAGGCGCGGTGGCTCACGCCTGTAATCCCAGCACTTTGGGGGGCCGAGGCAGGTAGATCACGAGGTCAGGAGATCCAGACCATCCTGGCTAACATGGTGAAACCCCATCTCTACTAAAAATACAAGACATTAGCTGGGCGTGGTGGCGGGCGCCCGTAGTCCCAGCTACTTAGGAGGCTGAGGCAGGAGAATGGCGTGAACCCGGGAGGCGGAGCTTGCAGTGAGCCGAGATCGCGCCATTGCACTCCAGCCTGGGCGACAGAGTGAGACTCCGTCTCAAAAAAAAAAAAAAAAAAATGTTGACTTTTGCATTAGATAGACTGTATGCAGTCTATCTAATAGATGCGTGGGCCAGAGACCAAAAATAAATAGTGAATGAAACAGGATTTAAGTTTATCGTTCTTCAACATAAACGTCCAAGTGGGAAGGGGCTTCTGCTTCACAGAATCATCATAGGCCTGAGGTTCTTCTATACTACAGTGTCAGCACACCTAAGAGATTGCCCTCGCTATATGGCCTCAGATTATCTGCCTCCTTTTCAACATCCCACAAAATGAGAAGTACAAAGGTAGAGATATCACAGAATTTTTGTTCAAACTGAGAATGGAAAGTGTGTCTGTTAATAATTACTGTAAAAAATCATGTAAACGAATCATATCCAGGATAACCTTGGATATATGACACTGTAGAGAAAAGAGAAGTAGATGGCAAGTCTCTGTCTCCAAAGGTATAGCCCACAAGTTGCACACGTTGTTTTTCTTCACAAGTGCTTGCCTGCAAATTATTCCATTGCCATATATATCTTAAAACTAGGCTGCAAAAAATCATATTTTTATGCTGGAAAACTTAATATTCAGCTAACAATCCTACTTAAAAATCTCTAAAAAGGAGAAAAAATGGATGTGGGCTGGCAACTGGCAGGGTCTGCTACGTCATCAGAAAGTACGCATGGCCAATCATCACATCCCGCCTTTAACAACAAAAACGTCCTTTAAAAATTCATTCTCTCCCTTATTAAGGAAATGACATTATAAATAGATACGCGTATCCAATGATTTACTTTTCCATTTTCCTTTAAACCCTATACATCTGGCTTGTAATTCAGCAGTGATTTATTGCACATAAGCATGTGTGACCACGAAAGCAAGTTTTATTTCGGGAACAATTTTCAGTTTTGTTCATTATCCATTTTTATTAAAGATACTTTAGGTGGCCTGAGTGACATAAGAACATGTTTTACACTGGTATCATTACATGCAAAGCTCTTTGCTAAGAAAAATAAATGAAGATGAGACATGATGGTTAAGACCAAGTTACATTGGCATAAGGAAAATTAATGAAATACTGAGCCAAGGATTTTTTTTTTTATAAATCAGTTAGGAATCAAAGTATAAAATATAATTTAGAGTTAAGTCTTAGTTCCTGATTGTACAGAATGGAAAAATAAAAGTTTCTAAAGCCACATACCAAATAGTAAAGTAGACCAAGAATAATAAGCCATGATTTTCAGAACAGAGGCTAATTGACAGGGGTGAATCACCAGTGAAAGTTTCCTTACTTATGAACTCAAGCCCTCTGCTCTCTATCATGATGTCTTTCTTAATTTAAGGTGAAATAAATTTCATGATTAGTACACTAGATAGTATATGAAATCATCCTTCCTTTTTACTCATTCCTCTTAAATTATGAAACAATTTTTTAAACAATTTTAGTCCTTTTATTTAGTTGATAATTTCTCAATTAATTTATACTGTGTATTTGAATTTCTATTCTGGTTAAAAAGTACTCAGAAAATATTCATAGTTAATGCCTGTAGGCATTCCAGTCAAAATAAGTTAATTAATCCTATAGAAATACTATAAAATATGAAGAAAGAAAAATATATAGGTCCTGCCACTTAAATAGTTACAGTCTAGTAAAAGATATGATGTCACTGAATAATCCAAGAATTATTGGATTAACAACAACCATACTCATTAGTCAGCCAAGCATCTAGAGTGCCTAGCCCTGAGAAATTTTATACAAGGCCTGAGACTGAAAAACAAAAAGTGAGGACCATAAACTATTTTACATTTCTGCTAGAAAGTCCTTTTTGGATTGTTTGCTTATAAAATCATGCTTTCCAATGGCAATGATAATTTTCTAAAGTTAATTAGCCATCACAGAGACATAGTAAGTTTTAAACAATGCTGCTGACTTCTTTCAGATACTAGTGTCTATTTCTGCATTAGCTCCTCTGAAGCTTAGCTGTTACAAACTCAACATTATGGTAAGTTCTAAGGCCCTGTATGTGATTAGGAAAATATTCTCAGTGAAGGGCAGGCCTCACACTATTGGACAAATGTATGCCAATATGATTCAGTAGTGGTAAGGTCAAGTTGATTGAGAATACTGACTGTTACATTGAGGAGGCTGATTTATTTCTATTGTTACCAGTGGCCACAATAAATTTTAAATGAAAATAATGCCATAAATGAGATTATATTTTAAACATAAGATTTAGTCATCTTTTCTCTGAGAAATCTCCCAGCATTCTTCTTTCATTTTTAATCCATACATTTGTCTATAAATCTTATACTGTATTCATAATCATTTTAATAGCTTTACAAACTATTCTACAGTAAAAGATAATTATTGATATAAACTTTGCAAATAGTATGTCTAGTGCTCGCTTCGGCAGCACATATACTAAAATTGGAACGATACAGAGAAGATTAGCATGGCCCCTGCGCAAGGATGACACGCAAATTCGTGAAGCGTTCCATATTTTTTTATGCACATGTACCCTACAACTTAAAGTATAATAATAATAAATAAATTAAAAAAAAATAAAAAATAAATAAATTATCCACCTCAAAAAAAAAAATAGTATGTCTAATGCCTCAAAAATATTGCAATGCAGATTTTATTACCCTATTTTAAATATGAGAAAACAGGTGTTTCTGAGAATTTAAGTGATTTGTCTTACTTGTGAGAGAAGAGGTGGGGTAACTCAGCAAAAGGTAACTTCTTGCCAAATCTGATTATTTATTACTTTATTCTACAATACCAATTGCCTGGTGAGTGTAATGGTTTAGGGGTGAAATAAAAGATTAGGATATTTATTTATTTATTTTTGTTGGTTGATTCAGAAGAGGAACAACAGTTAGCAAAAAATAAGACTTTTAACTACCAAAATAATTAAGCATAAACCAAAGCAGAGAAGCAGAGATGATCAGGAACAGTAAATCCAATTCCATCACATACATCATTTTTACACTTAAATTACATAGAGATGCATTTATTTATTCTAGTTTTCTTTGGAGTTTTTTTGTTAATCATAAAGATACTTTGATAAATGTATTAATAAGAATAATAAATATGGATGAGAAATAAATTTCATTTTGCCTACAGATATTTATTACCTGACCAGTAAATAAATGTTTCCATATTGCCAATACATAGTTTGATATATTAAAAATTATAGTCTTTGATATAGATATTTTTGAAGTTCTGTACTAACAACAGTACTGCTTTTTTAAGAGCAATTTTAAAAGATACTTATTTTGCATTAGAAAGAATCAGAAGTACAGTTTGTATTAAAGCTATGTTTTGGTATCAAAATAGTTTTTGCTGCAAATTTTATTATCATATATATTATTTTCAAAAAAGATTAATTCACTCTGAGTAAAATATAATAAACTCACAATTTCATAAATGCAGTCATACAATTTATTTCTATAATGGCATTCTATGTAAGTGCTTTCTATAAAATAATGCAAAAATCAACAAAATATTGTATTAAAATTTAAACATAAAATAACACTCAATCCAGAAGTCTTGAGAATAAGTTTTAACTAAGTGTAGACACACACACACACACACACACAGAGACAGAGAGACAGAGACATGGCCTAGACATTCATTAGGAAAAATAGTTTTGATAAGAACCATGAATGCCTCCCATACTCGGGAGTATGCCATGCGGGATTGAGGTAATGGTGAGGTAGGAGCTTTTTTGACTCAAACCCTACCTGTTTAAGCGGCAACATAGGTTAGAACTACAGTATCTAGGTTTAGTATTTTAGTTCAACACTTACTAGATCTGTGATTTTTGGAGAAATTATTTAACCACCTTCTGCCTCATTTTGCTCGTTTTAACAATAGGGACAATAACAGTGTCAATTCATACAGTTGTTGTGAAGAAAATAAGATTAGTATTTCAAATATTAGTTCTTTTTATTCTTTTTCATGGTTTGTCTATTCTGAGAAACATTCCTAGATTACTTCCGCACACACTGATTTCCCTTTTATTAACAATAATAAGTATTTGTATTAAATATATAGTACCTGACATTTTTGCTTAACTCTTCACATGATTGTATTAGCATTAGAAATGAAGGCAGAGATCTAATAATGTATAGAGCACATGCCATACATATGTGCACTTCTTATCTTTAACCTAGTATTTAAAAGGTTTTGGCAGTTAGTTGCTTTTCTTGGATAAAATCAAATAACTAAAACTCCATGAAGGGTAAATTTAAAATGAAAAAATCACTGACTCCCCACAAGAAAGTTAGACTATAAAATAAAATGATGACAAGTTTTTCTATATTTTGCCTGCTTAGTGTAGTGACATTTATGGGAAAGTCAAAACTTTTAATTTTTCTATTTTTTAATTTATTAAATTTATAAATATAGTCTGATTTAAATTAACACAAAATGAGAAATAAAGTATCAATTAATAATTATTAATAATTGAACCAATTATTTGTCCTTAATATTTATATTTGGGTGAATGCAAAATATAAAAAGAGCTAAAAATAAAATAACAAAAAATGTAGATTTAGTGACAACTAAGAAAAATTATGTAAGAGCATAGAGAGCATTACATTTCATCAAGTATGAAATAACTTTGCAATATATACAAATACTTCTTATTTCCATGTAGGTTTAATGTCCTGTAACATAGAAGTTCTCACTCATTGAAATATTATTTTACAAAATTAAGGATTGTTACATTACTAAAATGACTTGTTTACTTTATTTCAAAGGGCACCAGAAATCCAGACATTGACTTTTTTTATTCTTAAATTAAATGTACATCATTTAGTAATACTATGGAATATATGTGTAATGAAAATTGGAAGAAATAAGAGGCTCTTTTTAGGCTGCTGGATAATTGTTTCATGCCCTGGCAGTTATTTTAAAAATACATTTGTTTTACCACAATCAAACATAGTTTCATATTACATTGAGTTCTTATTTGTAAGCAGAATCTAACATTTACCATGTACAATATACTACATTTTCTTTATCTATGGGCTTCTTGAGGTGACATTGAAAAGGATGACCTGGAACTAAATGAAGTAACTAAATCTTTTTACATTTAATATCTGTACAAGGCTAATGTCATGAATAAAAATATTCATCATAGGTTGGCCCTAATAAAATTGCAAAGCTCTATTATGAAGTCTCAATCATGAGCATGCTAATCTTTTGCCAATGGCCAATTTTTTCGATCACACAGAAATGACACCTGATTGCCAGAAATGGAATTGTAGAAAATAAATTTTCACTTGTAGAAAATCATTAAAAAAAGCTTTAAGACTCCTACATGGGAAAGTAGGTGTTACAGCAAGCAACACACATGAAACGGCATGTTGGAAGATCTTGCATTCAGGGCAAATATTGTTGTCAAGAATTTAAAACATTTACCACCTTATAATATATTATGATCAAATTAAGATGATTTCAAATTTGGGTAGTGTTATTACAGAATCATTTTAATTAACAAATTATTTATACAAAATTTCTAGGGAAAATTTATTGCTAGCCTTCCAGTTCTGTTAAAGAATGTCCAAAATCCGTATGACCTGATTTAAAATGTCACATAAAGCATGCTAACACATGAACATGTGATTCACAATTCTTCTCACAATAAAAAGGGAAGAAAGAATATAATATTAATAGCAAATATTACCATTTGTATCTAAGAATACTCTAGTGTTTGTCGAGAAACCTCTCCCTCACCAGTGTATTTCTAATTATTTGAAGATTCGAACATGCAAATATGGCTGAAATGAGTCTCACTTTAATAAAAGAATAGAAAAAGAAATTGCATTCGAAGTGATGGTGATATAGATGGCTACTTCTTTCAGTGTAAAATAGTATAGGTAAGAATATTCTTTTTTATTATAACAGATTCAAGCAGTAAAGTAAAACAACCTTGTGTAAATTGTGTTTTATAAGTAAGGATGTAAAATAGGGAATGAATGCATGCAGTTTAATGGAAATGCTATCATTAATGGTATAGATGGCCAAATAGAGTTCTCTAGTCTCCAGAAGCTGTGTTTACTACCTTTTCCAAAGTGACTTAATGGATTTTTAAAACCATGTCTTCAGTTACATTGGTCTTGTTAAATGGAAAGTTTAATTTTAAGCTTCTCCTGATTCCACTTAATGGAAAAATCTCGTTTGCATAATCCCACAGCTTTTCTTTATCGGAAATATCTTCTGTAAAACCTGGTTATTTGAGTTTCTCTGTACTTACATTTGCTCGAGGAATTAAAAATAAATGAAAATGCACAGTTCGACCTTAAGGCTTGCACATTATTTAGGTACATTACTGGAATTGCCTCTAAACAGCTCCAGACCTTCTCAGACTGTATAAGAATTAATTAAAAGAAGAAAGAGCATTATGATATAAAAGAATTTTTAAAATATATCTTCTAAAATGATATTACCACATATTTTTATTTATTCAGTAGATATTTACTGAATGCCTGTTGTCTATTAGGCAAATAATCAGAAATTGGGATTACACATTTTGTATACCATTTTTATACACATTTTGAATACCAGATTCCTAAGATTGCATCGGCATAGACTATTCTGTGTTATATGCTTTGAGAAGTTTTGTATGAAGAAATTACTTCGTCTTCTGAGCTGTAGTATTTGTATTATTATTAAGTCATTTCAAAACAATAAAAAAATCAAAAAAAGTCAGTAAATATAGCATGAATGTTTCTGATCCCAACAGCAAACATACTATCCCTTCTCTCATATGAAACATACAAAAAATGACAGAAATGAATAAAAATGGTAATTATAGGAATTGAATATACAACTAAGAAGAGAACTGAATAGAAGTCATCTGCTATGAGATTTTTTTTTCTTTTTCATTAATACAGAAAAAGAATGGAGTTGTATAGAAAGACGAGGAGACATGGTTACTGAAGGAAAGTGTGGAAGAAACCACAGTTACAAAGAGGAAGAAGGGACTATGACTTGAAAGGAAAGAATCTGTCTGGAAAAAGCTCTAAATGTTTTTTTCCCCCTGAATAAATCTTGACTCAAATGGTAAATGTGATGGATTTCTGAAGTGAGCTAATGGGTCTGAAAGCTTAGGAATTAATTGAAGGGTTGCAATTAACAGCTGACCGTGCCCACTATTTCCCCCAAACTTAACCCTCAGTCTTAACTAGCAGCACCTATCAACTCCCAGACCAAAAAAAAAAAAAAAAAAGTCACAGATTTACTGAAAATAACTAAGGGTTTCTACTGTGTATTTGATGTGCTATACCAAAATCTCTACATTTATTTACAAATTAGCTACTAAAATTAGCTATTTTTGAGCCAAAGATACAAGTTGCAGCTCCCTTTTCACTTACTCTAAAAAGAAGACTACCTACCAGTCAAGAAACCTAACCAGCAGAAATAGTTCAAAGTAAGTTTTTATGTTGTATTATTAACAAATATGAAGGCCAAACAATGATTACCAGATCTTGAGAAAGTTTAAAGACCATGTGAAGCAGCAGCGACCAAAATATGACTTCAAAGGAAACGGAATTCAGAAAAGAGAAATACATTTAAAAATCTTTAAAATAATGAAAATTGATAACTTCATGGACATTTGAGGTTTTTATTTCCTTGCTTCTCTATATGTACACGAACAAAAATCATTAGGAGCTTAAAGTAATTCCCACTGGGAATATTACTGGAGATGAGGACAGATGAAGGCCAGAGACAGTATTTTTCATTGCAGTCTCATCTGTGCTATTTAATTTTGATTAGATGTATGTATTAATTTGACTTAAAATTAAGTAACTACCAATAATATCCCCATAACAAATTCTTGCACATTTCAAGCTATTTTTCATATTAATTGAAATAATTAAAATATTGTAGATATGCCAAATTTAAATTAATAATGTCCTGCTGCTCATTAAAAATCTCCAAATTGGATATTTCAAAGGCAGGTTATTGTAACTATTTACCACTCTACTGACTCTCCCTTAAAACCTGTTTCTTTTCAAAGTTCTGTACCAAGTGAAATATTTCCACTGCTTAGTCAATGTCCAAATGATAAATGAGAAGCTTAGGAAACATCCTTAACCTACTCTCCCAATCACTGTTGCACAGTCAATCCATCATCAGGTACAATTCATCTTTTCTCCTACAATTTGGAGATAAGAAATTTGGATATTTCTTATCCAAATATCTCTACACAAGATAAAGCCATCACAGAGACAATTGCCACGCCCTCTTATTTTGTTTATTAGCATCCTTTCATACTTCTCTCCAATTGCATTCCTGTTGCAGCCACAGTCATCATTTCAGAATGTAAAAGTACTTATTGATGTTATTTCTATGTAATCATCTAAGATAAAATTTCCTTAGCTCCTAGGTGAAAGGTTGACCCCATTCACATGACCCATAAAGCACTTCCTTTCATGACTCTCCATTCCATCTCATCTCATAGAGTTCTCACACCTACTCCCACTCTCTATCTTCTAGCCACGAAGGCCTTTTCACTTTCCATGTTGCCTGAATCCCTCTTAACTGAAAGAATTTGTATATGTTGCTTCATTCTTGTAAATCTATCTCCTCCCTTCTCACCTTGTTATTGCTGACACATATCCTCAATAAAGGGTCTTCGATGTTTCTTCACACTAAAGCCAGAGCTAGTATTCTGATACTTTCCTCGTAAGTACTTACCTGTGGGTATTCTGGTGATAATTTAATTATTATCCCTTTACCAGCTACCCTGTACACTTCACAAAACAAAGGATGATATAAAATCGGTTCATCACTTTGTTCCTAGTTTTCATAAAATGTCTTCTTTATAATAACTGCTGAAGAAACATTATTGAATAAGATAACTACTTATGAAGGATAGAGTTAGGGCTTCAAGAAGGTACAATAAACAATCTATGGTTCCTGCCATTAACTTTCCCAATTTATAAAGTGAAAATCTATTTGAGAATGTTCTGAGATTTTTTAAAAATCTAAATTTTTATCTTATTATAAGAGAATACTGTATTTTGTGTTTTCTGGAAAACAATTCATTTCTGCCAAGCATTCAAATTTATTAGTAAGAAATAAGTATTTAGTTTTCTTTATTTTTGTGGTTGTGATTTTCTTTCTCTTCCTCTTTCTGCCCTTTAAAAACGTTTCTCTTTCTTCCTTCCTCCCGTCAAGTTGTAGGAATTAGTTTCATAATGTTCATTAAGAGAAAAAGTCATTGATATCCTGTTAGGAAAATTTTCAAGTTTACAAAAAGTTGAAAGAATTGTACATGAAAATTTTAATTATACAATTAAAGTTTTATTATATTTGCTTGTAACCAGTTAACCAAATCTGAATCTCTTTATTCACCCAACAATTCATCTTACTTTTATTGTATTTCAAAGTAAGTTGCAGGCATCAGTAAATTTCTCCCCGAAACAAATCATCAGGGCTATCATTAAGTAGAATTAAATATTTTACCTATTTGAAGTAAAATTTACTTGTGTATTTCCATGTACATCTAAGTTTACCACTAAATATATGTTAGCAATTTCATATACCTGTATAAAACAAATTCTCATTGACTTATAAAGCATTCTCAACATCCCAGAAAGCTTTCTCACACCCTTTTTAGTCAATTAACGCCTTCACCCTCATCCCTCCAGAAACCACTCTGCTGCTTTCTCTCACCATACATTAGTTTTGCCTTTCCTACAAATTTATATAAATAAAATCAATAATGTATAATCTTTTGTATGTCTTCTTTCACTTACCATATTATTTGAGATTAACATGTGGTGTTGCATATTGAGCATTTCACTTTTCATTGATGAATAGTATTTCATTGGATGAATACACCCTAATTTATTGATTTTGCTGTTGGTAGACACCTGGTCTGATACTAAGTTCGCTAATTATGAGTAAACCTTTTCTATATATATACTTACACAATTAATTTCATGAGCACTTTTTTTTTCTTTGGTGAATAAGTAGGATTGAAATTACTCGATTATTGGATAGATATATGTTTGTGTATACAGAACTTTTTATAAAATAATTGTATAAATTTACATTGCGATGAAAAAATGTTTATTTCCATTGCTCCACATTCTTTACAAAATGTGGTACTGTCAGTCTTAATTAGAGTTTTTCTGAGGAATGTGCAGTGATATTTCATTGTGATTTCAAGTTGTATTTCTCTAATGACTAATGAGAAATTAAACATATTTCCATGTATGTATTATCCTTTGTAAAGTGTCCTTTTAAATCTTTACTCATTTTATTATTGGGCAGTTTGTGTTTTTATTGTTAAATTATCAGAGTTACTTATATATCATAGATAATAGTTCTTTATTAGATAATATATATTATTTGGGGAATTTTTCACCAGTGTGTTGCCTGTTCATTTCATTTGAAAGATGTTTTTGATGAGGAGATTAATTTTATTTGCTTGTTTTTGATGATACCTACCTTATCATTTTTTATGGTAATTGCTTAACATATATTGTATTAGAAACCTTGACCTACTGTCAAGTGTGATACTTAATTTTATTTCAACTTGACTAGGTCATAGTATTCCCAGACACTTGGTTAAATATTATTTTTGCCTGCCTCTGTGGTGGTGTTTCTAGAAGAGATTAGCACTTGAACTGCTAGGCTAAGTAAAGCAGAATGCCCTCCTCAATATAAGTGAGCATCATCCAACTTTTTAAAGGTCTGAATAGAATTAAAAGGCAAAGGAAAGTGTAAATCTGTCTCTCTACGTAAATGCCTGAGATAAGACATCAGTCTTCTCCTGTCTAGAACTGGGATTTATACCATCTGTGTTTCTGCTTCTCAGGCCTTTGGACTTGTGCTAGAATTTACACCAGGTTTTCTGGGTTTCATGCTTGCAGAAGGTAGATCACTGGACTTTACAGTCTCCATAATCATGTAGGCCAATTCCTTATAATAAATCTCATCATACGTATAGGCATACATCACTGTATTGTGTTTCGCTTAATTGTACTTTGCAGATATTGCACTTTTTATATATTGAAGGTTTGTGGCAACTCTTGGTCAAATGAGTCTATCAGGACCATTTTCCCAATAGCATGTGCTTACTTTGTGTCTGTGTCACATTTTATTAAGTTGTGCAATATTTCAAACTTTTTCATTATTATTATATCTGTTGTGGTGATGTGTGATCAGTGATCTTTGATGTTATTATTGTAATTGTTTTGGGGTACCACAAATCACATCCACATTAGATGGCAAACTTAATCAATAAATGCTGCATGTATTCTGACTGCTCCCAGACTGGCAATTCCCCCACCTGTCTTTCTCTCTTTCTCTCTGTCTCTTTGTGCTTCCCTATTCCCTGTGACACAATAATATTGAGATTAGGCCAATTCATAACCTTAAATGGCCTCTAAGTGTTCACATGAAGAGCCATATGTCTCTCATTTTTGAGCAAAAACTAAAAATAATTAAGCTTGTGAGGAAGGCATGTTGAAAGCCAAGATAGATTGAAAGTTACATCACTTGAGCTAAATAGTTACCCAAGTTGAGGATACGAAGGAAAAGTTTTTGAAATACATTAAAAATTCTACCCCAGTAAACGCACAACTGATTAGAAAGCAAAACTGCTGATATGGAGTATGTTTTAGTAGCCTGGATCGAAGATCAAATCAGTCACAACATTTGCTTAAACCAAAGTCCAATCCAGATGAGACTCTAACTCTTTTCAATTCTTAGAAGCCTGGGAGAGGTCAGGAAACTGCAGAAGAAAAATTGAAAGCTAACAGAGGTTGATTCATGAGGTTTAAAAAAGAAGCCATCTCCATTACATAAAAGTCTATGTGAAGCAGCAAGTGCTAACATAGTTATCCAGAAGATCTAGCTAAGATAATAGATGAAGGTGGCCATACTGAACAACAGACTTTTAATGTAGACAAAATAGCCTTGTTTAGAAAGAAGATGCCATCTATGACTTTTAAAGCTAGAGAAGAAAAATCAATGCCTGGCTTCAAAGCTTCAAAGAACAGGCTAACTTTCTCGTTGGGGGCTAATGCAGGTGACTTTAAGTTAAAGCCAATGATCATTTGCCATTTCAAACCTCTTAGGACCCTTAAGAATTACGCTAAATATACTCTCCCTGTGCTCTATAAACGAAACAACAAAGTCTGGTCTAGAGAACATTTGTTTACAGCATGTTTTACTGAATATTTTATGCCCACCATTGAGACCTACTGCTCAGATAAAAAGATTCCTTTCAACATATTACTGCTCATTAACAATGCACCTAGTCACTCTAGAGCACTGAAGACATTAATCTTGTTTTTCTTCCTACTAACCCATGTATTCTGCAGCTCATGGATCAAGGAATGCTTTAAATATTCAAGTCTTACTGTTTAAGAAATTCATTTTGTAAGACTATAGCTGCTATAGCTAGTAATTTTTCTGATGAATCTGGGCAAATTGTAAACCTTCTGGAGAGGAATCACTAATCTAGATGTCACTAAGAACATTTGTGTTTCAGGGAAGGAGTTTAAACTGCAACACTAACAGGAGTGTGGAATAAATTGATTCCAACTCTCATGGATGACTTTGAAGGATTCAAGACTTCAGTGGAGAGTGTAATGTTCTTGCATGCTCAATTGACTAGAGTACGGTGTAGACGTAACTTATGTATACACTGGGAAAGGAAAAATAAACAACTGTGAGACTTGCATTATTGCAATATTTATTTTACTACAGTAGAGCAGAACCAAACATGCAATGACTCTGAAATACACCTGTGTGTATCTGTGTGTATACACACACACACGCACGCACACACACACACACACATGCATTTAGGTCTATGATCCAAATCAAATTATTTTGGAGGAGTATGGTGTAAAATAAGAATTGAGGTTTTTTTTTTTTTTTGTACAAGGTCTAAGAAATTTTTTGTAAATGTCCTGTATAATATTGAGAAACTTTCATTTTGTTACTTATTTGTGAGAATTGTCATTAATTTTTAAAAGTGACTTTTTATCAATTGAAATATTCTACTTTTAATGTGAAAAATTACATAGCTGGTTTTCTGAATGGTAAACTAACCTAATAATCCTGAAATTAAACCTACTTGGCCATCATGTGTTGGCCATTCTTCACATTATCTCTATTAATATTTAATTAAGAAATTGTATGTATGTGTTTATGAAGAATACTGGTCTTTAGTTGTCTTTTTTTAATGTTTTGTCAGACTTTAATATCAAAGTTTTGCTGTGCCTTAGAAAAGATTTGGGAAATATTTTCTTCTCTTCAATTTTCTGAAAATATTGTGTAAGGTTCTTGTCACATTTCCTTAAGTATTTGGTTGAATTCACTGGTAAAAAAAATATAAGTTTACTTATGCTTCCTTCCTTATGTTTTCCAGTTATCAGTCTCCAATAAACATTTAAAAACTTAACTTTGTTTCAGCATATGCTTCCCATTAAAACCTTAGGCCAACTAATTCAATTTCTGAATAAATTATAAGAATATTCACATTTTCTATTTCTTTTACATTTGGATTTTAAAGATGAGAATTCATAAGAATTTGTCATATTAATCAAAATGTTTAATATTTGTGGCTTAATATTGTTAATATTCATAAAATCCCTTCATAAGATCTGAAGTAATATAGCATTTTTAGTATTTCTCACTCTCAATATGTCAATCAATCTCTCTAGATGTCTATCAATTTTGTCTTTATAAACTGTCAACTTTTGATTTAGCTAATTTTCTTCTTATCCTTTGTCTTTATCATTGCTTTTGCTTTATAAACTTATCTTTATTATTATCATATAACTTCTGAGGTTTTTAATTTGTTATTCTTTCCTTTATTTTACACAATAGATCATAGTTTATATGCAGTTTAGGATCTATATGTGCTTGTAAGCAAAACCTTAATTCAGACCAAAAAGTTTGTATGTCTTGTATTTGTCATCATTCACTGTAAATGCCTTCTTACTTCCTTTGTAATTTTTCTCCCTTCCTATCATTTATTTAAAATTTACAAATGTCTAAATACTGAAGTAAAATGCAGTTACACTTTTGCTTTTATTTACACATATATTTCCAAATTTCCACCTTAGTTACACAGTAGTCAGAAAAACAAATACTTTAATAGTTTCAGTGCTTTGAAATGTATTGAGTTACCTCAAGCCAAAGCATGTAATCAATCTTGTCAAAGTTTTCATGTGTATATGAAAATCATGTGAATTCTGTAATTTCTTGATGAAGTGTTTTAATATATCAGTTGGATCAAATTTGTCATCTTTATTTTTTAGATCTTAATGCTTGCACAGAAAATCTTTAACCTCCCTTTAACTTAAATCCTTTATTGACCTAATATTTATGAAGAACTCATGAAAACAGCATTCAGGAGTTACAATTATTTATCACTTATTTTTAAAATGGCAATCTGTCTGTTCTTCAATCAACTTTCTTGCAATGTGCAAGCTGTAAGTGGGTCTATTATTCTGAGGTCTGGAGGATAGTGGCCCTCTTCTCACAGCTCCACTAGGTAGTGCCCCAGTGGAGACTCTACATGTGGGATTGCACCCCACATTTTCCTTTCACACTGTCCTAGCAGAGGTTCTCCATGAGGGTTCCACCCCTGCAGCACACCTCTGCCTGGACATCCAGACATTTCCATACATCCTCTGAAATCTAGGTGGAGGTTCCCAGGTTCCCAAACCTTAGTTCTTGACTTCTATGCATCCACAGGCTTGAACACCATGTGGAAGCTGCCAAGGCTTGGGACTTACACTTTCTGAAGCCACAGCCTGAGCTGTACCTTGGACCCTTTTAGCCATGGCTGGAGCAACTGGGATGCAAGGCACCAAGTCCCCAGGCTGCACCAGGGGGACCCTGGACCCAGCCCACAAAACCATTTTTTTCCCTCCTAGGCCTCCAGGCCAGTGATGGGAGGGGTTGCCATGAATGTCTCTGACATGCCCTGGAGACGTTTTTCCCATTGTCTTACCATTTTTTTCCTCCTAGGCCTCCAGGCCTGTGATGGGAGGGGCTGCCATGAATTCTCTGGCATACCCTGGAGACATTTTCCCCATTGTCTTGGTGATTAACATTTGACTCCTCAATATCTATGTAAATTTCTGCAGCCAACTTGAATTTTTCTCAGAAAATGGAGTTTTCTTTTCTAGGCATCATCAGGCTGCGCTGCACATTTTCCAAACTTTTAAGCTCTGCTTCTTATTAAATGCTTTGCTGGTTAGACATTTCTTCCACTAAATACCCTAACTAATTTCACTGAATTCAAAGTTCCACAGATCTCTAGGGTAGGAGCTAATTTTTACCAGTCTCTTTGCATAACAAGAGTGTTCTTTAATCCCCTTTCCAACAAGTTCCTCATCTTTATTTGAGACCACTTCAGCCTGGACTTTACAGTTCATATCATTATCAGTATTTTGGTAAAGGCCATTCAATAAGTATCTAGGAAGTTCCAGACTTTCCTACATCTTCCTGTGTTTTGAGCCCTCCAAGTCTCTAAGAAATTCCAGACTTTCCCACATTTTCTTATCTTCTTCTGAGCTCTCCCAAATGGTTCCAACCTCTGCCTGTTACCCAGTTCCAAAGTCGTTTCAATACTTTCAGGTATCTTTAAAGTAGCACCCACTACCTGGTACCAATTTACTGTATTAGTCCATTCTCATGCTGCTAATAAAAACATACCCAAGATTGGGTAATTTATAAAAGAAAGAGCTTAATGGACTCACAGTTCCACATGGCTGGGGAGGCTTCACAATCTTGGTAGGAGGCAAAGGAGAAGCAGTCATGTCTTGCATGTTGACAGGTAAGAGAGCATGTGCAGGGAACTCCCATTTGTAAAACTATCAGCTCTTGTGAGACTTGTTCTCTACCACAAGAACACTGTAAGGAAAACCACCCTCGTTATTCAATTATCTCCACCCGGCCTGTCTCTTGACACATGAGGATTACTACAATTCAAGGTGGGATTTGGGTGGGGACATAGCCAAACCATATCAGGGGGAATACAGGAATCATAAAATCCTGTGTGAAATCCCACCACATCTTTTAATCATCTCTTCTACACTGTATTTCCAATGAACTAAGTCACCATAATTGCCATCCTTTTCAAGTGAACAGAGAATTAACTCACAACCATAGTCAGCAAGTCACAGGTTTCTATATGTGCATGTGTGTGTGTGTATGTGTGTGTAATGACTTAGCAATTATATTTTTGTTCTCCTTCTGCTGGTGTGATCAGTAGCTCCAAAGTTAGTTCCTGCCTACTATTACCTGAACAAATCTCTGGTTTCCATTGATTTTCCTCTACATTTGTGTTCTCTTTACCTCTGCTACTGTGCATTGTGGTTTTATACCAGGGACACTGCTGTAGCTGATACTTAAGTTTAGGTTATGGTGTCAAGTACATCATAACCTTGTGCTACCCAAGGTGTATTGAGATACATCTGTTCTCTGTGAGCTATCCCTTCATTGGGTGTATTTTTCATGTATCAGGCAACTCTTCTTTGTACTTTTTAGCTTGATTTGTAGAAAATGTTATTTTTTTCATTTTTGCTTAGAGCTTAGTTTTAAAAAGTAATGGAATAGAAATATGTCTGTTCAACTTTTTTTCCACATAAAAATTGAGAGCAATTTTAAGCCATGCCACTAAATTTTCTCTGTGCCTAATTCAAAGGGGAAGGTCTAACTTCTGTTTATGGAAGAAAAGAAAAAGAGAGAAAAGAAAGAGACAGAGACAGTATTTTGTCTGGGCATATGCTTATGAAACAAATGACCCTAGAAGAGTTTCACCTGTGAATTTTCATGTAATTGTTACTAAAATCTTGAAGCATAGGTTTAAAAAATTGTAGATGAGACAATTTGGTCAATTACTAGAAGTATGGGTATTTAAAATGATTCTATATACGAGAAGATGTAGTATAGAGATAAAAGTTCTAAAATATTTTGATTTGTAAAAAGCATTCCATTCTAAGTGATAAACTACACAAACACAGAAAAGTCATTATGTTTTTTCAGAAACTGGCAGAAAGAGACTCATGCCAAACTGGCACTAAATTAAAACCCACATAAAAGTCTTCAAATCAGTGATCACGTCAAAAATTAAATAAATTGATTTTCACAACCTGAACTAACACAGATAGCACATCTGGCATCTTGAGAAGCTCCATCAGTATTGCACATGAGACATTTCAAATGTTAGGCAACAAGATATATTCCTTAAAGGTGACCAGGGGAACACCAGTCAGAAGTGTATGGCAATTGTCTTAACGGCAATTTAGATTGAAATATGTGTAAGAAATCTAAGATATGTATCTAACAGACTGTCTTAGTAACAGTTTTTCTGGCTCATTCGCTCTTGATTTATTCTAAAGCTTTACTAAAAACAACATGTAGAAATGTGCTGAAAAACTACGAAGAGACATACAAGTTTGTGTAAGGTAACCACACACTTTCTGATTTAAATTATTTTTTTAAAAAGTTTCTGCATACCCTGCTTTGTTTTAAAAGATATAAAGTGATTGAAAGAGGCTTACAGTGATATATAATACTTAATAAACCAAAAGTATGATGCAAATACAAAATAACAATAATAAAAGAAAAGAAATATAACAGAGGAAGGTTAAGATATTGAATGTCACAATATTCTATACTTATATATTGCAGTATATAGGGATGTTAAAAAAATCAAACAAAAATGAGTGAAAAGCAATTCTTGATTAGTGACAGAAACAGATGGCACAATCTCAAAAAATTAATATGTTCAAATAAGGTGTATTATGTGAGAAAACCATTTGCTGTATAATTCCTCATATCTTGAATGACATCAATAACTTTTTAATTTTTCAACTCATATCTGCTCCTCCTGCATCTCCAAGCCCATCCTCGTGATTGAAAGTTTATCTTTATTGGTCTGACTAATAGATATCTTCTCTGATAATTGAAGACGTTCATTGCTAGAGTAGATGTCATGTTTCTTGTTCATCTTTATATTCTAAACTGGCAACACTGTTCCTGGCTTATGGCAAATGTGTTGAAAAAATGTGTTAAATAGAAGAAACTATTAATACCTGCTCTCCAAAATTAGTTGGGCATGGTGGTGGGTGCCTGTAATCCCAGCTACTCCCGATACAGTGAGACTCTATCTCAAAACAACTGCAACAACAACAACACACACACACACACAAACAACAACAAAAAACTCTGCTCTCTAAATAAAGTTAAATGACTCACAAGAATCATGTGAATGAACTTAAATTTAGTGTTTAAGACTTCCAGGTAACTATTTCCTTTATCAAAATACTTCAGACTTTTCCATGATTTCTAATATTACTCCACTGCACATATTTAATGCTGTTTCTTACATCTGCACAAGCAGCTTCTTACCACTATCAGGCCAATCATCTCTCTTTTTCTGGAAAACAGATAATATTTTTTCTTAATTTTGTGCATTTGTTTTTTTCTTATTTATATTCTGCTTTATTCTACCATGATTAACACAATGTTACATTTACTTAATTTGATAAGATATTATTAAATAATATTTCTATAATTTCGGTGTATGTGTACTTTTCTGCATTAATATAATACATTCTCATACATTTTGTATTATATAAAATTGTGCATGACAGTAACAAGGCATTCAGAAAAGACAGAATATGAACAAACCACTAAAAATGTCCGCAACTACGTGACCTGAGCTCTGACTTAACAAATTAACTAATAAATATATAATACAATAAATTATAATTTTAAGAAGGTGAAAGGAGTTTGAGGTAAGGAGATATAGGAAAGGTTGAATCTGTTTTATTAATTAGAAAACAAACAGAATATTAAAAGATAAGAGAAAAATGGAGTAATAGTTTATTCAATATAGAGAATGTGTTCAAACTGAATCTAAGTCTAGTTGATGCCTTAAGCTGTATAAACAAACAAATTTTGCATTTTGCTTCTGTTGCTGAAGGTACAGACCATGTCAAGCCAGAAAAATGGTCCTGTTCATATTAACATGCAGGCATTCTCATTGTACCCATATCTAGTATCCATATCTATGTACATTTTTCATGGTGATAAGAGTTGACTTTAAGCTAGAATGCCAGGTGAGGTATCTCACTAAAGAGAGAATTGAGGTCGGGCGCGGTGGCTCACGCCAGTAATCCCAGCACTTTGGGAGGCCGAGGCGAGCGGATCACGAGGTCAGGAGATTGAGACCATCCTGGCTAACACGGTGAAATCCCGTCTCTACTAAAAAAAGTACGAAAAAAAAAAATTAGCCGGGCATGGTGGCGGGCGCCTGTAGTCCCAGCTACGCAGGAGGCTGAGGTAGGAGAATGGTGTAAACCCGGGAGGCAGAGGTTGCTGTGAGCCGAGATCGCACCACTACACTCCAGCCTGGGCGACACAGCAAGACTCTGTCTCACAAAACATAAATAAATAAATAAATAAATAAATAAATAAAGAGAGAGAGAGAGAGAATTGGATAAAACACTTCATTCATCGGAATATGGTAAAGGGTATGGGGGAAAAAATAGAGTCTTGTTGGTACATAGTGCTCAATTTAGTGAAGGCAGAGCTGATGGGGCCAAATAAAATAATAAGATAATTCGTCAGCAAGGGAGAGGAAATGAATCCTCAGGAGCGCTGTAAAAAGAAGCTTCCTTGCCAGCGTTCATCATTGAATCAGCATCCTTGCCAGCGTTCATCATTGCTTGTCTTTTGGATAAAAGCCATTTAACTGGAATGGCATGATATTTCACTGCAGTTTTGATTTGTGTTCTCTGAGCATTTTTTCATATACCTGTGAGCCATTTATATGTCTTCTTCTGAGAAATGTCTCTTCAGATCCTTTGCCTATTTTTTAGATTGGATTATTTAATGTTTTCCTATTGAGGTGTTTGAACTGCTTATATATTCTGTTTATTAATCTTTTTTCAAATAGATAGTTTGTAATTTCTTTCATTCTGCGGGTTGTCTCTTCACTTTGTTAATTATTTCTTTTGCTGTGAGAAGCATTTTACCTTGATATCTTTCCATTTGTTCATTTTTGCTTTGGTTGTCTATGCTTTTATTAAGCATAAAGGTGTCCACAATAAATCTTTGCCCAGACGAATGTCCGGGAGTGCTTCCCCAATGTTTTCTTTTAGAGGTTTTATAGTTTGAAGTCTTAGATTCAAGTCTTTAATCCATTTTAATTTGATTTTTGAGAAAACCTTTGTATACCCTTGTACTTGGCAAATTAGTAGAGCTACTATGGACACTAGTATGGGATTCTAAAAAAGCTGGTATATATCCCCAAAAAAGAGGAAATTAATATATTGAGAAAATATCTGTACCCTCATGTAAGCCAGACACAGAAAGACAAATACCACATGTTCTCATTCACACATGGGAGCTAAAAGGATAATAATAAAAAGTAGAAATAAACTCATGGAGATAGAGACTAGAATGATGATTATCAAAGGTTGAAAGGGTAGCAGGAAGGCAGGCGATAAAGTGGGAATGGTTAGTAGGTACAAACATACAGGTATACAGAATGAATAAAGTTAGTGTTTGGTAGCATGATAGGCTGACTCCAGTTAACAATAATTCATTGTATACTTTAAAATAACTAAAAGAGTGGAATTGGGATGTTTCTAACACAAAAAAATGATAAATGCTTGAGGTGATGGATACCCCAAGACCCCGATTTGATCATCACACTTTGGATGCCTGTATCAAAACATCATCTGTGCCCCATAAATATATACAATTATTATGTACCCATAAAAATTAAAAATGAAAAGCAGTTAATAAATAACAGAAAAAGAAGTGAAAGAATAGAGTTAAGGTGAGAAAGAGAGGAGGAAGAAGCTGAAGCATGCTATCAGAATCTCACTATGGTTTAGATATATAAGTGCTATATAATTATGTTAACTCTAACAAAATGGATATATATTGTATTGTTGGTTGTGGGCACCTTTATTGTTAACAAATCTTTTAAATGCCTTCCTAAAGTCCTGGGATGTCTACTGTTTTGGACTGCTTAGCATGCTTTTTTTATTCATCTCCCCAGTATCAGATAATACACCCCTGAATACAGAGGAGGATGTGTGACTCAGTTCTGACCAAATAGTATCCCTGGCCACAGAATTTTACATAGGAAGGCTATGTAAAATAATCTTGGCTGGTTACTATTGTTTTCCAGAATTGTTCTTATACACTGCAGCAGAGAAAATATTCTTGCTTTTTAAGTTGCAGAGCTAGGATGTGAATATGAAGCTACCCCTTCAGTGATATCCTCCCCTATGTGCAAAGAACCTGAGTACATAAGGGAAGAATTAATCTAAACAGTCAGAAATGAGGAGACAGAAAGAAGAGATTGAAGAAAGAAGAGGGAGAGAAGAAACAGGAGGAATAAGAGGAGGAGAAGTGGGGAAGTAAAGAAAGAAAGAGAGAGACAAAGAAAGATTCTGGCAACACATTTTCTGTCTTATAAATCCCAGAGCCGGTAGTTTTTTTCCCTGCCTGGGAAACCATCAGTACTCTCACAACAAATTATCTTCTTATGCTTCAACTCACTTAATTTGGGTTGATATCACTTGACCAAAACACCCTGAATGATTCCAGTGTACCCAATTTAGAAAGTTACTGACTTAGTTTCATGTGTAGGCTCTGGCAATTGGTTAAGAAGATCTTGTGCCACTATTAGACAAAACAAAGCAAAAAGACAGAAGAAAAGAAAAAAATAACATAGATCTTACCACAGGAAAAGAGGTAGAATATAAATCAGATCCTCTTAATTAGACTTAAAAAATACAAAAGCTTGCCCTCTAGACAAACTGATTCTTAATATTTTGTGATGGGAAGGAGGTATTTTATAAACCACATTAAGCCACTTTTATTTTCTGTCTCCTACTAAGCACTCACTAGGCACCTATCTCTTGCCTTGAAAATAATTGTATGATAAAATGTTTCTTTACAGGGATATTTCTACTTTTTCATACGTTTTTTAAATAATGTACTGTGTTATCTAGTAAGAGCTACATTGTTTTAAGATTCCACAAAACAAATTTCCCCAAATACATTTTTTTAAAAGGCTAGGTGACATAGTGAAATAACACGATGTGAAAATACACATCCAGGTCTTTGTCTGGCACAATAAACTAAGAGACAAAGGATTTAAGTGTAGTAGAAAATCTTATTGCACATTATTCTGAGAAGTTGTATAATTTAGCACAACTGAAATGTCACACTTTCTATGATATACAAATATGAAACTGCAATAAAATTCAGCTGAGCTTTAATAAAATGTTAGAATGTTCCTCCAAAGCACCCCACCCCGAATGACTCAAGAGTGTAGTTGTAATTTGAAATAAGCATAAAAATCTTTGATTTATATCCATCAACCAAATCACAGACTCCCAGTTCATTTCAGAAGACTCTTTTTTTCCATATAGGTCCCTGAAGTGTCTCAAAACTGCTAATAAAGGGCAGTTCTCTTCTACTGCTGCTACAAACAATGGGTTGTATATCTGGCTACTGGTTACCATGATTACAACTGCTTCCTACATGAAGCTGCTATTGCTTATAGATTACTCCTATTTATCACCGAATCTCAGACACGCACAGTTTAATATTTTATCAAAAATTGGATTGAATCTGAAAATTGCTTTAACTAGGCAGAATTATCAGTAGTTGGCATTACCTTGGGATTTATGAACTTTATCAGTTAAAAAATAGCCTTAGAGAATAACCTGGACATTTCCATGTAGGCATTACCAGATAGAACAAATTATGTTTAGACCTCTGAGATACAGCAAAAGTCGTGCTAAGAGGGAGACTATAGTGTCAAATTCCTACATGTAAAAGACGGAAAGATCGCAAACTAACAACCTGACTTACACCTGAAGGAACTAGAAAAACAAGACCAAACCACACCCAAAGCTAGCAGAAAAAAATAAATAGCAAAGATCAGAGAAGAACTAAATGAAATTGAGAATCAAATAATACAAAGGATCAATAAAATGAAAGTCTTCAGTTATAGGAAAAAATAAACAAAATGAATAGACTGCTAACTAGATTAACCAAGAAAAATAGAGAAAAAACTCAAATATGCACAATCAGGAATGATAAAGATAACATACATAACTTATACAACAGAAATGTAAAAGATTATCAGACTACAGTGAGAACCTCTATGTGCACAAACTGGAAAACCTAGAGAAAACAATAAAATCCTGGAAATACACACCCACCCAAGATTGAACCAGGAAGAAATAGAAATCCTGAACAGACCTTTAACGAGTAGTGAAATTCAATCAGTAATAAAAAGTCTCCCAATAGAAAAGAGCCCAGGACCTGATGGCTTCACAGCCAAATTCTATCAGATGTACATGGAAAAATTGAAACCTATCATACTGAAACTCTTTTAAAAAATTGAGGAGGAGGAAGTTCTCCCTAACTCATTCTGTAAAGCCAGTATCACCCTGATACCAAAGTCAGGGAAGGGCACAACTAAAAAAGAAAACTACGAGCCAACATTCCTGATAAATGTCAATGCAAAAATCCTCAATAAGATACTAGCAAACCAAATATAGCAGGCTATCAAAAAGATAATACACAACAATCAAATTGGCTTTATTCCAGGGATGCAATGTTGGCTCAGCATATGCAAATGAATAAATGTAATTCATCACATAAACAGACCTAAAAACAAAACCATGTGATAATTTCAATAGACACAGAAAAGTCTTTCATAAAATTAAACATCCCTTTATGTTAAAAGCCCTCAACAAAGTAGTCATAGAAGAAACATGTCAAAATAATAAAAGCCATATATGAAAAACTCAGCCAACATCATGCTGAACAGAGAAAAGTTGAAAGCATTCCTCCTAAGATCTGAAACAAGACAAGGATGCCGACTTTCATCACTCCTACTCCACATAGTACTAGAAGTCCTAGCCCTGCTAATCAGTCAAGCGAAAGATAAGAGGCATCCAAATTAGAAAAGAGGAAGTCAAATTATCTCTGTTCACTGATAATATGATCTTATACCTAGAATAGCCTAACTTACCCAAAAGACTCTTAGATATGATGGTAAACTTTCAGGATACAAAATCAATGTAGAAAAATAAGTAACATTTTTATATACTAATAATAATCAAGCTGAGAACTAATTCAAGAACTCAGTCTCATTTACAATAGCTCCAGATAAAAAAGGAGTACATTTAACCACAGAGTTGAAAGACCTCTACACAGAGAGCTACAAAACAATGATGAAAGAAATCATAGATGGCACAAACAAATGAAAAAACATGGACTGGAAGAACCAATATTATTAAAATGACCATACTGTCTAAAGCAATCTACAGATTCAATGTAATTCCTATCAAATTACCAATGCCATTCTTTACAGATTTAGGAAAAAAAAAATCATAAAATTCAAATGGAACCTAAAAAGAGCCTGAATAGTCAAAACAATAATAAGCAAAAGGAATAAAGGTTGAGATATCACATTATCTGATTTCAAATTACACTATGAGTATATAGTAACCAGAACCACATGGCACTGGCATAAAAATAGACACATAAGTCAAGGGAAAAGAATAGAGTCCAGAAGTAAAGCCACATACCTACAGCCAACTGATTTTTGACGAAGTCAACAAAAATGTACACTGAAACATAAATAGTGCTGGAAAAATTGGCTAGCCATATGCAGAAGATTGAAAGTGGATTCCTATTTCTCACAATATACAAAAATTAACTCAAGATAGATTAAAGACTTAAATGTAAGATTTGAAACTTTAATAACCCTGAACAAAAACCTAGGAGAAACTCTTCTGGACATTGGCTTATGTAAAGAATTTATGACTAAGTCCTCAAAAGGGAATACAACAAAACCAAAAATAGACAAGTGAGACTTAAACTAAAAAGCTTCTGAACAGAAAAGGTAATCATAACAAAGTAAACAGACAATCTACATAATGTGAGAAAATATTTGCAAACAATGCCTCTGATGAAGGGCTAATATCCAGAATCTATAAGGAACTCAAACAGTTCATCCAGAAAATAACAACTAACCCCTTCAAAAAGTGGGCAAAAGACACGAACACACATTTTTCAAAAGAATATATACAAGTAGCCAAAAAATATATGAAAAAAATGCTCATCATCATTCATCATCTGAGAAATGTAAATTGAAACCACAATGAGAAACCATCTCACATCATTTATTATACCTATTAAGAAGTCAAAAAACAAGGGCTGGTTAGGATATAGAGAATAGGGAATGCTTATATGCTGTTGGTAGGAATGTAAATTAGTATAATCACTTTGGAAAACGGTACAGAGATTTATCAAAGAACTAAAAATAAAACTACCCTTCAATCTAGCAATCCCTCTGCTGGGTATCTGCCCAACAGAAAAGAAATCGTTTTATCCAAAAGACCCCGACATTTGTATGTTTATCTTGGCACTATTCTCAGTAACAAAGTTATGAAATCAATGTAAGTGTCTATAAATGTATGATTGGATTAAAATAGTATCTATATGTATCTAAAACATTTATATATGTAACATTTGTTTGTATAGAAATCGCTTATATGCATGAAACAGGAGACCATTATTCTCAGTTAAATGACTCAGAAACAGAAAGTAAAAAAATGCATGTTCTCACTGATGAGTGAGAGCTAAACAATGGGTATACATAGACAACAGAATGGAATAATAGATTTTAGAGACTTCAAATTGCAGGACGGCTGGATGAGGAGTGAGGAATAAAATACCACTTGTTGGGTACAATATGCACTGTTCAGATGGTCAGTAGACTAAAATCCCAGGTGTCACCACTATGCAATATATCAAGGTAACACAACTGCACTTGTGCCCCTAAGTCCATAAAAATTAAATTAAAAAAAAATTAAGAAACACTTGATTACAAAAATAAAACACACACAAATTCAAGTTTTTGCTTGAAAACTTTCAGTTGACACCTACCAGTCGGAATCAGTTGCAGGATCGAATTATTTTTAAACTGCAGAATGGTTGTCAGAGATCTGGAAGAAAACAATCAAATCCTGGAGCACTCTTTAGAGAACTACTTGTCTCGAGGCTGAAAATGTGTGGATAAACAGAGATATCAGTGATTCAGAGCAAGTTGTTCACAATAGGCACTTCTGAGTGTGAAGAAGTGTCTTTTATACTTTCAGCAAGACATTGTGTCTATATTTTCCTTTGTATGTGAACACAAATGATAGTTGAAAACATATGTTTAAGTAAATCTAAAAGAACTTTTTGTACATATATAACATAAAAGTTCTGAATGATGAGAACATGGTATCTTAATTTAATAGACACAGTTTTTAAATTTACTTTTTTCTTCATAAAATAAAAGTGCATCTTGGAACTTATGCCATCTTAACATCAAATCAATATAGTAGATACCAATCTGTCATGCCTTCTTTGATTTATCCATTTGGTAGTTTAATATTCAGCAAATATCTTAAAAATTATATTACACCAGACACTGCTTTAGGCATGGTGTTATGGCAGTAAAAAGAGATTTTACAAACTGCATTTATGATTTTTTTAATTGTTTGAGTATATCATGTTCATTCTTCCTAACATAGATGACTGAGCATTATGGTACATGTTGAAATGTATCTTTCCACTCCATTAATAATGCCTTGCCTGTTCAAGAACACCTGACGGCAAAACATGTTCTTTGCATTTCTCTGGAAAACTAGTCACATGTTCCTAGCACCCAAGAATTGATCTAAAGTAAACAGGGTCAGTGTAATTTTCATAACTAAAATGTCTTTACAAATGTTTACATCAAATTATGCCAATTTTCTCACAAGCTGCTATTTTATGATATTATTATATGCATGAAATGAATTGCATCTCTGTAAGAAAACATTTGAGAGGTAAGGCATAAGAACAGTAATGCATTTGAAATGTTTATCCTCATTTGTGATCTCAGGATCTGTGATCAGGCACATAGAGTTCAGTTATTTGTCCTGTTTATTTTCTTTACCCTATCCAAACAAAACAAAACAAAACAAAAAAATCTAAGAAAGATCCCTGAGAGGTGAACTCAACATAAGTGTTAATGTAACATAGAAAAGATAATCCTATTGAATACACTTGTCTAAATGTAATGTAAAGCAAATTCTTGAAAATACCTTTTTTTTTTTTTTTTTTTTTTTTTTTTGGAGACAGAGTTTCACTCTTTCCTCTTTTGCCCAGGCTGGAGTGCAGTGATCTACTCTCAGCTCACTGCAACCTCTGCCTTCCAGGCTCAAGCAATCCTCCTGCCTCAGTCTCCCAAGTAACTGGGAACTACAGGTGTGCACCACCACACCTGGCTAATTTTTGTATCTTTTGTAGAGATGGGGGTTTCACCATGTTGCACAGGCTGGTCTCAAACTCCTGACCTCAAGTGATCACACACCTCAGCCTCCCAAAGTGCTAGGATTACAGGCATGAATGACTGCCCCTGGCCACAAAATTTCTTAAAATAATTTTTAAGAAATGTTTAAAAGACTACAAACAAGGTTGCATATTGCAGTTTTATAAGTTTACAGAATTAAGTTTTACCAAAAGTTCACAACACGAAGTTAAAAAAATTTTAAAAAGTATGAAAAACAGCCATATAAGAAGGCAAAAGTTTTATGTCCTGACAAATAAGAATATTGATCCCTCAATACCAAGTAATTATGACACAGTCCTATTTTACTTCTGAGGCAAATTAATTTTAGTATGGAGAAAAGTTCTTATTGATTTATTTTTATGTTTTACTTGAATTTTAAATATTACCAGAGATACAAGAAGTAGTAATGTTGCAGTCTCCTTACTCCTTTAGTTTAGCAAGGTCTGAGTTCTTGTCTTACAACCAAGAAGAATAAGGCACGTGGCCACTGGAGAGTGAGTAAGGCAGAGCAGAATTTATTAAGCAACAGAAAAGCACTCATCAGTGAGAGGGGTTCCAAAGTGGGTAGCCAGAAATGGGACTGAGTTCTGGGTCTTTTATGTGGCAGAAAAAAGGAAGTCTTCTGTGGTTCTGCCTTAATGGATGGGATAAAGTTCCCCCTGTGGGGGTTGCATCTGCATATGCCTGGGGTTGGCCACAGTGATTCCATGTTGGTTATTAACCATGACTGCCTAAAGCAAAACCCATGTGGGAATAAAACTGCAATGCTAATGGCATTATAATGAGTTCAGGGTCATTTGAGGATGCCCCCAATATTTGTCTGTGCCTGTACAAGTGACTGGAAAATCCCTTCTGAGCAAAAATCCTGAGATAAGAGGAAGTTCTTAACCACATTTTCTCCTGCTAGCTACTGGGGTGGTACAGATGCAGTCCCACAGGCATTGCCCTCTTCCAAGACCCTCACTCTCTATCTGCCTAACCACCAGAACCTACGTGCCTCCTCTCTCAGTAACTTGTCTCCATTTAAGATGAAATCTGAAAGAACCTATTAATTTTTAAAGCTTATTTCATGATACCAAATACTATAATACAAGGAAAAATAGTTTAGGGAAAAATCAGGGATTCATATTTCAAGGAACAAATAATAATGTTTAGAACTTTCAGTTTTTCTTCTTGAAGAAATTTCCCACATTTAAAATATCATTTTCAAACTTATATTTATATTTAGGCTTATAAGTAGGAAGTTGATAATAAATGATATGTTTTGATATTAATTAACACCCTGACATTTAAAATTAAAGTGATTACAAAAGCTAAGTGAAGAAACTCAAGGAGCTTGCAGGTGGTTAATTTTAAATTCAAAGAAAGCAATCTCCACTATTAATTTTTCAGAAATTTTGAACTACCATAGAAGAAAATAAGGATATTCTCGATAGTATACTTAGTATGCCCATTATTTATGTAAGTTTCTCTGAATGTAAAGGGAAAGAAATTTCAGAAAAAAGAATTTGAGAAGAGAGTGATGTAGGAGTAAAAGTGAGACACTTACCATCACCTAAGACAGATCTCTAGTCCTTTTCCCCCAGTATAGTAGGCTTTATTGTTTTTACCCAATTGGACTTACTTTTATAACAGCTTTGAAAATTTTGTGGGAAGACTTAACAGCAAAAATCAAATTTTATTTCATGAAATTTTATACTTATATGATGACATTCACACTTTATTTAACTCCCTGTATCTTTCCAAAATTAAAAACAAAAAAACAAAAAAACAAAACCTATGTACCTCTAAGTTAAGGAGTATCTCCTCCAACACACACACACACACACTGTTTTCCATCCCGAATAGTTAGCAATGATGCTATCTAATGTCATTAAATTATTTTAAGAATTAAAGAAAAAATGGGGTAAGGATGAATAGAAAAGTGCTGATAAACAGAAGATAATTTATCCTTACTTACTCACCTCTTACCATGGGAAGAAGCACAAGAATATGGCACAGGGTGACTTGGAACACTGCAAAAAATCATGTGTGTTATGTTTAAGAGATTTGTTGCACCATAACAGGATGTACTATTTTCAAGAGTCAATTTAGTATAAGAAATTTTAAGGTAAATAAATTAAAGAGGCAATGTGATAATAAATGGAAAAATACCAGATGGAAGCTTTTCTATTTACAAATTAAGACTTACCAAATTGCACTCAGACATTTCTTGAATAAATGGATATATCAATTTAGACAAATTTTAAAAAGAACAAGTGATATAAAATAATTTTATGAAAAATTTTTCTTTCTAAACAGTATGCTAATGAAGTTCTTTCAAACAATTAAAACACAATTATTTTGCTACTAGAAAGTTGTATAACACAGTTTTTATCTTATTACTTTTTTTACCGTTACTATACTTCTGATACAAAACTTTGAAGCAGTAGTATAAGACAAAGTTTTTACTTATTAATGAAAATTGAAATATGTTAAATTTTTTACTTAAAACCTGAAAGAATATTAACTCAACACTACAAACAAGAATCATGTATCCCAAGAGTATAACAATTTAATTTTAGAAAATCATATTTTATCAAATTAACATGTAGAAGAAGAAAAATGCTTAGTGAAGTCAATAGATAATAAAATAATATGAAATTTAAAACCATATTTTTCATTTTTATTAAGATTCTATGTGATTTATTTTTCTTTCAAATAACTTCTGCAAAAACAAATGCTTACTTTTATAGGCAAGAAAATGCTCTTTTACGCATGCACACGTATGTTTATTGTGGCACTATTCACAATAGCAAAGACTTGGAATCAACCCAAATGTCCATCAGTGACAGACTGGATTAAGAAAATATGGCACATATACACCATGGAATACTATGCAGCCATAAAAAAGGATGAGTTTGTGTCCTTTGTAGGGACATGGATGCAGCTGGAAATCATCATTCTCAGCAAACTATCGCAAGAACAGAAAGCCAAACACCGCATGTTCTCACTCATAGGTGGGAATTGAACAATGAGATCACTTGGACTCGGGAAGGGGAACATCACACACCGGGGCCTATCACGGGGAGGGGGTAGGGGGGAGGGATTGCATTGGGAGCTATACCTGATGAAAATGATGGGTGCTGGCGAGTTGATGGGTGCAGCACACCAACATGTCACAAGTATACATATGTAACAAACCTGCACGTTATGCACATGTACCCTAGAACTTAAAGTATAATAATAAAAAAAGAAAAAAAGAAAAAAAATAGAAAACGCTCTTTTAAATTAAAATAATTTGTGTGTCGTCTATTTCATTAAATATTGTTATGTAATATTATGAAGTATATAGAACATACAGAAATTTAAAAGGCTAAGGAAATAGCTATAATTGAGGCAATGAACTTTAAACATTATATAGCATATTTTGATATATGAAATTCTAGTTCTTCTTCTCTACTAGGTACTGAAACTAATGGTCTAGTAGAGCTGAAAGTCTCTTCTGAATTGACCTTAACTTTTCTTTTCTTGTATTGTTTCTTTATGTCTTAATTGCCTAACTGCTGGCTGTCCCACACTTGTCTATTGACCCTACTACTTGCTTGCATCAATACAGTTATTACTGATACAAGATGAAGATATTTTTATTTATTGGAATTCCAGTGGGAGAGGAAAAATTAATCCAGCCCAACAAATTCCATTTCCTTTGTCAAGAATGACAGTCAGGAGAGAACGTACTCCACTTACCTGGCTGATCTTACTGGGAAAAGTCACAAGGTGGGATTTTGAAATTCAAGTGTAATAATTGAAAATGATTGACAGGCATGAGTTCTAAGTGAGACTTCCTCTGCTAGTTTTCATAGAAATTATAAATACATGACATATGTGGTGAAAGTAGACTTAAGGAAGAGCTGAAATTTGGCTTCCAGTTGGGAATGTAGTTGATCTCTAAATAACACACATAGCTACAGGGGAGAGACAGAGAAAAATAAGGTAGCGGTTACAGATATTGAGGGGAAGAGTGTTTGAATAGTTGAATCTGTTAAGTGAGGGCCTCAAGCCAAGTTTCTTTAAATTACTGATATCAGATAAACCCCAGTGATGGGCGTATCATTTTACCGAGAGTGATTTCACAGGCTCTTAATCTACATTTGCTCAAACTTTAATTTAAATGACAGTGCTTCCCTAAACATATTTTTTGCTATTAGTTTTATTTTTTGTATACTTTTATTTTATTTTATATTCTTGTGGATACATAGGAGGTGTATGTATTTATGGGGTACATGAGATATTTTGATACAGGCATACAATGTGTAATAATCACATCAGGGTAAATGAGGTATCCATCACCTCCAATATTTTATCCCTTCTTTGTGTTGCAAACAATCCAGTTACACTCTTTTAATTATTTTTAAATATACAATAAATTACTGTTGACTGTAGTTACCCTATTGTGCTATCAAATACTAGATCTTATTCATTCTAACTATATTTTCGCACCCATTAACTTAACATGGTTTCTAATGAATTTTTCTCCAATATGCTTTATAGTGTATCTTGTCCCAGGAATTCATTACATGTTAACAGCAACTCTTTCTGATGTTCAATGCTTTGCCTTTCCAAAAGCTGAGATTTACATTCTGTTAAAAGATACTTTTTTATTTGTTATTTTGATTTATCAGAAAAATACCAATTGAAGCTATGCATTTTGCCGTATGTCAGTTTCTTCAGACCCCTGCTGATAGTGTAAAGGATTGGGGGATATATACACAATGTGTTAATAGAATAACTGACTTCTTAGAAGACCAATTACAAAATAATCTGTTACTAAGTAGAAGCAGAGAAGTTACACGTCACTGCATGGTGGCTAATAAATATTTGTTGTATGACATTTGAGTTGCAGGAATTGTTTCTCTATATCACATTAAAACTGGTGGAGCCTACACATACCAAGATTGTAGGAAATCAATGCTGAGTCATTGTGGGGAAGACAGCCCCTTTTCCTCTCCTTCAAAAAAAGACATCTATTCTGTGAAGAAAGTCATTGGTAGCTTAATGGGGATGTCATTGAATCTATAAATTACCTTGGGCAGTATGGCCATTTTCACAATATTGATTCTTCCTGTCCATGAGTATGGAATGTTCTTCCATTTGTTTGTGTCCTCTTTTATTTCACTGAGCAGTGGTTTGTAGTTCTCCTTGAAGAGGTCCTTTACTTCTCTTGTAAGTTGGATAAACTGCTTTAAAGTTCATGTGGAACCAAAAAAGTCCCTGCATTGCCAAGACAATCCTAAGCCAAAAGAACAAAGCTGGAGGCATCACACTACCTGACTGCAAACTATACTACAAGGCTACAGTAACCAAAACAGCATGGTACTAGTACCAAAACAGAGATATAGACCAATGGAACAGAATAGAGCCCTCAGAAAAAATACCACACATCTACAGCCATCTGATCTTTGACAAACCTGACAAAAACAAGAAATGGGGAAAGGATTCCCTATTTAATAAATGATGCTGGGAAAATTGGCTAGCCATAAGTAGAAAACTGAAACTGGATCCTTTCCTTATTCCTTAAATGAAAATCAATTCAAGATGGATTAGAGATTTAAATGTTAGACCTAAAACCATAAAAACCCTAGAAGAAAACCTAGGTTGGCCAGCATGGTGGCTCACACCTGTAATCCCAGCACTTTGGGAGGCCAAGGAGGGCGGATCATGAGGTCAGGAGATCGAGACCATCCTAGCTAACATGGTGAAACCCTGTCTCTATCGAAAATACAAAAAATTAGCCAGGCATGGTGGTGGGTGCCTGTAGTCCCAGCTACTGGGGAGGCTGAGGCAGGAGAATGGCATGAACCCGGGAGGCGGAGCTTGAAGTGAGCCGAGATTGCGCCACTGCACTCCAGCCTGGACAACAGAGTGAAACTCTGTCTCAAAAAAAAAAAAAAAAAAAAACAACAAAAAAAAAAACCTAGGTAATACCATTCAGGACATAGGCATGGGCAAGGATTTCATGTCTAAAACACCAAAAGCAATGGCAACAAAAGCCAAAATTGACAAATGGGATCTCATTAAACTAAAGAGCTTCTGCACAGCAAAAGAAACTACCATTAGAGTGAACAGGCAATCTACAGAATGGGGGAAAATTTTTGTAATCTACTCATCTGTCAAAGGGCTAATATCCAGAACCTATCAAGAACTCAATCAAATTTACAAGATAAAAACAAACATCCCCATCAAAAAGTGGGCAAAGGATATGAACAGACACTTCGCAAAAGCAGACATTCATGTAGTCAACAGACACATGAAAAAATGCTCATCATCACTTGCCATCAGAGAAATGCAAATCAAAACCACAATGAGATACCATCTCACACCAATCAGAATGGCAATCATTAAAAAGTCAGGAAACAGCAGGTACTGGAGAGGATGTGGAGAAATAGGAACACTTTTACACTGCTGATGGGACTGTAAACTAGTTCAACCATTGTGGAAGACAGTGTGGCAATTCCTCAAGGATCTAGAACTAGAAATACCATTTGACCCAGTCATCCCATTACTGGGTATATACCCAAAGGATTATAAATCATGCTGCTATAAAGACACATGCACATGTATGTTTATTGCGGCACTATTCACAATAACAAAACTTGGAATCAACCCAAATGTCCATCAGTGACAGACTGGATTAAGAAAATGTGGCACGTATACACCATGGAATACTATGCAGCCATAAAAAAGGATGAGTTCATGTCCTTTGTAGGGACATGGATGCAGCTGGAAACCATCATTCTCAGCAAACTATCGCAAGAACAGAAAACCAAATACCGCATGTTCTCGCTCATAGGTGGGAACTGAACAATGAGATCACTTGGACACAGTAAGGGGAACATCACACACTGGGTCCTATTGTGGGGGAGGGGGTGGGAGGGATAGCATTAGGAGATATACCTAATGTAAATGACAAGTCAATGGGTGCAGCACACAAACATGGCACATGTATACGTATGTAACAAGCCTGCACATTGTGCACATGTACCCTAGAACTTAAAGTATAAAAAAAAGAAAAAAAAGAAAAAAAAGAAAAAAAAAAGAAACCTAAGGATCTTGGGGGAAGTCCTTAGGACTCCAGTTCATTGTAGATTGGAATTGCTTACTTTCCAAAACACACCGTTGATTAGAAGGCAGATTTTGCTGTCTATATTATACATTCCCTCTGTGCCAGTATCTCCCCGAAAGCTCTCAAAGATTTTTCTACATGGTATAGTCTCCCACTTTGAGGCACCGCTCCATCTTGGGGAGCAAAAATTTTCCTATGACCATTCTTGGGAGCAGAGTATAAACATCCACCCCTCACTCTCTTTTTGTCCCTTGGGTCTCAGGAAATATAATTATCTAATTCTTTCCTTTTCTTTCAGACACTTTTTTCTTTTTTGGACAAACCACCTGCTATCGTGAGGCTAGCTTTTGAAAAAAACAGCCGCTTGCTAATCATCCCTTAGAACACGAAGTCAAACATGGAAAGCAGGGTTGAACATGCTCTCTTCCGATCCTACACAAGTGAGGGCGAAAGACAAGTGTTCTTGTATATTATCCTGTTGAACTATTAAAAAAAAAAAAAATCCTCTGAGTAGGGTAGTTCAGATTTTATTCTTTATTCTTTATTTATTTATTTATTTTTGAGACGGTGAGCTGTCGCCCAGGCTGGAGGGCAATGGCCTCTGCTCACTGCAAGCTCCGCCTCCCGGATTCACTCCATTCTCCTGCCTCAGCCTCCCAAGTAGCTGGGACTGCAGGCCCGCCACCACGCCCTGCTAATTTTTTTTTTTTTTTTTTTTGTATTTTTTTGGTATTTTTAATAGAGACAGGGTTTCTCCGTGTTAGCCAGGATGGTCTCGCTCTCCTGACCTCGTGATCCGCCTCCTCGGCCTCGCAAAGTGCTAGGATCACAGGTCAGGTTTTATTCCCTAACCCTTCTTCTTTCACCAATAATACACCACCATGTCCTGTCAGGTGGCCACTAAATCTTCAATCTATCTACTTCTCTCATTCTCTCAGTCAGCTATCCTGCATCAAAATGTCTTATCTTTCACCAGGACTGCTGTAAGGCATCTACCTGTGTCTACTCTTGTTCTGCTCAAATTCCTTTTTCTGAAAGGGAGATAATTATAAAATAACAATCAAATTATGACCACAGGCCCACCTTCCAACACATTTATTGTTTCACTTCTTTCCATGCCTTCTCATTTCTCTAAGAATAAAATCCAACATTGTGGTCTATAGTATCCTGGAAGGTTTGACTCATCTCTCACAATCCAACTACATTTTGCACCAAACATCCATGTTGCTGAATATTGATCTCTGCATTCAGCCAACATTGTTATTATGTACTCTTTCCTTGGATCCTGATGCCTGTGCCTTCCAAAATGTCCTCCAGTCCCTTTACCCGGTAACACTCATACTGCCGGCTCTTTCACCTGTTGACCTGTGTACTTAAAAGCCACTTTCCTTGTCACCCATCCTACTCCTTCAAATCTCAATTCAGTCAACACTTGCTCAGAAAACCTTCCCTGACCTTTTTTCAATATTCAATTCTTCATATTGTAACTACTCTTTTACAGAATATATCAGCATTTATTTTAAAATTTATTTTTAATATGTTGGTTGATGTCTTCAGACAGAATGCAATTTCCATGAAAGCAAGGCTCTATTAGGTTTTTATTGTTTGGTTTTGTTTCTCCACTGTGAAATATAGTGTCTAGCATTTTGTGGGTGGTGAGTAAATATTTGTTAAAGAAAATAATAGTCACAAATTTATAAAGTACAGTACATATTTGGGTTATTATTTGCAGTTATAGTTATAATTTCTTCAACTTTTTCTGGGGCTGGAGTGTGGAGTGGTGTGAAGTAAATAAAAGCAAAACAAGTAGTCACACATTATAGCAGAAGTCCTAGAGAACATTGCTAAGATTTACTATCCTTGGTATATAGAAAATAAACCTCATTCTAAATATAATTTATATGTTAAATATATTTTGTTTCAAACTGAAAAATAAATAAGACGTTAGTGGCCTGGATCTTACAAAAATGATTAACAATGGTTATGTATTTTTGCACATTAGGAAAGTAAGAACTTATTTCACATTTTAAGCTCATAACTCTCTTATTAAATATTGGTAATTAATACACTAATGAAAAATTATGTCTGGTTTCTAAGGTTATAATATTGGAAGACAAATCTTCAAAGAGAATTTGAACCTATTCTAACTGATTTTAGCTTGAAATAACTATGCACTAAAAAGAAATCATAATCTTACTTGAAATTGAGTTACTCAGGTTCAACTTGAGCTACTCAGGTTGAACTTGGTCTACTCAGATACTGTTTAAATTGTACGCTGAGACTGGCAACTCGTTGTGGAGAAAAAAATCTAACCACCACACAGCCAAGCCAGGGCAAAAAAAAAAAAAAAAAGGCATTAATAAAGAAGTCATTAATATTGTCATGTGTCACACCAAAGGAAGAGGATACTTAGGCCTCTTCCTGTATATATATCAGAATATATTCTGATATGGAAAACTAGGTTTGATAACTGAGGATTGATAATTGGTGATAACCTATTCTCTCTTCACAATATTCAATAAATAGGTTTCATTTTTTTAATGGGGTACACAATTTGTCTAATTCGTGTGGGCAGCTAGGGAGATTGATTATAAGAGTGTAGGGTCTGGAGTCAGACAACCGGGGGTTGAAACCTGGTTTCTAAAATATGTTATGTGAGGCAACAGAAGCATCCTTAATAATTCTCAGTTTTTTCTTTTAAAAATGCGTAAAATAGCATTTCCCACTTCAGAGGGAATTTAAATAATAAAAATGCATGCTGAGTGCTTAGCATAATATTTGTCACAAGGTATATATCCAATAAATTGTAATTACTATTATTGTTGTAAATTATAACACTAATACAGTTAGGTTAATCTACAAATAATTTTGCAACAGCTGAAGAAACCTAACTTTAAATAACACTCTTCTAATATTTTGATGAATATTTTCTATTGGAAAAAACGAATTTTGCAGAATAAAATAAAACTAAATAAGACCCTATTAAATATAATATTAAATTGGCAGGAGTTTAAATATTTTGCCTATAAATTTTACCCTTCCATATAAAATGGCTTTCTAAAATAGTGTGTAGGAAAATGATTCATGTTATTGAACTTAAAAATATTTAGAATAGAAAATATTGAATAATTCACAAAAATATAAAAATAATAGAAAATATCTCATATAAAATCTTGGTACAAATTCTGTTGATACAATTTACAGCTTGTTTGGGTTAATTTATATTTGAATATTCTATGGTCTTAATTTTATTGTTAATTTTTCAGTATGACAAATGGATAGGACATTAGCAAAAATATTTTATCTTTTGTATTACAAAATGTAAGAACACAGCTTAACATAAGAAAGGTTTAATTTTATACACTCATAAAACTATTTTTCCTTTTTTAAAAACTTTACACTTTTCATTATTTTCTAAATATTTTTCTTTCCAATAGATTTTAAACTCTTCAAGGGCAAGGTCACAATTATCTTAAGCAATATGCAACAGGTACACAATATATAATTGTGTGTTGAATAAATATTTATTGAATGACTAATGAGCAAACAAATGAATTAACAAGTGCATGATATTTATTTGCTCATTTGGTAGCTCATATCCATTTGATAAATTTAATTGCCAATTGCAGGATGTGGTTATCCAAAGGGGAATATGAAGTGGCCATAAAGTAGGTTCGAATCAATTTGTCAGATCTCCATTTAATCTGATTTTACATGTTTAGACATAATTTTTAAAATAAGCTCATTAATATCTTAATCAAATTACAAATTCAAATTCACTGTTAACTTATGCTGAAGCACCCATGTTTAGTCATTTAGGTTCGTGTTTTTAGGCTGATTTGTCATAATACAATCTAAAACCGTATGCCATGGCCGGGTGCAGTGGCTCACACCTATAATCCCAGCACTTTGGGAGGCCAAAGTGGGTGGGTCACCTGAGGTCAAGAGTTGGATGGCAGCCTGGCTGACATGGCAAAACCCCATCTCCACTAAAAATACAAAAATTAGCCAGGCGTGGTAGCATGCGCCTGTAATCCCAGCTAATCGAAGTCTTAGGCAGGAGAATCGCTTGAACCTGGGAGGCAGAGGTTGCAGTGAGCTGAGATTGTGCCACTTCACTCCAGCCTGGGTAAAAAAGTGAAACTCCATCTCAAAAAAGAAAACGTAGAAGTCTCTGGCTCTTAAATGCTGACAGTTTTATTAGTTCTATACTATTGTTTCTGAAAAAAAAATCGTTTTTTTTAATGCAAGGAAAGAAAAAACATAAAAACTGGAATGTCATTTTTCTATTTCTGTATAAGCATTGGTTATTAAGTAAGTGCCAACTTGAGACACCTACTATAAACAGAGCTGTGTAAATGAAGACATTTTTCATTTCTCTTTCTAGATATAATTCAAATAGAAAAAGAATAGAAGACAGAAATTTAAACTTCAATTTTAACAAAACAAGAAACTATGTCTATAACATTTTTAAGGGTTGATGAAACTCAGTAAGTTCACAAGAACGCCATCCTCGAAGAAATATGAATAGAGTAAAATAAGAGTTTAATGGGAGTCATTGCCAACTTCAAACACAATTATGAAGTTGTGGGTCACACTCTGAGATGCAAACGGGTGAAAACTGAGACATTTAGGTGATGCTTGAAAACCCCTTGTTTTGATTTTAGAGAGAAAAAAAAAGGGTCAGACATTAAAAAAAAAAAAAGAAGAAGAAAGAAAAATAAACATATAAAAAGTAAGGAAACAAATAATTAAAATAATTGAAATATTTACACAGAAATGTTTGCAGGAATAAGCCTGGCTTTGTGACAGCTAAGAGAAAAAATTATTTTAAGCTAAGAAAAACAATTATATTATAATATCCTGACCACACCTCACAATACAAAAATCTTAAAATAGTTGGTCCAAAGTTACCAAAATAGGACCATTTAATAGGAAATCTAAAAAGAAGACAAATACAATGTCTAGAAATACATGCAATTTGAAAAAAAATGATTACAAAAATTGTTATAAAATTAATATTAAGAAAAAATGTGACCAATAAACAGATAAACGCTGAAAAAATTAATGCATTAAAATAATTAAGTAAAAACTCTCTACGGAAGAAAAACTCAAAAACAAAAATAGAAAATTAAGGAAGACATAAGGAAATATGAAAAGGTGATGAAAGACAGCCTAGAAAAACTAAGAAAATGTTTTGAAATCACAGAAATAGTCTGCGCGCAGTGGTTCATGCCCGTAATCCCAGCACTTTGGGAGGCTGAGACTGGTGGATCACTAGAAGTCAGAAGTTCGAGATCAGCCTGGCCAACAAGGTGAAACCCTGTCTCTACTAAAAACACAAAAATTAGGGATGTGTGGTGGCTCACACCTGTAATCCCAGCTACTACCTTGAACCCAGGATGTGGAGGTTGTTGTGAGCCAAAGGTGGCACCACTGCCCTCCAACCTGGGTGACAGACTGAAAGACTCTGCCATGAAACAAAACAAATTAAATAATAAAATAAAATAAATAAAATCAAGGAGATAATATAAAATTAGAAGAAACACAAAGATAAAGACATACTGCAAAAATTAAAGCAAAGGATGTAGAAAGCACAATCAAAATCTAAATACAATTAAACAATTTGTGTAAAGTTTACAAATCAGAGAGAAAAGATAGATATTAAAAGCAGGCAAAAATGTTCTATCATATGCATAATTGAAATCTTCCAAAAGAAAATTAAGATAATGTTAACCAACAAATATCTAATTATTTAATCATGAAGAACATGCTCAAAATAAAAGAGTAAGTTTATACCTGAAAATGGTTCACAGAATGCCAAATTAGTCCATTATTGTCAACATTAAGAATATTCCCCAAAATAAACAAAATTATATAAGCATATATCCTTTGTTTCAGCAATTTCATGTAAAAATTCATCATACAAATATACCAAGAGTGTAAGAATAGCATGTATTTAAAAGATTGTGGACTGCAGCATTGTTTTTTAATGTACCTCAGTAGTGATTAAATACACTCTGAAATATTCATATAGTGGAATGATTTGTAGCCAGAAATGAACACCAAACAAACAAAACACAGAAGCTTTTTATCATTTCGTATGAAAATATATTCAGCACCTTTTATAAAATGAAACAACCAAAATGCAGAAAGTGTGTATAATATGCTACAATTTTTATAAAAACGAGGAAAACGGTGTATATCTGCATTGACTTTCATATGTAAATACAATTCTCAAAAAACTAGTAATAGTTGTTACCAATTATGGGGAACAAAGATAAGACCTTTAACTACACACCTCCTTATATCTTTTATATTTGGGTCATGTGGATATCTGTCAATAAGTTTGAAAAAATATACTGTTTATTCTAAAAGCTTGACCAGTCTCATCTTCCTTTTCAGTGGAGCAAAATCATTTGTACATTTCTATCTTTTCATTAGCTTATGATCTCCTTTAAGATAGGAATAATATGCTATTATCCATATGAATACTTATGCAATGCATTGCATGGCACAAACATCTTATACATTTAAATGCCTGGCACAAATGTCTTACATATTTAAAATGCATATGTAAGACACTGCGACCTACTTTAGAGGGGAGGCTGGGAGGAACCTGAGGGTGTAAAAACTACCTATCAGGTACTATACTCACTACCTGGGTAATGAAATCACCAAGCTCAAGTTACACGCAATTTATCCATTTAAACCTGCACATGTACCCCATGAATCTAAAATAAAAGATGACAGAAGAAAAGTACATTTAAATTTTATTGAATTAAGTTGAACTAATTGGTTGTCTTCATAAATAGGCTTCTCTTAATGCTGTGTGTCTTCATTTCCTCTTAGCGCTCTCTTGAAGTAAACCAAAAATGTCGCCAAATATGTCATGTCTGAAACTATCATTCTTTCTCTGAACCCAAATATTCAATATGAATATATTTGCCTTTATTGTTTTATGCTCTAAACTTAAATATATCACACTTGCTGACATAGTTATATAATAAATTTTTATATAAAATTTCAGAAGCAAAGGGTATATGGATACATAATTTTAGCAGTATGATAGTTATTATGATAGCTATTAAAGTATAGATATGTATTAGGGCTATTATCTATCATTATTTTAATTTCCATGATTTACATATATGAGTACAGGTATTCTGTCCTCCTCCAGTTCTCTAAAGTATTATTTGTTTTAGATCTATAGTTAAAATTAATGAATTTTAAAAGTGCTTATATTAGAAGAGCCAGACTTTTCTCTCTCTAGCATTTAAATGTATAGTTTAAACAATACAAAACAAAACTTAATAAATGATTCTAGAAATTCTGATGCGATTGTTTCCCACTTGAGGAAACTAGGCTCCTATCAAGCTGCTTCTGCGTGAGCACTGTGTGTATAGCCTCTTTCTTTGTTTGGACATATTGTAAATTCTCAGGACATCACAAAAAGCCATATTAAATATAAATATATAAAGCATATCATAAAACCAATTTAAATGAGTTTTATTTATATAACTTTGGGGATTTATAGAACCACTTGTTTCTTTTAATGAGTTGGAAGAACTAAGATTTCACTACACTCAAGATACAAATAAGGGCCAACAAATCTGATAAGCGCAAAAGTAGAGGTCTTCCTGAGTTTGTCTCCAGATATATACCATTTAATTCAAACAGATTTAAGAGTCATTTGAACTCAAGTCAAGATGAAAAGTAGAATCTATCAAGTACTGGCCTTCTTATTCTAAGTACAGAGACCTATCAATGTCTGTCTCTTGGCTACCCTTTTTGTAATAAATGTAGGCTTGACGTTTAATGAAAACCAGCTGAGTAGTTTAAGGTACAGATGACTTCTTTTCTTCTTATTCCAACTAAGATTGGTTTTACTCTTCATAATCTCTCACAGCTGCCAAAAATCCATTTTATCTTTGCATGAGGTGAAGTTTCCATTAACAACTATTAGAGTAGCAGAGGTCAGACATCCAGTGTCAGATGTGCTACTAAAAAGAATAATGAACAAAGAGTTTACCAAAAGGGTATACAAATCAGTTCAGAATCTTTATAACTTATAAAAAGGCTTTACACTTTCATATCTTCTCTTGCCTTTATGGTTCACAAGATAATTTCAGAAAAAAAAAGAAAGGAGAATTTATGTATGAAGTCAATTATGGTGACTGAAAAAAATTAATAGAGTTGGAGCTTGACTCGCAAAATTTTTCCCATTGCATGGCTGATACTTCTAGGCTACAAGCTGCAATGATGCTATCTCTGGATATAAACAGGGTTAGTGATTTCAACACTTGGTCATATTGATGACTCTCTGGTTCAACTAATAATAGACATCAAAGCAGGAAAAACAACTTTCATTTCTTACTTATTGAATTAAAAGCTAAAATAAATGTGAAAAGTAAACTTTATGTATATATATACACACACACACACATATATATACACACATATATATATGTCTTTTATTGAAACTACCATCTATTAGGAGCATAGCTCCATAGGAAGACATTATTTCATTGTGTGCATTCTTTTATTCTTTTGTTTATTCCAGTATATTCAATTTTATCCATTTAGTAATATTCGTTGAGTGTCTACTATATATCAGACCTCCAAATTTCTGGGAAAATTTCCAGGATTAGCTTCTAGAACTAAATTCCTTTTAATTATGATTCCTGAACAACTTTTAAAAACAATAATCTTAAAATCATAGCACAAAAATTGCAGCCAAGTGAAAAACAAATGGATACTTATCATACATTGTGATATGTGCTATGGCAGAGACATACAAAGTGTACTATGGAGACATGTAGGAGGAATGTATAATTTAGACATGAGTTTTGGAGGTCAAATATAGCTTGCACCAGCCAGAAAATTACTGTCATGAAGAATAAGCAAGTCTTAAAATGTTAGAAGAGTCTGTTAAGTAAAATGGCAAGAAGAATGGTGTTCTTGGTAAAGAATCACTAATACAAGAGTGTGTGTGTTTATGTGTGTGTTTCATAAGACAAAGAGAGAAACTGAGAGCGCCTGACTGGAAGACTGAAGAGCACTGGACTCTGAATGAGAAAAATTAGTGAGTGAAAGACACAAAGTAAAGAAGTGGGATCAAATCACAAAGAACCTTTCCTAGCAGTGTAGAGTTTGAAATAGAGTCATAAAGGCAAATTCAAGAATTTGGGGACAGGCTTATGACATAGTTATATTTACAATTTAGAGCTTATTGTGGCATAAACGTAGAAGATAATTTGTGGCCTCAGATAGATTACAGAAGATGGTTGAAGAGGCCGTCGTAAGTAACATGGATAAGGAATTAGAACTGTCTGAAGCCAGGCAATGGCAGACAGTGAAATTAAACAAGAAGGGACAATTTGAGAAACATTTAAAGACAAAGACAACAAGAAAGTGACAGAAAATTTTGTGGGGAAACAATTCAAACATGAGAATCAAAGAGGCTTGTCAGTTTTGTGATGAGAACATTCCTCAATGGTGCTGTTATTCATGACATCAGGATATACTAGAGGTTTGGTAAGTAATCAAAGATCAGTCATGCACTCAGCACTAAAATGATGTAGTGGGCAGATTGCTTGCTTGACTGCAAGTACTCTCTCTATTTTCTAGTATTTGAAATACAATTCTTTCTTCAAATCCCAGCTGAAGTATAGCACATTATTGAAAGCATGCCTGAAATCTTCCCACCAAATTCTCAACACGACTCTGTTGTCTTCATCATAGCACTTACCCTGATATGACATGCATCCCAGCTTGTACCATATGCTTGTTTGGACAACCGGATTGTGAGCTTCTTACAGACATAATACTTAAAAATTCATGTTTGAGACTCCATAATGCCTAGCAAAAAAGCAAACTTTACGTATAATAAGCACTCAATAACTGTTTTCTGAATTGAACCAAGAAATAATATTCTTCATCAAATTCCTTTAAAATTAAAACAATAGATGCTTTTGGTCCCACAGTTCAGTTAAAGGTAAGGTCATTTCTTGCCAGCAGGCTACGACTGACTTTAATTAATTTTATACCATCCATCTGCTGCTGTGTACCATGTCTTTTAAAACACAGGAAGCATTAATCTGCAGATGAATGGTATAAAACATTTTTACAATATTTTCTTCAGTTACAAGTAGAATACATGTGAACCATAATATTTGCTGCTCCATTCTAGAATCATAGAAGAATGCACACTATCAATAGACACCTACAGTGAGGGTAATAATATGCATATGGTACATTATAACATCCTTATGCTTGTTTCAAAAACTGAGAAAATAAAAAATAAAAAGTAGAGAATGTTATGACTTAAATAATACAAGCATGAGCATTCAGTCAGGTCTTTAAAGGAAATATTTCACATGTGGGAAACATAAGTGAAAGCATTATATGTTTCACTGTGTGGTAACCTCTTATCCTCCTTCATTTGGTTGATGTGTATCACAGCACTGTGGGTGTCCAATATTGCGCTCCAGGTTGGAGAGATTGGAGTAAGGGAAGGTAGGCAATGTGTGAAGCAGGCAGCAACCTGTATCAAATCAGAAGAAATAGGAATGGTGCAGCTCTTGCCATAACCTATAGTATAAGCATTCATTCCTCCAATTGTTAGAGTGGTTCATAAACACAGTGCTGTCTAAAAAGTGTCACGTTGAAACTATGAGAAAGTTGAGTGCAGAAGAGTTGAACAAGAAAACAAGCATGAAATGGCTTTGGAGCTGGAGATGACCAATTGTCTTCAGTCTACTGTTGATTCTTTCTTTTACTGGCAGGCAGGAGATGGTAGTGGAGATATCTTGAAGAGTTAAATGTACCATGAAAAATGTAGACTGAATCTTCTACCACTTCATCCCTCCCTACTCTTACCTGGCTGGTGACGCTCACTTGGGAACAACTTTCTTGTTCTTTAGTAAGAAGTGAAGTCATAGGTTTCTGTTGTGTGATCTGGGATTGATTTAAACTTTTGCAAATAATTTTAACCTGGCAATGAAGAGCTTCACATAAGACAGCACCTAACATTACTAAGCCCTCTCTTTTTCCTAAAAGATTCTTCTCTTATCATCAATAATTGGTAAAATTTGTCTTTGCAATATCCCAGACCCTTTTCTCATCCTATAGTGTTTGGCTATGGAATTTTACCAATATCCATCCTACCAATATCCATCTTTGAGATTTAAATCTGTATAATATAAACTAAGCACTTAACCTCTTAACTTGAAAATTGAACACGAATGTCAAATTTAAGTTTTGTATAACTTGATTTTTAAATGTTTTCCTTGCACATCTAGTCACAACTAAAGTTTTTTTTTTTAATCTTCCCTGTTTAAACTAATTCTAAATTTTTAATAGTCCAAAATACACCCTGTATACTTACATACATTTGTATCTGCATTGATACCACTCAAATTCAAACTGCCACCATTTCTCACCTGGACTATTTGAGAGAGCCTGCAGATTTCCTCTAGGTTTCCTGTATTAGTCAGGGTTCTCTAGAGGGTTCTCTAGGAGAGATGTATATATAAAGGGGAGTTTTTTAAGGAGTGTTGACTTGCAGAACAACTAGGTGAAGTCCCACAATAGGGGGACTGCAAGCTGAGGAGCAAGGAAGCCAGTTCAAGTCCCAAAACCTCAAAAGTAGGGAAGCTGACAGTGCATCCTTCAGTCTGTTGTCAAAGGCCCAAGAGGCCCTGGCAAACCACTGGTGTAAGTTCAAGAGTCCAAAGGTGAAAAACTTGGAATCAGATGTTCAAAGGCAGGAAGCATCCAGAATGGGAGAAAGATGAAGGCTGGAAGACTGCTTTTTTTCTAGCTGCACTGGCAGCTGATTAGATGGTGCTCATCAAGATTGAGGGTGGGTCTGCCTTTCCCAGTCCACTGACTCAAATGTTGATCTCCTTTAGCAACACCCTCACAGACACACCCAGGATCAATACTTTGCATTCTTCAATCCAATCAAGTTGACACTCAATATTAACCATCACAAATCCACCTCTTGTTAACTTGAACTGATACACATCTCCTGAAATCATATATAATCTTCAAATAAAGACAATAATGAGGTCAATTACACCTAACATGATACAACTATCAATTGTACAACCGAAAGTACACTAATCCTTAATCTAAATGATATTACATAAAGTTAACAACATTTAAATGCTGATATGAAGTCAGTAAATATTATGTCACGTAATATAGAAAAAAGGAAATAAAATGAGGATATTTTCTTATTACAAATGTATATATGCACAAACATGTTCTTAATAAAATAAGGAAGAAATACTCATGACAGTTACAGTCCTGGTTTCTGCAACTGGTCATATGGTTGTACCTGGTATTGATGACTGCCTTCTACTACCCATTTCATATTCTCTTTGCCTTCAGTAAGCACCTCAACAGGTCATGGGTTTGTTTATTTTTTTTTCCTGATGGAGTGACCCCAACCTTCATTCCTGAAGGGTCTGGGCCATTTGGAGTCCTGCCTGGATTGGGCTGTTGTAGTTTCCATTGACCTTAATCACAGGGGCATGATAATACTAAGAGATGCCCTAATGGATCACCTGTAGTCCATGCATACTCTTCCTTACCTCCATTGTATAGTATTAGGCTGATTTCATTACAGTTTTGTATAGTATTAGGCTGATACGCTGGGTCAACCACCCCAGCCAACACTGCAACTCCCTTCTCAGACTGTTGACTTAAAGATAGAAGGAGTGCAAAGTGTCTAGGTGGCAAACTTAACCTCCAGTGTAATGGAATTCTTGTTGTCTCCTGGTGGCAGTGTTCCTCCCTCTGGAATGAAGACTGCTAGGGCAGTCAAATGTAATGTTCGAGAACAGGAGGCAAACATTTTGTTAGTGGATCACTAGGGGTGATGGTGAGTGGTACCACTTCCTCTTCCACCCCTTGATTCCTGGACCCGCAAATCTTGGCTGTGGGAGAAAGAGCACTATATATTGGACAGTAATTCAGAGCATACACGGCCTTCTGGAGAACTATGCCCCAGACCTGTGAAGCATTGTCACCTAGTTGGTGTTGTAATTGTGAATTCAAAAGGCCATTCCAGCATTCTATTAATCCAGCTGCTTCAGGATGATGGAGAACATGGTAAGGTCAATGACTTCCATGAGTATGAGTCCACTGCCACATTTCTTTAGCTGTACAGTGAATGCCTTGGTCAGAGGCAATACAGTGTGGCATACCATGACGATGGGTAAGGCATTCTGTGAGTCCACGGATGGTAGTCTTGGGAGAAGCATTGCATGCAGGATAAGCAAACCCATATCTGTAGTTAGTGTCTAATTCCAGCGAGGACAAGCTGCTGCCCATTCCATGATGTAAGAAGTCCAATATAATCACCTGCCACCACGTAGCTGGCTGATAACTCTGAAGAATGGTGCCATATCTAGGGCTCACTGTTGGTCCCTGCCGCTGGCAAACTGGGCACTCAGCAGTGGCTGTAGCCATGCCAGCCTTCTTGAGTGGAAGTCCATGTTGCTGAGCCCATGCATAATTTCCATCCCCTCTACCATAGCCAGTTTGTTCATGTGGCTATTGGGCGACGACAGGACTGGCTGGGGAATGAGGCTGAGTGGTATTCACAGAACAGGTCATACTATCCACTTAATTATTAAAATCCTCCTCTGCTGAGGTCACCTGTTCATAAGCATTCACATAGGATACAAATATCTTCACAGTTTTTGACAACTCAGAGAGGCCCATCCACATACCTCTTGCCCAAATTTCTTTGTCAATAATCTTCCAGTTATGCTTCTTCCAAGTCCCTGACCATATAGCCAAACCATTGGCTACAGCCCATAAATCAGTATATCATTGCACATCTGGTCCTCTCACCTTCCAAGCAAAGTGTACAACCAGTTGTGCTGCTCAAAGCTCTGTCCACTGGGAGGATTTCCCTTCACAATTGTCCTTCAGAAATGTCCTAGAAAGTGGCTTTAGTGCTATAGCTGTCCCCTTTTGGAAGGTGCCTGCATGTCATGCAGAACTATCTGTATACCAGGCCCTAGTCTTCTCTTTCTCTGTCAACTGACCAGAGGGAACTCCCCATAAGGCCACTGGTGCAGGCTGGGGGAGATAAGGCAGGGTGACAGGAGTGGAGACCATAAGCATTTGAGCCACTTCTTTTCATAACTTTCTTGTGCCTTTAGGACCTGCTCAAGCAAAATCGTGAATATATTACTTCCATTTGATGATGGAATGCTGCTGTGCACACACCAATTTATGGCTAGATGGACCAGAAAGCACCCAGTTCATGATAGTCAGTTCAAGTCACATGGTGACTTGATGACCCATAGTCAAACGTTCTGTTTCTTCCAAAGTCCAGTAAAAGGCCAACAGCTTTCTTTCAAAAGGAGAATAGTTATCTGAAGAAGATGTCAGTGCCTTGCTCCAAAATCCTAGAGGCCTCTGCTGTGATTCACTTGTGAGGGCCTGCCAAAGGCTTCAATCAGCATCTTTATCTGCCACTGACACCTCAAGCACCTTTGGATTTGCTGGGTCGTATGGCCCAAGTGGCAGAGCAGCTTGCACAGCAGCCTGCACCTGTTGCAGAGCCTTCTCTTGTTCTGGACCCCACTCAAAATTGGCAGCCTTTTGAGTCACTTGATAAATGGGCCATAAGGGCTGTGTTGCCTCCAAAATCCAAGTAGCCCACTAAGTGTTGTGCCTCTTTCTTGGTTGTAGGAGGCACCAAATGCAACAACTTATCCTTCACCCTAGAAGGAATATTTCAATAGTCCCCACACCACTGAATCCCTAAAAATATTACTGAGGTAGAAGTTCCTTGAATCCCTGGCATGCAAACATCTCACCAATAAGTCCAATGTCTTTGCTACTTCTCACTGGATCCAATCAGCATAATGTCATCAATGTAATGAACCAGTGTTATATCTTGTGGAAGAGAAAACTGAGCAAGATCTCTGTGAACAAGATTATGACACAAAACCAGAGAGTTGATATACCCCTGAGGTAGGTCAGTGAAGGGATATTGCTAGCCTTAGCAGGTAAAGGCAAATTGCTTCTGGTAGGCCTTATGAACATGAATGGAGAAAAAGGCACTTGGCAAATCAATGGTTGCATACCAGGTACCAGGAGATGTGTTAATTTGTTCAAGCAATGAAATCACATCTGATATAGCAGCTGCAATTGGAATCACAACTTGGTTAAGCTTACAATAATTCACTGTCATTCTCCAAAATCCATCTGTCTTCTGTACAGGCCAAATAAGAGAGTTGAACAGGAATGTGGTGGGAATCATGACACCTGCATCTTTCAAGTCCTTGATGGTGGCACTAATCTCTGCAATCCTGCCAGGGATGCAATATTGTTTCTGACTTACTATTTTTCGAGGTAGAGACCATTCTAATGACTTCTATTTGGCCTTTCCCACCATGCTAGCCTTTACCCCGCCAGTCAGGGAGCCGGTGTGGGGGTTCTGACAGCTGTTAAGTATGATTATGCCAATTATGCATTCTGGTACTACATAATGACTACAGGGGAAATGCAAAGACTTAAGGAGTCAGGGCAAATGACTACAGGATGAGTCTGGAGACCCAGCGCACCCACTGTAAGTCCTGAGCCAAAACTCCATTAATAACCTGACTTCCATAAGTCCTTGTTTTAACTGGAGGACCACAATGATGTTTTGGGCCCTCTGGAATCAACATCAGCTCAGGGCCAGTGTCCAATAGTCCCCAAAAGTTCTGATCATTCCTTTTTCTCCAATACACAGTTATCCTGGTAAAAGGCAAGACGTCTCCTTGGGGAAGGATGGGAGAAAGGGTAACAGTGTAAATTGCTGGTGCTGTAGTGGAGTCCTTCCTCAACGGAATCCAGTGTCCCCTTGATTTAAGGGGTTCTGGTGTGAACTGGTCTAAGTCTAGAAACTGAGTGGTCATGATTCTCTATATTTATAATTGAAATTAGTTTTTTTGTCCGCTTTACCCGGGAAATTTTCTACTTGTACAAATTAAGTAAGAATGCAGTAGTCTTCTTATCAATTTTACTTCTAGGAATACCGTGATTAATTAGCCAATGACAGAGCTCTACATGAGTCAAACTATTCTATTGCTGCTTTGCCTCTGCTGTACATTGCGGTAACTATACCCACCTGGCCTTTGATGGTTGAGTGCTGCCACTTTTTCCCCACAACCTTGGGATCCAATTAATCCCATTGCATTTAAGTTCTTCAATTGTGTGACTGCAGTTCCCACTTTAAGATCTGGCATACAGAGAAGAGCAATTATAGGACTTTTCAAAGATGCAGGTGCTCCCCTCACAAATATGTTTTGCAAGGTATTGGTGAAGGGTATGTCTTCTGGGCCCTCCCAGCTGAGACGAGTAGGTCTAAAGTGACTAATCCACTCTAGCATTCCAATCTCCTTAAGTCTTTGCATCACTTCCTCTACATTAAATCAGGGAAGATCAGGCATTTTCAGCTCACTCACAGTGGGCCATCTTTTGATCCATGTTTCAGCTAACCAAGCAAAGAAATTATTAGAATTTTTTTTTTTTTTTTTTTAGATGGAGTTTTGCTCTTGTTGCACAACTGGAGTGCAATGGCACCATCTCGGCTCACCACAACCTCCAGCTTCCAGGTTCAAGTGATTCTCTTGCCTCAGCCTCCTGAATAGCTGGGATTACAAGCATGTGCTACCACGTCTGGCTAAATTTTGTATTTTTAGTAGAGATGGAGTTTCTCCATGTTGATCAGGCTGGTCTTGAATTCCTGACCTCAGGTGATCCACCTGCCTCGGCCTCTCAAGTGCTGGAATTACAGGTGTGAGCCACTGCACCTGGCCAATACCGTTTTTTACTCCCTAAACTGCAACATTAAATGTAGAATCCCTGCTTGGTGGGATGATATTAATAAATTCAGCCTTACCCAACTTTATGCTCCTTCCACCATTATCCCTCACCCGTAATATCCATTCCCGTGCCTGTTTTCCAGATTTCTACTTATATAAATTAGAAAACCCTAGCAGTTCTTTTGGAGTGTAGCGCGCTTCCTCATGCATCACACTCTGAATCTCACCTCTAGGGGTCTGTCGTGACTTGAGTCTAGTTATAGGTCTAGATGAAAACACAGTTGTTGGGTATGGGTTGTAAGAAGGATCAGCATCGTCTGGCCTGGCAGCTGCCTCAGGCGAGGTCACTCCTGCTGCCTCAGGCAGTACATGGTTAATCTCCTCAGACAAAAGTGTAAAGGCTGATGGCAGTGTGGGTGGGAGAGGGGATGTTGCCACCACTGGGAATGGGAAGACTGTTTCCTTTGGCAAAAAAAAAAAAAAAAAAAAAAGAAAAACAAAAGCCTTATCCAAATTTAGGAGCTCGTTGTCCCCAGCCTCATTAGGGTTTTACCACATGTCCACATTCCAAGTTGCAGGGTCCCATTTTTTTTCCAATCAATGCCTTCACTTTAATAGTAGACACCTGGTGAGGCTGAGCACGCACCTTTTGTTGCACGTCAGTCACTCGTATGATAAGAGCTTATGTCTGATTTTCCACAATTTCAGTCCTTTGTATAGAGGAGATAAGACTCTCACTCAGGACAATCTTAGAAGATTTGAGGCTCAGTATGTTCTTCTGAGGCCAGGAGTTAAGAGTCCCTGAGCTCATCATTTTCTTTTATCACTTTAAAACTACCTTTTCAAAAATTATAACTGAGGTCATTATGTCAGTGAAAGAAATCAGACCTAACTGAGGCCATCTTCCTTCTAAGCTCTAAATTATCTTTGTTCACTCCATAGTGTAGGCTGAACTAGCCTGGGGAACAATTTCATTTAGTTTAAACTCTGAAACAAAATGGATAATAGCCCTTTCCTGAAAAAAACCCCTTCTTGCCTGGGGACCAGTCTGCCTTTGTCGGACTAACAAACTAGCCACAAGATTAGAAATTATAGTTTAGGGGCCATGCATCCTCTGGCTGCAAGAGTCTGAACCTCTCCAGAATTGCTCCTGGGAGTAGCATCACTATTTAAGATCAGTGCTTGAGATATTTTGCAGACCCAGCATGATAATCCAGCTCAATCAGTTCTTCAATCCCACCCAGGAACAGAAGCAAGCAAAAAGAACTCACTTCGACCCCAACCAATCAACAATCCCCACTTTCTGAGCCCACACCCGCCAAATGATCCTTCAACACTCTGATCCCTGAATGCTCAGGAGACTGATTTGAGTAATAATAAAACTCCTGTCTCCCACAAAGCTGGCTCTGTGTGAATTACTCTTTCTCCATTGCAATTCCTCTGTCTGGATAAGTCAGTTCTGTCTAGGCAGCTGGCAAGGTGAACCCATTGGGTGGTTACAACTTTATTCAGCAAACTTAGGAGCAGCCAATCAACTTCATGATATTATTTGGTGCTCCACATATGGTCAAAGGTATTATATGCAGAGTTACTAATTCCTTGCTTCTCAAGAGCAGTGAATCAGGAGTAGCAAATGTATTTATTTTACATAAATATACAATTCACTCCAAGGACTCTCAGTGTTCTTTATACTATTAGAAGTAGAGTTCTTAGCATTTGGGGGTCTCATCAAATTAAGCAGCCATCTCCATAAACCCCAAAACCAACTGAAGAAATTCATCTTTAAAATTCTGTAACCTCTAGAATCACTCCTAGTACCAAAATTGGTGTGAGTTAGGGTTCTCTAGAGGGACAGAACTAATAGGATAGATGTATATATTAGGGGAGTTTACTAAGGAGTATTGACCCATGCAATCACAAGGTGAAGTCCCACAATAGGCCATCTGCAAGCTGAGGAGCAAGGAAACCAGTCCAAGTCTCAAAACCTCAAAAGTAGGGAAGTTGACAGTGCAGTCTTCAGTCTGTGGCCAGAAGCCCAAGAGCCCATGGCAAACCACTGGTGTTTAAGTCCAAGAGTGCAAAGGCTGAAGAACTTGGAGTTCAATGTTCAAAGGCAGGAAGCATCCAGCACAGGAGAAAGATGAAGGCTTGGAAGACTCAGCAAGTTTGCTCTTTCTACCTTCTGCCTGCTTTTTTCTAGCTGCGCTGGCAGCTGATTAGATGGTGCCCAGCATGATTGAGGGTGGGTCTGCCTCTCCCAGTCCACTGACTCAAATGTTAATCTCCTTTGGCAACATCCTCACAGACACATCCAGGAACAATACTTTAAACCCTCAATCCAATCAAGTTGACACAATATTAACCATCACATTGACGTTTTACACAACTACATCCACATCTCTTTGTTTTCCTTAAAACAGTAAAAATGAAAATGTAAAATGATAAATCATATGTTGTCACTATTCTGTTTATAATTCTTTGGTTTCTTTGTATCTCTTTACACTTAAAATTATTTTGAATCAAGTACCCCCAGTTCATTCTACTTGGTCATTGAGTACTCACCACACTGGTCTTATATCAGCTCCACACTCTTTTCAGCTCATAAATTTTGTAAATGCTTTTAGCACATGTTATTTTTCTTGCCTAGAATGTGCTCTTCCTACTCTTTTCTTTGGTAATTTTTCCATATTCTTTAAGTTACCATTAAAACCCTGTTTCCTTTCAGACAGCTTTTGGAAAGAGATCATAGAAAATTAATGCCACCCTCTACCATTATTTCCCCTAGGAACACTCATTTATTTTACTTCATAGAAATTATTTTTATATGTTTATTGTATAGTTATTTATTTATTGTCAGTCTCTTCTGCTTAACTGTAGGATCCATAAGAATAGGAAATCTTCTGTTGTTCTCTTCTGTTGGTATCTCAGAACTTTGCCCAATGTCTTGAACATTAAAAGAGAGCCATAATCGTTTGAAGAAAAATGAGCTAATTTTATGTGTTTTTATATGTCTAAAGGCTATAAATTTCCTTAATCACTTCAGGAAACATTGCAACCAAGATTATAGATTACAGAATATTGTTTAAAAGTTGTTGCAAAATACATTGTTTTCATTTAGTTATTTGTATTTTTCCTTGCTGATTAGCAGAAATGTTTTGGTTTTGTTTTCTTCCTTAATGTTTAATCTCCATGTGCACTTAAGAAGATACGGGAAATTACACTGTAAGTGTTACCAAATTTTTTTTAAGCATGACATCTATCATGTCTGCATTAATGACATACTCATTAATTAATAACTCATTAATACTATAAGTGTTGGAGTGCTGAAAGAACATACAAGTCTTAAACAGTTTTTACTCCTAGATCTTCTTTATTACAGGCAAAGGGCAGAAAATAGCAAAACAAAGGCAAGTTACACATTGAAATGTTTCCTGACATCTCAGGTGCAGCTGATACTCCCACACTGGGCCAGATAAAACAGGAAGCATATTGCCATCTGCTCTTGAACCATCAGCAAAAGACCTTAGTGCCAGGACACCTAAGACAACTTTTGGTGAAAATATTTATGGTGAACTGGTCATGCAGACACATTGTATCTATGTTCCCAGTCCTAATTGTTGAACTTCTCCAACTCCAAGTCTCCATGAAAACCAAGTGGTAATCATAATTCTTCTTATTATTACTAAACAATGCTGACAAACTAGAAAGCATTAGTTTCATGATTTCAAGGTTTGGACAAAATCAGTAACTCTGGAGAAAAGCATGAAATCAATACAAAGTAACTGAAACCCATACTGTGCAAATGCAAATAGAACATAGAGCATGCATAATATTTTACAGTTCTTCCATGCAATACCACATTTAATCATTAAACAAATAAGAAGAAGGTACTATACTTTCCATTACAGTACAGAAGTGAATGTTGAATCCAGAGAGATTAAGTGATTACTTAGAATCAAATTGTACTAGCTCGTTTTCATATTGCTATAAAAAACTACCTGAGACTGAATAATTTATAGAGAAAAGAAGTTTAATTGGCTCATAGCTCCACAGGCTATATAGGAGGCATGGTTGGGGAGGCCTCAGGAAACATATACTCATGACGGAAGGTGATGTGGAAGCAAGCACGTCTTCCATGGCAGCAACAGACAGAAAGTGAGGGGGAAAGTTCTACCCATTTTTAAATAACCAGATCTCATGAGAACTCACTATCACAAGAACAGCAAGAGAGATAATCTGCTCCCATGTTCCAGTCACCTCCCACCAGGCCCATTCCCCAACACTGAGGATTACAATTCAGCATGAGATTTGGGTAGGGACACAGAACCAAACCATATCACAAATAATTAGCAAACAATAGACCTGGAAATAAAACTCATGTATTTAGATGTTAAGTCCAGATGATTTTTCTATTTCAACAAAACTGACTGAAGCAATCCACTTTCTCTAGATTTTTCTGAAAGAGCTTTTAAAAAATTGATAAAATAGTAGAGTTGACTGTTGTCAACATTTACATTTATTATGCATCTTTCTCTTATTTTTAATCTGTAACTTGTGACAATTTATCCTATAAATCCTAAAAATTTTATATATCCCCCTATTTGTATTCTCCTATAGTAAATGTGAATAATTAATTTGAAGTCATTCATCAATTCGTGATCTTCATATATCCAAGCTCTTAATTTATCTAGGTCCCACTTTTCAATTTTTGTAGTTGTTGCAATTGCTTTTGAGGAACTAGCAAAAAATTATTTTCCAGGGCTGATATTGAGAAGACTTTTTCTAGATTTTCTCTTAGGATTTTTATATCTTGAAGTCTTACATTTAAACATTTAATCTATCTTGATTTGATTTTTGTATATGGTGAAAGGTAGGAGTTCAGTTTCAGTCTTCTGCATATGGCTAGCCAGTTATTTCATGACTGTTTATTGAATAGAAAGTTCTTTCCCCATTGTTAGTTTTTGTGTGACTTCTTGAAGATCAGATGGTTGTATGTATGTGGTTTTATTTCTGAGTTTTCTATTCTGTTCCATTGATCTATGTGTCTTTTTTTTTTTTTTTTTTCCCAGTACCATGTTGTTTTGGTTACTGTAGCCTTATGGCATAATTTAAAGTTGGGTATTGTGATGTGTCTGGCTTTGGTCTTTTTGCTTAGGATTTAATTCTATGAAAATTGTTATTGGTAGTTTGATAGAAATAGAAGGGGAACATCACACACCGGGGCCTATCATGGGGAGGGGGGAGAGGAGAGGGATTGCATTGGGAGTTATACCTGATGTAAATGACGAGTTGATGGGTGCTGACGAGTTGATGGGTGCAGCACACCAACATGGCACAAGTATACATATGTAACAAACCTGCACGTTATGCACATGTACCCTAGAACTTAAAGTATAATAATAATAATAAATTAAAAAAAAAAAAAGAAATAGCATTGACTCAGTAAATTGCTTTGGGTAGTATGGCCATTTTAATGATATTAATTCTTCTTATTCATGAGAATGAATTATTTATTTATTTGTGTCATCTCTGATTTCTTTCAGCACTGGTTTGTGTTTTTTGTAGACATTTTTCACCTCCATAGTTAGATATATTCTTAAGTATTTTATTTTCTTTGTGGCTATTTTAAATGGGATTGTGTTTTTGATTTTACTCTCAGCCTGGATGCTCTTGAAATAGAAATGTTACATATTTTTGTACACTGATTTTTGTACCCTATAACCTTGCTACAATCATTTATGAGTTCTTGTAGGTTTTTTTGTAGAATATTTAGGGTTTTGGGAGTATAGAATCATATCATTAGCAAAGAGAGATAGTTTGACTTCTTTTTTTTTTTCTATCTGGATTTCTTTTGTTTTTCTCTTTGGCCTGATTGCTCTATCTTGGACTTACAGAACTATATCAAATAGGGATGGTTAGAATGGGCATCCTTGTCTTGTTCCAGTTCTCAAGGGGAAGTTTTCAACATTTTGCACATTCATTATGATGTTGGCTGTGGGTTCGTCATAGACAGCTCTTAATATTTTGAGACATTTTCCATTGATGCCTACTTTGTTGAGGGTAAAAGGAATTGAGTTTGATGAGTCTTTAGTGTGAGGTCTTAGGTGTATCTGGCTAGATGTTAGACTGTGTTTACTGTTTGTTGTAAATGCAGTGCCAATGGCTAAATTTTTCTCTAGTGTCCACCTTTGTCCCTTTTACTGCCTTTGGGTTTTACTAGAGACTGCTACAATAGCATCTGAGGATTACAATATTTTACCTATAATCCTGTGGTATTACACAGAAGCCCCAACATGTGGTGGTAGTTGTGGGGAGAGGGGAAGCACTTATTGACTTATGATTATTTCGTGGTCTTTCATTGAGCCTGAGTTGGACATTTCCCTTTCCTCATATTAAAGATTAAACAGGAAGCTACAGTTCTCTCCCTTCCCCAGATTGGTTAGGCTTTGGCAAAACCGCAGTTGGTAAGGCTTTGATAAAATAGGTTTCCTTGAGTGCATGCCTTATTAAGAACAACAGAGCGTTTTTGTCTTATTTCAAATGGTTAGTCTTTTTCTTTCCTGCTGGAAGCAAAGGGAATTTTTATCAGATCTTCATGGTTAGAACATGGTAGGGCTCCTGGAAATAAAACTCAAGAAAGTATTGGGGATCGCCACAGGTCTGGCTTCCCTTTAATCTAGTGCACACTAACTAAGCCTTTAGCAACTTGTCAATGACAGTTTGATCCTATCAATGTGATATCAATAGGATAGGACAATATGATCCTATCAATCCTGATTTCAGCTGTGAGCTTTTGTTCCTCTGCTTTTTCTGCTAATAAGTTGTAATTCTGTACATTCAACCATCTGTCTCTCCAGTTTTGGCGGTAGCCATTTGTAATTCTATAATGAATCTAAAAAGAGTTTTTGACTTTGTAGTTTGTACAGTCTTTTCATGTTCGGAAGATGGGATTGACTACTTCTAAGTTTTTTACATATTGGACCAAAAATAACTTCAGGTGTTACTTAAAATAACTGCTTACAGCAGTTATTCACTGTACTCCATTGTTGCAGGACCTTTGGCAAATCAAAACTAGGCTCTGGCTAAAAATAAAATAATGCAACGTAGGATCAAGAATAAAAGAAGCAAAAGATAACTACTTCCTGGTTGACTGAATATTAAACCTTCTGAATATAATAGTAAATTCATAGAGAGGTCTTAATTTACCTAATTTATTCAAATAATAGTAATTTTTTCTACTGGTCATTAGCTTCTTCCTGTAATATGAATTATTCTCTATCCTTTTTTTTTTTTAATAGGTTATTTGCTGTTCCCTTTATGGGCCAATATACACCTTTTGGGAGCAGACACAGATAATTTCAGAATGATTTAGGAACCAGCTGGATACATTAACTTGCCATGTATTTTCTCTGCCTATGAAGAGAACATCTGCCAGATATGCTGGAATGGAGTATGCTTTTGTATTCACAACGAATCAGATGTCTTCTTGTATTTCCATTCTAAAGAGAAAATGTTGCTATGGTGCTTTTAAAAAATTCAACCTGTAAATAACAATTTGTTAAGACACCCAGGCAGAATTACATTTTATTTTACGGTCTTGAATGGAATGCATTATCACTACATAAAGAGTTTAGGGAAAACAAAATGAGCTGAGATCGTGATTGCCATGGTCTTCTTTAGGTTGTTAAATCTCCTGCTGAGAAAACACAGGAAATATTAATAATTTGACAGGAACTGTCAGGGTTCTTATGGTGGTCTTATGCCAAGCAGGCTTAGTGATATTTGAAGGAAAGTAATTATAAACACACTAGAGAAAGGCCTAACTAGAAAACTGTTTTCATTTTACAGTAGCTCTTTTAACAATTAAAAACAATATATCTGCTATCAGCTAATAATTCTTAATACAGAAATACTGATGATTATGTCTCATTCAAATGGTACTAGGTAAAAATTATACACAAATCTATTATATGTACTTAATTTTATCTCTATCTGTCTTACCCTGTCCTTAGTTGAAGCTACCACCATTTCTTCTTTGATACATTGAAATAATCTCTTAATGAATCTCTCCAAATCTATTCTGTCCCTCTTAGATCACTCATTCACATACTATACAGGTGGACCTTTCCAAATATCATATTTGATGTTCATACCCACTCTTTAGAACACACTGACTTTCTATTACTCCTCTTATAAAGACCTACACAGCTCTGCATGCCCTGGCCCCTAGCCATCTCTCAGCTCTCTGGTTCTCTGTGCCCCCTATCACTCAGGTCTTTCCTCTCTTCCTACACATTTGGCTCATATCGCTAGAAGGTCTCCGGCATGTTGATTCCACTGTTTGAGCCCTCTTTTTTTTCCCGTTTGTCCTTAGTTAACTCCCACTCACCTCCCAAAATAGCATTTATTGTTACACCTCTTCTCCTTCAGCATCAGGTCAGCTTGCATCAGCCAGGCGCACCAGCTGTTGCAGGTGGGTTTCAGGACAGGCGCACCAGCTGTTCAGGGGCTGGTTCAGGAACTGGCTCTGTAGGAGGCCGCGGCTAGACCAGGCACACCACAAGCGGCTTCTGCTGCGGGCAACAGCATCTGAACCAGGGGAATGTGGTGGCACTCACTCGAAAACTTAAAGACACCAGCAACCTTGGAGCCTCAAGGAGTTGGGGGAGGTGTGCTACAGTTTTCTTGTTTCTACTCCCAACAGCTTGGCTGACAGAGGCATGTTTTCAGCTTGTTCAGTCCCACCGCCTTGTTCCGGCCTGCATCTCCCAGGCTGATCCAGCCCTGCGGCTGCTTCCCGTCATGTGGGGTAGCCATGCCATGTCAGCAGAGGATGGGCGGGCTATAGGACTACAGCTCTGGCTCAGGAAATACCAAGGTCTGGACCCCTGGAAGGGTTGCCACTCTACGCTACCACAGGCCGATGAACGAGAGTGTGTCACTGCCCACAGCATTGTGAGCCATCCAGGAATGCATTACAGCCCTTTTTGCTCCCACTCAAAGCTTGGTGAACTAGCCATGAAAGGGTTACAGCCCTTTTCACGCCCACTGTTTGGCAGGTCCCGAGTTCTTGTACCATGTTCAGGAGGAATGAGGTTATGCAGACACCAGGAGAATGAGCAAGGTGAAGAGTTTATTTATCAACAGAATAGTTCTCAGCAGAGAGCATACCTGAAGTGGACAGCTCCTGGTGCGTTTATGGGCTCAGAATAGAGGCAGTGCATGCTGATTGGTCCATGGACCTCCCTGAAAAACGTACCATTTGATTGGCTGAAAGGCATCAAGGAAGTTTGCACTCCGGGCTGTGGATTCTACCTGGAACTGACTGCTCAGTTTTCAGGCTTCAGGCTGTCTTTGGCTTGAAGGTCGGGTTTCAGCGGGGACCTGCCCCATCTGCCTAGGAATTTGTCTGCCTCCTGCCACTATCAAGATCTTCTATGACACATTGTCAGTTGCACATATCTTTTCTCTATAGTACTCACTACTAGTGACTATCATGCCATGACAAGAACATTCACCGAACAGATGCATTTGAATCTTATTTGACATTTAATTGAAGAAGGCATGCATGTGGTGAGAAATATATTCCAGGTACATTTTACATGAATGGACATGCACAGGCATACATTAAGACAGAGAGAGAGAAAGATTGAAAGAGTAATGTAGAACTGACACCTCCCTAATCAATGATACTTTTTCAAGACGTTAAAATATATGTTAGTGTTCATAATGAAATGCAGATGGTGCTTTATTGTGTTAGTATATGATATAATACCATGATTATGTATCTCCTTTCACATTTGCTTTAAAAACTAATACAGTTGATCTGCATTATTCAGATTCTGTATTTGCAATTTGTCTTCTCCCTACAATTTATTTGTACTACCCAAAGTATTACTCCCTATATTTTTATGTCATTCCAGACATGTGCAGAGCTGCAAAAAAAATTGAGTCCATCAACATATATATTCCAAGCTAAGATTGAACAACAAGACCTTCTGCGTATTAGTCTGCTTTCATGCTGCTGATAAAAACATACCCAAGACTAGGCAATTTACAAAAGAAAGAGGTTTAATTGGATTTACAGTTCCAAATGGCTGGGGAGGCCTCACAATCATGGTGCAAGGCAAGGAGGAGCAAGCCACATCTTCTGTGGTTGGCGGCAGACATGAGAGCTTGTGCAGGACCACCCCCATTTTTAAAACCACCAAATCTTATGAAACTGATTCACTATCACGAGATCAGAGCAGGAAAGATCCACCCCCATAATTCAATTACCTCCCACTGAGTTCCTCCCACAACACATGGGAATTGTGGGAGTTAAAATTCAAGATGAGATTTGGGTAGGGATACAGCCAAACCATATCACTCCGCCTTCTTGTTTTAGATCTCATACAGAGATGACCAGAGAATAAAAATGGTTTAGGGCAGGGCAGTGTGGTGCGAGAAGCTCTTGCGCTGGGACCAGTTGGAGCGGGTGTAAAATCCAACTGTGGTACCTGTAGTGGGATGGCCTCAGGCAAGTGATTTAATACTGTTAACTAACTTTTCTCTTTTGAAAAATAAAGAATATATATATATATATATATATATATATACACACACACACACACACACACACACACGTATATGTATGTGTGTTGTATAAATGCAATATCACATTATTACACACACAAAGAATATGTGTGTGTGTGTGTATCTCCAATGCAGGATCAATACACATACACACACATCTGTTTCTCCTAGGAGCAATGGTTGAGTATTAAGTAGTTCAGTGTTTCTGGTGCATTCTAGAATAAAACTAACATGAATAATGAAATGACTTTATGCTAAAAATAAATAAATATAAATTAAAATTCATTGGCCTCTGAAACATATAGTCTATTGGCCATAGGTTGAAAAGTGATGATTTTAACAAAGACTTTAAATTTTAAATAAATTTATATCCAGAGAAATTAAAATAATTTTCTGAAGTCACACAGCTATTTATCCAGATAATATATCTATAACTCAGATATTCTGGTTCTTTCAGAATGCTAAATTTTTACCATATTACACAGACTCTTGTGTGGGTGTGTGTTTCAGTTTCTGCTTGTGTCTCCAGTCATTCTCTCTCTCTCTTCAAGAAAGTGATATCCAAAATAAGAAACGAATAAAGAGAGAAAGAACATTAGAGTATAGAAACCAGTATATGAGGTAAAGTTGTCTATAATGGTGGAATTTTTGGTTTCTTATTCTCTCAAAGTTCTGTTTGCTTTTTTACAAAATGAAGATAATAGCATCTACCCTGAAAGGTTTTTGTTGTGAATTTCAAATAGGAATGATTTACAATTTAATCCAAATTTCCAAATGGTACTGGAAATAGTCGGAGGTAAATTAATCTCCTGTACATGACTTACTTTAAAAATATAAGCAGGAACAATTTTTGAGTTGAATAGAATTTAAAATCCAGCAACTAATCTTGCAAAATTATCAGACCTGACAAAGTTTTCTAAGAAAGAAATTGATGTTATGAGTCAAAATTTAAAGTTTATTGCCTGGTTATTTTGTTTTGCTTTTAACATGCTGTCTTTAATTGAAAAGTAAATATTTACTAACTGGTTTATTTTTTTATTGAATTTTAATTACTGTGATACATGTACAGAACATGCAGGTTTGTTAACATAGGTACACATTTGCCATGGTGATTTACTGCACCCATCAACCTGTCACCTACATTAGGTATTTCCCCTAATGCTATCCCTCCCCTGGCCCTCCACCCCAAGACAGGCCTCAGTGTGTGAAATTTCCCTCCCTGTGTCTGTGCGTTCTCATTGTTCATCTCCCACTTACGAGTGAGAACATGTGGTGTTTGGTTTTCTGTTCCTGTATTACTTTGCTGAAAATGATAGTTTCCAGCTTCATCCATGTCCATGCAAAGGATATGAACTCATCCTTTGTAATGGCTGTGTAGTATTCCATGGTGTATATATGCCACATTTTCTTTATCCAGTCCATCACTGATGGGCATTTGGGTTGGTTCCAAGTCTTTGCTATTGTGAACAGTGCCGCAATAAACATATGCGTGCATGTGTCTTTACAGTAGAATGATTTATAATCCTTTGGATATATATCCAGTAATGGAATTGTTGGGTCAAATGGTATTTCTGGTTCTAGATCCTCGAGGAATTGCCACACAGTCTTCTACAGTGGTTGAACTAATTTACACTCCCACCAACAGTGTAAAAGTGTTCCTATTTCTCCACATCCTCCCCAGCATCTGTTGTTTCCAGACTTTTTAATGATTGCCATTCTAACTGGCATGAGATTGTATCTAATTGTGGTTTTGATTTGCAATTCTTTAATAACCGGTGATGATGAGTTTTTTTTCATATATTTGTTGGCTGAATAAATGTGTTTTTTTGAGAAGTGTCTGTTCATATCCTTCACCCACTTTTTGATGGGGTTGTTTGTTTTTGTTCTTGTAAATTTGTTTAAGTTCTTTGTAGATTCTGGACATTAACCCTTTGTCAGAAGGGTAGATTTCAAAACATGTTTCCCATTCTGTAGGTTTCCTGTTCACTCTGATGATAGTTTCTTTTGCTGCACAGAGGCTCTTTAGCTTAATTAGATCCCATTTGTCAATTTTGGCTTTTGTTGCCATTGCTTTTGGTGTATTAGTCATGAAGTCTTTGCCCATGCCTATGTCTTGAATGGTTTTGCCTAGGTTTTCTTCTAGGGTTTTTATGATTTTAGGTCTTACATTTAAGTCTTTAATCCATCTTGAGTTAATTTTTGTGTAAGGTGTAAGGAAGGGGTCCAGTTTCAGTTTTCTGCATATGGCTAGCCAGTTTTCCCATCACAGTTTATTAAATAGGGAATCCTTTCCCCATTGCTTGTTATTGTCAGGTTTGTCAAAGATCAGATGGTTGTAGATGTGTGGCATTATTTCTGAGGCCTCTGCTCTCTTCCATTGGTCTATATATCTGTTTTGGTACCAGTACCATGCTGTTTTGGTTTACTGTAGCCTTGAAGTATAGTTTGAAGTCAGGTAGCATAATGCCCCCAGCTTTATTCTTTTTTCTTAGGATTGTCTTGGCTATACAGGCTCTTTTTTGTTTCCATATGAAATTTAAAGTATTTTTTTTTTCTAATTCTGTGAAGAAAGTTAATGGTAGCTTGACGGGGATAGCATGGAATCTACAAATTACTTTGGGCAGTATAGCTATTTTGATGATATTGATTCTTCCTATCCATGAACATGGAATGTTTTTCCATTTGTGTGTATCCTCTCTTATTTCCTTGAGCAGTGGTTTGTAGTTATCCTTGAAGAGGTCCTTTACATCCCTTGTAAGTTGGATTCCTAGGTATTTTATTCTCTTTGTAGCAATTGTGAATGCAAGTTCACTCATGATTTGGTTTCCTGTTTTTCTATTATTGGCGTGTAGAAATACCTGTAATTTTTGCACATTGATTTTGTATCCTGAGACTTCACTGAAGTTCCTTATCAGCTTAAGGAGATTTTGGGCTGAGACGATTGGGTTTTCTAAATATACAATCACGTCATCCACAAACAGAGACAATTTGACTTCCTCTCTTCCTGTTATTTCTTTCTCTTGCCTGACTGCCCTGGCCAGAACTTCCAATACTATGTTGAATAGGAGTAGTGAGAGAGGGCATCCTTGTCTTGTGCCAGTGTTCAAAAGGAATGCTTTCAGCTTTTGCCCATTCAGTATGATATTGGGTGTGGGTTTGTCATAAATAGCTCTTACTATTTTGAGATATGTCCATCAATACCTAGTTTATTGAGAGTTTTTAGTATGAAGGGGTGTTGAATTTTATTGAAGGCCTTTTCTGCATCCATTGAGATAATCATGTGGTTTTTGTCACTAGTTCTGTCTATGTGATGGATTACATTTATTGATTTGTGTGTGTTGAACCAGCCTTGCATCCTAGGGATGAAGTTGACTTGATAGTGGTGGATAAGCTTTCTGATGTGCTGCTGGATTTAGTTTGCCAGTATTTTATTGAGTATTTTTGCATCGATGTTCATGAGGGATAATGGCCTGAAATTTTCTTCTTTTGTTGTGTCTCTGCCAGGTTTTGGTGTCAGAATGATGCTGGCCTCATAAAATGAGTTAGGGAGGAGTCCATCTTTTTCTATTTATTAGAATAGTTTCAGAAGGAATAGTACCAACTCCTCTTTGTACCTCTGGTAGAATTTGTCTGTGAATCCATCTGGTCCTGCACTTTTTTTGGTTAGTAGCCTATTAATTACTGCGTCAATTTCAAAACTTGTTATTATTTTACTCAGGGATTCGACTTCTTCCTGGTTTAGTCTTGGGAGGCTGTATGTGTCCAGGAATTTATCAATTTCTTCTAGATTTTCTAGTTTATTTCCATCACTAACTAGTTTTTCTACTTCTAAAAAGCTATTTTAGAATCCTCTAGCCAAAAGCTGAAATTCACTTTTGACTAATTTTCTTCTATTGTGATGGTTAAAATAAGAAATGTTACGGTGGAAACTCTTACTTACCCACCTCCACTTCTATAATCTTTAGCTGAGTACATGGCTGCCTGCAAACAAAGACTACACTACCCAGCCTCTCTTGCAGCTAGTTGCAACCTCATATAAAAGTTCTGGTCATGGGATTCAATAGAAGTATTATAGGTCAGCTTCTGGGAAATCTTAAATAATTGATGCAGATCTTTTACCTTCTCTTCTCTTCTTCTAGCCTCCCTGAAAGTGAAACCTGGCACCACAGTCAGCTTCATGACAGTTAAGCAGTATGATCACACTGGACCCTATGCTTAGAAGGGATCCATACTTGATTTATTGCTCCACTGTAGGCTTCTTGAAACTTTTAATAATTTTCTTTCAACTTGTGTTTTGTAAGTGAAGTCCTCTGGAACAACGGAGCATATGCTTGAGCAGAAGAGATAAATGCAATATGTGTTTCACACATCTCTCACTTCCTCATATATAGCATTCTGGGTGCCTCATGAGGTCAGAATTACAGTGGATAATGTGTGAGAGTTTCTCAAGAGGCAAAGTGAGTACAAAGTAAACAGGTTATATTATGTTCAACTAAATAATCAGGAAATACTGTTAGTTTCAGAAGTCAACACTATTTGAGGAAAAAATTAGCTCACATCCAGGGAGAAGGCAATAGCATTGTAAGAGACAAAAAGGACTCAAGAGTCCTATCATGTCCTTTTCTACTTGTGTTACTTCTCTGTATCATTAGTCAACCACTTTGCTGAAAATGATAAAGTTCTTCCTCCTTTCAGTCTTTCCTGATTCATTAGTAAGCTAAACGTAGAGAATATTGTTAGATCATGTATGTATAAAAAGTGAAATAAAAACATTTGAGTCAGTTTTATGTAGTGTTTCCACTGTTCTGCATATCTGAACTATGAAATATGAATCATGTAATTTTGGTAAGGTAAACATATGAATTAAATGTTTTTTATGTTTGCACTTAAAACTACCATCATAAGTATAAACAGGGAATGGCAAAATTTATGCTAATAACTTAACAATTTAACTTCTCTTTACATAGAAGAACACAAAGAGCAAAAACAAACAAACAAGCAAACAAAAAAAACACCCTAACAAGCTAAGAAAAAATCTGGCTGAGGATGGTGGCTCACACCTGTAATCCTAGCATTTTGTGAGGTGGAGTGGGTGGATCATTTGAGTTCAGCAGTTTGAGACCAGCCTGGGCAACACAGTGAAATCCTCCTTCTACGAAAAATACAAAAATTAGCCGGGGCATACCTGTACTCCTACCTACTTGTGAGGCTGAGGTGGGAGGATTGCTTGAGCATGGGTGGTTGAGGCTGCAGTGAAATGTGATCACAGCACTGTACTCCAACCTGGGTGACAAAGCACGCCCCTTTGTAAAAAGAAAAAGAAAAAAAAGAAAAGAAAATATAAAGAAAAAATCTTCAGAAAGTGAAGTAGATTTATGTTTTAGTATATTTAAATCCATCTTTTTCCTGATTTTAAAAAGGAGTGCAGTATTTTCATTTTACACTTCACTCTGAAAATTAAAGTGCTGGCCCTGCATGGAATGGGTGGCTGGAACTCATCCTTAGTTCATGAGACTGAAGGCCAGACCTTAAGAACGACAGAAAGGAAAACTGGAAATATGCTGGGTCCCGTATGACTGCCAAGACTTATAAGCCAGCCATGAGCTGTTCACATCCAGATTTCTCAGAATGAAAAATAAACTTCCATCATGTTTAACTAGCCATTTAGGGAAGGTTCTGTTATTCACAGCCCCACCTAATTCTAACTCATATAAGCATGGAATTGGAGAAAAGGAATTTTAAAAGGAGCAGATTTAATTGTCCTGCATTTTTCATTACAGACACTACCCTAAAGACGCAAAAAGATATTATTTAACAGAAAAATGGTCACAGAGATGAGTGACCATATTCATAATGAGTCTCACGTGACTTACTGATCTGTTGGTCATTTGTTTATTTCTTGATCTACAAAATCTAAATGGCCCTAGACAAAGAGATTTGCTTGAATGTACATTCTATAATTTCAGTACATTTTTATTGGCTCCTTTTTTTTCAGAGACATATAGTTTCTGTATTATTTGAATATATTCAAAACATAGGAAAAGTTTTTACAAAAATAGAGTGACACCTAAGGTATTGTCCTTAGTGTTAAAAAAATTGTCTAGTGTGGAGACAGGCAGGAGAACACCTAGTAACACAAGCGAAGCAGAATGGAATAGTTTTTAATCTAGTGATGCAGAAACATGCCTTAGGAATAATCGCTTACAAACAAAGAAATCTAGGAAATGATGCAGGTCAGTTGCATTAAAGCTGAGAATTATGAAGATCAATGTGATAGTAGAAGAAAAGAAAAAAATAAATAGAATTTTCAGACAAAGTGAAATGATACAGAGATGTGATATTACACAACGAGGGCAAGTCTGGTCCTATTTATGCAGGTGTATTTATTCTGATTTCTACAGGCAATGCTTTCTATACACCCACTACAACAAGTTACTCAATGACATTACTATAGAAAGTAGGGGAATTTGGAAATTAGAATATTTGGAAAAGGTAAAATATCTGCCTAGGAATAGAAGTGAATAGAGTAAGTTAAACATTTTGGATGTTATTTGGTCATAAAGAAATCATCTTCATTAAAATGCAACAAATAACAATACTAAACAAGGTGGAGAGGTTCTGCAGTAGTGTCCTCTCTTGATCGTTTAAAGAAAGGCCATGATCCAATAAAGTTAAAGATAACTCTCAAGAGTTATTGAAAATAGATTAAGGGAAAAACGGGAAGGATTTAGATCAATTAGGCATGTATGGATATGAAATGATATGATAGTGAGTTGGCTTATACTGCAATGAAAATAAAATTGTGAGAATTTAAAGTAACAGAATATATTTTAAAATAAATGTAAGTTTAGGAGAATAATTATATTAATGTATTGATTATGAAATTCTCTCTCCTGGGATATGCTTTAAATCTCACCTTAAACTGAGTGATCAAAATTGTTCTCTAAGGAAATAAATAAATAAATCATCAACTGGTGAATAATGAGTTAGCTTGCAGGATTAATTCCTTTTTCCTTAGGATAATCCTTCATAGATGTGTTTATTTTCTCAGCTAAAAATGGATTGCCCAATATGAAATATAGATAAAAGTGTATGTTTGTAAATTGGCTTTTTTTTGCCATTATGCTCTATGAATCAGTCAAAATACAAATTAATTCACTTCTGAAAAGTTAACGAGCAGACTCAGTGTTTACTTTTACAGTAAATATGTGAGTGAAGAGGTGAAACAGTAACATTTGTTAAGTTCCTAGTATGTGCTTATGGTCACACTTCATGTGTATTATCTCTTTTATCTTCACAAAAGCACTGTGGAGGTACACAGTATCATCGTTTAATAAGCCAAAAAGTGGTACCTCAGTAAAGGGAGCTAAGTGCCCAAGATCACATAACTAGGAAAAAGATTTAAATATGTTATCTTTATAGTAGACAGAGAGGCTGTAGAAGTAGAAAGAGGAGCTCTAGAATCACATAGCCGTCCAAGTAGAGTGAGCAGCATTAATCGTCTGTGAAAGAGTTTGTGATGTCTTGCACGGATAAATTTTGTGAGGATTAAAAAAGTCTTGATATTTCATCTACAACTTTAATCAAGTTTCAATATGCACTACTGACCCTAGCCACCAGTAAGTTCCACATGAAGCCAGTGGAAAAATAGATCATAAAGACAGATGGAGTCCTTGGATCCATGCACAATTATTGCCTTATGTTCTTTTATATGATCCTTGTAAAAATAGGTCAGCTTAGCTGTCTTACTCAGATGAAAATGTAATAAATATTTACACAATTCATCATTTAAAGAATCTAAATTTAATTTCCTGCTTGGACTTCTGTCTGTAAGAAATATATGAAAGAAACAGCATGCATTATTTACCTCTTGAGAATGACAAGTTATAAAGTAAGATCTTTGAGATAGGAAGACTAGACATTTCTATAGTTCGTTGTTCCAGGCACTACAGCTGTCAGTGGCGTCAGTATAGATTAATTTGACAACATGGCCAATCTTGCCTATTTATCAATCAGCTTCATTTGAAAAGGTCATAAAAATCACCCAGTTTGTCACTATGTGGCTAGGTATGGAAACATTAATTCTCTTATATAATTAAAATTTCATTTAATTGACCTTTAAGTGGATTACTAGTTTTGGAAATTCATGGCTATAATTTCCACTTTTTTTTGAACGGGAGAGAATATTAGAATTAGGGGTTTCACTATGAAGTCTTAAGTTATTTAAGGCATCATTTATTGATAACATGTTATGGTGGATTTTGAGGGCTCCTTACTTTTCAGAGGCCCTTTTCTATCTCCTGCTTACTGAAATTTCAGTGTTTAAGTTTTGTACTTTCCTTTACTATGTTATAAACTTTTATCCTATAAAAATAGTCTTTGACTGTTGATATATACACCAATGTAAGTTACTATGTTAGAAGTCACTCCTTTGGAAGAGTCAGCTGAGGTTAGGGTGTACTGGTAATGAGTAGTTTGACAAACAGGTGAGAAGAACACTTAGAACTTAACTAAAATTTTAAAAAGTAGAGAACTAAGAGACAAAGAGGTTTTGGAATAATATTAAAGGTAGAATTTGTCCATTTTGTAATATTTACAGCATTTCTGCCTTCTTTTAATAAAATAATATAAATCTGTGTAGGCATTCATATTTTGTCTTTTATTTTATTTTAAGAAAGTTAATAGCCTAAATATTTAGAAGAACTGACAAATATATGTACACAAATGGGGTTATAATCAAGTGTTTCTGAAGGAAATATGTTTTTCTCATGCATAGGCATGTTTATTGTGGTAAATACATATATTTGCGGTTCTATGTATGAGTATGTTTTAAACATTAGCAGAAGCTTACCTAAAAAGAAGAAAAATAAACTTTGTTTATAAAATGGAGTTGAAAGAGAAAAAATTAAGAATTGTTGTTGGAATTGGGGAATCATCATAGCTGTGGTTAAAATCATAATCATCATGTTCTTTTATAAGAAAAGCAAAAAATAAACCAAGTAACAGAAAAGATTAAAAATAAAAACAGGTGAAAATATAGTTACTTTTCTTATTTAATGTAACTGTCCCTTAAATTTTTATTTTCTATGGTATTTACTTAAGTTTCTATATTAATATTTTTGCCTGAAATATGGGATGTATTACATATAAAATGGATTTGTTTTGTATTTTGCAAAAAGCAAAGAATCTCAATTTGAGTTTCTTTTCCTTGCCTTGTCTAGCTGAAAGAAATGTAAGTTTAGGAGAATAAGTATGTAAATGTAAAATTATATTATAGGATGCTAACTACATTAGTGCCCTTCTTTCACTTTAAATAAAAGAAAAAAACAAAAACTGCAGATTGCCATTTATTTTATTCTAGTGAATTTAAACTAAATAGTTTTAAAATACCTTGTGTTTTAATATTATTGAGATGTCTGAACACAAATGTCACAAAGAAATAAGACTGCTAATTTCATTTCTGACCATTTCACTGACTAGTTTACTTAGAGCCTTCTAGTTTCTGAATTAAGGAAAATACTGATCCTGGTTCATATTAAATGTTATCTTTTGTCATGTATTTACTCATCAATTTATTGCACAAATATGTGCCAGGGACAAGATATTAAAATTGTGAATTAATCAAAGATAATTTATTTAAAATATATAATGCAATGTCTTCCATGTACTAATATTATGTTATTAGTTTTTGTAGTAATTTGTGTACTAATATTATGTACTAATATTATGTGCTAATTATGTACTAATATACAATTGCTCTTACTATTACTATATTACCAAAAGAAGTTAATACTGTTGTTATCACCTAGCCTCTACTTAAGTATTTTAAAGTACAGTGGCCTTGGTCTCATGCTAAACAAAGGAGTATTTTACTTGTTGAGGAGTTCTGGTAGTAGTAGTTTCTCTTTTTGAGTGTAAGATAAAATCTTCTTTCCCATAGTTTGTTACCAAATCTTTTCTTCTCTATTCTTTTTCCCTTTAGGACAATTCAGAGTATTTCCTTACACATACAACACCTTTTAATATTTGAAAACAGTTCTTTACCCATTTAAATGTTAATCTGGCTTTTTGTAAAATAGGAATTTAAAGTCAATTTCACCGAGAACATTGAAGACTTTTTTTTTGCCTTTTAAGAGTCATGCTTATTGTTGGATTAATCAAAAGGTAAAAAGACAGATAATGACCAAAATTTATTGATATCTCACTATGGGCTAGACACAATTCTATTATGTGTTTCGTGACACGTTTTTGTAGACAAATCCCAGCTCGTCTCTCTGTCATGCTTTTTAATAACCCTTCTGATAAACTACATAGGGAGGGAGACATATTTTGCCACAGTAGTTTCATAGCGTCCTTCTGTTCTTGGGGCTAGGTAGCTACTTAGGACACTGTTCTGCTTCTCCAGCTTTCAAACTAGAAGTCACGCTTGTACTTTCAGTTTTAGCTTAGAAACCTGTTTAGCGAATTCTCCATAGGCAGGGGTAGGAGGATGGCAGAGCGTGCTGGCTGGCCTAAGTGCTATTTCCAGGCCACCATTTAAAGAGTTCCTGAGGCTCCCTTTCTTGTGTCTACCCATGATGAAATTAGAGTTCCCAAGAATCACTCTTACCTGTGCAGCAGTTTTCACCATTCTTTGTGACCGGCTGTTATTTTATCAACCACAAATCTGATTCATTCTCTCTGTTTCTTTTTCTCCCTCAATAATTATTCTTGCTATCTATGGAGTTATTCATTCTACAATTGTCTTTGATAGTACGTACTATGCTTTTAAGTAGAAAACAAAGTTGATGTTGATACACCGATACTCAGTTCCTTATCTCAAGGTCATCTTAAAGCAAAAATTAAGGTCATAGAGGTTATTCAAGGTTCTCTATAGGACTAGAGTTTTAAAGTTCTATTCTTTATTTGCCCTTGGTTTATATAGTCTTAATCGTTACTTCCAACTGTTTCAAAATTCATTTTATTTTTTTTCCCTTTTTTTCCCCTTCATATGTTTTTATTTTTTTATTTTATTTATTTATTTATTTATTTTTTACTATTATTATACTGTAAGTTCTAGGGTACATCAAAATTCATCTTAAATCTAGCAAATAGTTAAGAGGAATTCGCAAGATTTAAGCAATTATAACTATTTGTTCTAGTAAGGGAAAATATTATTTTGAGTATGATTAATTCTAATATGACCTTAAATAGAGGTTAAGTGTCTTTACCAAATTGTTATATGATTAATTTTTAACATATTAAAATTAGAAAATTATTATATAGTCCCTTAATTTTAATCTCAAAACAATGATTCAGTTGGGGCTCCAGCATAGAGCCTGTCTTAGAAGCTACTGCCATTCTTAACACCCCCTCATTTTCGATGCTGCCTGTAGCCTTTTGAGCATATTTCCATTTTATTCTCAGGATCAGCACATTGCTTTGTAGACATGAGTCTCTCTATAAATGCAGGATAAAGAAGAGATGATATATCAAAAAAGAATGGAAGAAAAGAAAGAAAAAAATTATACAAGAACCTCTCAAAGAAACCTCACTAGCCAAAATGATATTCCTGTATTTTTAATGCTTTGTAAATCAGAGAAACCTGTCATATTCACACAAATGAATTTGTGAAACTGCAACATACTGACCACTGTATTATCAAGTGGCATGATTCCATATATATGAAAGTTGCTTCAAGTTTTCATTAAAAAAAAAAAAAAAAAAAAAAAACAGAGAGAGAGAAATAGGCCAGGTGCAGTGGCTCACACCTGTAATCCCAGCACTTTGGGAGGCCGAGGCTGGTGGATTACCTGAGGTCAGGAGTTTGAGACTAGCCTGGCCAACATGGTGAAACCATGTCTCTACAAAAAATACAAAAAATTATCCAGGCCTGGTGGTGGATGCCTGTAATCCCAGCTACTGGGGAGGCTGAGGCAGGAAAATCCTTTGAACCCAGGAGGTGGAGGTTGTAGTGAACCGAGATTGCGTCATTGCCCTCCAGCCTGGGTAACAAGAGTGAAACTTGGTCTCAGAAAAAAAAAAAAAAAAAAAAAAAAAAGGAGAGAGAAAAATATACAGACAAACACTATAGAGACATTTCTTGTCAGAAGCGTTTATTAAGTACTTACCTCTGCTAGGCACTGAGGAACCAATTGATACTATACTTGTGTTCAGTAAGCCTATAATCTAGTGAATTGAGAGTAAGTAAAATATTGGTTTTCAAACATCTTTGGAATTTGTATGAGAACTAACTTTAATTAAAAGCACAATCACAAGTTTCCTTATTTACTCAGAAACACTAACATTCCTTTTAAAACAACAATAATCTCCTTACCCAGACAATGATTATTAGTCATGATGGTGACTTCGGGTACTCAGCCAACTAAAGACAATCTTACCTGGCACAATTAACTAAATGAATGAAAGGAAGGATGAAGAAGGTCAAATCAGGTATTATTTTTGGTAACTCTTTCTCGCTTAGTCCACAGTATATGTAGAAGCTTTTTGTGGCCCCTAAATAGGAAGATCAGGCAGTTAAAATGTGAAACTGCCAAATGTGCGCAATTCAAAATTAAACTGAATTTTCTTACCAGAAGCCTTATTTATAGCTCCAGACTTTGTTCAGAATTGTGGGTAAATGAAGGGAAGAAATTTATAAATAGCTTTTAAGTCTGATTTTCCCCGTTTTATTATAATCTCTGTCTGTAGCCTGAAGTTACATTTTATGAATTGAAAACATTTATTGCTTGTAAAACTGGTTGTCAAGTTGTAAGAATGATAGAGAGAAAATCACAGATAAGTTATACAACTTTAAGTAAAATGTCATAAAACATACAGTTTTGCATGGCTTCTAGACTTAAATATATCAGACATTTCACCTAAAATTAGAAAAAAAAAATCACTGTTCTATTCACAAGGCAACTCAATTGTATGCAGAGTGAACTGAATCTAAGTCATAAGCACTCATCTATCATGTAGAATTTTGTTTCTTTTCAAAGTTTAACTGTATAAATGCTGAATTTAATTTCATAAGAAATAAGTCAAAGTTTCTGACCGAAAAACAGGAGTTAACAAAACAGAAAATATGGCAAATGAGGAAATTTCTCCTTTCTACATCCCCCTTGCTTCAGCATATTTTATGTTACTCAGCATTAATGATACACTGTTTTTTGGTCCTTTATTTTGGATTATTGATTTTTCTCCCTTTTTGCTGACTATTGCACCTTTATCAGTGTCAAAAGTCAAAATTCCAACAAACTTAATTGGCTTTTATTTGCAATTCATGAATCAGGGCAGCTTTCATTCTACAAAACAGAATGAGCACTCCCGTTGAACAATGGCAGAATGGTGGGTTTTGTAAGAGAGAAACAAGAAAACAGAACAATAGAAAAAAAAAAGCTGTCTAACATCAGGTTACTTTCAGTGACTTTTTGTAAGGGTTAATGCAGAAGGAACTTTATAACTATGCTGACTAAGGTAGAAGTTGATCTGACTCAGAAAAAGCTGGTCTGTCTTTGAATGATGTGCTTCCTTAAAGTTTCAGTTTGATTACGTGGCATATAGCATAAGCAGCTCCATTTTGGTTAGGTTTGGTCTGTTGGGGCCTCGTGCAGGAGCTTAGCCCCAAACAATAGCCTCCCATAATTTTTGTTTAACATCGGAGTACTAGCAAAGTAAAGTAAAATTAATATCACCCAAATCCATGTTTGTTAGGCAAATGTACTAAACAATATAACAAAATATTTGGGAATATCTGGGTAAAATAATGTTAACCAATCTAATGTAGAGATTTGTGTTGAGATAGAAACAAAGAACTCTGGAATTGCTGACTTGAATTTGAATCCTAATTCTACATCTTCCTGACTTATGCTAAAATTTGGGCACCTTGTGTTTCTTCTCCAAACCTCTGCTTCTTCACAGGGACAGTGAGAGTAACATTTTCTAACAATGTCATCATTTGGGAATCTCATCAGGTACTACATGCAAACAAAGTCCTTAGAGTGTTATGAAATAAACCCCCACTGGCTTTTAGAAATTTTACAATTTCAGTGATATATTATTTTACACCATGTCATAGAATGAATTGAAGGTGTTCACATAAATGTAAGGATATGTGCACACACACATTGCTAAGATAGTCAAGAAGTTCTCCATCAATATCACACTTTCAATTAAAGTTGCAATCATTGGTTGTTACTACCAAGAGAGGCCTGTTTCGCCCTGGGAAGTGGGGTATATCTAACAATACGAAGTTTTCACAGCAGATCATCAGTGGACCGGGGGTTACTATGCTTCTTTCTCTGATCGTTGTTTTTTCTGTTTGTTTTCTGAACATGTTTCCTGCCCAATTCCAAATTCAAAAGTTAATCTTGGATTTAAATTCATAACGTCATGTTTAAATAGCTTTTCTTTTTATGACTGATTTGATCTGAGATCTCCAGCCCTGGCTGGATTCATTTTCTCTCTGAATATGATCACATTCCCTTGGTCTACACAAAAACAATAATTGGGATTTAGTGTTGTATGATTAGCCCCACCTGTTTCACTCTGACTGGTAAATCTGTTTTCCAGATTTTTGTCCTGCTCATCCATCCTGCTGCAGCCCATGACTTAACATGAGTTTACATCCATAGATGCACATCTTCCACATGTTTATGTGTTTATAAATCACCACAAGTTAAAACGAAATTATGTCAGATGAAACAGCGTGATAATTTACTCCTCTATGCCTCTCTGATCTTAATGTTAATTTTGAAAGTAAGGATGTCTGTCTTCATTACAGTTAATGACAAATAGAACAATTTCAATATTTTAAGGCTACTACAATAACTAGTCTAGCACATAGGCAAATTCTTACAATTTAGGAAATGAGATAATTTGCTATTTTTTTGTCTCTCCACCACTGAAACTGTCATTCAGACTATAAATTTAGATTGTAGGCTCTCATATTTAGCCATAATTCAATATGAACAAATTACTCTAAAATGGAGATCAATATTATATCAAAATTTAGTGTAGAAAGTAGGTAAGAGATAATAATTTGCAGATAAAGAATCAGAGTCCAGGGATTCTGTGGTGATCAATTACATAAGTGTTAAAACATTGTCTCAAACTCGGTCCTTCTAAATCCTAATCTGGAAATCTTTGTCTCTCATGAGGAGAACTGATGAATAATATCTTTTTTTCTGTTATTTTGACGATGAAAGGTAAGTAGCTTTATTTTGTAGAAAACATTTAAGGGCATTTTTGTTGTTGTTGTTACTTTGTTAGAGTTGATCTGTGATAAGACCAGTCCTGTTTTGTATTTAAGTGTTAGGTGTTTAGATACTGCAAACTTTTCATAAAGGTTACACAATAAGTTGAGTTTAAAAAAAAAATGCAATTATAATCTGTCTTAGTCTGGTCAGGCTGCTATTACAAAATGCCATGGATTAGATAGTTTATACACAACAGAAATTTATTTCTCAAAATTCTGGAGTCTGGGAAACCCAAGATCAAAGCACCTACAGATTCAGGATCATTTCCCATGGATTAGATAGCTTATACACAAAAGAAATTTATTTCTCAAAATTCTAGAGTCCGGGAAACTCAAGATCAAGGCACCTACAGATTCAGGATCATTTCTTGATTCACAAAGAAAGGCACTATCACATTTAACTATAATTCGGTTTTCACTGTTGTCCTCACAGGGCGGAAGAAGCAAAGCACATCTATGCAATCTCTTTTGCAAAGGCACTACTCTCATTCCTGAAGACTCCACCCTTTTGACCTAATTACCTCCCAAGGGTCCTACCTTCTAATACCATCACCTTGGGAATTAGGATTTTGACATAGGAATTTTAAAAGGGCACAAACTTTCACATCACAGCATAACTCCATTATTTTCTACAGTAAAACTATTTTGGGGTTCATGAGAAAAAAATGCTCATCAAATAGATACACTATGAAACTGTAATTTAGTAATTGTTCCAACAAAACATAAAATTCACTTATTTGAAAATATTAGAGGAGACTGTGTCTGGAAATGAATGAATTACCTAGGTTTGTCCAGGTCGTTCACTGAACCTTCAAGAAGTCTGTGCCATGAATGGCTTCACCCAGCATGTTCAGCTCCCTGATGATAACTAGAGAAGAAAACCAGCTGTGGTACAGCACCTCACACATATGTCACTTTACAGTATTCCAGCTGGAATTTACTTCTGGCAGGTTCCACCTTTTGCTGTTCCCTACTTCCTTCTGGAAGCTTACCCCAATAGTTGGCATTTACTCTGGAGCTGAAATTTCTCTCCAAACAAAACTTACTTCCTTAACTCTGGGTTTTGTTTAGGTCTGATTCACCAGTCTGTACACAGTGACAACCTTCCCCTCTTCATGTACTCATGTAAACAGATGGAATTCATTTTCCAGACATTCTCATTGACCTGGAATTCAAAGAACAGAGACATCTCCTCAAAAATAAAATAAAATAAAATAAAATAAAATAAAATAAAATAAATGCCCCCTGAGCCCTCACCACCTTCCCCCTGTTCTCATACTCAGCTGGTCATACTTGGATGGATGGATGGCTCTGGGATCAGCCCCAATAAACAGCACCTATCCAGAGACTCAGAATCTGGCCAACAGATGGGGGCCTGCTTCTGTCTCAGTTAACTACTTACGGCATTTTCTCTCTTCTGTTGTTTCTATGGCTTTCTCTCTCTGTTTTGGGATCAGCGGTACCTTCTTTTTCTCAGCTTTGTTAGGATAGAATCTATAATCTTCACAGACACCAGGAGAAGCATATAAACATTAATTTCAAAAGAGAGCAATACTGCCTGCCAAAAATCTTGCTCTAACCATTTGGAGAAGGAAAAAGACACACCCCAAGAAATACGAACGTAACTGAAGACTTAAAATATGTGAGGCACTGTGCCTGTGGCTGCATGTAAATTTTATCAAATGTAATCTCCATACAGGTCATCAGAGACATTTTAATCAGTCTCCATTTCATAAAGTTAACTGATCTTGAGATCGTTTATACATTTTTATTTACCAAATGTCATTTATATACAAATATGATGATGACGTATAATTTTGACTTCTGTTGCTTTTTCACATCTTTGTGTCATATTACCATTATAGAAAAACAAATTATCCAGTTATCATAGTTTTCTTCATCTATGAAAACAATCATATCTAAGTTTTCCCAGATATGCATTTAGTAAAAATATTACTCATCACTTGTATGCTTCAAGTTATACCTAAGTACCCCATTGATAAAGTACTTGCGTTTTTCAGTTTACTCTAAAACTGTAATATTTGTGGAAAGTGAAATTATATTAATATGTCACTTTCAATCACGGTTTTATTATTTACTGAATTTAAAATTTTTGGAAGGCCTTTTTTAAAAATGCAAAGGAATAATGTGTAGGGTTGCACAAAAATTCAAACACTTGAAACTTTTCCAAATCCATATACACTTCAATCATTTTTTGCATAATCTAAAACAGATAATAAGGGCATATGAAAAATGATGTGTAGTTTAGTACTAAAGAGGCAAAAAGACTAAATAAATTATTATGATTTAATAATGAAAATTTAACAGTATTTGATGTGCCATTTACTATTTAAAAATGAAAACTGTTGCAATGCATTACAAAACATAAATGAAGAATGTGTATGAATGAATAAATTAATAACCTATTTATCTTGAGTCTTTCAATCTGACAGTAAAGGAAGCCCTGAACAATGAGGAAATTGTTTAAGGAGGAACAGTCAACGGCTTTTTAGTGCTAGAAATGGAAAGGTAGCTACATGATGTTTAAGCTCATTCAGCATTGGAAATTCACTCTCTGGATAATATGAAATGTATGTATCAGCCAATGTACAGTAGGCTAAAAGTTCTATTTTTCATTGATTAGCAAAGTGTTATATCAATCAGATCTTGGAAGGGTCAAGCAGACTAGGTCATTAGAAGTTCATGGTCCTTGATCAGCTTCAGATAATGAACTGGTTGTGGTGAAATACTGTAGGCTTCACATCTTTGATGAATATGGCTGTAAGCAGAAAATATTTTTCATAGTATGTATTCCAATTTTTTAGCATCTTGGGATACTCAGATACTACTAATAAATACAAAAAGAGCATAAACAATGAAAAATGAATTTCTAAAGTAATATAATGGGAAAAAATAACACCAACAATATATTAATATTATTTTTATTACTGATACTATTGTTAATACATTTGTTATCTAATTATTGTTACTTTACTAACATCCTGACAATGCATAAAAATGTGATCATATTCTGAAAAGTAGTAGTGTTAATTTTGTTTTAAGTCTCAACTCTTAAATGCATTAGAGAAATTATGCAGTTCCTAAGGCATTCTCCTTGAAATGTGATAGCATTTAAGAAATTAAACATGCATAAACCATTGATGGTTATAGAAGATAAAGATGGAGATACCATATCAGAATTACACTTCCAATGTGCTGAATAAAAGTTTCTAATGTGGGTATGTATATATAGTTTTTCAGTTATCTTTTCTTATGATGTTTTTTTCTTCCTAAACATCCTCTGAGTAGTCACTGTTTGTGCAATAATTACTTTTTTATAAATACACCACTTCTCTACAAGCATTTCCTCCTTAGCCACTAAGACTGTGGTTCCCTTATCTGCCAAAAGAGGAGGGAATGTAGTTTAATGATCAATATTTCCAAGTCTTAATTAGCTAAAATTAGTGATTTACACTTCACAAGTAAGTTAGCCTTGCCTCTGTCCACAAATAAAATTCATGTAAAACATACTAATAATAACCACCGATTATATTACTATCTAATCAAAATATAATTATGTTAAAACCAGGGAAGTATAGATTTCACCTTTTTCCTAAATCCTAGTTTTTATTAAGCTATACTTTTATTTGGATTATTTCCACCATCAGAAGCTTTTCCCAGATTCACCCTCTATGTATAATAAAACAAAACAAAACAAAGCACTCTGGAGGCTATCTAGTTTCCTTAGCTTTGCTAAATTAAAAAAAAAAAGTGTGGAGGAGGTCACTATGATGTACAAATAAATCTAGACATCAAATATATTTTATTTATTTCTAATCTGTGTTTTAAGCAATATCAAAACCTTGTAATATTAAGAATTTGCAACTTGGTGGGGGCAGAAGAATGGGTCATTAGCTGTTAATGGAAGATGAAAGTTTTACAAATATTTTATGATTTAATGTGACTACTTCTATTTACATTATTGAAGTAGATGCCCTTCTAATATCAGGTCTAATTCTCAATTTCACACTTATGTAAATATTCATGATCATGAAGAAGTATTGAAAATAGGATAACTCTGGCTTTCTCTGTAAAACTGAAAATAAAGAAACATGTAAGCTAAATCAGTAAAAATGTTTTAATAATTCTTAGTACCTCTATACAATGGAATAATACGCAGAGGTTAAAGACAAAAAGTACCAATTTTGAATTTTTTTCTGTGTACATTTATTATAATAAAAAAGGAACTGTGAAGTATTACATGCTGTATTCTAAATTATGCCAAACATGTACATAAAGTATGCATTTCTATATGCATGTCTCTGTTTGTAAATGCATAAAAATATATTTGGAATTATGTATTTTATTCTGTTTTTAGTGGTTACCTTTAGAATCCTTTATTTGTGTACTTTTGTATTTTTGATACTATACTAACTTTTTGATATTATGTTGGACATGGTTTGGCTGTATCCTCACCCACATCTCATCTTGAATTGTAGCTCCCATGATATCCACATGTTGTGGAGGGACCCGGTGTGAGGTAATTGAATCATGGAAGCAGGTCTTTCCCATGCTGTTCTCATGACAGTGAATAAGTCTCACAAGATCTGATAGTTTTATATAGGGTAGTTCCCTTACACAAGCTCTCTTGGCTGCCACCATGTAAGACGTGACTTTGCTCTACGTTTGTCTTCCACCATGATTGTGTGGCCTCTCCAGCCATGTAGAACTCCGAGTCAATCAAACCTCTTTCCTTTGTAAATTACCCAGTCTCAAGTATGTTTTTATTAGCAGCATGTGAACAGAATAATGCAATATCATTTTTTGACAATAGTGTATTTATGTATTTCATGGGTTAAGAATGGAATAAAATCCAAATAACAATTGTGTATATGCTATATTGTATTATGTAAATATATACTATATATAATGTACATTTATATACTTAATACACATATATTACTTTAGCTACATTCTTAACAATACCAAATGTTAGAAACATATTAATTATATATAATTAGAAAAACAGTTAATTCTAATAGTGTTTCCTGTCACAGTGGAGTATCATGTATCCTTTTACAATGGTAGTTATCCAACTGTTTTAAAAATATTGGTCAAAATATGAAGGCAAAAGAATGAATAGAATCTCTCCTAACACAAAAATATGTTCCAGTCAATAGAGATAATGATCGGGAAGTTAGAAAATTGTAGTGATCTGGTGAAAAAGTCACATATCTTTTCTGTAAATGAGAGAAAGAAAAATGATTAGCAACTTGAATGGACACATAAAGCTATAAAGGAAATTAATTGTTCAAAAATTAAGCAAAACGTTATCTGATAATTATCACGTTAGCAATCAATGACACGTAGGAAAGGAGATCAATTTGAACTTAACACTGAAACTGCTCTTCTGAGTGACAGTATATATGACTTTTTAAAATGAGTTATTTTACGTTACTTGCTTCAACAGTCAATTCTATTTAGTTATGTTATGAAAGTTGATTTTCAATTTTTTAGAATCAAGCCATTAACAAAACTTGGAATTGAGGTAAATATTGCATGACTTTACAGTGTAAAAGGTATGACGTCACACAAATAACTCAGGAGCTAAGTTGATGTGTGGAGGTAAGAGACATACACTAAATTCCTAATTTCCCATGGCAGGGCCCAAAGGACAGTATCTGATGTGAATGGATCCAAAATTTGAGGAATAAATATATTGTTAAAATTTATTCCTACAATTAATAAAAACGATTAATATAAAACTCAGGTTGGAGAAGAAAATTGAGAAAGAGGTAGTGACTGGTAGTTTAAATAAGTTCATTCCTTTGTCTTCCTTAGTGGAACACAAATGGATAATATCAACAGTTGCTTTACTAATAAATTTTTCTGAATTAAGAATATAAAAGAATTTTTTAAAAAATTAAAAAAATCATTCTGAAGGAGAAAAACTATAGATTGAAGGAAGTAAAGTAGAAATTATTTTATATTTTATGTTAATTTGCTTAATTTTTAATATGTGCCAAGTACTCTTTATTTTAAAAAACTAAAAGAATAATATACCATTACTGTAACTTAGAATTTTACATTATAGGCTGGGTGCAGTGGCTCATGCCTGTACTCTCAGCACTTTGGGAGGCCGAGGCAGGTGATCACAAGGTCAAGAGATCAAGACCATCCTGACCAACATGGTGAAACACCATCTCTACTAAAAATACAAAAATTTGCTGGGCATGGTGGTGCGTGCCTGTAGTCCCAGCTATTTGGGAGGCTGAAGCAGGAGAATCACTTGAACCCGTGAGGCAGACGTGGCAGTGAGCCAAGATGGTGCCACTGCACTCCAGCCTACTAACAGAGTGAGATTCCATCTAACAGTAAAAAAATAATAATAATAAATTTAAATTACAATAAAAGTTCATTTCAATTATTCTTGACACTATAGCAATCAGTGGTTCAACAATTTGAACCATCCCTTCTGAATCTTTGTATAATAGAGTAATTTTGTTATAAAAGATCATTAAATGTATAGCATGCAACCCAATTATAAAATGAAGTTGAATGTTTTGAAAAACATCAGTAAAAGTAAGTTGCCAGAGACAAGTTATATCAAATAGGTATGGGCAAGATAAATGCTTGGGATTTGATTAATAAATCATAAACGTAGTATTCTCTATTCAGGTACTTCACTATATTTTAAGTAATTATTCCACTTTTTAAGTAAAGTAATTCTCTTATAACAATGCACCATTGCTGTGGTTTACAAAATAAGACAACTAAGAGGTTAACTTTTAAAAGTAAGTTCAACAAGGGAAACACATTATATGTGCACATATACATACACATACACGCACAAACATACATATTTGGCTATATTTCCAAAATAACTCAATTCCTTTTTGAAAAGATTCTGTTATTTGAAAGTTCTTTCTTATACTTAGCCCAAATCTACTATCATATAGTTGCTAACTGTGGATTTCTGTGGTACAATTTGTGTCCAAACTGTTCTCTTTACTATCCGGGTTTCCCACTCTGAATATGTTCATGTATTTCTCTCCCTCTTAATGTGCAACACCCAGAAAAGAATTCAATATTCAAATGTGCTCTGACAAAGAATGGGGCAAGACTATCACCTTTCTCATTCATGTTCATTGCAATCTAAAATCTTTACGTCTTTATTAAATCAACATCTGCTAATATGTGTATAAATTTTTCCTATCTTAAGGAGATTTTGATATTTTTAAAACTAAATTAATTTTATCTTGTAACATTTGTTCTATTACTCTAGGCTATCAAACATTGTGAGAGACATAATCTTCCTTCAGCCTAGCTACAATGTTGTTATTAAATACATAAAAAAATGCCTTAAAGAAGTCCAGATACACCATATGAGCTACATTTGATATACTATAACTATACTATTATACTATAGTACACTATAATATACTACCCGTATTGAGGACTGGATCCTCCTACTCATCGTTTCTTCTTCTGGGAGTTAACAATAGGATTATTTAATAGTTCAGTCATAAGATAAGCATGAATACTGCTCTGTGGAATGCACTTTCTTAACAGTTATGAAAATCTGCTTGGCCTTTACCCTTCTTTCATTTTCAAGTTTCTTCAACATTTGAATAAAACCTTAATAATTCAGGAATAATTCTGGATAAAAACACTATCTTACAACTTTTTCCTCTCAAGTAAAACGCACTTTTGAATAGCAAGCATAGTAGTACACGACATGATCATTTTGAGTCCACAACAGAATTATATTTAAAGAAAATATATACATGTAATTTATTTTGTAAAATATTTTACATTGTTGTATAAATACTTATTTTTTTCTTACTTAACTTCAAAAGAAAAGTATCCTTATTGTATTAGTAGAGAAACTACAATATATTTTCACAGAACTATAAATCTCCTGTTGGAAACAAAATTATGTTTCGTGTCCTAACAAAGAATTGTGTTTGCTCTCTTATTTTCTCTTTGACCAAAGCCATTTGCAAAGAAACATCACTCGGGAAAATAAAATTGTTGTGTCTTCTTTATATTTCCCTGCTGTTAAATCACGTTTTCCTCTTATTTCTATCCATGTAGGACTACTAGGAAGAGAATGGAGGAACATCACAATGTCAGTTTCTGTGATTTTGTTTTCAAACAGTAGTAAATTATTCTCTATTTTTCATTTAAAAGTGATAAACTCTGAACTGTTTCCTTCTAGCTGATTTCTAGTAGTTTAAATCAAATCATAGTACTTTTAATGATCTATCCATAAGCATACAACATTTACAAAAGTTTGCCTCTGATACAACTGTTTTCCAAAGGAAGTTGATTTTTGCCATAGAATCTTTTATTGACTGCTTCACAGAATATACATTTTTTTCCTAGAGAACACATTCAATCTCTCTTAATTCTCTTACATTCTACATCATTTCCATAGGTCCATGGGAATATTGAGGAATTCACTTGATTTGGATGCCAAATATGCATTTGTTTATGGAATACATATTAGTCACTACAAGTCAATTCTCTGGGCAATTATGTGATATTAAGGAAACCAAATCTGTAAGTACAAGCGTTCCTCAATAGTCCCCTGCTCCGTATACAACTTTATAGCTCCAGTTTTCCCTGGGTGTCTCTATGCACATTAAAACCTTGTATAATCCCCAAAATAGCTCACTTTCCAAGCCTTACCCTCATCTTGTCATCTTCCTACCAAAGTAGAATGCAGAGCCTATATTATTAACATTTAAATCAATTCTCAGGCACATTTGCAGAAACATCACCTCTGTTTTGTTATTCATTTCTTTTGTCTTCAGTATTCCAGTATATGTTCCAGTGCTATTGCTAACTGTTGGCTCCCCAACAAAAACAAAACAACAAAAACAACAACAAAAAAGCTATTGCTAAAGCAAAACTAAGTGTATTAGGCTTGCTGAAGTAAGGTAGAATACCACCTGAATGGAATCTTTATATCTCAAAATGGGAAAGTAAGGCAGAGTACTTATGAGAGTTAAGGTTTTAGGACCGTGTGTGGGAATTTTTTTAAGTAGACCTAGTTAGGCAGGAGATCAACTGGGATTGAACAGAATTTATAAAATAGCTTCAAATAGGTGAGGGGTAAGAGTAAAGCAAAGATCTTGAAGTGAGTTTTGATAAGAAGCCTCAGAGTCTTAAAAATCAGCTGTTCAGTTGGTTCATCACCTCACTTTTCAGTAACAGTATTTTTTCATGGATGTTTCCTCATTTGTTTCTGATGGAAGCAAATAAATTATTCACTCACTGCCAGCTTTGTCAAAAAATCTAGGATGATAACATGGCATCTAGTCTCAGTATTGCTTAAGCCTAGTTTAGCTTCAGTTCTTAATATGTAAAATTCCAGAGCCATTTTAATGTATATTCCTTTTTCTCTGTTTTATTTTCTGTGCATATACTCAATAAATGCTGACTCTGCAAATGCTATTGTATTGCTTACCGCTTAATAGCCACAGTCCAGAGTTGTGTCTGCTATAAAATATGTGTTCACTTCAATATTCTGTTGAATAAATTAATCAATCACAAATACTTGGAAGTTATTGAAGAGATTTACTAGTTGTACAGTGAAAGGGAAAAAGCATCAAATTTAAAAATGTGCTATAAATAATTTAAGACTTTGTTTGAAAGATTAATTCTTCTATTTCACGGCTCTGGTCAACATGATATGGTTATTCACTTCTTAAGTCAGCTGAGAAAAGTACCCTAGTTCTTTGTACAACAAAGAAATGACCTAAAACAATTAGATCGGGAGTAGGAGACATTCAAAAATGAGTTCCCTGCGGAACTGAAACACTTAAATTGAAACTGAAACTATAAGTGGTTACCTAGGCAATGGGGGAATGCATTGTTGGCAAAAGGACAACATACACAAAGTGTATGCCATAGGTTCACCTATAGCTTGTTTGACAAATCAAATAAACTTGTACTTAGAGCTAGGAATCAAGGGGGTGTAGTATAAGATGATGCTAAGGAAGTGGCTAGAAGCCAGGCCTTGCAAGGTCTTGTAGGCTATTGCTATGGTTTGAATATAAGTTGTCCCCCCCAAAACTCATATTAAAATTTTATCTCCAATGTGGCAGTGTTGGGAACTGGGGCTTAGTGGGTGGTGGTTGGATTATGGGAACAGATTATCCATCAATAGATTAATGCCATCCCTCAGGGTTGAGTTCTCCCTCTCATATGGAATAAATTGGTTTATGTGAAAGCAGGTTACAAAAAGAGAGTCTGGTTTCCTTGGTTTCTCTCTCTTGCTTCCTATCTCACCATGTGATCTCTGCACAGTACTTTCACCTTTCCACTTTATGCCATGAGTTGAACCAGCATGGGGTCCTCACCAGATGCAGCTATCTAATCTTGAACTTTCAAGCCACAAGATTAATAAGCCACATAAATCTCTTTTCTTTATAAATTGCCCAGCCTCAGATGTTCTGTTATAGCACCACAAAACTAAGACAGTCACGTTAAATAAATGTTGGCCTTTATCCTGAAAACATTGTGAAGTCATTGATATGTTTTGAGCAAAGAAGTGATAATCAGACTTGAGTTTGGAGAAACGTACTCTGTCTACTCTATAGCTCTGTAGAGACTATAATTGGCAGGTGCAACCATCGGTGAAGCAAAATTACTTAGGAGTTATTGTGGTAATCAAGGTGATGGCAATGAATTTGGGTAGTGACCACAGGAATGGGAAGAAGTAGAAAAACTTGAAAATATTTAAGATGTAAATTAAGTAGAATTTCCCATCAGTATGGAATGTAAGGGGAAAGAAGACATTCGAAATTTGTGAAACTACATGAATGGAGGTATCATTCCATGAGAATAAGTATACTAGGTCAGTATTGTGTTTTGAGTGATGATCCGAAGTTTAGTCTTGTGCATTTTCTATTTTGAGAGATTTTTGACGCATAAAAGTGGAAATGACAAAGAAGTAATAGTTCATATATAGTTGGGGTTTCCATTAAACTCTAGCCAGAGGATGTATATTCATCAGTAATTACTTTATATAACAAACTATAAACGTGGGCAAAATCACCTGGATAAAAATAAATAATAAAGTGAGTCTTATAAAACCACAAATATTCATGGCCAGAGAAGTCTGAGCCAACAAAAGAGGAATAAAATAAGGCCCATAAATGTAGAAATAAAAGCAGGAGAACATTATGCCCTTAAACACAGTGAGAAAAAAAAAATATGTCAAGTGTAGAGTAGTCCCTATTAGAAGAGTTTGCTGACAGTCAAGTGCTGTGAGTGACAATTGAAAATGCCATTACCTTTAGAAATACGGAAGTCACTGATGACCCTTCTTCTCTTTTAATAAACCAACCTTAAATTGTTTAATGCTTTATATTTTCACTGCAAAAGTGTAATGAAATCTGGAGTCTGAAAGTAAGTTATATCTAAATTACATCTAATAAAGATACCATCATCTAGAAAATGAAATAGAAGATGATATAAACCACAGGGCTATTACTAGAGGCAGATATTGGTGGCAAATATGTGTCAATATTTATGGTCTTGAACTTTGGGCTATTAAATGTGAACTTCAAATAAGTAATTTTAGTACTCTCTTAACATATTATTAATATATTTTCTATCTTTGAATAAAATGGATTAAAATAATAAATAGGCTATCTTTCCTATTCTTGGAGTTACATTAAAAGCAAAAGATTTGGAACTTTGATATTTATATCAGGACATGCAGTGGAACTCAGTGAATTAGTTTCTGAAGCAGGTCCCCTTGTGAAAAGGTGACTTTTGAGATTTAAGATAAAACATAGAAGGGAGAAAGGAATAAAATCTGGCCTCTAGCTCTGTCCGCTTCTGTAAAATTTATCTCTAAAGAAAAACATATATTGTAATCACCAGAATTCTAGATAAATGTAACAGTTCTGAGAGTTGTTTGGTTTTGTTGTTTTTTGGTTTGTTTGTCATTTTGTTTTATTTGATTTTAAGTCAGTGCCTACATTTAGTATGTAATGTATCCTGATAATTTCACCACTCCTCTGAAATTATCACTATGTCAGGACATAAAAGGTATTCTCATATGTTATTCAACAAACCTAATCCTAAAGAAGAAAAACTATTTACTTTAAGATTTTGAAATTCATCTAAATCTAAACAATTTAGGAGTTTCTTTGATAAGTTATTTTTATGATTTTTCTAGCTTACAAATTATGTGGTATAAATTATAATAACATGGCATGAGATTAATAATGAATATGAGATCGTGTCTTACTTAAACCTATTTGCTTTGCCATAGTAACTTATAACATGGAAAATGTAAAGATAGCTAATATTAATTATTTGGGAATTATTTGGAATGTGTTGACCTTTAACTGTTATGGATAGTTATTTTTAATGGAAAGGAGATTATTTTTAAATAGCATATGTTTTGGGAGGTGAGTAAACACAATGGTATAACCACTACATAAACAAGGTGTTCATTATTTTCTTAAGTAGGTCACGCTATTAGATCTTGAAACCTGGAAGTTAAAGAAAATTTTCTGGTGGGTGTGGGGGGACTTTGACATTAGAATCCAAATGTTTATTTCTCTTAAAAGACCATTTTCTTTACTCTGCTTCACCATTAATAGGATCTTTAGCTTGCATTATTTTAAAATATTTTCTATAAAAGAGATTCACATTTGCAACCATTTATACCACATACTTTTCCATTTTTTTAGTTTCTCACCAAAATTATCTTTTTGAAAATTGGATTTGCTTACATAGAGAAAATATTCTACATATTATAGCAACAGCAGCATGTAAAAAATGTTTCATAAAGAAGTTTTTAAATTTGGTACCAAGCAAAATGTCGGCAATAAAATTAAAATCATGAGCCAGGAGTAAGCCACAAATTATACATTTTAAATTTCCCTTGCTGAATAAACCAGGGTCTGCTTTGAGAATTTTTCTAAGTTGTGTCTCTGTATTGATATTTAAAACTTTATTATACTTAATTACATATTTTTCTATTGGTGTCTTTCATTACACTGATCTATTCTTCTTCTATGTCTATTCTGCTGTTAATCTCAAGTGAATATTCCACAGCATGCATTAAGTATATCAGCTCTATAATTTTCAGTTTTATATCTTCTATTTCATTTCTTATTGTGCTACTTGGGAGGCTGAGACAGGAGAACGGCGTGAACCCAGGAGGCGGAGCTTGCAATGAGCCGAGATCGCGCCACTGCACTCCAGCCTGGGGGACAGAGCAAGACTCTGTCTCAAAAAAAAAAAAAAAAAAAAAAAAAAAAAAAAGTGGTCTGGGGTTAATGGATGGAAAATTACTAAAATAAAACATTAAGAGTAAGGGGGGATTCTGGCTAAACCGACGTTAACAGGAGTCTTGCTGAAGACAGGACAGGGTAATCAGACATAACCTGGGGGATGGTGAAGGATGAGGAATTCAATCAGATATCAGGGTGATCAGTTATCAAGGGTGGTGGGTTCTTACTAAATTGACTTAGCAGAATTCCTTGCTAAAATTGGATTTTGCAAAGTGGCTAAATGGGCCTAGGAGAAGGTTCAGGAGCCTGAACTTTTCTTACCCGCAAATGATATTTTCTTTCTTTGACTCTTTAAAATTTTTTTTCCTCACTGCCACCGAGTTTTATCAGTATGAATATAATGTACTGGATATTCAAGGTTTCAAATTGATGAAACTGTGTGTGTGTGTGTGTGTGTGTGTGTGGTGTTTGCATGTGTGTGTGTGTTTATCTTTTTTGGGATGTGTTTCGTTTCTTTGAATCTATGGATTTACAGTTTCATTAATGTTGAAATATTTTAGCAGTTATTTCTTTTAATATACTTTTCTGCTGTCCCTTCTCCTAGAACCTTTCCTCGTAAGAATAGCTTCACATTATACCATGGGTTACTGAGATTGTTCTTTTCTTTTTTCCCAATTTTATTTCTCTCTAAGTTTCATTTCGCACAGTATAAGTTGCTTTGTTTTCTAGTAAGCTAATTTTTTTTTTTGGAATGGTCTAGTTTTTGAGCCCCCTTAGTGATGTTTTTATAGGATGAAATGTCAAAAAAAATCATCACTAGATTTCATTATTTTTATATTTCCAGTGTATCTTCATCTTATGATTATATTTTACCTGAATTGATATACATGTTTCATAGCTGTTTTTCATCGTTTAAAAACTAATTTCCCTTACTCCTTATACGAAAATTAATTCAAGATGGATTAGAGACTTAAATGTTAGACCTAAAACCATAAAATCCCTAGAAGAAAACCTAGGGAATACTATTCAGGACATAGGCATGAGCAAGGACTTCATGTCTAAAACACCAAAAGCAACGGCAACAAAGGCCAAAATTGACAAATGGGATCTAATTAAACTAAAGAGCTTCTGCACAGCAAAGGAAACTACCATCAGAGTGAACAGACAGCCCACCGAATGGGAGAAAATTTTTGCAATCTACTCATCTGACAAAGGGCTAATATCCAGAACCTATAAAGAACTCAATCAAATTTACAAGAAATAAACAATCCCATCAAAAAGTGGGCAAAGGATATGAATAGACACTTCTCAAAAGAAGACATTCATACAGCCAACAGACACATGAGAAAATGCTCATCATCACTGGCCATCAGAGAAATGCAAATCAAAACCGCAATGAGATAACATCTCACACCAGTTAGAATGGCAATCATTAAAAAATCAGGAAACAACAGGTGCTGGAGAGGATGTGGAGAAATAGGAACACTTTGGTAAACTAGTTCAACCATTGTGGAAAACAGTGTGGTGATTCCTCAAGGATCTAGAACTAGAAACACCATATGACCCAGCCATCCCATTACTGGGTATATACCCAATGGATTATAAGTCATGCTGCTATAAAGACACATGCACTCGTATGTTTATTGAGGCACTATTTACAATAGCAAAGACTTGGAATCAACCCAAATGTCCATCAGTGATAGACTGGATTAAGAAAATATGGCCCATATACACCATGGAATACTATGCAGCCAAAGAAAAGGATGAGTTCATGTTCTTTGTAGAGACATGGATGTAGCTGGAAACCATCATTCTCAGCAAACTATTGCAAGAACAGAAAACCAAATATCACGTGTTCTCACTCATAGGTGGGAACTGAACAATGAGATCGCTTGGACACAGGAAGGGGAGCATCACACACCAGGGCCTATTGTGGGGAGGAGTTTGGGGGAGAGATAGCATTACAAGTTATACCTAATGTAAATGATGAGTTAATGGGTGCAGCACACCAACATGGCACATGTATACATATGTAACAAACCTGCATGTTGTGCACATGTACCCTAGAAATTAAAGTATAATAAAAAAAAGAATAAAAAAACCTAATTTCCTTATCATTGTCACTTTCAAGTATGCTTCTATTGACTTTTTTTCCTCCTAGTTCAAAATTTCCTGCATGTATGTTACTGCTGGATCCATTTTTATATAACATCTATTTATATACCCTGGTCCCAGGATTCCATACATTATTTTTTTCAAATCATTAGCTTTGAATATAATAGTCATACAGTTTATAGTAACCTAATGTATATTTTATTCTTTCTCTGTGTGTATGTGGGTGTATGTATGTGTATGTATCTGTATGTATTTCATGAATTTCACAACTTTTTGAAGCAGGCATAAAAATAAGTAATTGATACATGTAAAGTAATAGCAATAAATCAAAGGTAGAATGTTCTATTTCTTGACTCTTAGTGTCAGGACAATCTCACTGTTAAAGGACGCGTCTATAGTTATCTAAAGGAGCTGAGCAGCTTAGAGTTTGATTGTGCTTTTCTTTAATCTACCCCTACAGACACACACACACACACGCACACACACACACACACACACACACAGACCCCGATTACCATATTGTGTATAAGGGCCATGGCAGTTGATCTCTGTCTCAGATCTTCATATGAATCCTATTTTGTTTCCCTGGTGAAACTGCCGATTTTACAGAAACCTGTTCTCTCCCAGTAACTGTGCACTGACATATGCCTACTACTTTTGACTTGACCTTCTGCTCACTTTCAACTTGGTTTGAATCCTGGCACTTAAATTGTTCATTCTATTCTGTCTTTGGTTCCTATCTATTTCTTCCCGCTCTATTTGGAAACTTTGTTGATGACCTCAGGCTGTGCACTTGGATTTTACGTCCTGTTTGCTCCTTTCCTGTTGCCACAAAATCATTAGACTTGGAGCACGTCATCTCTCTCTGGACTTGCAATATCTGTGCTGTCTAACCTCCTGTGCTTGGGTCTGTGCCTGCCAGACATTCACTGTCTTCAAGGCCCTTTCAGTCGGACTCCTGATCTTGGCTTTCACTGTTCTGCCCCAGCTGGCTCTGTGACAGTTTCCAATACTTAGCAGACATGAGTGAAGGCCTCCATTTCCTGTCACAGCATTTTGTAAGTCAAATATAACACTCCCTGCAAATTCACTGGGCCTAAATACCAACGCAGTGCAGTGGTATTTGCAAATGACACCTTGTAGATGAGGTCTTCCCTCAATATATATTTAAAATGTCAAATTTACCCCCTTATACCACCTTCATCCCCTTTCCTCACTTTACTTATTTATTTTTATCGAGAACATGTACAACTTTCCATCATACTAGAAAACATACTTACCTATTTCACATAGTTTCTGCCTCCTTGCCTGGAATATTAGCTCCATGAGTTCAGGGTTGTGTTTCTTTTTCTTTCTTCTATATCTCATTCATCTGGAAGTGTGTCTCATCCATAGTAAGCACTTAATATATATGTGCTATGTAAAAGCAAACAAGAATGAATATGACTGAACCCTTGCTATGGTAAATTGCTGGTAATAATGCTGCAACCAACAATGGAAACATGGTGCTCAGACATTTTAAACACTGAAACTGGACCATTTTGGTATTCTCTAAAAACTTAGAAGAAGATTTATACTCTGGGCATCCACGTTTGCTATGATCTCACTGACAGTTTTCGAGCAGGGAAATCAAAATTTTTAGCTTGTTGACACATTCTTAAAAATAAAGTGAGCACCTTTTAAAACATACACAGATCTCAATTAAACAATTGAAAGTTAAAGGCTGTCTGGCTTATTCTCTTTTCATTATCTATTTCATGAGAAGAAAATCACATTACCCAGTGATTCCAAACCTTGAATCTCATGAAAAGGGCAATTTATTTTTCACCATTTCTTTATTCTCCTGCTTTTTGGAACTAATAAGTAACATTTTTAAAGTTTGGAGTCTCTCAGTTAAGAGGAGTGGTTATTCCTCCTTCAATACATTTTTAAGTTTATTTTACTTATTTTAGGAAATATTCATTCACAGAAACTATAGTTGAAAATCTCAGAGTGCTCCTAATTCTTTCAAACCACTGTATAAAAACTATAGCATATTTTGCTCAAGTCAAAGACAATATACCAAGTCAAAGACTACATACTTCTTTAGGAAACTATGTTTGGCACATGATAAGGCAAAATTAAAGTAAATCTTTTAATTCCATTTGAATTTACTTTTCCAGAATGGTTTAGTATCTGCAAGTCAATAAACATGATACACTACATAAACAGAATTAAAAAAAAAAAAAAACACGTGATCATCTCAATAGATGCAGACAAAGCATTTGACAAAATCCAGCATCTCTTTTATGATTAATACCCTCAGCAAAATCGACATAAAAGGAACATACTGTAAGGTAATAAAAGCCATCTATGACAAACCCACAGCCAACATTGTGCTGAATGGGGAAAAGTTGAAAGCATTCCCTCTGATAACTGTAACAAGACAAGGATCCCCACTTTCACCTCTTCTATTCAACATAGTACTGGAAGTTCTAACCAGAGCATTCAGACAAGAGAAAGAAATCAAGGGCATCCAAATTGGTAAAGAGAGAAAGCCAAACTGTCACTGTTTGCTGATGGCATGATCATATAGCGAGAAAACCCTAAACACTCATCCAAAAAGTACCTAGAAGTGAGAATGGAATTCAGCCAAGTTTCTGGATACAAAGTTAATGTACACAAATCAATACCTTTGCCATACACCAATAGTGACCTAGCTGAGAATCAAATCGAGAACTGAATTCCTTTATAACAGCTGCAAAAAGTAAATATACAATTCTTAGGAAAATACCTAACCAAGGAGGTAAAAGACCTCCACAAGGAAAACTACAAACACTGCTGAAAGAAATCATAGATGACACAAACACATGGATTCATGCTTATGAGTATGAGCATGGATGTGTAGAATCAATGTTGTGAAAATTACCATACTGTCAAAACAATCTACAAATTCAATGCAATTCACATCAAAATACTACCACCATTCTTCACAGAACTAGTAAAAACAATCCTAAACTTCATATGAACCAAAAATGAGTCCTCATAGTCAAAGCAAAACTAAGCAAAAAGAACAAATCTGGAGGCATCATATTATCCAACTTCAAACTATACTATAAGGCCATAGTCACCAAAATGGCATGGTACTGGTATAAAAATAAGCACACAGACCAGTGGAAAAGAATAGAGAACCCAGAAATAAAGCCAAATATTCACAGTCATCTGACTTTCGACAATGCAAACAAAAATGTAAAGTGGAGAAAATACACCCTATTCAGCAAATGGAGCTGGGATAATTGGCAAGTCACATGTAGAAGAATAAAACTGGATCCTCATCTCTCACCTTATACAAAAATCAACTTAACATGGGTCAGACTTAAATCTAAAATCTGAAGCCATAAAGATTCTAGAAGATAACATTGGAAAAACCCTTCTAGACATTGGCTTAGGCAAAGACTTCATGACGAAGACCAAAAGCAAGTGCAACAAAAACAAAGATAAACAGATACGACTTGTAAACTAAAAAGTTTCTGCACAGCAAAAGAAACCAGAGTAAACAGACAATCCACAAAATGGGAGAAAATCTTCATAACCTGTACATCTGGCAAAAGACTAATATCCAGAATCTACAAAGAAGTCAAACAAATCAGCAAGAAAAAAACAATCCCATCAAAAAGTGGACTAAGGGCATGAATAGGCAATTCTCAAAAGAATATATACAAATGGCCAACAAGCATATGGAAAAATGTTCAGCATCACTAATTACCAGGGAAACGCACATCAAAACCACAATGCAATACCATCTCACTGCTGTAAGAATGGCTATAATAAAAATAATAATAATAAAAAGATGTTGGCATGGATGTGGTGAAAAAGGAACATTTTTACACTGTTGTTGGGAATGTAAACAACCCACCAACCACTATGGAAAACAGTGTGGAGATTCCTTACAGAACTAAAAGTAGATATACCATTTGATCCTGCAATCCCACTACTAGGTATCTACCCAGAGGAAAAGAAGTCATCACACTAAAAAGTTACTTGCACACACATGTTTATAACAGTAAAATTCGTAATTGCAAAAATATGGAACCAGCCCAAATGCCCATCAATCAACAAGTGGATAAAATGTGGTGTACATATATACATATATACTCACACCATGAAATACTACTCATCCATAAAAAGGAAAGAAATAATGGCATTCACGCAAATGTTTGAGGTGATGGCTATGTTAATTACTCTGAATTTGATCATTACTATCTATTGAAATGTCACTCTGTACCCCATAAATATGTATAATTATTATATGTCAATTAAAAATAAAATTTAAAAAAGTTCTTTATTTGCTAAATTCTATGGCTACATGAATCCTTTGTAGTGTCTGTCTGGCTCACTATTTTGTTCTGTTAGAGTGTATTAAGATCAGAGGTTTGCAAACTTTAGCATGCATAAGAAACTCCTGCGCAACTTCAAATTTGCAGAAATAAAGATCAGAAGTCATATCCTTAGAGATTCAGATTGAGTGGACTCAGGTGTGGATCTAAAATTATTTTAATGAACGTCTAACTCATTCTGATACAGGTCATTTGTAGTTCATACATATAAAATATTGACTTCAAATATTATTTTCCCTTACCTCTGTCTTGATCATCAATACTTACCAGTGTCTCTTTGGGAAACTTCTTTAATACTACCCTCCCCTCCCTTCTAGTATCAGAAATCATTTTGTGCATGTTTATTTCCATCTCTCTTTAATGCTAAAACATATTTTGATTAAATAAACAAACTGATGAAACTGTGTATGATGCTGTTTTCCCCCTGAGCTCTAAACCTAAATATCTTCCTGAGGTCATTAATTTAAAATGTATAGCACCAAGCCAAACTCAGTATGAGTTTCCTTCTAATAACTGCCAATTTGTCAACATCATCCATGAAATAAGGTTCAGACCAAGGTTAGAAATAAGAGAAATGGGTGACCACCTACCTGGATAAGCAGAATGAAAACAGAGCTGAGTACATTCATGGTCAAAATGGAGTCAGCTAACAAAGATAGCAAATCCTAGCCAGTTGGGGACAATCTAAATCAATCTCAGCAAGAGAAGGCACATGAACGGTATAGTCTTGTGGTAGAACACCTTGGAAAGGACTGTGACTCTCACAAAACATCTTTTCTGGGCTGGATCTGACTTCAGTGTCAAACACAGACTACCTTTCCGGTTCTATCACTAGCTATATCCACAGTAGATGCCCTATCTTTAGGCACTTCATATTAAAATTCTTACCAGTCTTAAAAACACTGTGATATTTTATAACTCAGTGAAGCAGGTTGATTAATTAAATAGACCTGGATTTAATTGTTGGCTCAGTTAATTGTATAGAATCTCTGGAAACTTACCTAAACTGTCTGAACCATCTTTTCCCCATGTCATAAAGATTGACAGTGCTATCCACTTTGTAGCACTATAGATTAACATTTAACTTCTTGTGATATGACATAACATATAACCACTGGTACAGAATTCAAGATTACTAATATTATTAGTTACGACAGTTAAACTTGCACAAAATAGTAATTAGTTCTCTAGTTCCTTCAGTTTATCTTCATTTTCTACTTCTTATTATCCTCAAGTTTAAATGTTTAAAAGTTTTAAAGTTTTAAAAGTTTAAAAATTATTTTAAATATAATATTAAAAGTTTTTAATTTAAAATATTAATTTTTAATTTTAAATATAAAATTAAAAGTTTATTTTAAATACAAATAACAAAAAAGTATAATTCATGTTTATAAAATGATTGCATATATATGTTTGAAGAATATCTAGACTAATACATTATTTTAATACTACCAAGGGTTATTTCTGCATCATAAATTTGGGGTAACTTTAAAAAATATTTTATTTTGAGATAATTGGGATTCACAAAGAGTTATAAGAAATAATACAAAGAGAACAAACGTGACCTTCACCTACTTCACCCCAATGACAATATTTTGCACAGCAACAGCAAAATATCACAACCAGAAACTAGGTGTTGATATAATCATTGATTTTACTGAGACTTTATCAGTTTTATGTACCCTTATTTGTGTGTGTGTGTATTTGGTTCTATACAATTTCATCACATGAATAAATTCATATTACCATTATCACAGACAAAAACCAGGAAAATTCTGTCATCACAAGATTCACTGCATTGCCATGTTATAATCGCCCTCATTTCTATGCTCACCATCCCTCATAACGCTAGTCTGTTCTCTATTTCTATAAATATTATCAGTTTAAGATTGTTACGTTATTAGAATTATACTTTCCTGAGATTGACTTTCAGGATTGGCTTTTTACCCACTCAGCATAATTTCCCGGAGATTCATCCAAAGTGTAGTTTTGTTGATTGTTGCTGTTGTTATTTGTTTTAATAAATGCTGGGTAATAGTCCATGATTTGAATGGACTACAGTTAAATTAACCACTTACCTATTGTATCGCATTTGAATTGTTTATACTCTACTACAAATAAGCTCCTATGAACATTAACGTCTAGGTATGTATGTGAACAGAAGTTTTCAATTATTTGAGAAAAACAAAGAATGCAACTGCTGAGCCATTAGGTATCTGCATGTTTAGTTTTATAAGAAATTGTTTTCTGGAGTGTACTATTTTACATTCCACACACAGCAGCAATGTAAGAGCAATCCAGTTTCTCCACAGTATCACCAAAATTTAGTGTTGTCATTACTTTTTATTTTAGTTTTTGCTATAGGTGCAAAGAGTTATTTCATTGTTATTTTAATTTGCATTTACCAAATGGCTCTCCAAGATGTGGGGCAGAACAATGGGTAGTGATCAGGATTAAAAGCTGTCAGCAAACATCAAAAATGGAGAGTGCACAGAGGACATGCTTGTCTATGTAGAAAATCTAAAAGAATCAACAGAAACGTCTGTAACTAGTAAGCAATTATAACATGGTTGCAAATACCAGTTTAGTGTACAGAAATTAATTACTTTTCTATATACCAGCAATGAAAATGTGGAATTTGAAACAAAAAACACAATACCATTTACATTAGCATTCCCAAAACTGACATGCTCAGGTATAAATTTAATAAAGTATGTACAGAATCTATATGAACAAAATTATAAAACTCTGATGAAATCAAGAATGAAATAATGAAGAAATAGTTCATTATTCTTGGAGAAGAAGGCTTAGTTTGGTCAAGATGTCAGCTTTTCCTAACTTGATCTATAGGTTCAGTGCTGTCCCAGTCAAAACCCAGCAAGTTATTTTGTGGATACTGACAAACTGATTTTAAAATTTACCTGGAGAATCGAAACCCAGAGTGGTCAATACAGATTGAGAGAAAACTATCCCAGAGAACTGATACTATCTGACTTCAAAACTTACTAATAAAGACAATAATGAAGACAAGTGATACTGGCAAAAAAAAAAAAAAAAAAAAAAAAAAAAAAAGACCAATGTACCAAATATACCAATGGCACAGAGTAGAGAACTCACAAATAGACCCACATAAGTATGATAAACTGATCTTTGACAGAGAAACAAAGAAACTACAATAGAACAAGATTGTCTTTTCAACAAATGGTGTTGGAACCACTGGAAATCCACATGTGAAAAGAAAAATGAATCTAGACACAGATCTTGCACCCTTTCTGAAAAATAACACAAAATAGATCATAGACCTAAATGTAAAATGTGAAAACAAAAAAACTCCTAGATGATGAGAAAACCTACATGACCTTGGATATGGTGATGATTTTGTAGATCCAACACCAAAAGCATGATATATGAAAGAAATAATAAATAGGCTGTATTGTATTAAAATTAAAACTTCTGATCTTTGAGAGACAACATCAAGGAAATTAGACAACAAGTCACAGAATTGGAGAAAATATTTGCAAAACACACATCTAGTAAAGAACTGCTATACAAAATATACAAAGAATTCTTAAATCTCAACCATAAGAAAACCTACAACCTGATTTCAAAAATGAACCAAAGATCTTTAACAGACACTTAACTAAAGAAGGTGTAAAGGTAGCAAATAAGCATATGAAAAGGTACTCCACATCATACATGATCAGGAAAATGTAAATTAAAATAATGAAATACACTCCCATTAAAATGATCAAAAACCAGAATACTTTCAGCAAATGCTTGCTAGGATGTGTCACAATAGAAACTCCCATTCATCGCTGGTAGAAATGCAAAACGGTAAACATAGAAATTCCCATTCATCGTTGGTGGAAATGCAAAACGGTACAGCCACATTGGAGGACAGTTTGCTACTCTTTTACAAAGCTAAACATTCTTGTCAAACAATCCAGAAATAACCCTCCTTGGTATTTACTCAAGGGAGTTGAAGACTTTTGTCCCAAAAATGCCTGCATGTGAACGTTTATAGCAGCTTTATTTATAATTGCTAAAACTTGGAAACAGCTAGGATATTCTTCAATAGGTGAATAAACAAGTAAACTGTGGTTCATCTGGGCAATGTATCATTATTCAGTGCTAAAAGTAAATTAGATAAAACACCATGGAAAGACGTGGAAGATGCTTAAATGCTTATTGCTCAGTGAAAGAAACCAATCTTAAAAGACTACATATTGCATTATTCCCAATATGTGATATACTGGAAAAGGCAAAACGATGCAGACAGTAGAACAAAAGACAAGTGATTGCCAGGGCTTGAGGATGAGGGATAGGTGAGTAGACAGAGCACAGTAGATTTCCAGGAGAGTGAAAATACTGTATATACAGAGATTATATACTGTATATACAGAGAGTATTTTCACTGCCCTAGAAGTCTGGGCAAATGTATAATGGATATATGGCATTACACATTTGTCCAAAACCATAGAATATTCAACACCTACAGCGAACCCTAAGGTAAACCGTGGACTTTGAGTACTCATGGTGTCAATGTAGATGCACTAATTATAACAAGTATACTACTCTGTTTAAAATGTTTCAATAATGAGAAAGATTATGCGTGTGTTGGGGTTGTGGTATATGGGAAATCTCTGTTCCTTCCTTCCAATTTTTCTGTGAACCTAAAACTGCTCTAAAAAACAACCTTGAAAAAATAAATAAAAAAAGTAGGTTTGCAAGCGATAATTTTAAAAATGTTTCTTGAATTTGAGAGTATCTTTATTTTCTCTTCATTCCTAAATAACATATTAACTGGAGGTAGAATTTATAGTAAACAGTTAACTTTTTTCAGAACTTTAAAAGCATTGTTCCACTTCCTTCTGGCCTCTATATTTTTTTATGAGAAACCCATTTTCTTTTACCTTGATGTTCTCCTATTAGTAATCCATTTTTTCCCTCTGGCTGCTTTGAAGATTTCATCTTTGTCTTTAGTTTTTAGAAGTATGATGTGTTTTGGTTTGGAATTTTTTGAATTTTTCCTACTTGGGGTTCATTTAGCTTCTGGAATATATAACGTTTGTCTTTCACAAAATTTAGGAACTTTTTTACCCATTATTTCTTTGAATACCATTCAGTCCCACATTCTTTCTCTTCTTTCTTGAACTCTAAGGATACAGATAATTGACTTTTGTTATTTTCCCATTGGTTTTTAGATGTTCATTCATTTTTATTTTCAGTATATTTTCTCAAATTCTTTCAGATTGAATACATTTTATTGATCTATTCTCAACTTCACTGATTTTACCGTCATTGTCATGTTACTTTTGATCTCTTCCAAAGAGCTTTTAAGTTAGTTATTTTTTTTTTGTTTTTAATCTCCATTTGGTTTACTTTTATAAATAATGTATTTGCTGACATTTCCCATTTTATACTTGTCCCAAATACATGCATAATTATTTGTTGAATTAATTTAATTTTAAGATTGTCTTTTAAAATCATTGTCAGATAGCACCAATATCTGATTCATCTAGATACTTGTGCCCGTTGATTTACCTTTGTCAGTTATGTTGTGCTTTACTTGGATCTTGGTATGACAAGAGATTCTCAATTGTATCTTGTGTATTTTGAATGTTATGTTAGGAGATGGTTAGTCCTATATAATTCTATTATTTTACCAGGCAGTCACCTTGTTTAATTTTATCATGTGGGTTCTGGCGCTCTCACTCACTCTACCGTGTAACTGCTGGGGACAGATTCAGATCCAACAATACTAGCAGGTGTGAGGTGGAGATGGTTTAGTTTACCTCACTTGGTTTCTGTAGGTAGATCATATCACCAATGTTGATTGGCATGTGGTGACAGATAAGTTTTCCTGAGTATTGTCTGTCGGTAGCACTGCTGTAATTAGATTGGATTGCTTTGGCCAGCAGATATGAGGCAAGGGATCCAAACTTTGAAAGCAAAGTTCTGTCTTTCAGAAAGTAATTCCTCTGGAAAGACTGCAATCAGCTAGGAAAATTAGCTGCTACCATTTATTGGATGTTATAACTTTTTATTCAAACCTTCGATATGATATTTTATATGAGATATTTCTGTATATGCCTGTCTCCCTGACAAAAAAAATATGTAGCTAATAGATGCTTTTTAAATGAATGACTCTAGGTTGTTATACTAATTTCAGAACTTTTCTATCCAGTATTTTTCCTTGTGCCTTTTGTTCCACCCCCGCCATTGGTATTATGTGGTAAGTCGAAATAATTTTCGAACCACTTGAAAAGTGCTGTGAAAATACAGAACTATTTTAAGCCAGGATGTCTGTTTAAAAGCCTAATATTAAACTGTCTACAGTCTAATTTCCTAATTTGAGGGAAAAAATGGCAGTAATAGAACCCTTCTTCTCAAAGTGTCAAATTAATATTTTAGAAACCTCAAGGTCCTAAAATAAAAGCCTCTAAAACATAGCAAATATACATGTTGCTTTCCTTTCTGTTATTTTATGCTCTGAGAATTCTGAACGGAATACATTGCATTTGTTAGAAACACAAAAATGTATTTATCATATTTCTCACAACACAAATATGATAGATTGGAAGAGCTTAGTTCTTATAAAAATGATTCACAAATCTTTCCATGTTGTTTTTATACAGCTAAAGAAGAATGAGCAGAGTTTTCTAATTTAGAGTTTACTAATGTAGTCTCAAAGTTGTTTTAAGATTATAGTAACAAATAGATTTTAACATAGTACATATTATATGAATTATTAATGTTTATTATTACACAATTAGAGTTCCCTTCCTTTGAGTTTATGCACTATTTTGTTTATACCTCTCTTTTGTCATTTCTAATATTTCCCTATAAATCATAAATTATTCATGTTACCCTGTATTATCTCCTTCATAACTATTCAAACAAAACTACAGAGTGAAACTATCCTCATGCCACTCTTTTCCTTGCTCTGCACCAAGAGCATCCATTTTCTCTTTTCATTGGAATGATTTCGTAAAAATGTATAACAGTGAGATAAAGCGTGTGAAAAAAATTACAGTTTTCAAAATGCTAAATGCTAGTGACACCTTCCTAAATCTTCCCCTGGGAGTACAAGATGAATGAAGCTCTGAAATGGATTTTGGGACTTTGCTCTTGGTTACTTAAAAAAAATATGCGAGCTAGGAAAGGGTCTCCTTCCCTTATCCTAATAGAAGGGGTTCCATTTGAAATCATCTTAAACTACTGGTGTCTTTTTCCAGTTAGTGTCTGCATGGAAACTTGCTTATCCATGGGCCACCAAAGTCCTCAAGTAATAAGACTTTTTACCATATCTGTCAAAATGTAGAATGTAAACAGACTGTCTGGCATCTCACTATTCCTTCACAGACAAAGTTAAATTTTAAGCATCACCATTTAAGCAAGGGAGATCAAGGGTTTTTTTTCTGTGGCGGAATCTCTATCCTGGAACTTCAACCCTCTGATTTCCCATTGAATCTCCTGTCTTTTGTGGGAGAATGAAAATTTGGGGTTTGCATTCCTCTTCTTAGTAATTCTTTTTTATATTTCCCCAACAAATACTGTTTCTTTACTCAGATTGTGTGAAATTATGTCATTCTCTCCAACCTCTGTTATATATTAAATGGCAGCTATATAACACCTCTATGTTTAGTTTTCTCATATCTTTAAGCCTTTGTTTTAGAAAAACAAAACAAAAGTCTGTATGTCTCCTACTAAACTATGAAAGAAAAGATTGCTTTTTTCATTTTTGTATATTAAACACCTAGCTGAATTAATGAATACTTGAAGGAATGGCTCCTACTAAACTATGAAAGAAAAGAGGCCGGGCGCGGTGGCTCTGCCTGTAATCCCAGCACTTTGGGAGGCCGAGGCGGGTGGATCACGAGGTCAGGAGATCGAGACTATCCTGGCTAACATGGTGAAACCCCGTCTCTACTAAAAATAGAAAAAAAAAAAAAAAAAACTAGCCGGGCGTGGTGGCGGGCGCCTGTAGTCTCAGCTACTTGGGAGGCTGAGGCGGGAGAATGGCGTGAACCCGGGAGGCGGAGCTTGCAGTGAGCCGAGATCACGCCACTGCACTCCAGCCTGGGAGACACAGCGAGACTCCGTCTCAAAAAAAAAAAAAAAAAAAAAAAAAAAAAAAAGAAAAGAGTGCCTTTTTCATTTTTGTATATTAAACACCTAAGCTGAATTAATGAATAATTGAAGGAATGGCTATATTCTCATTCCATTTTAAATTCTACCTCTTTTAATTAATTTTTCCCTGATGTATCATTAGTAAATAAATTATAACATGTTTAACACTTTAAAGATAATGTTATAACTTCTAGGTTTTTTTTTCTAAACATATTGATATATTGTCTTTACATTGAATACCAAACAAGAGTAGTAATATTTTTAAGAAAGTTTATATGTTTTATATAACTTTTATCTGTATTCATTTGATTGTAACAATATTTACTTGCTAGTTTAAACTTAGGAAAATTGCGAGAATTCTTCTCTACAAAAAAATTTATAAATTTTCCGGGAGTGGTGGTGCGCACCTGTATTCCCAGCTACTCGGGAGGCTGAGGCAGGAGAATTACTTGAGTATAGGAGTCTGAGACCTGTGTAAGCAATGTATTCAGAACCCTGTCTCTACAAAAATTTTTAAAAAATAGCCGGGCATGGTGGTGCATGACTGTAACCCAGTTACTCACTGAGAATTTGAGGCTGCAGTGAACTATGATTGCACCACTGCACTCCAGCCTTAACAATAGAGCAAGACCTCATCTCAAAAAGAAAAAAACATAGGAGGTCTTTTATTATCTATATACTCTACATCCAGTGATAACCAATGTAAAATTTTGTTTATCTTCCCAGTATTTTTATAGAGGTAAAAGTGCTTTACATATATATAATATATATATAATATGTTATATTATATATTATATAATATCTAACTCTAATAATGCCCCATAAAAATGAAGACCTATGAATCATTTTCTCTCTGTATTAGGAGATATGATCCTGTTTGTGCCAATGTTTTCCTAGTGCAACTCTAAATGTTTATATAATATTTTATCACCATCTCTTCTTAAGTATACCTGTATGCCTTGATGTGTTTCTGACGAAATTTATTAAGAAGGAACAAGAGAAAGCAAAACAACAACAAACCATATTTATTTTTTGTCCCATGATATTTATAATTAAATTACATAGTATATTTTGGTATAATTGGGTTACTGGTTGAGTTTTGTAAAACAAATAGAATAAATATTGCTTATTATAGTTTATCACATAGTCCAAATAACAGCGAATTCACATACTACATTACGTAAATAATGGAACAACTAATTCATGTGGTCTACAACTGACTTTGTACTACCAGTGAGACTATGGATTTCAGAATCTAGAAACCTTTTCCACACCTAAGGCAGAGTGAGAACTACTCATGAAAAAGAGAAAAAAACATATACTTAAAAATTATCCAAAGGATTCAGAATGAATTATAATAAAATAATTATATTTCAAGCCTTCCTTTAAAGATACAAAATATATTTACTCTATCTTTTTTCTTTTCTTCTTTTTTTTGTTCATAAGAATAATGATATGATTGAAACATTATAAAATATCTTTAAAAGAAAATATTTAAGTAGACGTATTTTCTAACAGTTGAAAACAAACAAAAAAACGAAGTTGAATATGAAAGTACAAGAAGCAAAAGCTACTTTTGATGGTATTGCTAATAACAGACTTTGAAAGATAGGAAAAGTATTGAGTTTTGAACAAATGGTACAAAATGGAAAATTCTTTGTTGATTTCTGGCAAGTTCTGCTTCTATTCACTTCTAAATATAGTAATTGTTTCTCTTCCTCATTGATTTTTAAATTAAATATTTTGAGAGTAATCAAAATAAGTAAATACTTTTTTGATAGTATTGATATTTTAAAATGGAGAAATTTATTCTTATGCATTGATATTGTTTACAAATAAGGAAAACATTTACTGTACTTATCTAAACAAGATAAAAGGGACTTCCAAAGAAAGCTATAACCACATGGACACTCATAATCTAAAAAGGCATGGCGATCTTTACCATTTTCCCTCCTTGTTGAATAATTACTCTCTAATTCATTAAATAGAACTATATTATAATATATTTTGTTGCCATGCATAACCTTATATTTCATTTTCCAGGTTGAATTTAAATGTATATATTGTATAGGTTGGCTATAGAAAAAAAAAATGAATAAAAATGTTTAATTTGAAACTTCCAATCAGTTTATGCACAGTTGGATATGAAAGCAGTAGACCATAAAAATGGAAGCAAAAAAACAAAAAGTGTAAGTGCAAATTTTTAAAACCTTGCAGAACAAGTATTAGAGTTATACATTCTGACTCTTTTTTTATGCCATTTTATAAACTAGAAATGAGTTTTTCTTAAAATTGATGTATTTGAATACCCAGTTTATTTGGAAGCATACTATATCACTTCTTGTGGTTTATTAAATTTGTTTATTTTCTTTAAGAAAAACAATTCTTACATAACTGAAATCACCATATGCTAAAAAGGTAAGGAATACTCTCAAAATAGAAAATAACTATTTGTTTTTCTCACTCTCTTTCCAACTGTATATTACAACTTTAGTTTCTCCCTAAGGCCGGGAACCTACACTGTCCCATGGAATTGTAAGGTTTTAATAATTATTTCTTTCCTTTCTCATATTATGTTTTGAGTTTGGGATCCATCATAAATATTAGTATTGTCATCTGAATCCAATTAAATGTAATGGATATGTAGTTTTGGAAAATAACCTACTTTTGCCTATTAGTAAATAATATTGATTCTTCTTTACACAAATCACTTAAATACTATAACACCTAGTAAAACAATGGTCTTTAATAGCTTGCCCAGAATTATATATAAAGTTTTATTTTCATAGTTTAATTCAGTCTGATTATTTTCATTGTTTTTTACCATAATAGCTATGAGATTACCTACCGACATGAAATATTTTAAACATCCATAATTAAAACCAAGAGGGAAAAAGACAATAAAACTTCAAAACTAGTTTAAAGCTTTGCAGTAATATTTTACTGCCAAAGAAAGCAGATAAGACTTTCACACTGTGCTGAAAACTGCAGGTAATTAATTCCCATGGCAGAGAAGTGAAGGAAAAGCACATTCCATATTCTCAGGGCAAAGTGTAAAAGGAATTTGCAGTGGATCCTGTTAGGTTTCAGTGTTAACCTGTAAGGGACACACAGAGTAGACTGGGGCAGGGAGGGGTTGCTGTTAAAGTATAAATTATTTAATTAAAATGTTTCTGGCAGCTAATCATCCACAACAAGAGAAAAAGCTCTAAGTAAGAAAACAAAAAGGACTTAGTACAGAGTCTGAATTCTTCACTGATTTCTCTTTTGGCTTTTCTTACTCACCCATGTATAATTTCAGGGTTAGGAGTGTCCCTGGCCTTCACATACTCTATCTTTTGATGTATAAAGACTAAAGCTTTTGTCCTTTTAATATACAAAATTCTGATTTTCATTCTCCCTTCCAGTCTGATTTCAGAAGGTACTCTGTAGTTCATCATTAATTCAGGGAAAAATGCGTGATCTCATGAATCCTGGAAATTGTAAAATAAAGACAGAAGTGGTGCAAGCTGGAGAAGACAGAGGCCTGCACAGCATTAATGAGGAAAACTTGTAATTTTCCTGGGTTTTGCCAAGATTTGACTGTTTCAAGCTTTCTGCAAGTGTTTGATACATCAGGAGGGAATATAGTAAACAATACACTAGGGGAGCTAGAGCAGATTCTAGCATCATACACAAGGCATTTATATAATATAGGCTTTCTTTAAATTCTTCACAAGTGGTACTCAGGTGGGCAGCGTTTGAATATCTGATTATGACCATGCGTAGAACAATGAAAACATGTTTTTGCCAGCGAATATTTACAATTAAAAATGCACCAAAACACACCTTGACCAAGGCATTGTCTCTCATATTTAAAGAAATAATGGAAGCAGATATTGGACAAAAAATATACAAATTCTGATCCTTCTTGAGGGACCAATTAACAAACTGGTTCAAAGACATCTGTGCAAATATTTCTAAGAATGATAACTTAGGAAAAGACCTAGACGCTATCACATAGTTATTCCTATTTCTTTCCCTGCACTTCATAAAATTTTAAGTATTCCAGAATTTTAGAGCCTGTGCCAAATAAGAACAAAGGTCCTGCAGCTGCAGGTGCCTTGTATACCTATCAAATGCCTTTGAAATTACTGAAAGATTTTGTTCATGTGTGCCAGTAGATTCCTCTGGCAATCTGATTGACCATGCCAAATCATTTGGATAGGTGAAATATGATTGACCATGACAAATCATTTGGATAGGTGAAAAGGGAAAATAATGCACGTTGTTTTTCGAAACAATGCTCAGCAAGCTATCTGGATTCTAGAGATCCAGAACTCCTATCCTAGTGATGAGGGGAGGGATTGGAGGTCCAAGGAAGCAGTGTTCTGTGTTCCCCAGATGTACTTCAATCAGAACAGGTTTGCTTTCCAGTGCTTTTCTGGAAAACTTCTCTAGCTTAAGCACCCACTTCACTACAAAGGCTGATCTGGTGTAGGTTAAAAGATCCAGACCTCGAATGTACATATGTAAAACAAAAAATAAATTGTAAGTGTCCTAATTGTTTTTACTGCGGTACTGTTAGAGTAGACATAAGGAGTTTGCTGTTGTGGTCTTTGTCACTCAAAACGACTGACAGATAAAAAACGATTATTCATATAGTCTTCTCCACTCCGCTGTGTTGATTTAAATTTGGTCTTGTCACTCAATACAATAACTTAATAAGAATACAGCAGTTATTTCTAAATAATGAGAATGACATTCATTAGTTTTCGGAGTTGTGGCTTTCTGTTTCTGTTTTGTTTTGGGTTTAATCTGTATTGAGAGTAACAGCAGGCACAGAATACTCTACAATCATGACAATAAAGTATACATAACATTTGCAAAAGTGAAATGGTCTGAAGTCTGGATGCATGCTTTATATACTCAAAAGCTATTATTAATATTAAACCCAATGGCCTTATAAAATCTATTTAAAGTCAGGCAATTAATGACTGTGATGCTTATTATTAGGTATATATCTCAAGTAGATGTATTGGAACTTGAAGAAATTTAGCCACACAAGTAACAGTGCTATGTTAGGTACAACAGTATTTGGTTCCAATTTTTCACAGAAGAGTGAGAAAGAGAGAGAGAGGTAAGATAAATTGATTCAGCATGATTGACTTCTGACAGTAAAAACTCAAATCTTTCTAAACGCAGTTTTTCTCCAATAAATAAAAGTTGTTTTTGTGGACAGATTTTGGTTATATTGCTATATAAAATGACATGACAACCATCAGGTGTTTCTCTAATGCCCTTTAACCTACCTGCAGGAAAAGGGTAATGTACAAATTTTTATCCACTGTGTTCTCTGTGTCCCCAGCAGGTTTGAAATACTTCGTTGGTGCTTATTCTTTTACCAGTCTAAACTATTGACAGGGTACTTTTCACATTCTAGCTTAAAATATAGCTTGTTACAAATAAAGCATTGTATTTAATATGTCTTTGAAAGCCTCACAAAACATAACACAGTTTCCAAAACATTGTAGGCCATATCCATATATCTATCAAACATAAATATGTGTGTACTCACATACACACATATGAGAAATGCTGAGTTTGGAAAGAAGACTTATGCTACTCACTTTAGTTTGGTCTTAGAAAAGGAAGGAGGTATTTGAGTCATTCGCTCTCACTTGACTCATCCTCTGCAAATGTGTAATAAAGAGATGAACACAGTGTTCCTGAAAAATGTGGTTTCTAACACAATTCATCTTTCTAGAGGATAAAAATCATACCAAAGTTTGTAACATTTTCCCCAATACAAATGTATTATCAAAGATAAAATAGTGAAAGCACAGTATCACTAATTTGACTCCAATGAAGTCTTTTGAAAACCCAGAATAAAATGTCTATTTAAATTTGTGGGTAGTAGTTCTTACTGCAAAAGCTGACTTGCTTTCTCCTCATTACTCTCCCTCATTCTCCTTATTTAATTCAAATTCCTTTACTTTTTGTCATGGTCATTAAAACATAGCCAAAAAAAAAAAAGTTTCTTGCTTTCCAAAAGTATCTGAAAGTGTTGGGTTCAATTTTGGTTGCAGATTAAATTGGGATAATTACATAAGTTGTTGACAAATAAATATTCGAGAAATTTTTATGGAAGATAATCTTGGCAAACCACAATAGCTTTTAAATTTTGCTTTAAATTAAAATTCTAGCAGTTTATTTTGTTACTTTGTGCCAGGATAAGGCAATAAACCGTTCTCATATTCAAAAGAATGTTTCCATTTAAATTTTACATTTACAAGTCTAATAAGATGTTGGAGCTCATTCTATTCACAGAAAATCTACTGAGTTGCATAACTTAACTTTATTAGAAAACCAACTCACATTGTTTCTTGAATCAATTTCTCTTAGTTAATTTTTTATGACGGAATATTGGAGGTAAAATTAGAGATAATGATGGACTCTTAAAATAAGGTTACCAAGTAGTTTAATATAGACAGATAAGTTATGAAGATCATGTGTCCACAGATGCATCTCTCAAATCAGTTTTGAATTTTACATTACTTTATGACTAGTTTAATCAGATTGTTTAAAATACTCTCTCATGCCCTGTTTAATTTTAGAATATAATTTAAGAAGGTATTTTGAAAACTATATTAAGCATACTAAATTCATGTGGCATATGTTTTCGTCTATGAGAGATGCCTCATTAACTATGATAAATACTATGGCCAATAAGTGTATTACTCACTCTACATAGAAAGTACTAAATTATAGGCCAGGTCTGTGAGAATATGAATTGCAATCTTACTCTTGCAGAGTTTCAAAATTCCAAATTATGGGGCATAATTGGTATATCTGATACTTAAATGCTAAGAAATCATTTTGGCAACTGGGTTTCTTCATGAATAGTATCTAATTTGCAAATGCATACCCTACATCTCCGTGCTTAAGTGATTTAAATTTGTAGTCATTTAAATTATTTAAGCACATTGATCTGTAATTCTCTTAGCATGTATATCTTGCAGTATACATAAGTATATGTCACAAATAAAAAGAGAAAAAAAAAAACCTAATTGGTGACAATGGTAAAACTTAAATCAATTTCTGTGAGAACAGTAAAGATCTGTACTTTATGATTATTATATAAGTGATTCCAAAAAGATAAGTTCTAATGTGAGAGGTAGAGTTTGAACTCTTCCAGAGGATTACAGCCGTCTCTATTAAACTCTTTATAGCGGTTATTATCTATTGGATAACCTTACAGGGGCATGTGTTTACAGTTCATTTATAATCTTCTATTGTATCTTTCCTTATGACATCACAGAAAGTACATCCAACTGTGCTAAAATGTTTTCATGAACAGAAAGAATACACACACACACACACACACACATTCACACAGAGGCATACACATGCAAACACATGGGGAAGGTTTCCCAAGGTTGGGAAGTAGTAGAGATATGCTATTGAAACTGAAATTAAACAAAGAATGTCTGGCCTATCTTGTGGTGAGTAAACTACCACGGATGATTTAAAACAAAATGGAAGAGATAAAAGATGCTTAAAACTGGCACATAGAAAAGATATAAAGAAATATAGACCAAATTCTGCTTCTGTATATGTGAGCAAATATAATACAGACTATCATCAATTATTAGTGTATACTTAACATAGGAAAATAACATTTGCTCCATTTTAACAAACGACAAAACAAATAGAAATAGGCTGTGGCTTATGATCACACAGATGTGTTTAAAGGGCAAACCCATGATTGCTACCCAAATATTACCTCAAGGTAATATCTATCTGTAGTTACACACAGCATGAATGTAGAATGTATGGTTATATAATATTTGTAAAATACTAAATATAGTGCTTGGCATATGGTAAATATTCAATAGTAGCTATACAGGTTTTATTAACAATTAATGCTTACTCTTTGGGAAGTTCTGGGCAATATAAAATGAAATGATTTTGCATATCTCCTAATGTCCACTTCCATTCGATCTAAACTGATTAGGATTAGAAATACACTTACAAATGTAATATAAAAAGTGAAAAAATGTCATAAACTACACCTCTTCTGCATGCATTCCAATACTCTGCTTCTGATAGTGACACTAATTGCAATAAAGTTTGTTACTCAATATCCTACTGCCAATCTCAACAAATAGGAATTTACTTAGAGTAATAATCCTAAGTGCCATTATTTATTAATTATATTTCCATAAACATCTAATGCATTTAAATTCTTCTGGAATTTTTGTCAAAACCTACAAAATGTTTGTTGGGGAGTTAGTGTGCAGTCGGAAGTAGGGAAGCTCCCAGACAATCAAATAATTCCTAGTCATATTGTAACATAATTCTGACCTCAAACTCTTTTATTCAGCATTTCTTCAAGCAATTTATCTTCAAGTCTTACAGAAATTCAAATATCGTGCAAGACACTGATGATACAGTAGTTTGCAACATTTCACTGTGCCTTGTTACCCTGAAATTTAGAACATTTACTGGATTTCAGACAATGTTAGATGCAGACACAATGATGAGTGATAAGTGCTTTGATAAGGAAATAACAGAGTGCTATGAAATCGAATACAAGAGAACCTTGCTCAGTCAGAGATATTCCCCCAGAGAGAATGATGTTAAAGCTGAGAACTGCTACAAATTATAAACTGTGATCCCTAGTTTCCATTTTTCTCATTATTAGAGGGAAACTTTTGTACTTATCAAGCCACTGTTGATGTAAATATTATAGGCACTGATTATATCCTTACATTTGCACTTTTGGACAAAAAAAGTTAATGAATATAATTAAGACATTAAATAAGTTATGAAGGGAATTGATGTAGCAACTTACAAAAAGTGCATTTTAAATCCATATATAGTCAACTGTCCCTATGCCAATAGATTTATCTGTCTTGTGTGTTTGTGCATTTGTGTACATAATTTTGTGATGAGCCCACATTACATCTGATGACTTAATCTGTGACTTCTTGCACAATCTTTCATAACAATGAGACTGCATTCAAACAATATACTTTGAATATCATAATCTGAATCTAAAAATATATAGCAAAATTTCAGAAAATCAAAAATAAATAACAAAAATAATACAAAAAGAAATTTGAATTATGTCAAATAAAAGAGATAAATAGGCAACTCTGTACTTCTATATAAATGTTTCTGTCTATCTTGGCCATAAATACAGAAAGGTGAATATAATAACTCCTAGATAAAGGGAGTCTGCTATGGCAACCTAGGAAACCCATCTAGTCACTGAGAGAGCACCATAACAAACAGCATTTTGGTAAATGAAAAGATATATCAATTTTTACATCATGAAAACAAAAGCAAGGAAGATTTTTCTTCAGAACACAAATAATTGAATCTAAGAGAAATTTTGTTCCTAAAGCGTGAAAATAAAATGTAAACTTCAGATAAACGATGTAACAAAATAATATTAAAATGAGAGTTGTATTTCAGGGATTTTCATCATTCTGCTAAGACTGTAGTAGAAAGTATTATATTTATATAGAAAACTCAAAGTTTGGCTCACTTTTATTACCATGTGTTGCACTCTATTCTGTGATTTACATGTTTTACTCTCCAAACAATAATTAATCTGTATTTTATTCTGATTTATCTTCATTCTACAGATGAAGCAGTTTGAGTGTAGTAGTTTTAATATTACATATCCATATTGTTTGATTCTCCTTTCTTCAAGAGTTGGAGTTTATTTCCACTCTTTAGAGTGTGGAGTGGACTTAGTGCTTTGCTTATTATGAAGAGAGTATAATTGAAGTGCAGTGTGTGATACATGAGACTATTTTTATCTAAGATATTGTTGCTTTCCTCTTGATTTCTCTGTCGGATCTCTTGCTTTGAGGGAAGTCAGAGAACATGGTGTTAGGATTCTCAAACATCCCTGTGAAGGGACCCACGTGATAACTGAGGCCGCCAGCAACACATAGCAAAAAAGTGAGACCTCCTGCCAACATCCATGAGTGTGAGCTTAGAAATCAATCCTCTGGCCCCAGTGAAGCCTTCAGATAATCACATTGTTGACTGACACCTTGATTGCAAACTTACGGAACGTCATGAACCAGATAAGATGCTTCCAAATTCCAAAACCACAGAAAACGTAAAATAACAAAATTTATTGCTTTACTCCACTAATTTTGGAGGCAATTTGTTAGACACCAATAAATAAGGTGAGTTAATTGACTTGTCTACGTGAATGACTTGAAAATTAAGCCCAGAAAGTCTGGCTTCATAGATGTCACTTTGCATATAAAATAGTAGTATTAATGGTAATTATTTATGAGATTCTGTCATGTGCTAAGAACTCTTTTAAAACTTACAATGGCACCAATTACTCGATAACCCTTTTCACATTTTACTTAGGTTCGGATGGCTTATGGAACATGCCAGCATGCCACCCCGGTCGACAATGTATAGAATGTTAAGGATTAAATGAGAAATATACAAGTTGATTAAATTAGGGAAATAATAGAGGGATTTGATATTGAAATTTCAATTACATTTTGTATTAGCTCTATCTACCTACAGAAAAACTATGAAAATTAGAAAAAAATCATTTTATAACATATTTATAAATACTATAGAATTGATGATGGCACTAATATTATTTTTGACTAAATAAACAGATTAAAATAAGAAATCAGTGAGTAGACATATACTAAGTGAGACTAAAGATGAAATGTTGCCTTATTTAATGTAGTCCTGTCAGAAATCAATGAAGTGCCAAATAGTAAACATTTTAGGTTTTGACCATAAGATCTCAGATTTAACTACACAACTCTTTCATTGTACTGCAAAAGGAGCCATGCACAATATATAAATGAATAGCCATGAATTTTTTCTAAGAAAACTTTATTGATTAAAATACATGATGGGCTTCATTTGGTCAATGAGCCATAATTTGCTGACCCCTTGTCAAATATAAAGAATCTGCTGTGCAGGAAATAAATGATATCTCAGTGGTATGTTTCAGTGTATAGATTACTTTAACACACATATTACAATCCCTAACCTTATACAATGCCGTTCAGAAATGGAAATGTGGTCATGTAGAGACAGCACCAAAAGCTAACAAACAGGATAGAGTTATACTTCCTGATGACAAATTAGGAGAGACAAGATCAGAACTGAAACTTCACAGAGGGAAAATAAGGAAGAATAAAGGAGGATGGGACTGAAAACACGTCAAAGAAGATTATCAAGAAACATCAAGTATGGTCAAATTACTGGAAATGTAGTGGGAATTTTATGTCAGCTGTTGATGCTACATTCAAAAAGTGGACTATTAGGTGACCATTAAAAAGAACACAATTACGTTTTGTTATTCGCAGTACAGGTAGTTATAGTCTATAAAGTTGCTGCACACACTGAATTAACAAAAAGGAACCATTGCTCCTGGAGAAAATACAGAACTAGGTTTTCTGTGGTAACAACATTTTTGTCAACCAATCAATACATAACCTTGTTTTATGTGAGTTCTGTTTAAAGCACCCTATTTAATACATATTTCTTAGAAATAATTAGTTGCATGGTCCTGGAATGATTTAAAGCCAGGGGCTTTGGAGGCCATGTGTGTTATATAGATTTGTTTGCCAATGTTCTTGTAAAACAAGTCAACCTCATCAATGTTGAAAACCTGCTCTTACACATAACCCTTTTCCTGTTTAACACTTAGTTGGTATTTTTAAAATTCTTCTACAACCTCTTGATCTGCAGAACTTGCCTTTCTGCAAGCTTAACATTTTTCAAGCCATATTGCCTTTTGAAAAGTGTGAGCCAGCCAGCATTAGCCAAGAAGGATTTAACATTTTCATGACCCTGGGTAATGTGGCCGTAAATTTCTTTGGCTTTCAGTCCCACAACAACGCTATCCACTATGTTTTTATCAGTCATCGTCTCATGAATCCACAAAGTCAGCAGCTTTTTCATCTTTTCCATAGCCTCATCATTGTTATAGATGTTATGGTAGCATTCTGCAGAAGCTTCACATACAAATGGGCAAATTTCTTCTTCAATTTTCTTGGTTTATCCTCTTATTGATTCATTAAAATTGAACTTGCAGCCAAATGCATGATAACTCATGCCTGAATGGAGCTTATCTGTGTCTTTCCTGTAAGGCACCTGGATAACTTCTTGAGCTCAGGATCACTGGACAATGCTTCCACACTATGCTTGGGGGCCACTTTAAATAGTGAACTCCAACAAAAGTACATAAACGGTTAAAAACAAAAGTGACAATAAACACACCATGAGAGGGACATTTCTTACAGTATAGGAAGTGAGACAAAGCAGAGCATCACCTTGCTTGACCCCAGTTGGGGACATGTTCATCAGATGATTCAATCTTTCTTTTTCCAGACAGACTCTCACTCTGTCGCCAGGCTGGAGTGCAGTGGCGCGATCTCGGCTCACTGCAACCTCCACCTCCTGGGTTCGAATGATTCTCCTGCCTCAGCCTCCTGAGTAGATAAGACTACAGGCACGTGCCACCATGTACAGCTTATTTTTGTATTTTTAGTAGATACGGGGTTTCACCATTTTGGCCAGGATGGTCTCGATCTCTTGACCTCGTGATCCACCTGCCTCTGCCTCCCAAAGTGTTGGGATTACAGGCGTGAGCTACCGCGTCTGGCCTCAAAATTTTTACTGCTCTGCACATGGCTCCAGATAACTACAAAACTCTAGAAGTATTGATTTTGGAATTATAAATAAATTCTAGTGAGTAGGCAAATTCATAAACATAAAATCCATGAATCCACAAGGATCAACTATATATACAAAGAAAAAAGAATAAATAATATAGTGTATTAATTTATTTGCTTTGATTCACTTATCAAACATTGTATAAGCATTTGATATGTGATGCTAAACATCCATGTTAGAAGTGTGTATGACAATTGGTACCTTAGGAAGTAAAAATATGTACAATGGAAGAAAGTATGGTCGCAGTAGAGAAGTTAATATTTGCATACATGTGGTCAATGTTAATATCTTAGTATCTGTATGAGTTTCAATACATAATTTACATTTTGCATAATGGAAGATGAGTGCACAAAAGAGAAAATAAAATATGCACCTGTTTAGCAATAAAAAGTTTACCATCTTTTCCTTTTCATCCTTAGTGTGCACTTCTACTCTGGCCAACACCACCCTTATATGGTGTTCATATTCACTTATAGTTCATATTCTTCATACCAACATATATAAATGAATACATATATTAATTAAATAAACTTTAAATAATTTATTTAAATTATTAATTAAATAAAATTAAGTTTAATTAAATGAAATAAACTTTAGAGTGATATTAAATTAAAAGAATGATACAGATTAAGTAAACTTTGTTAATATGTGTTGCCTGCTTTCTTCTGATTTTAATAGCAAAATACTCAGTCTACTTAAGTTATGGAAAATAGAAAAGACATAAGTAAAAAATATATGATTTTATATTTTTATTGTATTTTTAATTTTATTTTCTTACCTAGTATAATAATATTTTGACAAATGACCTACACTGACAAGGTCAGCTTACATGCAAATGTTATTTTATTATTATTTTTTTAAATTCATGGTCCATCACTTAAAATTTGCATATGCAATTTGGTCAACAGTGACCTGTATGGTGAAATCATATCAAGATGTGAGAGACTGAGCTCCTTGAAGGCAGGACCTATAGTGCATTCACGTTTATATCACTGGCTTTCTATACACATGCCTGGTATACAGTAGGCCCTCAGCAAATAGTTGCATGATTAAACAAATAGTAGCTGTAGAAAAAGAAAATATTTAAATTTCCTAAAATTTATTCAAAAATGTGTTTCTGATATTCATTGGTCGGTGGTAGAGTAGTGAAATGACGTTCTAACCATGGTAGTGAATACAAACAAAGAAAGTATATTTTCACAATGAATTGAAGTAATCTCTGCCTCAAAAAATTATTCTGACTTCTAGCCACAAACTTTAGACCATTTGATCATAATTATTAAGGAAATAAAGTAATTTGGAAGGTTTTCTTGATAAAACTTAATGATATTGCAAGGGTTTTTTGTGTAAAAGAGTGGTATGTTTGAAGTTTCTCCTTACAACATTCAATGTCTTCCTACATTAATTTCATGTGAACAATGTAGCAGAATAAAATAATTAGAATAACACAAGAAAAATGTTGTGTTAGTGAAGTGTTAGTATATACAAGCTGTAGAGTTTGGTTAGGTTAAGAGTCATTGCAAGAATTCACTTATGAGGAGAGCAGAGGCAGTGCAGATTATTAAATCCAAGCATAATATTTTCCATATGCTTAATACCTACCCACTGTGAAATCTGTTATATAGCTGATTGCATTTTAATTGGGTTTCTACTTCCTAGGTCATCAAAACACACACACATACACACTATAAACTTCTATACTTCACATAAATTGAGGGTAGTAATTTTCTGTCATCATTAAGCTATATAAAATAGAATAACTTCTCAGATCTAGAGTTACAAAAGAAATGTAAAATTTTACTCATCAAAATGAGGAATGAAGGTAGTTCTTCTTAGTTGCATTACTTTGTAAAACAGAAAGTCATATTGATTCTTAATGTAATTAAAAGAGTGTACCCCTTTAATTGATGTTTGTATTTTTTTTCTAGCAGTTCCAATTTTATGCTCACTTTGAAAAACAGATAAAAAATATATTAGAGTAAATTATGGTATACATATAATAAAATATTATGCAACAATAACAAATATTGAATTATGTAAGTGACCACAGGATGAATCTCACAGAAATTATGTTTTGCGAAAAATTCAGGTACAAATGCAGATTTGCTATATATACTTGATGATTTTATTAATCGAGACAAAACAATGTGACAGTGATAAAGTCAGAAGAGTTACCACTGCTGGGGAGTTGGGGGCAGTCAGGTTTTGGGTAGGTATTAACAGGATGGGATATGAGGAATATTCTTAGGTGCTAGATATGTTTTATATCTTCTTCATGCTGTATTTCTAAGATTAATACACTTTATTGTATATTATCCTCAATGGAAAATCTTTTAAAAGTACTTGCCACATAGTAAAAGCTTAATAATGTTAGAAGGATTCATTTTATATGAAATGAATACATGATGGAGAGGGAATACATTTAAACATTTCTAAATAAGAAAAAGAAGTGATTTCAATCTATTCAAAACTTTTTTAAAAAAGAAAAGTTAAGAATATTCTGTTTTGCCAGTCACAGTGACTCATGCCGGGCACAGCGTCTCAAAAATCACTGAATTTAGAGAAACAGAGGTAGGAGGATCACTTGAGCCCAGGAGTTCGAGACCAGCCTGGGAAAAATAACAAGACCAGTTTTCCACAAAAAAGAAAAAAATAAAACAAGACAAAATGAAGAATATGTTCTGTTTAATTTGTCTTCTACGAACATTTGCATATAAACTATGTTCTGTTTACAGAACGTAAAAAATATGTTCTGTTTAACCAAATTCTATGAACATTTGCATATAAAAAATTTTAGATAAATAATATTTTGCTTCCAAATAGTTCATGTTCTCTGATTTGATGTGATCAAGCTGTTCATATATATAGAAAGAAAAGACTTGATATTGTATCACATTTGAGTGCATTAATTAGGCAAAATTACATCAACCCTTATAAAATAGATTGTTGATACATTCTATGTTAAGCTGTGTTCAGGAATGCTGCACATGGTTGTGCTGGCTATGCACTGTACCAACATTAATTGTGCCACTCATATCATAATTCACATGACTGGTGCCTCTTACAGTTGTCCATTGCAGCCCTGAATATACACACATACATATATATTCATAGTATTTCACACCAAGATCCATGTAATTTCTATAATTATCCAAGTAGGTTTTTAATATTAATTTCTAATGTCTTTATGTATAAAGCCACTTCACATTTAAAAATTGTTTTATCTATTATATATGAAAAATTCTTAGGAGTTTCATAAGATCAGTTCTTACAAAGGTTTTTCATGGTATTAAAATCAAAACATAAAACTACGTAGCAGTTTTCTACATATATTGCAATGGCATTGTGGATCTCATATGAATATAAACCAAACTCTACTAAAATTTAAGTATTTCCTTAACACAAAGGTAATTACAGTTGTATAATATAAATTTAGAACTAGATGATTATAGAGAACTAATGCTATATGTTAATATATGCCTTCAATGTTCAGGTGAATGCATTAGATATATGGAATCTCATTCAACAGGGTTTATTGAGAATACACAATTAAGAAATGCTTAGAAATTCCTAAGTGCACCATGTGCAACAAAATGTACTATGTTGTGTTGGAACACCAAAAATGATGGTTATCTATCAACTACTGAATAAAAGCTATCACAGTTCAAACGAGAATAAATGCAATGTGATTAATAGAAGTTTCGTTAAGGAGGCAGATATGGGCTGAAGTCTGAATAAAGAAGATATGAGAACCAGCAGACGAAAAATAAACGAGGCAAATGACATTATCAAAGGGACAGATATTGGGAGGGACAAAGTATCGTTGGAAAACAGCTTGGGTGTTTGTGTCAGGGAGCAATAAAAGCATGTATGGCCAGAAAATAAGCATCAGGATAGAAGGTTCTTCATTCCCACATGAAGAAATCTAACTGTCCAATAGACCGCACAGAGTTATTAATTTTGAAGTTAAATCACAATGAAATCATAATCAAAGCTGAAATTAAGCCAAAAAACATCTGTGGAGATATCTGGAATAACACTGAGTTGTTGGTGAGGATCAAGAATAATCAACATCTCGTTTTACATATCTTACTTGTTTTTTTCAAGTAATACTTTAGATATCCCACTAGCAGACATTGCATGAAAAAAAAATCCACTGTAAAAATAGGAGCAAGAAAATTTCCCTAGGATGACTTCCAATGCAAAATGATCTTTCCTGTTCTTTATAAAATTTCATATCATTATATAAACATTTTATCATGCTTTTTTAACTAAAAAGATAAGGTAGATATTTTCCTTTGGGGGTTTTATTCACCGTGTATTATCAGAAAGAGAAAGTTTTCACAGGAAAACAATATATTTTAAAAGTAAGTTCTCAAACCTTTTGCAGAATCACATGCAGTTTCTTATTGTCCTGTATATTTCTGAGCTCTATACAAAGTATGTTGTTTCATCTAAAATATTTTTTCCTCTCGAGTTCATTACTAACAATGAAAATAGTAAATGTATATGATTTTATTACTGAGTCATGTGTTGGCTTGAAATTTTACTGAGGAAGTGAAGCAGTGGGCAGGAAGAAAGGATAGAAGCATTTAGGGCACAGGAGAGGAAGAAAGGAAGAATAACAGAAACTTAGATAGGTGAATTGGGAATTTATAGGAATGGAGGAAATCATATTCAGCAATAAACTCAGCAACATGGACCTAAGGGGGGGAAAAGGAGAATATTAAAAGTAAACATTCATAAAATAAAATTGAAAGCACAAAGTGACATGGAAAAAGTCAGCATTTTCTACATTGCTTGAAGTTCGTGTGCAGAGTATGTATTTTTGGAATGACATAAAATAGACTTTAAATATATGTAACTCAAAATATGACACTGCTTTAGATTGAAATGATTCATATTAAAATAGTTAAAAATATCTTGGTAAGTACTAACGGGGGAATAAAGATATTGACAATATTCTAAGTTTAAAGTCAAGGATCCCAAGCCAACATTTTAAGAAGTACTGCCTTTCCACTGAAATCTGTTCTTTTTCCAGTCTATACTTTGCCACCAACAGTATCAAGTTTAGCCTGCACAATCCAATGTGGATTTAATTAGGATGGGAAAAAAAATCATTCTTAGATGCAACTGCACACCCTACTATGATATTTTCTGACACATGCTGTCCCCAGATATTATAAAACGAGGACTTCACATAGAGAACAAACTTTCTGTCCTGCACAAAGTAGAGCTGTGTTCACCGCTTTGTAGAGAGCAGATGCTCAAAATTACACAGAAGCTGCAACACTTCAATGACAGTCTTTCCTACCTTTTCAACATAAACATTAAAGGTTTGGTTAGTCCAGAATTGTTATCATGCATACAGTGTCACTGTGGACACAGACATTTTCTATATTTCTGCTCAAATATCTTAACACCAGATTTCTACCTCAAGATCAACTCCTAGTCCAAGATAGCTAGCTGCTGGAGCTCCAGCTATCACATCTGAGCTGCAGGCTGAAAGAAAGACATACAAATGGGGCAAAATATCAGTTTTGTTTTAAAGATTCCTTTCTCTCCCTCTAGCTTTCTATCTCTCTCTCTATGTTAGTCTTTCTACACACACACACACACACACACGAACACACACTCCTTCACATACAGGGATACACAAAAAAATGTATTGTATGTGTGGGTATGTGTGTGTAATGTTTATATTTATGTAAAGAACTTCCATAGATGGGTTCCTTTTTTTTTTTGTGGTTTTGCATGTGCATACCGACACTTACACATGTGTACACGAACAAAATTTTCTGTAAGAGGCATATAAAAAATAAAAGTGTATATGGGATTATATACACTTTTCCCTTCCAAATTGCACCAATTTATTTTTGGAAAACAATATACGACTGTTACCAAATATTTTAATGTTTACCAATATGATAAGTAAAAAACGGTATCTCATTTTTGTTAGTATTTGAATTTCGCTAATTACCATGAAGCTGAGTTTCCTTGCACGTGCTAATTGTCCATTTGCATTAATATTCTTTGCTATTTACGTCTTTTGCCTACTTTTCCATTAAATTGGTTGTCTTTTTTTTATTATTATTATACTTTAAGTTCTAGGGTACATGTGCACAATGTGCAGGTTTGTTACATAGGTATACTTGTGCCATGTTGGTGTGCTGCACCCATCAACTCGTCAGCACCCATCAACTCATCATTTACATCAAGTATAACTCCCAATGCCATCCCTCCCCCTTCCCCCTCCCCATAATAGGCCCCGGTGTGTGATGTTCCTCTTCCAGAGTCCAAGTGATCTCATTGTTCAATTCCCACCTATGAGTGGGAACATGCAGTGTTTGGTATTCTGTTCTTGTGATAGTTTGCTGAGAATGATGGTTTCCAGCTTCATCCATGTCCCTACACAGGACACAAACTCATCCTTTTTTATGGCTGCATAGTATTCCATGGTGTATATGTGCCACATTTTCTTAATCCACTCTGTCACTAATGGACATTTAGGTTGATTCCAAGTCTTTGCTATTGGGAATAGTGCCACAATAAACATACGTGTGCATGTGTCTTTATACCAGCATGATTTATAATCCTTTGGGTATATACCCAGTAATAAGATGGCTAGGTCATATGGTATTTCTAGTTCTAGATCCTTGAGGAATCACCATACTGTTTTCCACAATGGTTGAACCAGTTTACAATCCCACCAACAGTGTAAAAGTGTTCCTATTTCTCCACATCCTCTCCAGCACCTGTTGTTTCCTGACTTTTTAATGATCGCCATTCTAACTGGTGTGAGATGGTATCTCATTGTGGTTTTGATTTGCATTTCTCTGATGGCCAGTGATGATGAGCATTTTTTCATGTATCTGTTGGCTGTATACATGTCTTCTTTTGAGAAATGTCTGTTCATATGCTTTGCCCACTTTTTGATGGGGTTGTTTTTTTTCGTAAATTTGTTTGAGTTCTTTGTAGGTTCTGGATATTAGCCCTTTGTCAGATGAGTAGATTGCAAAAATTTTCTCCCATTCAATAGGTTGCCTGTTCACTCTGATGGTAGTTTCTTTTGCTGTGCAGAAGCTCTTTAACTTAATTAGATCCCATTTGTCAATTTTATTTTGTTGCCAATGCTTTTGGCATTTTAGATAGGAATTACTTGCCCATGCCTATGTCCTGACTGGTATTACCTAGGTTTTCTTCTAGGGTTTTTATGGTATTAGGTCTAACATTTAAGTCTCTAAACCATCTTGAAATAATTTTCGTATGAGGAGTAAGGAAAGGATCCAGTTTCAGCTTTCTACTTATGGCTAGCCAATTTTCCCAGCACCATTTATTGAATAGGGAATCCTTTCCCCATTTCTTGTTTTTCTCAGGTTTGTCAAAGATCAAATGGCTGTAGATGTGTGGTATTACTTCTGAGGGCTCTGTTCTCAGAACATTGGTCTATATCTCTGTTTTGGTACCAGTACCATGCTGTTTTGGGTACAGTAGCTTTGTAGTATAGTTTGAAGGCAGGTAGCGTGATGTCTCCAGCTTTGTTCTTTGGCTTAGGATTGTCTTGGCAATGCGGGCTCTTTTTTGGTTCCACATGAACTTTAAAGCAGTTTTTTCCAATTCTGTGAAGAAAGTCATTGGTAGCTTGATGGGAATGGCATTTAATCTATAAATTACCTTGGGCAGTATGGACATTTTCACAATATTGATTCTTCCTATCCATGAGCATGATATGTTCTTCCATTTGTTTGTGTTCTCTTTTATTTCACTGAGCAGTGGTTTGTAGTTATCCTTGAAGAGGTCCTTGACATCCCTTGTAAGTTGGATTCCTAGGTATTTTATTCTCTTTGAAGCAATTTTGAATGGAAGTTCATTCATGATTTGGCTCTCTGTTTGTCTGTTACTGGTGTATAAGAATACTTGTGATTTTTGCACATTAATTTTGTATCCTGAGACTTTGCTGAAGTTGCTTATCAGCTTAAGGAGATTTTGGGCTGAGACAATGGGGTTTTCTAAATATACAATCATGTCATCTGCAAACAGGGACAATTTGATTTCTCCTTTTCCTAACTGAATACCCTTGATTTCTTTCTCTTGCCTGATTGCCCTAGCCAGAACTTCCAACACTATGTTGAATAGGAATGGTGAGAGAGGGCATCCCTGTCTTATGCCAGTTTTCAAAGGGAATGCTTCCAGTTTTTGCCCATTCAGTATGATATTGGCTATGGGTTTGTCATAAATAGCACTTATTATTTTGAGATATGGTCCATCAATACCGAATTTATTGAGAGTTTTTAGCATGAAGGGTTGTTGAACTTTGTCAAAGGCCTTTTCTGCATCTCTTGAGATAATCATGTGGTTTTTGTCTTTGGTTCTGTTTATATGCTGGATTACGTTTATTGCTTTGCATATGTTGAACCAGCCTTGCATCCCAGGGATGAAGCCCACTTGATCATGGTGGATAAGCTTTTTGATGTGCTGCTGGATTTGGTTTGCCAGTATTTTATTGAGGATTTTTACATCGATGTTCTTCAGGGATATTGATCTAAAATTCTCTTTTTTTGTTGTGTCTCTGCCAGGCTTTGGTATCAGGATGATGTTGGCCTCATGAAATGACTTAGGGAGGATTCCCTCTTTTTCTATTGATTGGAATAGTTTCAGAAGGAATGGTACCAGCTCCTCCTTATATCTCCGGTAGAATTCGGCTGTGAATCCATCTGGTCCTGGACGTTTTTTGGGTGGTAGGCTATTAATTATTGCCTCAGTTTCAGAGCCTGCTATTGGTCTATTCAGGTATTCAACTTCTGCCTGGTTTAGTCTTGGGAGAGTGTAAGTGTCCAGGAAATTATCCATTTCTTCTAGGTTTTCTAGTTTATTTGCATAGAGGTGTTTATAGTATTCTCTGATGGTAGTTTGTGTTTCTGTGGGGTCGGTGGTGATATCCCCTTTATCATTTTTTATTGTGTCTATTTGGTTCTTCTCTCTTTTCTTCTTTATTAGTCTTGCTAGTGGTCTATGAATTTTGTTGATCTTTTCAAAAAACCAGCTCCTGTATTCATTGATTTATTGGAGGGTTTTTTGTGTCTCTATCTCCTTCAGTTCTGCTCTGATCTTAGTTATTTCTTGCCTTCTGCTAGCTTTTGAATGTGTTTGCTCTTGCTTCTCTAGTTCTTTTAATTGTGATGTTACAGTGTCAATTTTAGATCTTTCCAGCTTTCTCTTGTGGGCATTTAGTGCTATAAATTTCCCTCTACACACTGCTTTAAATGTGTCCCAGAGATTCTGGTATGTTATATCTTTGTCCTCATTGGTTTCAAAGAACATCTTTATTTCTGCCTTCATTTCGTTATGTACCCAGTAGTCATTCAGGAGCAGGTTGTTCAGTTTCCATGTAGTTGAGCGGTTTTGATTGAGTTTCTTAGTCCTGAGTTCTAGTTTGATTGCACTGTGGTCTGAGAGACAGTTTGTTATAATTTCTGTTCTTGTACATTTGCTGAGGAGTGCTTTACTTCCAACTATGGTCAATTTTGGAATAAGTGCGATGTGGTGCTGAGAAGAATGTGTATTCTGTTGATTTGGGGTGGAGAGTTCTGTAGATGTCTTAGGTCTGCTTGGTGCAGAGTTGAGTTCAATTCCTGGATATCCTTGTTAACTTTCTGTCTCATTGATCTGTCTAATGTTGACAGTGGAGTGTTGAAATCTACCATTATTATTGTATGGGATTCTAAGTCTCTTTGTAAGTCTCTAAGGACTTGCTTTATGAATCTGGGTGTTCCTGTATTGGGTGCATATATATTTAGGATAGTTAGCTCTTCCTGTTGAATTGATCCCTTTACCATTATGTAATGGCCTTCTTTGTCTCTTTTGATCTTTGATGGTTTAAAATCTGTTTTATCAGAGACTAGGATTGCAACCCTTGCTTTTTTTTGTTCTCCATTTGCTTGGTAGATCTTCCTCCATCCCTTTATTTTGAGCCTCTGTGTGTCTCTGCAAGTGAAATGGGTCTCCTGAATACAGCAAACTGATGGGTCTTGACTCTTTATCCAATTTGCTGGTCTGTGTCTTTTAATTGGAGCATTTAGTCCATTTACATTTAAGGTTAATATTGTTATTTGTGAACTTGATCCTGTCATTGTGATATTAGCTGGTTATTTTGCTCGTTAGTTGATGCAGTTTCTTCCTAGCATCGATGGTCTTTACATTTTGGCATATTTTTGCAATGGCTGGTACTGGTTGTTCCTTTCCATGTTTAGTGCCTCCTTCAGGATCTCTTGTAGGGCAGGCCTGGTGGTAACAAAATCTCTAAGCATTTGCTTGTCTGTAAAGGTTTTTATTTCTCCTTCACTGATGAAACTTAGTTTGGCTGGATATGAAATTCTGGGTTGAAAATTATTTTCTTTAAGAGTGTTGAATATTGGTCCCCACTCTCTTCTGTCTTGTAGAGTTTCTGCCGAGAGATCTTCTGTTAGTCTGATGGGCTTCCCTTTGTGGGTAACCTGACCATTCTCTCTGGCTGCCCTTAACAGTTTTTCCTTCATTTCAACTTTGGTGAATCTGACAATTATGTGTCTTCGAGTTGCTCTTCTCGAGGAGTATCTTTGTGGTGTTCTTTGTATTTCCTGAATTTGAATGCTGGGCTGCCTTACGAGGTTTGAGAAGTTCTCCTGGATGATATCCTGAAGAGTATTTTCTAACTTGGTTCCATTTTCCCCCTCACTTTCAGGCACACCAATCAGATGTAGATTTGGTCTTTTCACATAATCCCATATTTCTTGGAAGCTTTGTTCATTTCTTTTTCCTTTTTTTCTCTAGACTTCTCTTCTAGCTTCATTTCATTCATTTGATCTTCGATCATTGATACTCTTTCTTCCAGTTGATCGAGTCTGTTACTGAAGTTTGTGCATTTGTCATGTATCTCTTGGGTCATGGTTTTTATCTCTGTCAGTTCGTTTTTGGCCTTCTCTGCATTGATTATTCTAGTTATCCATTCTTCCATTCTTTTTTCAAGATTTTTAGTTTCTTTGTGCTGGGTACGTAGTTCCTCCTTTAGCTCTGAGAAGTTTGATTGACTGAAGGCTTCTCCTCTCAACTCGTCAAAGTCATTCTCCATCCAGTTTTGATCCATTGCTGGTGATGAGCTGTGTTCCTTTGGAGGGGGAGATGTGCTCTTATCTTTTGAATTTCCAGCTTTTCTGCCCTGCTTTTTCCCCATCTTTGTGGTTTTATCTGCCTTTGGTCTTTGATGCTGGTGACGTACTGATGGGGTTTTGGTGTGGGTGTCCTTTCTGTTTGTTAGTTTTCCTTCTAACAGTCAGGACTCTCAGCTGTAGGTCTATTGGAGGTTGCCTGAAGTCCACTCCAGACGCTGTTTGCCTGGGTATCAGCAGCAGAGGCTGCAGAAGATAGAATATTGCTGAACAGTGAATGCTGCTGTCTGATTCTTGGTCTGGAAGCTTCATCTCAGGAGTGTACCCCGCCGTGTGAGGTGTGAGGTGTCAGTCTGCACCTAGTGGGGGATGTCTCCCAGTTAGGCTACTCAGGGTTCAGGGACCCACTTGAGCAGGCAGTCTGTCTGTTCTCAGATTTCAACCTCCATGCTGGGAGATCCACTGCTCTCTTCAAAGCTGTCAGACATCTGTCAGACTCCACCCAGAGGTGGAGTCTACAGAGACAGTCGGGCTTCCTTGAGCTGCAGTGAGCTCCACCCAGTTCGAGCTTCCTGGAGGCTTTATTTACCTACTTAAGCCTCAGCAATGGCGGGCACCCCTCCCCCAGCGTCGCTGCTGCCTTGCAGTTAGATCTCAGACTGCTGTGCTAGCAATGAGGGAGGCTCCGTGGGCGTGGGACCCTCTGGGCCCGGTGAGGGATATAATCTCCTGGTGTGCCATTTGCTAAGACCCTTGGTAAAGCACAGTATTAGGGTGGGAGGTACCCAAGTTACCCAAATTTTCCAGGTGTTTTGTGTCTCAGTTTCCCTTGGCTAGGAAAAGGGATTCCCTTCCCCCTTGCACTTCCCAGGTGAGGTGATGCCTCGCCCTACTTCAGCTCTTGCTGGTCGGGCTGCACCAGCTGACCAGCACCGATTGTCCGGCACTCCCCAGTGAGATGAACCCGGTACCTAAGTTGAAAAATGCAGAAATCACCTGTCTTCTGTGTCTCTCACGCTGGGAGCTGGAGCCTGGAGCTGTTCCTATTCGGTCATCTTGCTCCCGACCGCTTGTCTGTTTTTCTAAATTACCTCTCTAAGCTTGTTATGTTATACAGATACAAATCCCATGTAATATGTTTTCACCGTTTTCTAGTTTGAACAGTTGGAAACAACTCGAATGGTGCCATGTTGATTTTCTAAAACTGGCAGAAAACTATGACCTACATTAAATGAAATTGAGATAGCAAAGGTTTCTTGGTGTAAGGTAAACAAAATAATTCAAAACTTGGTAAGACTGGAATGTTGGAATGCTTATATCAAAGGTTTTATTTGAAATGCATGTTAAAATTATGTTTTATGCAGCTTATATACTTCAGATACATGGTCTTTCATTTTTGGTGTTTGTGAACAGACAGTTCTTTTTGATCTGCAGACTTTAGTACTGATCACCATCAAAATATTTACCTACTAATGTGATTAAATATATGACTGTATTCAATCTACCTACCAAATAGATTCAATACTAAAATGATTCCTAAAGGAGCCATATAAGAGTAGTAAGACCAAATGACAACCATAGTTTTGATATTTTTTAAACAAAAATCTCACGTTATTACTTTCCGCTTAAGATATCTCTGCCTAACCTTGGAATATCTTCATGCTACTTTCCCCTCCTTGCTGTTTGTCAACTGACATTCTTTCCCTTTCTGGAACGTGACACCTTTTTCATATCACAGAGTGTTTGCACGTATTATTCTCTGTCTGAAATTTTCTTTTCCTCACCCTCCTTTACCTAGTTACCTCTTAATTTATCCTCAGATCGTAAGTATCATTTGCTCAATGAAGTTTTTCTTACCACCAATCTAGGTACATATCATTTCGTATTCATTGTCATAGAACTATCCTTTGCAGTATTTAGGCCTTTCATAGTTATATATTTATAATGGTTATTATTTATGATACTTAAAAATTATGTATTCTTATTAGTAGTCATGTCAGTATTAGTCACAATTCCTCAGAGAAAAAGAACCAATAGTGTGCGTGTGTGTGTGTGTGTGTGTGTTTGCTAGATCTTTTTGATGTATCTATCACAAGAGAAAAGTTTTAAAAAATCATAAATTTGCTAATACGAACAGTGCTGTGCTAAACATCCAATGGTGGGAGAGGGGAAAATGATGAAAAATTACTTAGTGGGTACCATGTACACTAAGACCCAGACTTTACCACTGCTCAATACATCCATGTCACAAAACTGCACTTGTACAACTTAAATTTATACAATTGTCTTAAAAAACTGCTTGTAAGTTAATAGATATGTTTATGCAGAATGCTGAGTAAATTATTCATTTATTTGAACTTAAGCCACTCTTTTGAAATCATTAGCAAACGCCATTTTACTTCATTATTGCCCTTGTTTTATTATTGTCATGTATTTTAATATTAATGTGGTTCTTGTAATTGTATTTTTACGTTGTTAGAAGAAAAAAAATCCTGAACAATATGACCGATTTCCATTCTACTAGTGATTTTGATGAGAGATGAGAGGAGAACTCCATTTCCCTTAAGGAGGGCATATTACTGGCGAGGTATGATTTGAAAAGGTTCTCAAAGTGATTCTGTTGTATTCACCTATATGACCCTATGAACAGGACATGCCACTTGAGAATCATTACTTAACACCAAGGAGATCTCTTCTGTTCAAAGTGAGTGGTGCTTATGTGTTGGATTAATTTGAGTAATTCAGTTGTGTCACTTATTGCCAACTGTGCCTCATTTAATGTATTTACTCTTATTTCAAGGACCCTTCCATGTGCTCCTGCAGCCTTAGACATGTGCCATTCATCACTTTAGGAAAAGATTATTGGAGCCAAACCAGAGGACAAAGGGGTGAAAATCTTAGTTTGAAAATTATTAAAGGTGAGGCAAAAGTGCAAAAAAAATGTGGTAGGATGCTTAATGCTGTTCGTTTCCTCACATGGGCATGAAATAGGTAAAGTTTTTATGTGCTGGATATATGGTAGATAAATTGTTAGTCATATTATTATTAGTCAGGTATTAGACAGATGGGGCTTATTGAAAAGTGTGAGAATTAGTAGAATCAGTAGAAAGATCCTGTCAAGCTCTATTTGAGCAAGCTCAGCCTACTCTAGTACCCAGAAACCCAGGTGCACCCAGGTGCAATGAGTTGGCACTGAACATCCTCTGTGCACACACTCCTAATGCTACACTAGATGCCATTCTTGTGGCTCTCTAGGGATAGGTACACTTCACCCAAAGACCATCAAGCAGGAATGATGTGCTTCTGTGCCCTGACATTTGTCTCAGCATCCAGCTAATTCTCTTACTCTGGATAACCCTCCTTTAGATATCCCAAGAAGATATTCCCAAATGAAATGTAGAGTCTCAGAGAATGCAGTATCTAGAAGGGTGTTTGTGGCATTGAAACATTTCCTGTAACTGGTTAATCCAGAACAAAATGGGATGTCCCATTGTAGTTGGAGTAGGGTAATACTCATCACACTCTTACCTATTATTTTCCAATGTTCAACAGTGACCAATGACAAGAAATCTTTGATGCCAATGTAATTTTATAAAGATTTTATTCTACAGCTTCAGTAGTATGGTGATATTTTATTTATGGTACCAGTGGCATTTCCTTGATATGTTGGGGATGATGCTGAGAAGAAGGGTCGTGCTTGGAAAATCTGCAGAACAAAACTGCCAGGTAACAATGAGAATAAAGAAAAAAGGAGCCTCACTTGAAAGAGGCCTTCACCAGGGAAGAGCCAATTGAAGTGTTTAAGTTCCACCCTAGGTGTGGCCACATGTGGGTGATTCGAAGGAAAATTCATTGTTAATCACTCAGATTGACCTTAGCTACTTCCTCATAGACTCGTGTGTTTTCCTTTCCATTGAATTAGGAGAATGGGTTACAGAATCAAATAATTTTATTAAGATATCTGCAATGCCTTAGGAGCACAAAGTTCAAGTGTTGAGGTGTTGGTGGAGATGTGTTAAAGCAATTTTGAAACACAGGTTTATATGACAATTGCCATACCAGCTAAGAGATAGAATATCCGATATTAGCACCCTGAATAGGGGGTGTCAATTTGCTGCCATTGCAGGGTTAATAGCTGTAATTTATTTGCAATGCCTACACACCATCATTGCCATCTTCAATTTTTCAACAATAGACATCAGGGAGCATGAAAGGGATAGAGGAATGGCTAACACTACATGTAACCACGTGTATAACAGTATCAGGGAATTCAGATATGTGTGTAATGTTAGAGTGTTGGGAGGTCTCACAGAATTGAATGGAGTCAAAGCCGAGGAAATATTCCAACTCTGTGGTTTCAAATTCCACTGAAACTCTGTGCCTCTATGGATTATAAAAGGTCATTGCAAATAGCTGCTATTAATTTACTATGTTTAATAGAATATAAATCAAGGCATAGTTATTTTGTCATATAGAAATGAGACAAATGTATTTTTCCTTTTCATTGAATTTTTTTAGATTGAAAAAGTATACTTATACAAACATGTTGTGTATCATAGGTCTTCATAAGGCAAAATATTTTTACAAACATGTTACAGGTGATGATTGTTTGGAAGGCAGATTGCTCTCAATAGTGTCCCATAAAAATTAATTAAAGTATATAATCTCATACTACTATTTTTATATTTTTAAGGCAGCCCAAAAGTTTCCATGTGAAAGAAGGAGCTCTAAAAACCATCTCCACCCCTTCACACATGATTTCCTTGTTCATTGTTAACCATATACTATAGGGCATAACATGATTGTGAAATATTTTAAAAAACTTTTAGTTAATAAAATTTGCCAGAAAAATTTTGATCCCCAAGGATAGAATACATTGATAATGAGAAGAACTTATTAGCATCACCAGGCACCCACATACTCCCCTACCATGTGTAACCATATTAACCCTATGAACCAATATCTACTGCAGCCATGAGCTCAACACTCTTTTAATATGGTATGTGCCAGGCAGAATACTTGGAAGCTTCTAATTTCAGAAGAACCAAAGATATGCTGGGAGAACCTATGCTTTCTGATCCTTTGAAAATTTTTTCTTCCTTGTGCTGGTAGATAAACAAATCTATGAAGTATAGGAGGTTATGACATTATTTTTAATAGATACAATGAATGTATCTATGAATATACTATTTAACAGTGAGCTTTGTGGTAAAACATTGAATTGAACACTGAATCTTAATTTCTTAGCTCAACATAAACTGCAAACATGGAAACTTTTTAAGCTTGGTGCCTGTGTCTGGATGTGTCTTGAGATAATTATGCCAGTCTCAAAATCCTTGAGAGAATTCAGTGAAGTAATGTCTAGAAAGAGATTAACACAATGCCTGACATAGTAAATGCTCAATAAATTGTCAGTAGTGTTATCATCATAAATTATTAATAATAAATTATAATTTGAGAATAGATTTACATTAACACTTAAAGACAATAACCTTTTTGAGAACAGACTGTGTTTCATAAGTTTGTTTCAATAAAAAACATTCTCAATGTGACTCACTCTTTTTTTAACTCTATGTTTTTCTTTCTCATTCCACAGTTGGGGTTTCTCTGTAGCTTTATCATAATTCATTTAGCTTTTTCATCAATTTAATTATCTCAGTAGATAAGCCAACTAGCCCCTTTAAGAGTTTACTCACTTTTTTTTTCATATAAAAATATGTTTCTCAACTATGGTTTACTTGCTTAGCTGGTCTAATTTAGTGCATATTTTATAATGCTTAACTCTCCATGATGTTTACATTTATAAATGTGTAATATGGAGATTACATGCATGTTGATACACAAATTTAAATTCATAGTTTAAAGATTTTTATAAGCCTCAAATTCATGATTCTCATTTGTTTTCAGATTAATCCAACTATTGCTATGTAAAGATTAACCTATTTATGAAGAAGTATATGAAGTTCATGCATCCCATAGTTCTTCCATATAAATGATCACACAAGAAGTCACCCAGCACATGATAAGCAGAATTGCATTGAGAATTAACGTATCCTTAGCTTGCTCTATGATGTTGATCTGTGGTACAATAGACAGTCTTACTCATGTTTAATCCTGATAAAAGAGCCCTGGAACCAACCAAAACAAATTTAAACCTCACTTCGTAAGTTGAGTTTGCTTTGGGCTTGTTCCATTCAATCCTAATAAGTTTAACCTTAATAAAATCTTGAAGTGTACCTGTACAGGTCTAGCAAATTCTCAGCTAAACAGGTGTTCCCAATTTCTCTTTCAGTGTATTCTGATTCTCAGTGCTGCTTTTCCTTCTTCTCTAGATGCCTCTTTAACTCTATGTTACTCTCGGCTACACAATTTTTGTATGAAATTAATTAATTGCATTTAACTTAGATCAATTGTATTGCCAAAAAGAAAAGCTAAAATCTCCCAGTCATTATATTTCTTGGCCACAGGAGTTGCCATGTTCTCTACTAAATTTATTATTCATACACAGCAGAAATAAGTGAAACCATGAAGAGCAAAGTTGTGATGAATAGAAATGTGAAAGATCAGAGAAGATTGCAATAATCCAGAATCACCTTCACAATAACTTTTACAAGTTTTTAAGAGTAATCAGAAATTTTTAAAGATAATTTGTTAAAATCTGGAGAATTGTATGACGTAAAGCATGAAACAATCTATGCAATTTTTTTAATCACTTAGGAGGAGGATTCTGGAGTAGAATACAGAATGTGACAAAATTATCTAAATGTATTACAAATGTACAAAATGACCTCACTCTTAGGGGTGCGGAAAAGGGGTGTTGATCTAAATAACTAGAAATGAGTGGAGTCTGTAAGAATAAAGTCCAAAGAAGCCACACGTAATCTACATAAGCATATATGCTTGGTGAGAGAGTGGTGTCTCATGGAGGACACAGATCAACAATTCTAAAACTGCTACACATGTACACTGGAATTGAACAATTAAGAAAATGGATGGCAAATATTGGGAGTCCGATAACTCACTGTTGAAGTGGAAAGTTAGATTTAGGCAAAGGGAGTAAGCTTAAATAATTCGCATGGTATTGGATTAGAGGTATAGACATCAGTATGAACTTACCTTCAGTTTAATGTAAATGTAGATGGTTATATATGGAAATATATATAAATATGTGTTTATACATGGCTGAGTATGCACACACACATACACACACACACACACACACACACACACACACACACACTTCCTTGCTTTGTCAGCTGAGAGAGCCCAAAACAAGGAGTTGCAGCAGCAAAGAGCACGCCTTGCATCTTGCTCTTGACTGTTAATGCCATTATCTAATCAAAAGAACCAGGACTCATTAGAGAAATGGCTGACTCTTGGATTAGGACAGAAAATATATATTATGAGCCTGGAGTATCTTGTAGTACAAGAAAGTAAGAAAATTTTCAGAGTGAACAAACAAATTTTTAAAAACAACCTTCAATGATAGAGGTATGTCAAAGGGATACAAGATTCAAACTTTCAAGCTTCCAAATGTCCAAAGCTAGAACAGTTTGAGTAACAAAATGTAAAGTATTATTGGATTATATCCCAAAAGATGAAATAAATATCCAGATTCCATACTAATATAAATGGTTGAATAAATAAATACATGAAGGATAAGAGATCTCCCATGCCAAATAATTCCAATTAATTTATGTCATTACTGTACCCTCAAGGAAGTGAAATATAACTGCCCATTCCTTAAGTGTGGGCTTCATATATGGACTTATTTACAAAGAGCACAGTATGGAAAGGGTTATACAAGGGTAACTCTAGAATGGAGATGCTGGAAAACACTATCTCAACCAGGATATCAGATTTAGGACCAATAGTGATGAAGCATGTTAACTGTATGTACACTTGACATGATCTAATGAAAAGCATCTTAAACAGTTTGTTACTTTGTGTTCTTCTTTCCCACAAATTACAAGTTCAGTCTAGTCATGAGAAAATCAATGGACAAATCCCAGCTGAGAGACATTCTATAAAATACCTAGTCAATATTCCTCAAAACTGCCAAGTTAATCAAAACCAAGAAGACAGGATGACTAAATGTAATGTAGTAATGTGGATAGGATGTTAAAACAAAAAAGGGACATTAGGTAGAAAATAAGGAAGTCTAAAGAAACTATGGACATTACTCAACAATAATGTACCAATATTTGCTCTTTGTGACAAAAGTACCATACTTAATATAGCATTAATGGGAAAACTGTGTGGTACAAGAAAAATTGCTCTACTATTTTTGCAATATTGCTAAAATAAAAACTTAGTTTTCTAAAATAAAAACTATTTGAGAAATCTACATTGACATTGTGCTGAGCTGACAGGCAGGTTACAAATAAATCTCCACAATGAGTGGAACAATAAATTGATTTTCTCTGTGTAGAAAAAAAATACTTGGCTTTCTAAAAGCAAGACATGTATAATATATATTTAGAGATTGTTTTAGGGGCATTGTAACATACATTTAGAAATTACTATATGCTTTTGACAGAGAAACAGTAATTTATTTTCAAGTTAAATAAAAATAGAAATGTGATTTCAAGTTTTAAAATGTTTTGCCATTTACTGAGTGATTTAATATAAGGTTTCTCATTTCTTACAAATGGGTAAGAAAATATGCTGCTATTTATAACTTTATAATGAAAAACTAAGGCTCAGAAGTTAAACAACATGTTTAGTGCCATAAAAGAGTTAGCACATGGTAAAGTCAAACACAAAAATTATCTCTTCCAGTTCAGTAATGTATTTCTCAACTTTCCTTTGAAAAAAACATCTAATGAAGTTCTTCAGTCTTTTGAAAGTAAGGGCATGTTGGAGTGCTGGAATTTACTTCGGTTGCCTGTAAAGAGTACAGTGTTAAATAATGTTCAATGACAAGGAAACTTAAATATAATTGTAAGCTTTCTACTTTCCATTAGTGTCAGAGGCTAATTTTTATTTTAATACAACAGGAAGCAACTTTTCCATGTCAGGAAAAAGTTCCACAAATTTTTCACATCAAGACTATGGATCAGTAGATATTTGGGTCTCCATGTCAGGAACTAAACCGATCTGTCTACAAGAATAATATCCAATGACAAAAAGTCCAAATGCCCTAATCTTCTCCATGCTCCCAATATAAAGATTTCAGATTCTCAGATAACATCCTTACTTCTCTTTATTTCTGATACTGATCTAATAACTACTGGTATTTTGCCTTCCATTTCAGCCTAATAGAAGTAAATGCAGTTCTCTGGGTATTCACAGAGGATTGTTTCTAGCCCTCCCCCATACCAAAATCCAGAGATGTTCAAGTCTATTACATAAAATGGTGTAGTATTTGCATATAACCTACCTACATCCCCTCATTTACTTTAAATCACCTCTAGAGTTCTTAAAATACCTAATACAATGTAAATACTGTGTAAATGGTTGTAGTATTAATACTATGTTATTTAGGGAATGATGGCAAGAAAAAAAGGCCTGTACATATTCAGTACAGACACATCCATTCATTTCTCTTGTCTGAATATCTTCAATCTGTAGTTTCTTTAATCCACAGATATGGAACTCACGGTACAGAGGGCTCATTCTATTTTGCTTCAATTAAAACAGAATTTCACATTCATTTGAAAGTGGAGTCATTCTTGTTCTTTTTCTTCCTTTTTACTATTTTTACTGGTAAACTAACTCCTGCATCCTCTCTCTATTAACCAGGAGAGACTGTCCATAGACTCCAGATGCACAGTTTGGCCCACAATTTATGCCTGACTATTGTAAACTCCTTCCCCATAGGTACAGTAATTATTTCATGAGTGGACATGTAATAAAAGTTGATGAGATTAAATTCCATCCTGAAATTTGTAGGTTTTAAATGGCAAACAGAGCTTTTCACTCACCATTATTTTTTTCAGTTTTACTGAGTGATAATTTATAGGTCGTAAATTATGTCTGGAAGTATACAATTCCACAATTTTTAGTAAATCTATTCACCTTATGCAGCTATCACTCAAAATTCACTGTTAGAACATTTCTACTAACCCAAATAGTAGCCTCATACCTGTGTGCAGTTAATTCCTCCCCTAGCAACATCCTTAGAGAGCCACTTGTCCGCTGTCTGTCTATAAATTTTTCTTTTCTAGACATCTTACGTAATTAGAATCAAGCAACTTGAGGCCGTTTGCATCTGACTTATTTCATTAAGAAAAATGTTGCGGGTTTTTTGCTTGTTTTTTCGATGAAAGCATGTTGTGGTTTGTATCAATAAAAGGAAAAAGTGTGTCTTTCCTATTATTGATTAGTTATTCCATTGTGTGGCTAAGGCACCTTAGTTTATGCATGTAACCATTGATAGACATTTGGATTAGATCCTCCAGTCTTCAGCTACTGTGAATAATGCTGCTATGATCATTTACTGACAAAGCTTTTGTGGACAGAAATTTTCAATTCTGGTAATTAGATTTCTAGGAGTGGCATTACTGGATCATATGGAAAGCTTATGCTTAACTTTTTAAGAACTGATGAATTATATTCTAAAGTGACTGTACCATTTTATATTACCCTCAGCAATATACAAAGATTCCAGTTTCTCCAAACCTCTGCTAACACTTGGTGTTGCTTATGGTTTTTAATATAGGCATTCTCATGTTAAATGGTACTTCATTGTGGTGTTAAGATTTCTCTTATAACTAAGGATTTTAAGCAATTTTACCTGTGCTTATTAGCTACTTATATATGCTCTTTAGTAAAATCTGTCTTTAAATAGCATGTCTACTTAAGAAAATTGTTATTTATCTCATTACTGTGTTTAAATAATTTTTCAGTTACTATATACAAATTCATTATGATATAAAATTTGTAAACATTTTTCCTATTCTATTGATTGTTCTTTCTTTTCTAAAGATCTTTTGAAGTACAAAAGTTTTTAATTATGAAAAAATCAATTTTTTTCTTTGTATTATGAATTAATTTTGTTACCATATCTAAGAGCCCTTGACTGGCCCAGTTTCATAAATATTTTCTCCTGTGTTTTGTTGTAAATTCTTACTTTTTCTCATACATTTAGGTTAGAGTATTTGTTAATGTTTGTGTTATATGGGGTAAGGGTCGACGTTCCATTTTATAACCAATTTTCTCAGAATCATTTGTCGAATTTAAAATTTTCCCCATTGGCTTATCTTGAAGAGTTTATTGAAAATCAATAAATTATAAAGGTAAGCATTTATTTTGGAACTCTTGAATCTGTTTTATTACTTTATCTGTCTATCCTTATGCCAGTACCACACTTTCTTTTTTTTATTACTGTGGCTTCATCGTAAGGTTTAAAATTGGGTAGTGTCAGTCCTTCAATCCTATTATAATTTTTACATATTGTCTTGGCTATTCTACGTCCTTTACATTCTCATGTAAATTTTAAAACCAGCTTGTAAATTTCTACAAAGTAAGACTCCTAGAATTTTTATTGGGCTTGCAATGAATTTACAAATTCATTTGAAGAGAACTGTCATCCTGAATGTATTTTTCCTTTAATTAATAATAACAGATTATCTCTCAATTTATGTGGACCTTCTTTATTTTCTCACTGCAAACATTTTATACAATTCTGGGTATAAACCTGAAACTTTGTAAAATGTATTCCTGTATACTTTTATCTTTCTGATGCCATTAAGATAAATGGAACTTTTATCTTAATTTTATTTTCAGATCACTCTTTAATAGGCTTTAGAAATACAGATTTTTGTATTGATCCAAGCTAGGTAAACTGACTTACACAATTAAGGAGATTTGTGTATGCATGAGTGAGTGTGTGTCTTCTTTGGATATTCAGCCTATTAGATCCTGTCATTTTGCAAGTAAAGATAGTCTTACTTCTTTCTAGTCTTGATGACATTAATCTTTTTCTCCTTCACTTTCTTCTTTTGTACCCACATTTACATAGCTTATTACAATGCCTATAACTAGTACTATTTGAATAGTACTAGTGACAGCATGAACATCTTTGATTTATTCTTACTTTTAAGGTATTAAAAGCCTTTTTGTTTTCACCATTAAATGTAGCTTAGCTGTGAGTTTTTCAAATATTTGTTTTTCTTTCAGATTGAGGAAGTCTCTATTTATAGATTATTGAAGGTTTTTATACAGAGTGTTGAATTTTGTCAAATTATTTCTCTGCTTCTGTTAAGATACTTGTGTACGTATCCCCCCTTTGTTGTTAGTATGACAATTATATTAATTGGTTTTAGTAAGTTAAATACATAACTGGATTGTGATATATGATCCTTTAAAAATGTTTCTGGATCCAATTATCAAGTACTTTGTAATGATCTCTATGTTTATGTTCATGGAGCGTATTAGCCTGTAGCTTACTTTCCGTGTGATGTCTTTTTGTGGTTTTGGTATATGGATGGTAATGACCTTATAGAATGAGTTTAGAAGTCCTCCCTCCTCGTCTATTTTCTGAAAGAATGCTATATACCCTTGATTTACGATTGGCAACTCAGGTAATACATGCCTGCCATCCAGGCTCATGAAGCTTAATTGTAAAAGTAAGGAAGTTACATAAATATTTGATTGACCAAATTTGAATGAATAATTGCATGTTAGTGATATGGTGGTGTCAATAATTATAACAAATGTATCCAATAAATATTTAAATTTGTATTTATTGAAACTAAATATATCTAGATAGGCATTTTAATGCATACACTGGGTCTTAATTAGAACATTTTTGAATTTTGTTTATGATATAATAAGATATAAAAATCTCTGAGATGGTTTATTTCAGTTTTATATATACATTTAATAGGGTTGATAATGTATTTATCTTGAAACAGAAAAGATGATTAAAATATTGAGGGAATATTTTGAGTGTTACCTCTTTCTTGATGGATGTATAAAAGCAAATTTCTAGCATTAATTTACAGTAAAACTTTCCAATTTTTTTTAGATGTCATTAGGTTTTTGAGCAAGAGAAGCATTTGTATAAATTCTTCAGCTGTTATATTTTGTTACTTTTCTGGTAAATTCACTAATATAAGTCATTTACCCTGTTCACAGGTATTACTTACAGTAACTGGTGGTTTCCACTCCTTGGAAATTAAAACTTGGCTTCATAATGCTGTTGCTGTATATTTATATTTGATGACATTTTATGTACTTGAAATGATGAATAATTGACAAATAAAATTATTTTGGGGGGCATTCCTCCATAAATATTTTGGCTAACAAAATATTTAAGAAAAACACCCAGCATCATATCCAAGCTTTAAAACTTTGACAAAAGAATAAAAAGTATACTACCTACTTTAAACTTTATTGAAATGTAATTTGCATACTATATAATACACTCACGCATTATGATTTTTAATGATTTTTTTATGATATTTTTGATATGATATTTAATGATATTTAATGATTTATGTGAATACACTAAATTTAATGATATACACTAAATTTAATGATATTTAGTGTATTCACAGAGTTGTGCAATCCTCATCACAATATTAGAATATTTTATATGTCCAAAATAAAGCACATGCTCATTAATAGTTACTTCTCATTTATCTCAAGTAACTTCATCCTTAGGAGACCACTATTCTGCTTTCTGTTTCTATAGATTTTTCTGTTCTAGATATTTTAGTAGAAATATAATCATATGATATGTAGTCATTTGTGACCAACTTTGTTCACTTAACATAATGTATTCAAGCTTCATTCATGTTGTAGGGTATTTAAAGACTTCATTTCTTTTAATTTCTAAATGATATTTGTGTGTGTGTGTGTGTGTGTGTGTGTCTGTGTAATTTTATTTATCTACTCAGTTGATTGATACTAGGGTTTTCTCTACTTCTTTGCCATTCTTAGGAATTATACTGCTATACACATTTATGTACAAGTTTCTGTGTGGGGATATCTTTTTGGTTCTCTTGGGTATATGCCTAGGAGTAGAATTGCTGGGTCATATGGTAACTCTATATTTAACATTTTGATGAACTGCCAAACTGTTTTCTAAAGTGGTTTTACCAATTAATATTCTCATTTGCAATGAATGATGGTTCCAATTTTTTTACATTGTCACAAACACTTGTTATTTTCTTTCTTTTTGATTATAACTATCCTGGTGTGTGTAAAATATCTTATTGTGGGGTTTGCACTACTCAAATGGGTCATTATTTCATGGGCTTATTAGACAGTTGTATATATTCTTTGGAGAAATGCCTATTGCAATCCATTGTACATTTAAAATTTTGATTTATTATCTTTTTGTTATTGTATTGTGTTATTTAAATATCCTATATACAAATTCCTTATCAAATAGATTTTTTTCAAATGTTCGGTCTCATTCTGAGTTGTATTTTCACATTTCTTTCAATCCCTTGAAGCATAAAAGTTTTTAATTCTGATGAATTTCGGTGTATTTATTTTTATTTTATTGTGTTTTTGGTGTCAAATCTAACAGGAGCTTCCCTAACCCAAGGTCATAAAGATTTACTTGTATGTTTTCTTTCAACTGTTAAATAATTTTAGCTCTTAGGTTTTGTTCTGTGTTCCTTTTGACATTATTGTTTGTGTCTGACATAAGCAAGGTATCTAACTTCATTCTTTTGCATGCAGGTATACAGTTGTCCTAGAACCATTTGTCCTAGAACTTGTTCTCTATAATTGAATTGCCTTGGTGTACTTGTTGAAAGTCAACTATTGTATACCACTTACTTTGTTTTAAAATGTCAAATGATGACTTTTCAATTGGACTTTATTGTAGTGTTCTATATTAATACACTTAATGTTTGTCAAATGGACCTAATAAATAACATTTGCTTTTATGTCTTATTTCTTACATATTTTACTTCTGGATTTACTATCTTTATAAATGTATAGGTCAATTGTGTGCTAAATTTTAAGTGATAAAATATGTACAGTGATTGTCTTCTTTGATAAATCAAGCATCAAACCTTTTGAATTGATAAATTTTGGAAACATTGGACTCGAGCTTTTGCTACTTTTGGAAACTGCTACTATAACTATAAGGGAAAACTTTTAGGTTCAAGATAGTTCTTGATCAAGGTGAGACAGAAATTTCACCAGCTTCCTTGACAGCTAGTACAGAGGCAGGTAAGTTTACACACAACAGTCACCTGTTAGGTCATTCACGTTCCTAAATGAGTAATTGAAGACATTAAGCACTGGACCTAATCTATTTTCTTTGTCATGGTGGCAGCAGAAGTATCTAATTAATTAGTATCAGAGTTAGCAAAGTCTCAGGCCTATGCAGAGATGGTTTCATTAAAAGGCCTGAAAAGAGCATCATTGCTATTTTATCTAGAGCTTGGCTGCTGACTAGCAGGAGGGCAGTGGTATTTTCATTATGCTATATCTGCAGTGGTGTTTATGACATGTTTCCTGAAAGGTTAGCCTTAAACTTATTCTCTAGAAAGTTCAACAATTCTATAACTACTTAAATATTCTCTAGTAAATTCCTTTTCTACTTAAAGAAATAAATACATTTTTTCTTGCTTTCAAGTGACAACTTAAAAGATATAATATTCTATACCATCCTGGAGTATATCAATAATAATCCTATATGAAGCCATGCTGTCAATTTTGTAATACAATTTAATTCAAAATAGACTTGATTGAAAAATATTATTGAAGTAACAGATGTTACAGAGATTTCAAAAACAAGAACATCTATAAGTTCTATTGTCTCCCTAAAAGATTCATGAATTATACACAAATACCATTGCAAATTTAATTTTGGCATAACTTTAAAAAGACTACTTTAAAATATTAAGATATCAGACACAAATGATAATAACACATTTGCATATTTAGGTGAGTTGGTACCTATGCACCTGGGATAAAAGCTTTCTGTAGACTCACTGAACAAAATTCAGCTCAGAAGTTGGTATTTTTCCAAATTCTTAAACAGTGAATTAGTAAGTATAAACAACTTTAAGTGTTCTCAATCAATTCTGACTCTAGTATAATCTTGCAAAAAATAATACGTGGATAAAACATAAGGATTTTTATTATTCATTACATGATATCAAACTCTTCTATGAAAAACTAAATTTAATTCAATATTCCACAAACATTTATTAAATGGTTGTCAAGTGTAGTGTAATGTATCATCATTGTACTTATTTGGAACCATAATTTATAGTTTATTTTCATTGATTTAATTTTTATTTTCTTTTTTACACTCTTAAACATAACAGAAGTATTTACAAATTATGATATTCCATTTTGTGTTCTCTGGAGTATAAGTATGTGTTAATGGTTTGTTTGGCAGTATATATGAAAAGCCAATCATTTTTACTGAGGTTTAAAATATTCTTGTGGGCTCTGAAGACTCTTTTTAGTATAGCTACAAAATTCATTACACTTAAAGATTATCTTGTTTCTTCTTTTCTCTTGCTTGCCACACAGTATCTACAGGATAAAATAGAAACCAAAGTCACAGATGGAAACAGTGATTGAATTCCTCAGCCTATGAAGATCATCTCATTGGCAGTCTTAGGCTCCCCTTTTTCTATATGATTTGAAAGTGCAGCTAAACTTTAAAGCAAATAGTATATAGAAATGTAATATCAAGTTTATTGTTAGGGCAATCTGCACCCTTAAAGACAAGTTTCACAGAGAGATCCTGAGATGAATGGTGACATGGTTCAATACTCTTGAAAGTTATCAGTTGAAACAGTGGTCATACAAAAATCTCATTTCCATTTCATTCTGGCCTTTTATAATTCATTATTCTATTAATAAATTTATGTTGTTTTTTCAAGGAAAAGGGAAGTATACAATAAATTAAAATGATCAACATTTATAGAATGCAACTACATTGTAACTGTGTTAAGTTCCTAGATGCTAGGATAAGATTATGAAACATTGAGATTGCTCTGTCATTTTGGGAACTATCAGTATGAGTTGGAGTGAAAAATTGAAACATTTCAAATATATATTTTTTAACTTCTATTGTAAGTTCAGGAAGTACATGTGCAGGTTTGTTATATAGGTAAACTTGTGTTATGGGGGTTTGTTGTTGTTTCATGATACAGGTTTTAAGCCTAGTACTCATTAGTTATTTTTCCCGATCCTCTCCTTCCTCCCAGCATACACCCTCCTTTAGATCCCACTATGTGTTGTTCTTCTCCATGTATCTATGTGTTCTCACTGTTTAGCTCCCAGTTATAAGTGAGAACATGTGGTATTTGGTTTTCTGTTCCTGCATTAGTTTGCTAAGGATTATTGTCTCCAGGTCCATCCATGTCCCTGCAAAGGACATGATCTCATTCTTTTTTATAGCTACAGGGTATTCCGTGGTGTATATATACCACATTTTCTTTCTCCAGTCTATCGTTAAGGGGCATTTAGGTTGAGTCCATGTCTTTGCTATTGTGAATAGTGATGTAATGAACATACGCATGCATGTGTCTTTATGGCAGAATGAATTATATTCCTTTGGGTATATACCCAGTAACAGGATTGCTAGGTTGAATGGTATTTCTGTCTTTTGAAAATAACAATGAATTAAAATCTTACGAACATCCACCACTCAGAAATAACCACTGTTAGTATTTGGAGTATAACCTTTCAGTTTTTTATATCTAGTTTTGTCTATCTATCTATTCATTTATTTATTTGTTCTTTCATGTGTCCATTATTAGTAAACTTAATACATCCCTACTGTTGAGAATTAAGTTGTCACTTTTGTTTGTTCCCTTATTGAGTTATTTTGCTCTGTTCTGCTATTGTAGAGGACAAAAATAAACACTTCTAGAGCAAAAATTTGGTACATATCTATAAAATAATTTCTAAATTTTAAATTGTGGATCTAGGGTATGGATATTTTTACCATTTTGTGAAACTGAAGGTTTTTAACCACTCTGTAATACAGCATGAGGGTATCATTTTCATAATGGTATTATTTTCTTAACACTGAATATTATCATGCATTTTATACCTTACCATGCTTCAAAGGTATCTTAATTTTTGTTCACCTATGTCCAACATAATGCTTAAATTTTGTAGTCTCTCAGACACGTGGCTGTTTTTCCATCTTCCTTACCTCATGGAGTGGTTCTCAAACTCTTGGGCTTCCTTACCATCCATTGACTACTAGCAATCCAAATAAGACTCTGAATGTTTCTCAATGCTTGTGGACTTCTGATATCAACTGCTGATCCCAATTGTTGATTACTTCATACTTCTTCAGTGTTCTTAACAACCAGTATAGCTGCAATTGCAACATATTTTAGTAATGGTTAAAATATTAATCTCTTCTATGATACTTCTGGGTTCTGTGATTTCAAGATAGATAATCTTGGGGAAACAGGTGCATTGTTTTATTATTGTTTAAATGTTCTCATTCAGCTAACAAGTTTTGTTCGTATTTCTCTGCAGAATATTGTTTTTGAGAACATATCAGCAGACAACACAACCAACTAAGCAGACTTGTGGAAAGGAAGTAAATTAAAATATGAGCATTAAATTGCTGAAATTGACAAAAAGTTGAAAGCAATAAATCAAATAATTTCCAGTGTCATGCCATGGTTATATTATTTTTTATTATTTTTTCATAAAAATTCCTAGATCTTTCTGTAAATATAAAAATGTAGTAATTGTGTCTTGATCACTTAAAGGAGCATTAATATGTTTTTTAATGAGAACTGTGGCTATAGAATGAAAACAATTAGAACTTATGTTTGCAAACACCAAAGCTTAAGAAGAATAAAAACCTATTGGTTTATTGGAGACCTTATAACAGCTGCAATGCATAAACATTTCCTTATACATACCCTCTTTTATAAAGTAAATATTCACTGAGGGACTAATAGGTGTCAGGCACTGAGGTAGTGGCTAGAAATAATTGATAATAAAACAGACCATATTCTTACTTTCCAAATACATATAGTGTGTTAGGAATTACAGATAATAGAATACAGATATGAAAGTGCTATATCAAAGAAGTAAAGTGTCTGGAGGCCAGAATGGGTTATAACTTAGTCTAGAATAATTAATGAAGACTTCCATAAATAAATATTATATAAGGCTAGGCCTGGCATGGTGGCTCATGCTTGTAATCCCAGCACTTTAGGAGCCCAAGCTGGGTAAATCACCTGAGGTCAGGAGTCTGAGACCAACCTGGCCAACATGCTGAAACCCCGTCTCTACTAAAAACGCAAAAATTAGATGGGCATAGTAGTGCACCCCTGTAATCCCAGCTACTCGGAAGGCTGAGGTTGGAGAATTGCATGAACCCGGAGGTGGAAGCTTCAGTGAGTCGAGATCGCACCACTGCACTCCAGGCTGGGTGGCAGAATGAGACCCCATCTCAATAATAATAATAATAATAATAATAATAATAATACCAGAATGAGAAGTAGGCAAGAGAGCACAAACAGTGGGCATGTTAGCAATGAATACTCAGAGCTTAAAAAGTTTAGTGCATGGATAAAGTTAAAGGAAGATGTAATTTCTTGAATATGGGATGCTAAGGGAAAAACAGAAATGCCAGGAGAAATCAGTCAGGTCCAATATATCTGGGGCTGAATAAGACATCATAGTTTTTCTTTTATTCTAATAAAATTGGAAAAATTTTGCAGTGCTTTGCACAGAGCATTTATATGTGCAGATTTGTGTATTTGAAAGGTCACTTCTATTAGCGTTGAGTTGTGATTGAAGAAAAACACAACTTGAGGTGAGGATACCTGTTTGAAGCCTGTTTTGTTATTCAAATACCACCAAATATTAGCATAATCATTATATGATTGTGGCTCGGAATAAATGGGAGAGAATGAAAACAGAAACAAGTAAAAGGATTTTGAAGACATTTTGAATGTTTAATTATAAGGCTTTGGTGGATTGTGTATGCACATATTGGAAAAGAGGTAAAATCCATGGATTTGTCCTAACATTCTGGATTGGTCATCCAGGTATTTGGCTCCACCAAACATTAGGCACTCATGAAAGAAAGAACCAGCACATTAAAAGAAGAAAAATAATGAGATTTCATGAAGACCTGGAAGTCCTTGATCTCACCCAGAGATGACATGGGATGAAAAGGGAAATGTTTTCTGAATAGAATCATGAAGGAATTCAAACTTGGAGATAAAATTTTCAAACTCTAAATATACAATCATGTCATCTGCAAACAGGGACAGTTTGACTTCTTCTTTTCCTAACTGAATACCCTTGATTTCTTTCTCTTGCCTGATTGCCCTAGCCAGAACTTCCAACACTATGTTGAATAGGAGTGGTGAGAGAGGGCATCCCTGTCTTGTGCCAGTTTTCAAAGGGAATTTTTCCAGTTGTTGCCCATTCAGTGTGATATTGGCTGTGGGTTTGTCATAAATAGCTCTTATTATTTTGAGGTACGTTCCATCAACACCGAATTTATTGAGCGTTTTTAGCATGAAGGGCTGTTGAACTTTGTCAAAAGACTTTTCTGCATCTATTGAGATAATCATGTGGTTCTTGTCTTTGGTTCTGTTTATATGCTGGATTATGTTTATTGATTTGCGAATGTTGGACCAGCCTTGCATCCCAGGGATGAAGCCCACTTGATCATGGTGGATAAGCTTTTTGATGTGCTGCTGAATCCGGTTTGCCAGTATTTTATTGAGGAATTTTGCATCAATGTTCTTCAGGGATATTGGTCTAAAATTCTCTTTTTTTGTTGTGTCTCTGCCAGGCTTTGGTATCAGGATGATGTTGGCCTCATAAAATGAATTAGGGAGGATTCCCTCTTTTTCTATTGATAGGAATAGTTTCAGAAGGAATGGTACCAGCTCCTCCTTGTACCTATGGTAGAATTCAGCTGTGAATCCATCTGGTCCTGGACTTTTTTTGGTTGGTAGGCTCTTAATTATTGCCTCAATTTCAGAGCCTGCTATTAATCTATTCAGGGATTCAGCTACTTCTTGGTTTAGTCTTGGGAGAGTGTAAGTGTCCAGCAAATTATCCATTTCTTCTAGATTTCCTAGTTTATTTGCATAGAGGTGTTTATGGTATTCTCTGATGGTAGTTTGTATTTCTGTGGGGTCGGAGATGATATCCCCTTTATCATTTTTTATTGTGTCTATTTGATTCTTCTCTCTTTTCTTCTTTATTAGTCTTGCTAGCGGTCTATCAATTTTGTTGATCTTTTCAAAAAACCAACTCCTGGATTCATTGATTTTTTGGAGGGTTTTTTGTGTCTCTATCTCCTTCAGTTCTGCTCTGATCTTAGTTATTTCTTGCCTTCTGCTAGCTTTTGAATGTGTTTGCTCTTGCTTCTCCAGTTCTTTTAATTGTGATGTTACAGTGTCAATTTTAGATCTTTCCTGCTTTCTCTTGTGGGCATTTAGTGCTATAAATTTCCCTCTACACACTGCTTTAAATGTGTCCCAGAGATTCTGGTATGTTGTATCTTTGTTCTCATTGGTTTCAAAGAACATCTTTATTTCTGCCTTCATTTCGTTATGTACCCAGTAGTCATTCAGGAGCAGGTTGTTCAGTTTCCATGTAGTTGAGCGGTTTTGATTGAGTTTCTTAGTCCTGAGTTCTAGTTTGATTGCACTGTAGTCTGAGAGACAGTTTGTTATAATTTCTGTTCTTGTACATTTGCTGAGGAGTGCTTTACTTCCAATTATGTGGTCAATTTTGGAATAAGTGTGATGTGGTGCTGAGAAGAACGTATATTCTGTTGATCTGGGGTGGAGAGTTCTGTAGATGTCTATTAGGTCTGCTTGCTGTAGAGATGAGTTCAATTCCTGGATATCCGTGTTAACTTTCTGTCTCATTGATCTGTCTAATGTTGACAGTGGGGTGTTGAAGTCTCTCATTATTATTGTATGGGATTCTAAGTCTCTTTGTAAGTCTCTAAGGACTTGCTTTATGAATCTGGGTGCTCCTGTATTGGGTGCATATATATTTAGGATATTTAGCTCTTCCTGTTGAATTGATCCCTTTACCATTATGTAATGGCGTTCTTTGTCTCTTTTGATCTTTGATAGTTTAAAGTTTGTTTTTCAGAGACTAGTATTGCAACCCCTGCTTTTTTTTGTTCTCCATTTGCTTTGTAGATCTTCCTCCATCCCTTTATTTCGAGCCTATGTATGTTTCTGCATGTGAGATGGGTCTCCTGAAAACACATTGTCTCAGCCCAAAATCTCCTTAAGCTGATAAGCAACTTCAGCAAAGTCTCAGGATACAAAATTAATGTGCAAAAATCACAAGCATTCTTATACACCAGTAACAGACAAACAGAGAGCCAAATCAGGAATGAACTTCCATTCAAAATTGCTTCAAAGAGAATAAAATACCTAGGAATCCAACTTATAAGGGATGTAAAGGACTTCTTCAAGGAGAACTACAAACCACTGCTCAGTGAAATAAAAGAGGACATAAACAAATGGAAGAACATACCATGCTCATGGATAGGAAGAATCAATATCGTGAAAATGGCCATACTGCCCAAGGTAATTTATAGATTCAATGCCATTCCCATCAAGCTACCAATGACTTTCTTCACAGAATTGGAAAAATCTGCTTTAAAGTTCATATGGAACCAAAAAAGAGCCCGCATCTCCAAGACAATCCTAAGTCAAAAGAACAAAGCTGGAGGCATCATGCTACCTGACTTCAAACTATACTACAAGGCTACAGTAACCAAAACAGCATGGTACTGGTACCAACACAGAGATATAGACCAATGGAACAGAACAGAGTCCTCAGAAATAATACCACGCATCTACAGCCATCTGATCTTTGATAAACCTGAGAAAAACAAGAAATGGGGAAAGGATTCCCTATTTAATAAATGGTGCTGGGAAAATTGGCTAGCCATAAGTAGAGAGCTGAAACTAGATCCTTTCCTTACTCCTTATATGAAAATTAATTCAAGATGGATTAGAGACTTAAATTTTAGACCTAATACCATAAAAACCCTAGAAGAAAACCTAGGTAATACCATTCAGGACATAAGCATGGGCAAGGACTTCATGTCTAAAACACCAAAAGCAATGGCAACAAAAGCCAAAATTGACAAATGGGATCTAATTAAACTAAAGAGCTTCTGCACAGCAAAAGAAACTACCATCAGAGTGAACAGGCAACCTATAGAATGGGAGAAAAATTTTGCAATCTACTTATCTGACAAAGGGCTAATATCCAGAACCTACAAAGAACTCAAACAAATTTACGAGAAAAAAACAAACAACCCCATCAAAAAGTGGGCAAAGGATATGAACAGACAGTTCTCAAAAGAAGACATTCATACAGCCAACAGACACATGAAAAAATGCTCATCATCACTGGCCATCAGAGAAATGCAAATCAAAACCACAATGAGATACCATCTCACACCAGTTAGAATGGCGATCATTAAAAAGTCAGGAAACAACAGGTGCTGGAGAGGATGTGGAGAAATAGGAACACTTTTACACTGTTGGTGGGATTGTAAACTAGTTCAACCAGTATGGAAAACAGTATGGTGATTCCTCAAGGATCTAGAACTAGAAGTGCCATGTGACCCAGCCATCCCATTACTGGGGATATACCCAAAGGATTATAAATCATGCAGCTATAAAGACACATGCACACGTATGTTTATTGCAGCACTATTCACAATAGCAAAGACTTGGAATCAACCCAAATGTCCATCAGTGACAGATTGGATTAAGAAAATGTGGCACATATACACCATGGAATACTATGCAGCCATAAAAAAGGATGAGTTTGTGTCCTGTGTAGGGACATGGATGCAGCTGGAAACCATCATTCTCAGCAAACTATCGCAAGAACTGAAAACCAAGCACTGGATGTTCTCACTAATAGGTGGGAACTGAACAATGAGATCACTTGGACTCGGGAAGGGGAATATCACACACCAGGGCCTATCATGGGGAGGGGGGCGGGGGGAGGGATTGCTTTGTGAGTTATACTTGATGTAAATAATGAGTTGATGGGTGCTGACGAGTTGATGGGTGCAGCACACCAACATGGCACAAGTATACATATGTAACAAATCTGCATGTTATGCACATGTACCCTAGAACTTAAAGCATAATTAAAAAAAAAATTCAAACTCAAGTTCCTTTTGGGGCAAGTAAGGTGATATAAATTAATAAAACAGCATGGATGTTAAAAAATAAACAACAGCATATGCTGATTATATGTGGCCACTGACACCATGATTCAGAGTCAGGATACAAAGCAAGCAATGGAGACTACGGTGGACTCCAGAAGAAATGCCTTTAGCTAGTTGTCGCAAATTTTTCCAATTATAAAATTTGTCAAGAACATGTCAAATCTGGACATTAGCTTGATGTTACAATATTGACAAACAAATAATTGTAAAAAGCAAAAACATATGTGAATCACAAACAAAACACAATGGTGGACCAGATTCTTCATAGGGCCTTTCCATGTCACTTTAGGAAATAGGATGAGAAAAATAATTAACAAAGGAAAGTGGAAATGTATGAACAGAGATTTACAAATGCAGGGATCCTAAAGAGTTAATAGACATCCTTGTTCAAAATCAAGTGTGATAATCTATGGGTTAATTAATCCTTACGCTTTGGAAAGGCTTTGAATATTAAACAGCCTGTATTGATATTATTTACAACATTGCCTTAAAGTCTTCCATCTCCTACCACTCATCTTCAACAAGTAGGATTTGTTATGCTACCACATGCATAAATCTCAGTGTTAGATGTTCTACTAGTAAACGGAAGAGATAGCTGATCTTTTTCAGAAATATTTTTTGTTAGTGATTTAGCACTTTTTATACTTCCATCATATTATTGCAGGAACACATTTGCCCTAATTCTTTTACATGTAAGATATTTTTCTTCTACTTTTCTTTCCTTAAATAGCACTGCAATGCATTCTTTTTGGATAGTTTTCTTGATATAATTTTGCAAATGCTCCAACTAGAACAGAATATGGTTGCCAAGATCGTGTAGCTGGAATGACAGAACATTTATCTGGGGTTGTGGGGGGAGTTACTGGATAGAAGTCAAACACTATATTGACTTGGCTCTACCATGCTTTCTCTTAGGCACCCTATAAGATATTATGCTTTCTTGGCATATGAAGTGCTAACTCCTCTCTCTTGGGTTTGAGATATAGCTTGGCCAAGCAGAAGGATGAACACAATAACCTAACAGGTATTTTTGCAACCATGACTACTGTGATCAAAGTCCAATAGTCATCTAGAAATTTGTAAGCATTTCATTTTAAATAATTACACTTAAATTATCTTAAAATATATCCAGTGAAATAAATCTTTGCTTTAACACATAATTCAGTGTTCTGAACAATTTCTTCCAGTTTTATTTTGCTTTATCCAAAAGTTTTCAGAAAAGAACTTGGGAAAACAAATACCCTATTATGTCCATAAGCATATTCAGGTTTTAGTTCAATTTGAGAAGGATAATATTTTCTAAGAAACTGTACTAATGTATGAGTTTCTCAAATTTCATATATTTTCTCATAACTTAATTCCAAAATTTATAAATATAACGTAATCTGGACTTTCTTAACACAATTTAGTAAAATATGATGAAAATCAAACCAGTGTATGCTCCATATTTTTATTCATACCATATATTGAATCATTGAAATAAATTTGTCATTAAAATAATTTCTTTTGAAATATGTGCCTAAGTAAAATAAATAATTATGTGCATTTTTTTTTTTTAAATGGAGTATCGCTCTGTCACCAGGCTGTAGTGTAGTGGCGCAATCTCTGCTCACTGCAACCTCTGCCTGTCCGGTTCAAGCGATATTCCTGACTCAGCCTCCTAAATAGTTGAAACTACTGTTGTGCAACACCACACCCAGCCAGCTAATTTTTGTATTTTTAGTGGAGACAGGGTTTCAATATGTTGGCCAGGATGTTCTCAATCTCTTGACTTTGTGATCCACCCACCTCAGCCTCCCAAAGTGCTGGGATTACAGGCGTGAACCACCACGTGGAGCCTGTGCAAGTTTTCACTACGTATATACTTTAATTAAATATCAACATAGCTAGGTGTATTAGTCTATTCTCATGCTCCTAATAAAGACATACCTAAGACTGGGTAATTTATAAAGGAAAGAGGTTTAATTGACTTACAGTTAAGCATGGCTGGGCATGCCTCAAGAAACTTTCATGTTGGAAGGGGAGCAAACATGTCCTTCTTCACATGGTGGAAGGAGACAAAAGTACAGAAAGAAAAGGGGAAAAGCCCCTTATAATACCATCAGATCCTATGAGAACTCACTCACTATCATGAGAACACCCTCATGATCTAATCACCTCCCACGAGGTCTCTCCCCCAACGAGTGGGGATTGCAATTCGGATTACAATTCAAGATGACATTTGGGTGAGGACACAAGCCAGACCATATTATTCTGCCCCTGGCCCCTCCAAAATCTGGTATTTCTCACATTTCAAAACATGACTATGCCTTTCCATCAGTTCTTCAAAGTCTTAACTCCTTTTATCATTAACCCAAAAGTCCAAGTTCATAATCTCATCTCAGATAAGGCAAATCCATTCTGCCTATGAGCCTGTAAAATCAAAAGCAAGTTAGTTACTTCTAAGATATAATGGGATACAGGCATTGGATAGATACATCCATTCAAAATGGGAGAAATTGGCCAAAACAAAGTGACTACAGGCTCCATGTTAGTCAAAAATCTAATAAGGCAGTCATTAAACCATAAAGTTCAAAAATTACCTCCTTTGACTCCATGTCTCACATCCAGGTCAGGCTTATGCAAAAGTTAGGCTCCCATTGCATTGGTCAGCTCTGCCTCTGTGTCTTTGCAGTGTACAGCCTTCCTTTTGGTTGCTTTCATGGCTGGCATTCAAATCTACCATTCTGGGATTTGGAAAATGGTAGTCCTCTTCTCACAGTTTCACTAGACAGTGCCCCCGTGGGGACTCTGTGTGGGAGCTCCAACTTCGCATTTCCCTTCCACATTGCCCTGGAAGTGGTTCTCCATGAGGGCTCTTCCCCTTCAGCAAAATTCTGACTGGACATCCAGGCCTTTCCATACATCCTCTGAAATCTGGGTGGAGGTTTTCAAACCTCAATTTTTGTCTACTGAGCACCTGCAGGACCAATCCACATGCCAAGGCTTGGGGCTTGCACCCTCTGAAGCAAGGGCCTGAGCTGTACGTTGGGCCTTTTTAGCCATGGCTGAGTAATAGGGTACCAAGTCCTGAGACTGCACAAAGTAGGAGGGAGGCGCTGGGCCCAGCCCATGAAAACATGTTTCCCTCTTAGGCTCCTGGGCAAGTAATGGGAGGGTCTGCCTTGAAGATCTCTCACATGCTCTGGAGACTTTTTCCTCATTGTCTTGGTGATTTATATTCATCTCCTCATTACTTATGCAAATGTCTGCAGCAGGCTTGAATTTCTCCCCAGAAAATGAGTTTTTCTTTTCTATCACATCATTAGGCTGCAAGTTTTCCAAATTTTTATGCTCTGCTTCATCTTCGACCTTTGCTGCTTAGAAATTTCTTCCACCAGATATGCTAAATTATCTTTCTTAAGTTTAAAGATCCACAGATTTCTAGGGCAGTGACAAAATACTGCCAGTTTCTTTGCTAAAGCATAGCAGGGATTACCTTTGTTTCAGTTCCCAACAAGTTCCTCATCTTTATCTGAAACTACCTCAGTCTGGACTTCACTGTCCATATCACTGTCAGAATTTTGGTCAAAGCCATTCAACAGATCTCTAGGAAGTCTCAAATTTTCTCACATCTTCCTGTCTTTTGAGCTCTCCAAAATGTTCTAACCTCTGCTTTTTATCCAGTCCCAAAATCACTTTCACATTTTCAGGTATCTTAATAGCAGTGCTGCACTCTCTGCGGTACCAATTTACTGTATTACTCCATTCTCACACTGCTAATAAAGACCTACCTGAGTCTGGGTAATTTATGAAGGAAAGAGGTTTAATTTACCCCAGTTCAGTATGGCTGGGTATACCTTAGGAAATTTACAACCATGGTGGAAGGGGAAGTAAACACAGCCTTCTTCATAAGACAGCAGGAGAGAGAAGCGCAGAATGAAGCATGAAAAGCCCCTTATAAAACCATCAGATCTCATAAAAACTCACTTACAATCACAAGAACAGCATGGAGGAAGTGGCCCCATGATTTAATCACCTACCATGAAGTTCACCCCTAACATGTGGGATTACAATTCAGATTACAATTCAAGATAAGATTTGGATAGGGACACAGAACTAGACAATATCACTAGGTAAGCTGGTATGTTCATACATCAGCTAAGTAGCCTATCCCTTCACACCATGCTTTCAGGCATATGAAATTCATATTTGTACTACAGCAAAATTAATACTTACTATGTTTTATAGATTGTCTGTGCTCCTATAAATGGAAAGAGCTGGAGATGAAATCCTAAATGGCAAGGTTTAAGTAAAAAATCAGAAGGTCAGGGAATAAGTAGTAGAAAAGGCCACACAAGTAATTATTATTATTTTATCTTCAGAATGGTTTATTATGTGGTTGCCACAAATTACATTTGTCTTTAGTCTCTCTTCATGCCCAAGTGATTCTTCCTTGACTCCCACATATTTCTTATTGTCGTTTTGTATATATCTCATTTTATTTTCTTATTTTTAATTCACCCAGACCTTGGGCAAATGTAGAAAAGAAATGGATGAAGCAGAGGAGAATTAACATCATTGAGTACCCATTATGTGACATTAACTGTAATATCAGTTTCTTAGCATCCTTTTCTGACTTCACACCACCCTGAAGACCTTAGTGTATCACACATTATTCTTCTTTACCACTCTCCGCAATCAATCTAACACCAGGCCCTAAATACTTTTCATATATCTTATGAATATCTCAGTTTTCAAACCGCCTCTATTCAGTCTGTCAAGTCTAGACCACTATCATTTTTCACTAAGAAATTCCTAATTATCTCTCTGTGTAGAATCTTATCTCATTTTATTCTCTCTGCTGTATTATTTTTGGGGATTGTTAAAGATTCATGTTTTTCATGTCATTTCAACAGCTTAAACCCTCTAGTGGCTCTTATATAAAACTGATACATTTCCAAATATGTGTCAGATTCCCAAATGATTTGCTCCTGCTTGTCCTCCCAAAATAACTTAGTGTCATTCTACAACATGGTGTCTAGAATTATTCAGTTCCTCAAGTATTCAAAACTCCATTTTCTTGCAGGGCATTTTCACATGTCTCTCCATCTTCATGGAGTACGCTTTGCCTCACTCTTCCAGAATATACTACCGCCATCTCCGCACATTCGATATGTCCTTCAGCGCTTTCTCTTTCTATGACAAGCCTTCCTCCAAGATTCCTTTAGGTCTTTCAGCCTATACTTTAAATGAACTCAATTCTTCTTTCCGACAATTAGTTTATGGTGCATTTAACTGTTTATATGTGTCTCTCTACTCCAGATTGTAAGACCAACACATCCCTAGTGATTATAGTATTTTATATATATGAGACAGTTAACAAGTTTTTGATAATGAATGAATGAAATAATAAATTGTCATATTTAAACAACTTAAAATCACATTTCAGAGTTTGAGACTTCTAAATGACCTTTCTATGTATGAATCAGGATTAGGTAGCTGAGATTCAAAGCAAAACAAGAAAACTATGTTTGAGCTATACATAGTGCTTTAATTTTAAAAATGATTTTAGTCAATTTTAAATTTTCTGCATTATTATTTGATGCATCCAAATGGCATGTATCAAATAAGGCAAATCTAACTCCTTTTCATTTTAATTTAAGCTATGAACAAATGGACTTATATCCCAAATGAAATATCAAAATTATGACTCATTTAGTTTTTATTATGAAGCCATGACTTCCACTGAATTTTCTGACTCTTTGATCAGAAAATGTTGTTTATTTTGGTGTATTTGAGGATGCTTTAAAAATAGAACAAATTCCCAAGCTGTTGATGAAAATCTTTAATTTTAGATTGTAATAGACAATATCTTGGTTTAATTCACTAATGAAACCTTACACAATTAACTTATGTAAATATTACAAGGGTTGAGAATGAACAGATAAAAATGTGGAGAAATGAATTTCATTATCTCATACATGCCCAGGTGGTTGCTAATTCAAATAAATTACTTTAACACCTGCTGTTAAAAAGCAGCATATATAGTAAATTGGTAGATTACAAGTGCTGCTGTTGAAACTGAGAAAAAGGAAAGGACATCCTAGTACAATCAACAACAGGATTATATAATAATTCACACCTGTGCCTACAAATTGGACAAATAGCAAAATAAAATTCATTTCTGAATATAAAGATTTGTAAGAATGATAAATGCCTATATGCAAAATGGAAAACAAACTTTCACGATATAAAGAAGAACAAAGTAAAGATAATAATGGAACATAAACTGAATTAGTGTGCTCATGCTCATACCAAGCCTAATGCTTAGCAAATGCACGTGCCTTTCACCAGGAAGTTACTCACTATACATATATGTTTATATTTTTGAGTATCACATGTGGAAAATCTGGGCTAAGTCTCCTATTAAAAATCTTAATTCGACTTTGGAACTTGGTAGTTCATGACGTTTTAAAACTACAAAAGCAGACATGTCTAAAGGTAAATTATAAAACATGTAAACTTTATCTTTAGTATTAAACTATGTACTATGTAACCTCCAATTGAGCTCCATTTGAACACTTTTTATTCGTCCATTTATAACGTACTCCTCCATTTTTGTATCATCTAGAAATTTTTCATTTTTAAAATTATTTTATTTTTATTATTTATTTTATTTTATTTTATTTTTATAATAAAAATCGCTAATTTTTATTCTTCCTACTATTCTTTCACTTCTCAGGACTACGGGACTTTGTCTGAATACTCCTCCAATTTTGTTTACCCTCGTGTAGTCGGGGAAACAATGCTGTATTATTGTTAATTGTGTGGGCTTTGCAGCCAGGCTGCCTGGGCTTAAGGAGTAGTTTAGAAATATTTCCTGAGCCTCAAAACTATGGAGCAGTAATTTGATGGCCTTTGGCTCAGAATGCAGGTGCTTATAAGGCTGACACTATGCCTGTAAGCCATGATAAGTAATCTGCCAACCTCAATGCTGACCAAAATCTATGAGAGAAAATATACTAAGATCTAGGGTCACCTCAGCAATTTCAGACTCTCGGTTTACAACATCGTTGTTAGAATTCAAGGCCTATTTCCTTCAGGTATTTCCTTAGAAATGGAAAACTGTGCACGTGCACACACACACACACACACACACACAGAGACACAACAAATAACAAAATTTTGTGCTATGCCATTATACTGATTATTTGGACAACTTTTATCAATGTTTATCTTTTACTATTTTCTCTTAATGTAAATAAAATTAATTTACTTTTTTGTCTTGAATTTTAAACTACCAGGGAGTCAATTTATAATTTCAATGTATAATACTACTTTTTCTTGTACCTATAAGGATTACTAATTATCAAAAAAGTTACATTAGTTACAATGGCAATAATAGGCTCACTGAATTAATATGATGATACACTTCTATTATTATTATTTCATTATTTCATTCTTTTTTATTAATATAAATTATTTTATTTTAAATAGCATTTTATAAGTAACTAGAAAAGAGGGAAATAAATGAAGTGTATTTTAGCAACATAGTATTTAGAAATGCTATAGTTATTATAATCTTTAAAAGATCCAAATTATTTGGAGCAAAAAATACAATTTCAGTTGATATTTTCCTATAAAATCTGAGTTAACCTTACATAATGAAAAGTGACATCATTGTTTGGGGGCTAAGATATATATTTCCTGATATAAGTCCTCATGCAAAAAAATCTAAAATGCATTATTTGGCTCTGTGCTCTCCCACCTATATGGTTTATGAAACAGATAACTCAAAATATTGTCAATGGCATGATGATAGTCCAATTTTGGAAGGATATCTTGGCTAGTGCACTGTAGTCAAGGTTATTATATACCTAGTTCAAAGAAACATTCAATAAGCCTATACACCTCTTTGGGTGAATATGAGTCACAAATGATTAAAGTCAAGAAGGCAAGGCCCACGTCAGAGTCAAGAGGATTTTGATTGTCTGATTTTAAAATGTCACTCTAGTAACATGACGGATAAAGAAGGAATAGAAGCCTTTATCTTAGCAGTGTCATTACTGCACAATAGTTCTTTCCTTTGTCTCACAATATGATCATTAAAGAGCTCGTAAATATCTTTGTGTTAATATCACAAAGATATTTAGAGTCCTAATGAACTGGAAGAAAATTTAAAAACCTGAAATTTGACAATAAAATTGGCTTCCTTAACAAATAATGATTCTGCAAATTTAATGAATTCAGAAGGCAAACCATCAGACAATCGGGCAGATTATTGAAGGATTTATTGCAACCAAGTCTGTCTCCCTGTATGTTTCACTAGCCTATTCTGTTTTCCCGCAACTCCTAACTCGTCCCAGAAATTAAAGAAAATCAATGTCATCCCTTATCGACATTAAAGATCTCAAAACATTTTCGGTCAATTTTTGGTACCCCATTGCCCAGTTAATTTGGGGCAATACCCATATTCCTATTCCCAAAGACTACTTAATTGTGGGATAAAAGACACAGTATAGAATGTGGTACGTCTGAATGGCAGATACTTGCAAGTATCTTCATTTTCTTCATCACCAGTGGCCCTCACTCTCTCCTCAATTAGGAGCAGAGCTCAGGCTGTCTGAGAATTACACGGCGGTTTCCCAAGTCACTCATAATTCCAGACCAATACATCCTGTATAATAAATGATCAGCTGCTGACTTGAGTCACTTTAAACTCATTCTCTAAATGGTTTCTCTTTGGTGTTGCTAAGAATCACATGTCCCACTCCTCTGGCCTTCTCAGAGTCTGGCACACTCCGTGGAAAATCTGGATATTTCACAATAGAAGTCTGGCAAAATAACTCTCCACCCAAACCAAAGAGTGGGGACTCTGGAAGAAGAGTTTATGGTTGTTTCTGAGAAAGCATGATTTCGGGAAGCTTTGTAAAACGTCTGCTGCACTGTTGTGGCAAAGTCAGCCATAACCACTAAAATATGACATACTCCTCTTGTGCCTCATCTTCCCTTGAATTAACGTGGAGGAATCAATCTTCCCAAGTTAATTATTCTTATCAATCAGCCCTCCACTTGCTCCCTTGAAACTCTCATAGTTCTCTCCAATAGCGTATATAATGTCCTTTCAAAGGCCCCTGCCATATTCTCCTGAGGCTTTTCTGAGATTCTTGGAACATGATCGAAATTATATCCCTATTTTAACATTCATAAACTGTGAGTCTATTCTTTTGACTAATGCCAAAAGTAAAGCTGAAAATTACAGAAAAAAATACCCTTTTTAAAATTATAAAACACTGCATTCTTCTTCAGTATTCCTTGGTCAGATACCGATGATGGAGCATGTTTTCATCAAGGTACCAGCTTCCTACTTTTCATGCAGGCTAATTTGGAAGATGAGTTAAATGGAATATAAACTTTAAATCTAAAGAAAATAGTTTTTTAACACGGGCTGTATGCTGATCTATTCTTGTTTTGGAATAATTCAAATTGGACACAATTATTTATTGTGAATAAAATAATACATAAAATTTTGTATAACTTTATCTGAAAGTATAACCATGTAACTATAAAGAATATATAAAAATTTATGTAAACAATGTTCCCAAATGTTTAATTTTTAGTAATCAATATAATACCTTTCAACCATGTCATTTTATATTATTCTTTACAATATTTGTTCAGCTCTTTATCCACATATTAGTAATCCTAATTAAATGAAAATTCTAGTCCAGGTGTGGTGGCTCACACCTGTTACCCCAGCACTTGGAGAGGCCGAGGTGAGCAGATAACTTGAGGCCAGGAGTTCAAGACCAGACTGGTCAACATGGCAAAACCCTGTCTATACTAAAAGTAAATTAAAATTAAAATTAAAAAAAAGAAAACCCTACAAAACAATTAGCCAGACTTGGTAGTCCCATCTACTTGGGAGACCTTAGGAGGCTGACAGACAAGAATGGCTTGAACCTGGAAGGCAGAGGTTGCAGTGAGCCGAAATCGTGCCACTGCACTCCAACCTGGGCATTCAAATGTGACTCTATCTAAAAAAAAAAAAGAAAAAAAAAATCCTAACTTTTAAATTCATCAGATTAGCTTATGTTACTTTATGGGTTATTCCATGACATAATATAATCTGCCATTACTATCAATTGTAGCTGTTTTTCAATGATTTACATTAATTTCTTCTAATATAATATAATGTAGGTCATAATAGCTATAACATTCTTTGTAACATGTAGTCAATCTAGAAATATTAGAAAATTTTGAATGAAATCTGGAAGAACTGATTTCTTAATACATATCAAAATATGAGACCAGATCTCATGTGAAATTATTTAAACAAATCATGCTTTGGCTCTACATTATGAGGCATTCCTGGTTTTGAAATATCTATCACATATTATTTGTCCTTAAACTACTGGGATGATTTACTACCGTGTAAGTAAATTTAAAATTTATAATACAATTCTCAAAATTACATGAAACAACATAATCATAACAATTTATATTAACAATTTTGGTAAAATTCATGAGATGTCATCATATGCAAATATGATAGTGGATAGGAAAGGCAGAAAAACAGTAAATCACTTATTTTTGCAGCCATGATATTTATGTATGTTGTATTTTCCTGGTTAAAAATTAGAAATAAGTTTTGTCTTCATTAAACTGAATTTTTGAAGTGAACAATTCTGTATCAGATCCTATACAAAGATAGGAATTAAATAAATTGAGACCATTCTAATTTCAATTTGACGAAAGTATTACCATCAATGTTTTGGGCATCATTGGATATTTTCTTCTGAACTTGATTGAATACAGATATCGGCATTTGCAAGTTGCAAAATAAATAGTTTCTAAAATCCCAAATGACTTCAGTTTATTAAAAATTTGTTGAGAATTTTTTTATGGACAATATGTGGTCAATTTTAGAGTGTTCATGTGCAGATGAGAGAAATGTATATTCTGTTGTTGGGTGGAGCATTCTGTAGATGTCTGTTAGGTGCACTGGGTCAAGTGCTGAGTTTATGCTTTGAATATCTTTTTAAATTTTTGCTTCAATAATCTGTCAAATTATGTCAGTGGGATGTTGAAGTCATCTACTGTTTTTGTGTGATTATTTCAGTTTCTTTGTAGGTTTCTAAAAACTTGTTTTATGAATCTGGGTGCTCCAATGTTGGGTGCATATATATTTTGGATAGTTAAATCTTTTTGTTGAATTGAACCCGTTATCATTATGTAATGCCCTTCTTTATCCTTTTTGATCATCATTGGTTTAAAGTCAATTTTTTTCTGAAATAAGAACAGCAACTCTTGCTTATTTTTGTCTTTTGATTGCTTGATAGATCTTCTCTATTCCTTACTTTGAGTTTATGGGTGTCCTTGCCTGTGAGATGGGGCTCCTGAAAACAGCATAGTGTTGGTTCCCACTCCTTTATCCAATGTGTCAATCTAGGCCTTTCAAGTGGGTCATTTAGCGCATTTACATTCAAGGTTGATATTGATATGTGCAGATTTGATCCTGTCATTATGTTGTTAGATGGTTGTTATAGAGACTTGATTGTGTAGTTACTTTAGTGTTAATGGTCTCCCTATATAAGGATGTTTTGTGGTGGCTGGTAACAGTCTTTTGTTATGTTTATACCTCCCTTGAGGAACACCTGTAAGAGAGGTTGGGAGGTAATGAATTCCCTTAGCTTAGAGGGCAATAAAAATGGAAATCAGTAGCAAGAGGATTTTCCAAAATAATAAAATCTCATGAAAATTAAAAAATCTGCTCCTGAAGGACTTTTTGGTAAACAAAATTAAGACAAAAAAACACACATTTTTTTGAAACTAATGAGAACAAAAATATAACATATCAACATCTGTGGGACATAGCTAAAGCAGTGTTAAGAGGAAAGGTTATAGCACTGAATGCTCACATCCAAAAGTTAGAAAGTTCTCAAATTCATAATTCAGTATCACACCTAGAGGAACTAGAAAAACAAGACGAAAACTACCCCAAAGATAGCAGCAGAAAAGAAATTACCAAAATCAGAGCTGAATTGAATGAAATGGAGACACAAAAACTATACAAAATATCAACAAAATCAAAAATTTGTTCAGTATAATAGTTCCATATACTTAAAACAAAACACAAAAAACAAATAAACAAATTCCCAGAACTGACAGGAAATGTTTCCATTTCTCAAGTTGTTATGCAGGACTTTTTCAAAGGTCATTATGCAAGCCTGGATTAACTGGAAGGCAACAAAACTATGACTAAAAAACTCATGGTTTGATCCAAAGATGAGTTGTTTTCAGTGAGTCTGCTGTTTTGTAACACAGATCTAAGTTCAGCCTGCTGAGTTGAAGGGATACAGAGTAACTTTACGATACTGAATGGGCAAAAGCTGGAAGCATTCCCTTTGAAAATCAGTACAAGACAAGGATGCCTTCTCTCACCACTCCTATTCAACATAATATTGGAAGTTCTGGCCAGGGCAATCAGGCAAGAGAAAGAAATAAAGGGTATTCAAATAGGACAGAGGAAGTCACATTATCTCTGTTTGCAGATGACATGATCGTATTTTAGAAAACCCCATCGTCTCAGCCCAAAAACCCTTAAGCTGATAAGCAATTTCAGAGAAGTCTCAGGATTCAAAATCAATGTGCAAATACCACAAGCATCCCTAAACACCAGCAATAGACAAACAGAGAGCCAAATCATGAGAGAACTCCCATTCACAATTGCTACAAAGAGAATAAAATTCCTAGGAATACAATTTACAAGGAATGTGAAGGACCTCTTCAAGGAGAACTACAAATCACTGCTCAAGGAAATGAGAGAGGACACAAACAAATGGAAAAACATTCCATGCTCGTGGATAGGAAGAATCAATATTGTCAAAATGGCCATACTGCCCAAAATAATTTATAGATTCAATGCTGTTCCCATCAAACTATGATGTATATTATAATTTAAAAATCAACATTTTAAAAATAGATGAGGAACCATTTGAATTCTTAATAATATTTTCAGGTATTATGTACATTCATAAATTCCTCTTAACTTTTATGGCCTTTTAACAATCAACTATTGAAGAATTTAAATCAGAGATATCCAAAAAGGATTAAGTTACTTTAAAACCATATCAATTTTAAAAGAATTACTATATTATTCTACAACTTTTTATTTAAAAAGTATTATGACTAACGTTTGTCCATATGATGCATGAGATAGTAATACTCCAAAAAGTGAAAATTGGTCTAAAAATCTGTTAATATTCATGGATATTTGATGAAGTTAAAAGAATAGTCAACAAAATGAGGCCCATAAAATTGGAAAGAGATTTAGCTGTTTATAGCTAATATATGATCCCCAAGACACTTTCACCATATTTGCTACTTAGACAATATCAGAAGGAAATCAAAATATGGAGTACAGTGGCAAGATTATAGCTCACTATATCCTTAAACTATTGCTAAGCTCAAGCAATCCTCCCACCTCAGCCTCCAAAGTATTTAGTTTGGTGCAAAAGGAATTGAGGTTTTTACCATTAAAAGTAATGCCAAAGTAATTGTGGTTTTACCATTAAAAGTATTTTGTTTTAATGGAGTGAGCCCCAAACAATTTTAAAAAATAGAATCATTTTGAGGAGTTAATAACTTATGAATAGCTGACTGTTTTGTGTAGTACATAATTTATCTCTAGCTACTAAAAGCTTCATCTTTTGCACACAATCAAACAAGTACTATCTCTCCCTTGCAGATCCTTGCCTCATCTTCTGTCTAGTTCTGTAAATATCTTCAGATTAATCTGCCCTTGAATTACACAATCTGAATAAGTCTTATCTATTTTCTGCTTGGGTTCTGGCTAATACAACCATACAGAAATAATTTTTAAGACTATGTTGGATATTATCTATGATATTACCATAAACCAAAATAAAAAATGTTAATATTTCCTATATAGTATATACATGTGTAAACATAATAATCTTTATAAAGGCAAAGGAACTAGAGATGACATCTTGAAACTCAGTCCCTCTGCTCTATTTTTAATGCCTTCATATATTTTAAAATAATTTAGGGAAAATATAATGAATAATAATTACAAACATTTTAAAAATACAAATAAGCAAGCAGTAAGAGGATAAGGTCACTTCAGTGACAGGGACAAATTTCTTCTCCTCCTCCCTATCCCTTCTTCTCTTTTTGTCTCTTTCATTGCTCTTTCTGTCTTCCTGAAAGCACATACACACTCAGAACAACCTACTTCTCTTTAACATTGCATTGTGGATATTTTTATTTCGAGAAAATCTTCTTTAAAGACAAAATTCTGTTGTATAAAAGTTCTATCATTCATTTAATTAAACACTTCTTTTCAGACATTTAACTTATTATATTTTCTTCTTTATAAACAATACTGCAATGTTAGTCCCTATGGCTGTTTGTTTGCATGCAGTCAAAATAAGTACTTTGATGTTATATTGTGAGCTAAGGGGCATGAAGCATTTTAAAACTGCCAACATGCACAGGACAGAATATCCTCAAGAAAGTAGACCTAGGTTTTTTAATAACTCAAAACTATGTAGTCCCCCGCACTGTGATATCTTTTAAAGATGGTATTGGCATTAAATAAACAAAAGTGAAGTTTAGCTAATTTACTTTGTCAATTTTTGTTTAACTGTAATTTTATATAATGTGAGAAGTAATTTCACAATAAGAATTCCATTTCTAAAAAGCTCTCTTACTCTTTCATTGTTTACCCTTCCTTTTCCTTCCAAAAAGAAAGACCTCTTTGGTTTACAAATGGATGAAATTATTAAAGGAAAATATTTCATATAATTATTGTCCATATACTCTTTAAGAACTTAAAACTTTACATTAAAATGTCAGCAAATTTTATTTTCTATAATGTTTTCACTGAGAAAATGTTTTGTAGAATATTTTTAGTTTTGTAGAACTTTAAGGAGTGAGTTTGATAAGAATTACACTGAATCTGTAGATTGCTTTGGGCAGTATGATCATTTTTCAGTGATCAATTATTTTGATTCATGAGCATAGGATGTTTTTCCATTTCTTTGTTTCATCTACAATTTCTTCCATCAGTACCAATGACATTTTTCACAGCATTAGGAAAAGGAATCCTAAAATTTACATGGAAACAAAAAAGCCCAAATAGCCAAAGCAAGCCTAAGGAAAAACAACAACAACAAAGCTGAAAGCGTCACATTATCAGACTTTAAATTACACTACAAGGCCATAGTAACCAAAACAGTATGGTATTGATATAAAGATAGACATAAAGATTAATGGAACAGAATGGAGAACCCAGAAATAAATCCACATGTTTATTGTCTACTGATCTTTGCCATAGTTGGCAAGAAGACACAATGGAGATAGAACATCCTTATAAATAAATAGAACTGGATAAATTGGATTGCTATGAGCAGAAGAATGAAACTGGACCCCTATTTCTCATTGTATACAAAAATCAACTCACAGTGGATTAAAGACTTAAATGTAAGCCCTAAGACAATAAAAATTATATTTAAAGAAAAGCTAGGATAGCCAAGCATGGTGGCTCATACCTGTAATCCCAGCACTTTAGGAGGCTAAAGTGGGTGGATCACTTGAGCCTAGGAGTTAGAGACCAGACTGGGCAACATGGCGAAACTGAATCTCTACAAAAAATACAAAAATTAGTCAGATGTGGTAGTGCAAGCCTATAGTCCCAGCTACTCGGGAAGCTGAGGTGAGATTATCACTTGAGCTTGAGAGGCGGGGGTTGAAGTGAGCTGAGATCACACCACTGCACTCCAGCCTGGGTGACAGAGTAAGACCCTGTGTCAAAAACAAGCAAACAAACAAGAAAACCTAGGGAAAACTCTTTTAGACATTGGTCTTGGCAAAAATTCATGACTAAGACCTCAAAAGCACAGGTAACACCAACAAAAAATAGACAAATGGGCTTTATTAAACTAAAAAGCATCTGCACAGCTGAAGAAATAATCAAGAGTCAACAGACAACCTGCAAAATGAAAGTAAATATTTGCAAACTATGCATCTGACAGGAGACTAATATCCAGAATTTATGAGGAACTCAAACAACTCAGCAACAACAAGAAATAATTCTATTCAAAAGTGGGCAAAGGATGAGTAGGCATTTTCAAAAAGAAAACATACAAATGGTCAACAAGCATAGGAAAAAATCCTCAACATTACTAATCATCAGAGAAATGCAAATTAAAATCACAATAATATCTTTCACCAGTCAGATTAGGTACTACTAAAAAGACAAAAAATAACAGATGTTGATGGATATTCAGAGAAAAATTAGTATATTTTAGTCTGTATTAGTCTGTTTTTATGCTGCAAAGTCTCTTTTCATGCTGTAAATACATACCTGAGACTGGGTAATTTATAGAGGAAACAAAGTTTAATGGGCTTACTGTTCCACATAGCTCGGGAGGCCTCACAACCATGGTGGAAGACGAAAGGCACGTCTTACATGGCAACAGATAAGAGAGAATGAGAGCCAAGTGGAAATGGAGACCCCTTGTAAGATCATCAGATCTTGTGAGACTTATCCAATACCATGAGAACAGTATGGGAGAAACTGTCTCCATGATTCAATTGTCTCCCACTGGGTCCCTCCCACAACAAATGGGAGTTATGGGAGCTATAATTCAAGATGAGATTTAGGTCGGGATACAACCAAATCACAGCAGAACCCTTAAACGCTATTGTTGGGGATGTAAATTAGTACATCCTCTATGGAAAACAGTATAAAGATTTTTTTAGAAAACTAAATATGGAACTAATCCTCAACTTAGTAGATACCATTGGATCATACTGAAGGTATATATCCACTATTGGATATATACCAATGAAAAAAAATCATTGTATCTAAAAGACACCTGCATTGGTATGTTTAAAAAATCCCAGCACTAATTTATCACAGCACTATTAATCTGTGTCCATCATGGAAGGCTAGATAAAGAAAGTGTGTCATGTATAAACAATGGAATACTATTCAGCCATAAAGAGAATGAAATAATATATTTTGTAGCAACATGAATGAAACTGGAGGCCACTATCTCAAGTGAGACAACTCAGATATAGAAAGCCAACTAATGCATGTTTTCACTTATAAGTGGGAGCCAAATAATGTGGACATATGGAATAGAGTATGTAATGATAGACAATAAAGACCAGGAAGAGTGAGCCGGTGGGAGTTGGGTGGATGACAAGAAATTACTTAATGGAAACAATGTAGATTACTATGGTGATAGACACCCTAAAAGCCCTGACTTCACCACTACACATTCAACCCATGTAATAAAATTATACTTTTACACCATAAATGTATCGACATCTTTAAAAATGTCAAAAAGTGAGTTTCAACATCTATAATCCTCCCAATGCATCAAACACAGTTCTTGTTCTTCATATCATTACTCACTGTATTTAAAAAAAAATACAAAGAAGTAGATGTAATTAGTTGAGCAAAGTGAGGCTTTCATGGATTATTTTGGAAGCAATCCCTGAGCTTTGTGTTCAAGGATATTCTATTATTGTTCTTTATACACATTACATAAGGGTGTATTTCTGTGTGTCATTATTAAACCTAACATTATTAAGATAGATTTATGGGTAGAATGATCCTTCCTGGTAAGAAGCATAGTTTGACATTAAAATGAGCCCAGAGCTAAATATTGCATATGTCCAGAATAACTGGAGTTAGGTAGATCTGTAACTGTAAGATTGCGACAACTAACGATGTTCAACGGCAGAGCAGAATAGGAGATAAAGACTTATAGATGTTTCATGTAAAGGTGCATGTAGAGGTGTGTGGGAATTTGTGGATATATCTATAAACAACCTTTCTTTTATGTTTATTACTGCCTATTGACTATGTAATGATTGATTTTGTTGGTGTTCATACTTTCTTAATGTCACTAATGAAACTACAGAGAATTACTAAATTGTGGACTCATGCTGATATCTACTTCACTTTCTCAACTGAGAAGTCAAACTGTGTTGGGTTTTGGACGTTTTAAAATCTGCTGTATTTTTTAAGTGAAGACGATTAAGATGTGTTTTGTCTTGTCCTGTTTATGCTCAAAGTTGAATCATATGACTCTTCCTACTGGACCTATTAGTTGTATGCCTCCCAAAATATATCCTTAAATAGGTTTGTGAAAATCACATAGATAGTAAGAGTCAGAAGTGATAAGTGTACAACAGAATTACTCTAAAACCTAGTTAATCACACTACTACTTTGCCTCCTGGTTAATTATCTAATTCTTTTACTGCAAATGGTTACTTGCTTTTGACAGAGGTTAATAATATATCCATTAGAAACCATGTATAAAACTGTGCTTTAGGCCTTATCTCTAGTGCAGAAAAAGCTGCTACCAAATATTCTGAACATTGTGTTTAATATTTTGGCCCAATTATTCTGCTAGATGAGAAAACGCTAGTGCATTGACTGTTTTATTCAAGTTCTATGTGTTGGTTATGGAGAAAGCCCAGAATTCTACGTTGGGTGGCACGTTTCTGTGGGGTTTACAATCTACAACAAGTTAAAAAAGACATACAGAAAGACAATTCCCTAGACATGTTAGTTTAAATTGTCTACTTCACCTAGTTTCAAGCAGGAATACAAGCTCATAAACCAGTAGATATCATTGGATCATACTCAAAGGTAAAAAATAGTCTTCATCTTACAAAGGCTAAGATCTTTTGCCTAAGCATTTCAGAGAAGATTGAAAATTTTAGGTATGATCATATATAGGGTGATGAATCATACATAACCTCATTTTGGGCACAATTTAGGAGTTACCTGGATTTTCAAAGGCATATAACTGATTTTATTTAGTTTCTACCATCAAACATGCATTTCTTATCTTAGTAGTTTGACAAATTCATGCTTGTCTAGCAGTCAATATTTCAATTTTTCTAGTACAGAAAATAAGTAAGCAGTGGCCTGGTTCAGATATATTGTATTACTAAATCTATAAGACAGAAAAGTATGATACATGTTGACTTCTTATATAAGCTTTTATATTAGTAATTTCTATTTCTTTTGATCTTAAGTTACACTGTTTCAAAAAGTTAAAAAACCTTTTTGGAATTAGCAGTATAATAATGTAGAAAAGATAAACCAATCCATTTATGCAGCATTATATAATTTAGTTGATGTCAAATTAGCCTGCTTGAAGTTACTTTTTATAAAAATACTAACAAGTTGAAACATCAAAAAAAATAGATTTCTCTCTAATAGTAAAGATTTGTTATCTCTGTGTGTTTTCTTTCTTATGAACTTAAAAAAATCTATAATGATGCTTATGAACGTTTTTTTTTTTTTTAGTCTCGCTCTGTCACCCAGGCTGGAGTGTAATGACACAATCTCAGCTCACTGCATCCTCTGCCTCCTGGGTTCAAGTGATGCTCCTGCCTCAGCCAAGCAAATAGCTGTGATTACAGGTGCACACCACCATGCCTGGCTAATATTTGTATTTTTAGTAGAGGCGGGGTTTTGCCATATTGCCAGGCTCAACTCAAACACCTGACCTCAGGTGATCTGTCCATCTTGGCCTACCAAAGTAATGGGATTACGGGTGTGGGCCACAGCACTCGGCCATGAACTTTTAAAATAATATACAAATTAAATATTCAGTTAAGTTAGAGTAGTATAACATAGATCAGAAACATAGTTTCTTCATTTTACACTTATTTTATAATGAATTAAGTCAAACTGGTTTATGTAGAGGCTGACTATAGAAATATCAAAATAGTGTTGCCTTTTAGTGAATGTCAAATCCTTTTGATTAATAGAATCCTATGTTTCTACCTCATATAAATTTCTTAATTTTTAACCTATATAATAATGTGATATTACCGTCATGTATTAGACTTTTGCCTTACTAGACAGTTAACAATTTGAAATATGCAATTAGTTATCATCGTATTACCAAGTATATAAAAGTATTTATCCAATAAGTTGATACAATTGTTTTCAGAATAATTAAATGTTCATTCAAAGCAAGGATTAATATCCACAGATGATAATATTCCTGGTGCTTAATAAATCCCTAAACCATACCTTTGATGGATATGCAGATAGATACATAGCTCCTCATTTGTAAAATGAGGAGGCTAAAATGCCGTAAGGTTAGATATTAATCAAACTTATTCTTTGATCCTATAATTGCTAAAAGTTTTATTAAAGTTTAAAACCTTCATTCTCTCAAAGGTTGAATGATGCAAATTAACTATGCAAGTTATGAATTTTCTGTTTGAAACTCTTTTATTCTTAGAAGTTGTAACTGGAGATGCTAGATACATAGCATATTTAAAGTTGTATTAATCCATTTCTCAGATAAGTGATCACTTAAATCTATAAGAATATAAATTAATAGTTCATCCATGTTAAAGATAGTTTCCTTTTATGCCCTAAATTAGAAGTAAAATTGGATGTTTATAAATTAAAGATTTTAAACCAAACTAAAAAACTATCCAATAAAATTAGTTCTGTACTTTGCCATAAAAAATATGCCTTCACAGCAACCTGGAAAGCTAGGTTTGAATTTAAAGTTCTCAGTCCCTTGGATGTCTGTGTTTGAATGTGCTGGTTGAGGAAGAGCTTAGACCCAGCCCCATGTCTTCGGCTCACAGCTTGCCCCATTGTATTCCCATCTCCGACCTTGTACCTGAAGGGACTTAATGCTTGCATGTGTAAACATTCCATCTTTTACTTTTAGGGTCCATCTAAACAGCCTTTGTAAAGAGCATCCCCTTGATCATTCCTTGGAATGTTCCCAGAAGTATATACACATCAGTGTGTTCTGCCTTAAGGAAGGCAGACTCAAAGAGGCCCATGCGAGAACTGGTAACATGGCCTTGGGACATTTGGGCAAGACCTTCTAGTGTCTTGGATACCTGGAACATGATCCAGAAGAGGAACCTGTGAGTTTTGGGTGGTCATGTCTTCTTGGCCCTACAGTCTCCTCCCAGGGCATGGCACCTTTTTCCTTGGTCTAAAGATGGTAAAGTTTTAGCTACATATCAGGCACAATTGTGTTTTCTTATCCTATTTGTTGGCAGGGTCCAAATTTCCTAGCTAGTATGGGTAAGTGGTTGTACATGTGGTTCAGGATCATTATAATAATATTTTAGTAACTAATTTTTCTTCTAGAAATATCAACTTGTATATTTTGGGGTACTTTTTATTCTGCCTTTTAACCATTAGTTTACAGTGGGGACTGCTCTTTTAACCACATGTGAAAGGATGGACGCGTAACTCATCCTGCCATAGGATTATTTGAGCTAAAGCTAGGTAAATGGATTAGGTCCCATTGTAGTAGAGAAATGTGAAGAGGGAAGCTATCTGGAAGACATTATTTCCAACCATATGGACAAAACCTAAGAAAGTATGCCAATATGCAGAAGAGAGTAGGACTCACACATGCTAGGACTGAGCAAAGCCACAATTTAGTGCTTTTCTCCAAGGCATAAGGACTTTAAAATGTAATCTCATTGAGTTGTTCAGGTACCTAAATTATATAGAAATTATCAGAACAGTACAGAAACTGCAGAAATAGCCATTAGCTTTTTGAAAAAGCTGTTTCTCTCCACTTTAAATGGGATATCGTTTATTTTCCACCCGTTTGAGAGCAGCTCGATTCTTAATAGTGTGACAGATTTTTAATCCCTAACCTGTGAGTACTGAGGATCCTTGTGAGTGTGTGAGGCCATATGGTGCTTTTCTGCAGTCATATGGAAAACCAGCTGGGCTGCCTAAAGATTTATGATCAATTATCTATGCTTAAAGGGCATAAACTCATTGAACAATGGCTCTTTCTGGGTTGCTATGTAAGGGGGAATACTCAGCTATTATGGAGTTTCTTTGTCAATAGAAAAAGTTATTAACTCAAATTACGAAAGTTTATGCTTAAAATAGACTATAGTTTATAATAAAATTAATAAATGTTTTGATAGTTTTGGTCTTCCTATGTTAAACATCCACGAACAAAAACACACACACAACACATAGTCAAACCCGCATGCACAAAAACTATCAAAATTTGTTGAATGATTTAAATACTGTTCTAGCACTTATGTATAAAAATCATATCGTTTAAAGTTGCTTTCCTTTTATATTTTCATGATCATTTTATTATAAATGGTTCAAGCTGGGAAAACATTTCATGACTCTAATTCTAATTCATGTCTTATTATTATCCAGTCCTCCATTGTTGTCTCTAATTTGGCAGCTGACCACTTTGGGGAAAATATTATAATCTCTCTATGTTGTCCTTAATGTAAAGATAGTTTTGTTTATTAATAATCTGTGCGTATTTATTGTGACTATTGGCAGATATACATGATTAATAATATCCCCATAGTTCTAGGAATAATTTGATAAATAATCCCTATAAGCTGTTTGTACTAGTTTGAGTAAAATTCTCATTTATTAGGTATTCATTTAATAATATTCTTCCTTTTATAAAGGAACAGTTGTTCCTTTATAAAAATAATTGAATATAATGACTCCCAGTTCTGAAAAAGGTGCACATAGAATGATGGAAAGACTTAAAATGAGACTAAGACTGAACTGGAAATTAAGCCATTAATCTTCCCATTTTCTAATTTTTTAAGGGTGAAATTCTGGTGTTAAAAAAATCAATCTTTATCTGTTACATTGCTTCAAATGTCACACTTGAATCATTTACTTCTAAAGCTTTGAAAAATTAGAATAAACTCTAAACTATAATACTTTCAAGTGTCTAATATTTTGTATCATGGATTTATGATATGTAGTCAATTACATTCATGAGCATGCTAATATACTACATTAACCCTAGCTGATTGTTTTATGCTGTAAATATAACTTTGCTTATTTTTTATTTTCATAATGAATATCCACAGTTATCCTAAATTATGATTCATTGACAAAGTTCAACTGAATTACAATATAAATGATTTTTTAAATAAATTTAAAGCAATCAATAATTATTTATGCCCTGCCTACCTCAACAAAAAAAATGAATCAGATTACCACTCTTACAAAGTCAATTTAGTTTATATATGCATATCATGATACCATTATAGACAGTGAAAATTGATATCTATTTTATAAGTAATTTAAAATCTATTTACTGTCAAAACTAGAATCAATGAAATTTTAATTATGATAATGTATCTTTTCAAATAATAGACATTTTTAGTAATATACTGCCAGTAATGAAATATAAATTTATATCGTGTCTGTACTCACATTCACATATAACTTTCTTTTTGAGATATCATTAATATAAAATAATTATTATTCAACTACAGTCAAAACCAATATTTTCTTTACTAAATTGGTTTATAAAGTTATTAAATTTCATGTAACAATACTTATTTGCTTTCCATAAGTAGAAAAAAGGCTGAATGCAAAGAAATTTTAAAAATACATACACAGATACTAAACATAACTAATATTAATAGGTTATCAAATTTATGAAAGTATTTGGAAATTCAATGAGATCTTTCTCTTAATAATTACTTTACATTTTTAAAGAGTTTTCCTATGTCTTTCATTTTTACATAAGGCAAACACTTTTTTTTCTAAAATTTACCTTAGGCATGGGTTTGACACAGAAGAATATTCAAAATATTACATTTTCTTCCACTGTTGTATGATTTATTGTTTACTTATTATTTACGGATTTTTCTACTGGGTGAGATTGTTGAATTGGGGAGAGAAGAAAAATGTGAAAGGGTGAATACCAGATAAATATTGATTGAATGATTAATCTGTTAGGACGTGTATGCTCTTTAGCAAACCCCAGAACTTCCCTCGGTACATCTGTTATTAAACAAAACAAAAGAAAACAAAACAAAAAATCCTCCTTACCTGCGGAAAATCTATATTATTTGGAATTATAATGGCAGAATTATTCTCTCAGAAAATATATGCTTAATATGACAAAATAAATTTAGTGAGTAAATAGTAAAGTTGTCTTCTACACTAAATTTATTATGATATATACATATGCATGCAGTAATATCAAATGCAAATGGGATTCATGAACACTGATTAAGGTGTGTAAAATAGTTTGAAATATTCATGCTATAAAATTAATTATTAACTGCATTGTTTAATGAGAATACACAACTTGTATTTTCCTTTAGATTTTCAAAGTACTAAAACTCTATTTTATGTATGCAGGTAAGCTTTAATTTGAAAAAGCTTTAGTGTTTATATTAATTGCTGTTCACTTCTCTGCCTATATTGCTACTGCCAAATTGATAGAACAAGTTAAAAAATTCAGACTTTGGGGTATAGAAATGTTATAAAAATAACCTCTAAAACTGTAATAACTAAGTATGCACATTTTTTAAACTACAAAACATGATTGGAGAAGATGAAAATGATACTTGAAGTTCATGTCTATTTATACTCCTTCAGTAAAATTAGACATAATTAGCTCCCTATAGTCATTAAAAATACGAGAGGTGATTTAATTGTTTGGGGGGCTCCCAATCTGATGACTATCCCAGAACTGTGGCTCAGACAAAGCATATTTATCATGCATCATAACAAGTGAACCTATAAAATCTATAGAGTGAAATGATATAAATCAGCAGGCAATAAATACTTACTGAACCTCTGGAATTTTAGAATTCCCACTTCTACAATGAAACAATATGGACTCTGTAAGGACAGTAGGAGAAAATATTTAATGATCTAGAATACAAATGACAAACTGGTGGGTGATGGGAGTACATATTCACTGGACTAATGGGATTTTGAAAATTCTCATTTCTTTAATAAAGAAAATGAACTATTTATGTGGCCAAAATATACATATAAGGATGATCTGTGTTAGTGGTTGGACACCAGTGGCTTGAGGGATTTGGTATAATAATGTAATAAGTTTACCCTGAATTGATTGAGTGGGCAGCATCAATTCTAAATTTAATTTAGTCACCAACATTTAAAAATCCAAAATTTTTCTGTGAGAATCCATTCTCTAACTTAGAGAATCTGATACCATGGGTACCTCATTAACACACAGTGACAATCTATTCAATTTGAGGGACAGCTGCATCTTAAACAGGGTGCCCATTTTTTTCCTTTTTCATGATTCAGATCCCTTCTTCTCTGAGTCATAAAGATTAGGTTTCATATGGAACTGCCTGAGAACCTCCCTCACCAGCTTCATCTTCATCTCCATCCTGTGTGTCTATTTTATATTCATGGCAATTATTGCTACTGGACATTTCTTCTTTGTTTAGATCACTCAAATTTTGGCTGTCAGGTTCTCCAGGACCTAGAATAAAGCCTGTTGAATAGAAGAGTCTAAATAATATTTATGAAATGAAAGTCATGTGTCTAAGTGTAGGTTGTCATTTATTTGTATAATGTTTCTGTTGCTTTGCTCACAGTAGGAAATAGAAAATTTTTCTTATGGTTAAAATTATATCAAGAGTAAGAAATACAAGATTAACCGGGATCACGAGAAGTTTTATATATTCAGGTTGCTTCACATTTTATTATCTTCCTTTTTGAGGTTTTTAGAAGATTATTTATTCTGAAAGTGAACAACTGTATCACTATCATTAATGGTCTCTATTTCTTGGTAATTTGCAAAATTTGTTTATTGTACAGCATTCTTTAAAAATATGTTTAATTATCATATCCTTGAAACAATACTATTTTAAAATCATTATAGATTTATCACACATTACTCACATTTGCTACTGTTTTTTTTTTTTTTTTAAAGACACAGTTACACTCTGTCACCCAGGCTAGAGTGCAGGGGCACAATCTCGGCTCATTGCCACCTCCACCTCCTGGGTTTAAGCGATTCTCCTGCTTCAGTCTTTTGTGTAGCTGGGATTACAGACATGTGCCACCATGAAAATTTTTTTATCATTAGTAGAGGCTGGATTTCACCATGTTGGCAAGGTTGGTCTCGAACCCCTGACCTCAAATGATCGGCTCATCTCAACATTTAATACTTATAATTTTTTTATATTACTACCTCTTTATCTTGTTAATTTTTTTCTAAGTGAGTACAACAATGACTGGCAGAATTGTGAAACATTTACTCATTTATTGGAAAAAACTCATTCTATTTATGTGATATTATAGTATAGTCATGAATGTTATGATTAACTGGGTGAAGAATGTATAGGATATCGCTATTATTTCTTACAAGTGCATGTAAATCTACAATAATTTTAGAATTATAATATTCAAAATAAATCTAATTCCTGGAAGAATCTTCTGTATAAATTCAGAAATTCTTGTTAAATGACAAAATCTATAAATAAATTGATAATTTCTATTCTATTTATTCTTTAAAATGACTCTAAATGGAAGGCAAAATATACTGAATGCTGTATTGATTGGATGACAAGAATAATTTGCATAGCCACGTGTTTCAATAAAATCTCACTCTCCTGGCCTCTATAGTTTCATCTGCCAGAACACAAAATAAGACTCTTGTAGTTAGTCCACAAGGTCTGGCAAGGCCTCCTTCTTTTCTCCCAACCTTTCCTGTTTCACTAATATCATCTATTTAGAAAACAAGTCTTTAAAAACATATGTACAATGAAAATTGATAAACCATCTCCAAACAAGATTAAAGCAGAATTAATCTTGTTATAATCTGCATCCCTTTTTACTTCTGCTACAATTAGAAGCTAAGACTCAACAGGCTAGCCCCCATCTTCTACTCTTTCACAGTCAAGCACCCCTGTTTGACCTCACTAACTCTTTCACTGTCTTCTTGAGAACACTAATTATCAGCAAAATTCCCCATAAAAATAATTTTCCTTCTTATGGCTGCATAGTATTCCATGGTGTATGTGTGCCAAATTTTCTGAATCCAGTCCATCGTTGATGGGCATTTGTTTTGGTTGCAAGTCTTTGCTATTGTGATGAGTTCATGTCCTTTGTAGGGACATGGATGAAGCTGGAAACCATCATTCTCAGCAAACTATCACAAGGACAGAAAACCAAACACCGCAAGTTCTCAATCATAGGTGGGAATTGAACAATGAGAACACTTGGACACAGCAAAGGGAACATCACACACTGGGGCCTGTTGTAGGGTGAGGGGATGAGGGAGGCATAGCATTAGGAGATACACCTGATATAAATGACGAGTTAATGGGTGTAGCACACCATCATGGCACATGTATACATATGTAACAAAGCTGAGTGTTGTGCACATGTACCCTAGTACTTAAAGTATAATAAAATAAATAAATAAAATAATAATTTTATTTCTAAGTATTACCTCCATTTTTTTCCACCCAAAGCAGGTTAATAAAAATGGCTCTACTGGTCAGAGATTAAGATGCATGAATTGCAACTCTATCAAGTATGTGTGTGTGTGTGAGTGAGTGAGTGAGTGAGTGAGTGAGTGAGTGAGTGAGTATGTGCGAGGGTGGGAGGGGCCATTCTTTCCCAAACTCTATTACCATAAGCCTAGAATACAGTACACACCCTCAAGCCTTCTCAAATATCTCTTGTGTAAATCTATTCTTTGTGTCTCTTAAAATCTTCAGAACTATGGAGTTGAGAAGAGAGAATCATATGTTTATACATTTTTAAACTTTAGCTTATCTGAATAAAATGCAGTCATGAAATTCCAGTCAATACCACAAGTCACAACTTCACGTTTGCATTTCTGCACTACCATACTTAAACAGAATACATCAAATTTCTACCTTATTTTAATGTCCTTCAAAAATGTTACAGTACATAAAAACAAGGGAGGTGAGCTTGATTTTTTTACACGTAAACTTTATAAATAATCATTATAATCATCTGTTAAAATGACATTGAAAAAGAAAATACTGTTCAATACTTCATAAGTAAGAATTTATTTCGTACGCTTTGTAAAATTTATAGAAAGGTCATATTTAATTGAATTTTATTATTTTACAAATTAAAAACTGTCTAAAATTGACACAGAACTAGAAACTATAAGGTATTTATTTCAGTATTGTGTTTTAAAAGTTGCCATTGTCAAGTGTTTTTGAAAATGTCATAAAATCTTGCTAATGCACCTAATAAACTACACTGCAGGGTATGTATTACTCTAAGCCATCTGGAAAGCAGTTAATGCCCTAAAGCACAAGAACCGATAGCCCCTTTATTTTCATCCTTGCTAGCTGTAGTTCTTTAAACCATTGTACAGTTTCTAAATTAGCTATGTCAATGTTCACACGAAAATTAGAGAATACAAAAAGATAGCTGTATTGAAAGCTAAAGAACCTAATATTCAACAAAATTTCTCATGCTACATATTGCATATTGTTGTGCTGTAATTTATGTGAAGAGTAAAACAAAACAACATGAAATAAATTGAAATTTGTATATTTTAATAGAACATTTACCTGCAGTTTTCTACATACCTAAAGGCATACCTTGGAGATATTATGGGTTCAGTTCCAGACCACTGAAATAAAGGAAGTCACATATATTTTTTGGTTTTCCAGTTTACATCACACTGTAGTCTACTAAATGTGCAATAGCATAATGTCTACAAAAATTATATACATACCTTAATTAAAAAATACTTCATTGCTAAAAAATGTTAACAATTATCTGAACCTTTCGCAAGGGATTCTCTTTTTTTAGTGGAAAGTCTTGCCTCAATCTTGGTGGTTGGTGATTGTGGTGGTTGCTGAATGTTGGAATGGCTGCAACAATTTTTTAAACTAAGATGGCAATGAAGTTTGCCACATTGATCGACTCGCCCTTTTAAGAAAAATTTTCTGTAGCATTGTTAGGGTTTGGCTGTGTCCCCACCCAAATCACATCTTGATTTGTAGCTCCAGTAATTCCCACATGTCCTGGGAGGGACCCAGTGGGAGATAATTGAATCACAGGCACAGTTGCCCCATACTGTTCTCATGGGAGGATACAAGTCTAAAAAGATCTGATTGTTTTATAAAGGGATTCCCTTTTTCCTTGGTTCTCATTTCTGTGTTGCCTGCTGCCATGTAAGATGTGCCTTTTGCCTCCTGCCATGATTGTGAGACCTCCCCAGCCACATGAAACTGAGACTCTATTAAACCTCTTTTTCTTTATAAATTACCCAGTCTCAGGTGTGTCCTTATTAGCAGCATGAGAACGGACTAATATAAGCATGCAATGTTGTTTCATAACATTGTATCCATAGTAGAACTTCTGTCAAAATTGGAGTCAATCATTTAAACCCTGCCACTGCCCTATCAACATTTATATGATGTTCTAAATCCGTTGTTGTCATTTCAACAATGTTCATCAGAATTCAAATCCACCTCAAGAAACTACTTTCTTTGCTGAACCATAAGAAGCAACTCCTTATCTGTTATAATTTTATCATGAGTTTGCAGCAAATGAATCCCATCTCCATTTTCACTTCTGATTCTCTAGCTATTTTCACCATATCTGCAATTATTTCCTCCATTGAAGTCTTAAATCCCTCAAAATCATCCATGAAGGCTGGAGTCAATTTCTTCTAAACTCCTGTTAATGTTCATATTTTGACCTCCCATGAATCATTAGTGTTCTTAATGACATCTAGAATGGAGAATCCTTTCCAGATTTTTGTGGAGCAGTCAGAAAACACATATTTATCAACTGATTTGGTCATCTTATATAGGGGTGTGTTATTGTGGACCAAAACAATAGTAACATCACAGATCACTGATCATAGATTATCTTAACAAATATAATAATAATAAAGTTTAATATTGGTAGAATCACTGAAATGTGTCACAAAGACGCAAAGTGAGCACATGTTGGGAAAATGGCATTAATAAATTTGCTCCATGTAGGTTTACTATAAACCTTCAATGTATCAGAAATATAATATCTGTGAAGCATGATAAATTGAAATACAATACAATTATGTGTGCCTATACAAAATCTATGCTGTTCAATGGTTTAAGTTTTTTTTTTTTGCATTTTTCCTTGTTATTATTTAACTAAAATCTGTCCTCCCAGTAACTAGTATTTTTTCTAAATTCTCCTCTTTATAGAAACACATCACCCTTACATTAAACCTTTTTTCAGAAATCTAAAAAGAGTATCATATTTCAAGTTTGTTTACTTCATTTTCTCAAAACTTTCCCATGTTGAGCAGTTCCTAGTATCTTTAGTGTTGATCTCAATCATCCCTACGTAGTTCAGTTTATCAGTGTCTCATATAAATGTGGCGCTTTAAATTGGCTAAAACGGTGCCCATGCAGTCAGACCAACATAGTAAGTATTGAATATTTTTACATTTTTATTGGGAAACTTACTATTAACTTTATTTAGAATTTCAGTGTCTTGTTTCCATTAAATTTTCTAATATTTCAATGACTTTCGCTTCCTAGCTTCTTCAGTAAAATTAATTATCCCATCGTCATGTATTCACCTCTGAATTATTTTTTGAAAATTGCACATTCCTCTCTATACCGACAGTGTTTTAAATTAATTATCTACCTATTTGACTGTCTCTCTTATAAGACCTCAAGTCTTTGAGTACAAGAACAAACACGTTTGTCTTGATACCCCTGGTGTTTAATGAAAGAACAGATTTACAAATTACTGAATGATAATTCAAATTTTAAAAGTTCAAGACCTGACATTTCACTTCTAAATCCCTATGCTTTGTAATAAAATTCCCAATCATAAAACTCTTTCAACAATTTATTAAAAATGATTAACCATAAGGTAAAACGTGGCTACATTATACTTCTATGATACATGGAAAAATGAACATTTTCTTCTTTTAATGTGAGACAAAAAATTATTTCAGATATAATTAAAATAATGCTATAATGCTATGCATATTACTCTAAATAATATTATAAGCATATTCAAAAATTTATATTTTAATATCTCATTTATAGGGCTACATGTAATAGAAAGTATAAAGAACACTTTTTCCAGATCAAATTTTAAGAGTTACTATGACAAAATAGCTTTTAAGATACATACATGTCTCAATTTCCAGAGCAAAATAAAAAATTATTACAGCAGAATACTTCCCATCTGTAAATGTGTCTAAATAAATAATAATTGTATTAATAAGCTAGAGATTGTAGGTGTTTTTTTAGTTGCATCATAGCATTTACAGATGGGAGAAAATTTGGATTTTTAAGAGCCATCTGCTGTAATTTGCTATTTGTTGGCACTTTTTCATGATAAATTCTTTCACTTTTATCTATTTTTAACAAAATAATTTCATAAAATTCTGCCCATGTAAGATGCTGTTAAGTGTTAATTTTTAAAAAGAGGAAACTTTATTTTCAGTAATATTAGAGCTGGAAAATGTTTTGATGACAGATTTCCACCTGAAATTATTTATTTTTAGCATGGAAATTATAATTTTATTTTTTTCCACACCGAGACTGAGTACATAATGCCAAAGTAACTACCTAATTCAATTAATTTGATAAACTCAAAAAATTTTAATTGAGTTTTTAAAATACTCAATATATAACTTTATCTTAGAATAAACAAAATAACAACAACAAAAACTAAGCTGATTTAACCAAAGTTTGCATTTTCATAAATATGCAACATCAGTCTCTAAGTTTCAAGGGCATTTAGCCTTCAGATACTCGAGTTTTATTTATGAGATTTCAAATTCTTTATGACCTTAAGAATACCATCTCAAAATTAAACAATTGCGTTTCCACATTATTTTTAGACTGTTAATGCTTTTTTCTTATTTTCTGCTCCTGGATTTGCTGTCTTTTTTGATATAATGAAAAGTCAAGTGAAACTGGCATAAAAAAGTGTTTGGAAGACATGTCCAAATATATTTCCTAAGTGCTGATTTTAGGCACTGAAAATTTATTGGACCCTTGAAATACTTTCTTTGATCTATGTAAGAGACTTATTGACTTAGAGATAAGTCTCTTTCAGTACATATTTCTGTTCCTTTATCCCTAATTTGCTTCTGAAACTCAACATTTAAAAAGAAAATGAAGATAGAGAGATCATTAGGATTTATACCTTCAGAACGCTGAGACAGTAGCACTCTGAATAAAATTTTTATGAGACATGACTTTAAATATTAACCATGCAACCACAAGCTATTATTCAAGTTCTATATGGAGGTAGCAACTCATCCATTGTTTTCTACTCGAGAAGCAAATTTTGTAAAATTTTAAATACTTGCTAAATAATTAAATAAACTTTTATTAATTCAAAATATTAGAAGTGATAAAATCCTTTTCTTTCTCTGATGTAGTCCAGAGCTTCACATCAGTGTATTCTTTTCTCATTTACAAAAAGAAACCATTTTCTTCATATCATTTTTAAAGGGGGAACGATTTCCTTTGTACCTCATACTTTATTCCCATTTTGTACTTCCTCAATGAAGACTTATCTGAACACTTCAGCCATACACATTTTCTCCCACCACTTAACTCATTCATGTTAATAATCTGACTGTTTTTTGAATCAGAGATCCCCCGATCTTATGTAACAATGACTCTATGAAGTTTTTACAAGTTTTGCCGTCCCCCTTCCCTTCCACTAAGCAACTGGAAGTCCTCAGAACCATAGGCCACGTAGTCAGTTTCTTCATATTTGTTACAGCACCAGCACTGAACAATGCACAAAACAAGTGACTTTAAAATACTTTCTGAATTAACGTATGGTTTAGATGAGTGCTTATTGAAACTAATTTTATGTCAGATGAACAAGTGTGGGGGGCAAACAGCATTTAGTCTCTAATAGGGATTGGCATAAGTGGTCATAACTCTGGCAAACATCATGCTGCCAGTCTAAAAGAAAACAGCTGGCTAACAACCATCAGATTGAAATTCTCAGTTTTTTTCTCCAAGGGTAAACTGAGGGTGAATTAAAGCTCTGAAGTCTACTAAAACACGTAAATTATACTTTTTTCTCCCTTCAACTGAATAGGCATGGTTTTATAAGCACAGTTTAATCCAAAAAGCAGATGTAGTTTTTCCTTACGATACAAAATAGAGCCAACTGGCATGCATAGTAGTTTTTTTTTCTCTCATGTCATTATTGGAAGTGGCAGGTTGAAAGAACTAAGAATTATAATTTCAGGACATGGCAGTATATGCAAAGAACAAAGTTCCAATTCTTTAGAGGAAATAGAAAAAATGGAGGAAGAAAAAACATGAACTTTATGGAAAAAAGTAGTGGCATAAAAAAATGTCAATCAGAAATTACATTATGAAATAGGCAAGTGCAATACTAAAAACAAGTATTATAAGTCCCCAAATAGTCTTTAAACATGTATGTAAAGGAATCTTACATTTTTAATAGATACATTTCAATTCAGCAAATTAGATATTTGCGATCATTTGATTAGCCTCCCTGCAAATAGCTAAATGCCCTCCTCAATGTACCCAAGAGATACCACATTTTCTGGTGTAATGGCCAGTGAGACTATACTTGAATCTACATAATTTTCTAGATCGAACTACTGATTTTAGCTTTTACATGAGAAAGATGGTTTCTTAATGTTTTCTGTACCCTTATCAAATAAATAAGTGCTTGCTGCTCCATAAGTATTTTTTGGTATGCTGATATACAGAATTGTAATAATCAGATGGGTCAACTATATAGTTTTATAATTAGAAGATAGTTATTCTGAATCCAATGCTGACACCTGCCAGCTGTATGATGTGGTCAAAGTGGCATCAATTTTAGACTTTTTAATTTTTTAGTTATTGTAATATTTAAACTAAATTTATGTAAAGCACTTCATTCTATACCTGGTGCATATTAGATTAATAAATGGAATCTATGTTATTGATAATAAAAAAGGACATTACAGAATTTGATCTCATATTGAAGTAGAAAACATGTAAAATGCCAGCTCTCTTCTGGGTCACATAAGAAAGAGTTTAAAGTCCTGGTAAGCTGAACATTTACATTTTCTTTTGCTTTTCAAGTCCACAGTCTCTAAACAAAACCACAATGTGGAAAGTAAGCAGAGTCCTTAATAGGGGTTTTTTAACTTTAATTAGTGAAAAGAGTGAGACACTTCCTTAGAAAGTTTTAATTATCAATTTTAATTATCAGCCTATCATACTTTTGATTCAGATCACTATCTAGATCTAATCTAGAACAAGTCATTCAGTTTAGGTAGTCAAGGCACTAGTAAGGAAAATTAGAACTTGAGTATGTATTTAAGAACTCATGGCTGCAAGCAATAGACTGGGAATGAACTGAAATGTTTCATAACAACTTCTATCCTATGTATTCCATTCTGCATCAGGATTTCCATAGTGTTTAACAAGAAACATGGGGCATTTTTTGTTTTAATTTGGATTTCATTATGTAGCTAAATCTAGTATGGAATGCATAATTACATTTCAGAGTAGAAGCCAAGAAACCAATGCCCTTTGTGTCTTCTAAGATGTACAGTGTACTGGGAAAAGGAAGCCAAAATATGGAAATCTTAAGTACGCACTGCAGGCTCCTAAAAGATTCAGTAAAAACAATGACAACAACAATCAAAAGAGCAACTAAAATGTTAAGTGTTTACCATATATATTACAATCACATTTCTGGGTTATTTTCTATTAACTCGCCTTTAATCAGAAGAACTCTATGCATTAAGTACTCTTACTATCCAAAATTTAAATATAGGTAAACTGAGGACTGGAGAGGTTAAATAATTTCCCAAAGAGTAACACTTGTAAGTAAATATGTCTGAAAGGATTTTACAAATGTGAATACATCTTTTGAGATTGGGGTGGATAACTTGTCTAATCTCTCTGGAGAGAAATGCTCTATTCCTGCTAGAATTAATTATGTGTTTATTTATGTATGACAGTATTTCAGAGGTCACACTATAATTTAATAGTTAACATCTAATAATACTAGATTATTTGCTTAATTTTAGATTTTGATTGTTATTTGTACCACATGGTATATCAGAAAAAAACAAAATATTTTCATCTTCTCTCAATTATCTAACTTTGTGAGAGGAGATGTGGGGGCCTCATGTAGTCTCTCACTCAGGAAATGCATATTGCTTGAGAGAAATATAGCATAGCATACGGCTCATGTCATCTGATGGACAGGGCACCTCCCAGAGACTGCCTACTGAGGACTGATTAAAGTCTCTTATGTGGCTGCATCTTGACCTGGGTCACTGCTCATCTCCACAAGGAGGGATCAGATCACTTCTCATTACCAGAAATGTTCTGGTAGCGACATTTATCATAATCTATACAGTTTTTCACAGCAAGCACTAAGAGGAAGACATTATTCTATCTCTACAATTCATATTTTCTGTCCCATGATAAATTTATTCCCATTATGATTGATATTGGGAAGGTTAACTCTCTTCTGAGGAAATCCCAAATTTGTAGGGATATAGTCTACTTTAAAAGGATATGGTCTGCTCAGTCCCTCAAAAGAAGAATCACATGGCTCTCACACATGACCTCTTTTCACAATATTGCTTTGAAATGAATAAAATAAAATATATACAATTGTAAGGAAACCCAATTATATTGAAATAGATGGGCGTTCAAATTTATACTTTAAATAAACAAATACAGTAGTGTCTCTAAAACCATGATTTCAAAGGAGTGACAAGTTAGATAGCATTTCAAGATTTCTACAGCATTTTTAAGATAGTAAGGAAGGATCAAAGAAATATCTATTGGTGACAGAGTCATAAGTACTACTAACAGTTTTGAGGTTAGTGAATATATAGATAAATGTTTTTCCTGTAAAAGTTCAACAGGATTCTACAATTTTTATCTGCAAACTCTTTGAGGATGCTTATGACTTAGATTATGACCTAAAACTCCAGTCTGAATGCAAATAAAAGAATCTAGGAACCTACAGAATAAGCGACTTAAGAGGAATTAAGAGTAAGAGGCAAAAAGTTTTTAAGAAAAAGAAGGTCTGTTTCAAATAATTTGAACAAGGTAAATGAACTGAGCTTCTCAAAACGCCAAGGAAGATTACAATTCACACATAAATGTATTTTATTTTATTTTATTTTATATTTTATTTTATCCCATCCCATCCCATCCCATCCCATCCCATCCCATCCCACCTCACCTCACCTCACCTCACCTCACCTCACCTCACCTCACCTCACCTCACCTCACCTCACCTCACCTCATCTCATCTCATCTCATCTCATCTCATCTCATCTCATCTCATCTTAGAGACAGAGTCTTCACTCGTGTGGCACAGGCTGGAGTGCAATGGTGCGATCTTGACTCACTGCAATCTCCGCCTCCCGGGTTCAAGTGATTTTCCTGTCTCAGCCTCTGGAGTAGCTGGCACTGCAGGTGCTCGCCACCATGCCTGGCTAATTTTTGTATTTTTAGCAGAGACAAAGTTTTGACATGCTGGCCAGCCTCTCAAACTCCTGACCTCAGGTGATTTGCCCATCTCGGCTTCCCTGCATGCTGCAATTACAGGGATGAACCACTGCGCCCGGCCTCAAAAATGTATTTTAGAAGAAATAAAAATCAAGGAAAATGACTGGGCGTGGTGGCTCAAGACTGTAATCCCAGCACTTTGGGAGGCCGAGGCGGGCGGATCACGAGGTCAGGAGATCGAGACTATCCTGGCTAACACGGTGGCACCCCATTTCTACCAAAAAAAAATACAAAAAAAAATTAGCCGGGCGTGGTGCCGCCGGCTGTAGTCCCTGCTACTCAGGAGGCTGAGGCAGGAGAATGGCATGAACCCCGGAGGCGGAGCTTTCAGTGAGCCGAGATGGAGCCACTGTACTCCAGCCTGGGTGAGAGAGTGAGACTCAGTCTCAAAAAAAAAAATAATAATAAATAAATAAATAATAAATAATAAATAAATAAATCACGGAAATTAAATCTGGTTTGTTATGGAGTAAAGAGAAAAGACTTATGCACTTGCAACTTAAACTCTGTTGGAAGAAGAAACTCAAATCCAACGGGGAATTGGTCAAAAATCTTGAAGGATAAAAAACTTGATCCATGCAAAATAATGATAATGAAATATATGGGCCCAAACAAACGAGAAATGGAGGTAATCACTTCTGTAACCTCAAAATACAGAACAAACATAACTGATATCCGGGGAACATATACAATGTGGTGATGAACATCTTTGTATAAAGCTTTGTGCACATCTGGGTATAACTTCCTGGGATAGAAGTCTAAGAGGAAAATTTGGGGTTCAAAGAATATACAGGACAGAACAGTAAGTAGCATCATCATTACAAATCTCCCTATTGTTAAAGAGATGAAGAGACCTGTCAAACATTTGCCTGCAGGTAGGCCTTGTCACTAATCCCCCTGTTTGCCAGTGGGCCAACTTTGCCTGGTTTATCCCCAAAGCAGTCATATTTACTAGCTTGGCCATTTCACCTGTTTTTAAAGAGGTAAAACTTATCTGGGACTAGAAGTGAACATCTGCTCATACAGAAAAAAAAAAAAAGTAACCTCACTGTTAACCAGGCTATGAGAACAGACACATAAAGCCAAGCTTCAAAGTTAACAGGAGACATAGTTTCTCCCAAAGTCATGCAGCAGCTATACAATGACATGACTACCTATTTTAGTAACTACTGTTTTCTTACCAGTGATGTTCCAAACCCACTTTGCCACACCCATCTCTGACTGGGGATATTCAGTTGCTAAACTACTCTCGCCTCATGGCAGGCACCAAACCCTACATAATTCCTCTTCTCCTAATCTCATCACAGAAACAGCTGATCTATGCTTCTCTTAGTTCCTTCCTCAGAACCCTTCAGTTGGAAACCGAGAAAACCCAACGCTTACAAAAGTTATTTCCCCTTCCTCTTGTTGAGTGGCATTCCATGGTTTGCCTGGAGTGACTTTTTGCATTGCATAGAGTCATAAAACTGATTTTTTTAGACTATAGGTTTTTGCCTGTGATTTTGTCCAAAGCACATTCATGGTTCCCACCAACTCAGGCTACTATTACCACTGAATAGTACTAAACCAAGTAGCTCCCTGTATTTTAGCCTCCTCTCTCCATTCCATCACTGTTTCAGCTACTTTTCATTCTTTACTACTGACCGCTTGCTTCTACTTACCTCTGGCACTCATGACCACAATACATTATTGAAAGTCTTCTTGGCAAAGCCATTGTTTTTACTCTGTGATATTCTGAGGCTCTTTCATCTTTTCTACTGGTCAGCCACTTTGAATTGCCTACTCAACTTCTTATCTTCAATATGTCTCAAGCACATGAAAATATGTACGTCTCAATTTTCTAACCAGAACACGGTGTTTACTCATTCTTTCCCATTTTAGTTCCACTCTTTACAGTTGGTCAAGCCAAAAACCTGGAATTACAAATTAAACACGTAATGCATTCCTATACCTCACTCTCCCTTTACTACCTCCAATTTGTGAGAAATTTCTGCTGATTCTACTTACAAAAGATACAACTTGAAGTACCCTGTGTACACGTCTTCACTACCATTGACTTTGTCCGAACTACCATAATTTCTCACCTGATCTTCCACAAAAGTCTGCAATAATACTTTCAATTTGTTTGATTATTTATAAACATATTTTATCTAATTTTTATATATTTTATAACTCTTCTTATAATTGTCAGAATTATAAACCTTTTTTTCTTTATGTTTCAATGAATGTCTCTGTGCTAGATACTTTAATAGACACTGAAGATACATAAATAATTATATATCTTCCTTGTCCAGACAGTAGTGGAGAAATAGACAAGAAGATCCAGGATCAGAGCAAAAGAAGACAATGAAAATAACTGAAGAAAGTGTGAAAATATATGTAAAAATATAATATAGATAATCAAAAGGATATTTCCCATTAAGTCACAGAACTCTCACTTGCTTGAGCCTGGATTTTAAGGCCCTGAGAGAGGACTCTAGGAATGCGTTTGCATGGTCATATGTTTTTTCAGAATGTGCAGAAGTAAGGTATTTTAACCACACTTGTAAAGACCACTGTCTTTTTCCACTTAGACCTCCCTCAGACACACATCCTTTCATCTAAGGTAGCATTGCAGTGGTCACAGATATTTTTGGGGATCTGGTAAAAGGAAGTTGAGTTGGAAATACATTTAGTTTTGGTTTAGTGGGATGTATTTTTGTGGTTCACAGTCATTTCAGTGTACAGTTATATTCTTGCAAGCCAGCATGCAACAGCAATGACTGTGAAGAATGTTCCTCACCTTCACTGTGCCAACTCACCCATCGTCTTGACAAGAAAGACAGGACCAGAGGTTGTATCACATATGTACTGAAATCTATCAAGTTAAATTTAAAAGCCACTTAAATATTTTTCCAAATTTGATATGAATCATAAAACTTTGTATGTCACTACCAATTTCAAATTGTGAAGTAGGAAAAATTTCAAAATATCAGCAATAATAATTTGAAAGAAATTCTTAATTCTTTTTTCTATTCTTATTAGAGAAACTTATATTATCAGATTATTTTCCTATCAAGAAGCAACCAAAGAGAGTGAAGCCCATTTTTTTAAAAGTATCACCAAGTTCCATAGGGTAGTTAATAACATTATTTTATTATTTTTATAGATATTATGATATTTATAGGATTTGAAACCCTGTAAATTTTTGTTTTCATTTTAAGCAATTATGATTGTATCAAAAATGGCAAGTAACAGGGGAGAAAGCAGGGAATCCAAGGTGTCATTTCAGGAATGCTCCTTAGATACTTATTAATGAAAAGAGAATTTCCCCACTAGGAAGCACCTAGTGGGTAGGAAGCATCTAGTGGGGAACAAGGATAGGAGAGGAATTTGAGGGAGTTCTTACTTGATGGTCTACGATTCTGAGAGAAATAGATAGTTATTTCTATTTACTAAAAATCAAGAAGAATTGTTAAGGGTAGGAGGAGAATATAAAAGAAAAAATATGGCATGGCACTATATTGGAATGAGAAAGGCCCAGAGAGTCAGGTCTACCATTATACAGGAGTGAGGAACAAAATCTTTCTTGTGCTTGTGTGATTTTCCTCTTTGGAACTTAGAAACTCTGGTATAAGATCCTATCAAATATAGGTTAGACAGCAGAAAAGATAAAGTTTGAGCTAAGAGACAGTGAGAATGCTAAATATTTGAGTCTCAAGATACTTAATTGTAGATACTGGGAGCGTAAGAACGGGTTAGTAAAAGGAGAGGAGAATGTGATTAAAAAAAAGAAACCATTTAATTTTCAGAGTTGACTAAATTAAAGTCATTAACGTGATTGAAGGCATCCATAGGCATTAAACAATAGGTTAAAAAGTTACTTCACTCAAATATTGATGGTGAATAAAGAAACAATATACGCCAAGCAGACAAAATAGAATAAACAAAGGCTAACATGGACAAAGGGCTAATATCCAATATATACAAAGAACTCAAACTATTCAATAACCGGAAAACAAAGAACCTATTATAAAATGTGCAGTTCTCAAAAGAAGATTCACAAATGGCCAACAGATCTGTAAAAAAAAGTTGAATATCTCTAATCGCCGGAGAAATGCAAATAAAGACCACAATGAGATACTATATTGCACCTATTAGACTGGCTATTACCAAAGAGATGAGTGATAACAATTATTGGCAAGGATGTGGAGAAAAGGGAACACTTGTACACTGTTGGTGGGAATGTAAATTAATAGAGCCACTTTGGAAAATAGTATAAAGTTTCCTCAAAAAACTAAAAATAGAATTACCATATAATCCATCATTTCCACTTCTGGGTATAGAGCTAAAGCAGGGGTATAGAGCTAAAGCAATTGAAATCAGTATGTTGATGACATGTGTGCATTACCATGTTTACTGCAGCACTAATCACAATAGTCAAGATGTGGAAACAACCTAAGTGTGCATCAATTGATGAATGCATTATAAATGTGACATATATGCAAAATACAATACTATTCATCCTTTAAAAAAACAGGAAATTCTGTCATTTGCAACAACATGGATGGCCCTAGAGAACATTATGTTGAATGAAGTATGCCAGGCACAGAGAAAGTACCACATGATCTCACGTAATATGAAATCTGAAAGGGTGGAACATATAGAAACAGAGAGTAGAATGGCGTTTACCAGAAGCTGGGAGCCTAGGGATAGATGGGAAAACAGAATATGTCGATCAAAGCATATGACCTTTCAGTTAGACAAGGGGAAAATGTTCTCGTAATCGATTACATAGCATGGAGACTATAGTAAATAATAACGTATTATCTATTTCAAAATAGCAAAAGGAATGAATTTTAAATCTTCTCACTACAAAAAAGATAAGTATTTGATATAATAAATATGTTAATTAGTCTGATTTGGTTATTCCACAAAATACAGCTGTATTGAAACATCACATTATAACCCACAAACATACACATTTATTTGTAAATTAAAACTAAAATGAAGCTTTAAAAAAAGTTTCTCCTTCCATTGGTCTTATTTCATTGACCACTTGGAAAAGCATAAGTTTAAAATATTCTTAAATTGCTTATTTCTTTAGTGAAGAAAGAGTTTAGCCTAATGTTTTATTTATTTTTGTAACATTAAACACAAATAGAATGGTCTATTTCAATAATATTTTTCCAAGAAGCCACAATTTGCATGACTATTTTTACTCTTATTAACTCTGCTCCTATAATTATTGAAATTAGCATTATTTGCATTTCTATTGTATTAACCAAAAATGAAAATTGCCTTTCTGAGGCCTCTGAGATCTAAAATTCATGAGAATTGCCTACTGCATGCAAAAAATGGACACTTTGTAAGTCAGCCTTCCCAGGTCCAAATGTAAGAGTCAGATCCTAAACTGTGTAATGGTTACAATCAAGTCTGAATGATAAAAGAACACTAAAAGAGGAAAGATAGAGATGCTATAAGAATTGAAAATTCAAAATTATTGCATTGTGTTTATTGTTATTACAATTTCCATTAACATCTTATATTTTTCAGTTTGGTTGTTTTAAAATGTTAATGTTCCTGCAAATTGCAACTACTTAATGTAATAGTAAAAATGTTGTCTAGAAAATTCTTCCAAATCTTAAACACATACTGTAAAAAAATTAATGTATTTTGAACTCTCAGATTCTGATCAAGCAGAAAAATAAGTTCTAATACTGAAAGAATGTAAGGCCGAATAGCCTATGTGAATGCAAATTAAGAGGAAAATAGTATATTCAACGCCTTCGGTTTTGCTTTGGAAGTAATGTGAATGACAAGCACAAATCTCTGTGGAATTTCTTTTTACATTTCCTGCCAGTTGTCTTAATAAGAGTCTCTCCCATGATGTTAATTTTGTCTTTGAAGAAGTATTAAATATGATTTAATTTCTAATACGTTGCCATGGTGAAAAAGCCTTTGCTGTCTGCCATGTGAAGGCAGTTAAGCTGAAAGGGTTGTGTAGCTTTCTGATTATTCTTGATTTTATTTTAAAGTTTGCAGCTGGGAAAAAATCTTCCTAAAGGAAGTATGATATATGATTTAGTCAGGAGTCAGAACACTTTGAAGTGGCTCCTGAGCCAGTGAAAGGAACCATCTGTCTGTGAAATATCTGTGAATGAAGTCTGACAGTAAATATCAGGGAAGTGAGCGTTACATGGCAACAGATTGCCACACACAGTTACAATACACGCTGAAATTTCCTCTCTGTGCACACTCATATGGACATCCAATTTTACCAATGAATAGCAATGATTGCTTGGCAGATTTAACCCATCATCAAATGCTTTTTGGCATCTTGGTCAGGATGTCTGTTATTTAACCTCTTTAGAATGAACTAATTGGGATGGACTGGAGGAAATGTGGAGAAATAGAGCCTGCTAGACCAGATTATTGAAGGAATTGTCCAGGTCAGCAGCATCTCAATAGGTCCATTCCTTTTGATCAATAAATTCCTTTACCTAGTTCAGCTCCTACACACAATGATGATCAGAATGCATCTTCATTTCTGGTTTCCTTTAATTTTACTTTAACATTTTTAGCCCTAAATATGGAAAGTATCATTATGCTGCAATACAGAGATAAACGCTATTAATATGTTTGTGAAACGTCTTCTAGTTTTTATCTATGTGCTTATATATTTTACATATATACATATGTATAATATACACTGTTTTCTGTAGGTAGATTAGATTTAAAGAACAAGGTACAAGATATATATTGAAAAAATATTGGTTACTTTTGTATATGAAATGGCTTAATAGTATATACTATTTACCATACTAATATTGTATTACTTAAAAATATAATTGTAATCCCTGCAAAATCCACATATGCAGTATTTTATTTAACCATTTATTTCTTTTCCAGTTTTTCAATATTGTAAGTAGTATTTTATCAGATAAACTACTGCATAACAAAAATTATGTAAATACTTTTACAATTATTGCTTTAGATTCCTAGAAATGTAGCTTTGAAACAATTGGCACTGGGTGTCAATTTTTAAATAAAATTAAGTTTCCAATATCAACATGCGCTATTATTAATTTACATCTTCATTATCACTGTATTAGTTCATTCTCATGCTGCTAATGAAGACCTAGCTCAGACTGGGTAATTTATAAAAGAAAGAGGTTTAACTGACTCGCAGTTCCACATGGGTGGGGAGGCCTCAGGAAACTTACAATCATGGCAGAAGGCACCGCTTCACGGGGTGGCAGGAGAGAGAATGAGTGCAAGCAGGGAAAACGCCAGACACATAAAACCATCAGAACTCATGAGACTCACTCACTATTAGGAGAACAGCATGGAGGAAACTACCCCCATGATTTAATTACCTCTACCTGGTTCTCCCCTTGACATATGGGGATTACGAGGACTACAGTGTAAGGTGAGATTTGGGTGGGAACACAGAGCCAAACCATATCAATCACCAAGTCTGACTGTATTTTAAAGGTCCACCAAATTTTAAGATAAATAATCATTGATATTATGACTTTCATTACTATGAATATGAATGAGGCTAGATAATCTTGGCTCTTTTAATTTCTTTTTGTGGCTATTATTAAGCCCTTACAATATATTATATGACTGTGTATATCGTATAATACGTAATACAATGCACACAAATATTACACAAAACAGCATTTATTTTCCAAACATTTTTTCTGTTTTACTGCAATACCCTTAAATATTTGTGATGATAACACATCATTTGCTTTTATAGTTACATATTTTAATACCTGGGGATGCAATTTTCCCCCAATACTCTTCTCTTAAAAAATTATCTTGGATAGTTTTACCCATTAACTTTTTCTAGCTTTGATTAAAATTCAGTTTTATTTCTTATTTAAACAGATATTTTCATTCATCTTCTGAAAACAGCTTGGTTGTTTACAGTTTGGCGTATTATGAATAAAGCTGCTATAAACATTCATGTGCAGATTTTTGTATAATTTTTATTTCTTTGGGATAAATGTGTAGGAATGTAGAAATTGGTCATATGATGTTTGCATTTTTTAAAATAAACAGCCAAGTGATTTTCTAGAGTGATTGTAATATTCTACATTCACACCAGCAATGTATGAGTATATATTTTCTCTCTTTCCCCACAGAATTTAGAGTTGTCACTACTTTTAAATTTAACCATTCTATTAGCTACGTAGTGATATCTCATTGTGGTTTTAATTTTCAGTTATCTAACAACTAATGATATTGAAAATCTTTTCATGTGTTCATTTTTCATCTGTCTGTTCTCTTCAGTGAAACTCCTCTTCATCTCTTTGTACCATTCTCTAATTGGATTGTTTGCCTAATGTATTTGAGTTTTGAGATTTCTTCTTATATTCTAAATAGTTTTTTAAAAGATATATGATTTGTAAATATTTTCTTCCAGTCTAAAGCTTATTTTTATACTTTTAATGAGTCTTTTATAATTTTAAACATTAATTTTTATGTAGCATAATGTGTCAGTTTTTCCTTGTATGAATTGTGCTTTTGGTGTAAATTTTAGGAAAACTTCACCTAGCCTAACGTCCCAGATATTTTGTTTTGAGTGTTTTTTTCCTGAAAAAGTTACAGTTTTATGTTTTACATATGAATCTGTGATATAGTTTGAGTTAATGTTTGTATAAGGTGTGAGTCATAAGTCTGTTTTTGTTTTAGCGTTTTGCCTGAGGATTTCTAATTGCTTGATGTTATTTGTTAAAAGGCAATCTTTCCTCCATTGAATTACTTTTACAAATTTGTCAAAAATCAGGTAGGCATATTGGTGTGGTTCTATCTCTGGTTTCTCAGTTCTGTTCCATTGATGCCACTGTCAGTACCAGCAAGTATGGATTCTTTTAGCTATATAATGTCTTGAAATTGGTTACACTGGTTCCCTTCTATTATTTTCTTCTTCGAAACTGTTTTAGCAATTCTGGTTCCCTTCCCATATAAATTTTAGAATATTCTTGTATATATCTACAAAAATATTATTGGGAGTTTGATAGGAATTATGCTTCATCTGTATGTCAGTTTGAAGACAAATGGCATCTTTACAATGTTGAATCTTCCAATCCAATACATGGTAATTCTCTGCATTTATTCTGATATTTTATTTCCTTCTTCAACGGGTAGTTTTGGGCATACAGAGCCTATATATGTTTCATTAGATTTGTACCTATGTTTTTTTAGGGGGGGAGAGTAAATGTAAATGGTATTTTTCTGTTTTTAACTTTCACGTCCATGTATTCATTGCTAATATGGAGAAATAAAATTTGTTTGTAATCTTATCTTCTGTCTTGTGACCTTCCTCAACTTACTTATTAGTTCTAGAAGGTTTTCTTTGAAGATACAATGGAATTTTTTATTTAAACAATCATATCATCTGCAAATAGGGACAATTTTATTTCTTCCTTTCCAACTGAATTGTCTTTTATTTCTCTTTCTTTCATATTGCATTGGCTAGAACTTCCATTTTGTTGATAATGTATTATATGTGTCAACTTGACTGAGCTAAGTAGTGCCAAGATAGCTGATAAAACACTGTCCCTGGGTGTGTGTGAGGGTGTTTCTGGAAGAGATTAGCATAGGAATTAACAAACTGAGTACAGAATTGTTCCCTCACCAATGCCATGGGACATCCTCCAATCTTTTGAGAGACTGAATACAACCGAAATTATGAGGAAGGGTGCATTTGCTCTATTTGAGCTGGGGCATCCACCTTCTCCTGCCTTCAGACATCAGTTCTCTTGAATCTTGAGCCTTCAAACTCAGACTGGAATTCACACTACTGTCTGCCTTGATGTTCAGGCCTTTGGATTTAGACTGAATTTTATCACCAGCTGTCCAGGTTCTCTCAGACAGACAGCAGATCATGGGATACACAGTTTCCACCATTGCATAGATCAGTTACTACACACACACACACATACACACACACACATATGTATATGTGTATTCATATATATGCATATGTATGCAGTCATATAAATTATTGATTTATTAAAATAAAAATGATTTATTATTCAAATAATAAACATGCTTTTTCTTCATTGATCTATCGATATGATGGATTATATTCATCAATTTGTATTTGTTAAACCAGCCTTTTATACCTCAAATAAGCACCATTGATTATATTGCACATGAGTTTTATATACTGCTTAATTCTATTTGCTAATATTTTGTTAACATTTTTGCATCTACTTTAATCAAATATGTTTGTAAATTTTTGTATCTGTGCTAAGTTTTTCTAGGCTTTGCAATAGGGTAACATAAGCTTTGTATAATAAATTGGAAATTTACTACATTTAAAAAAGTAGAGGCTCAGTAACACACACAAGTATAAACTACTCTGGAAGCACCTTACTTAAAAGCAATTCATCTCAAATTATATAGAGAAGTGGCAGTTTTTTTGCTTGATTTGTTTTGTTTTTTTATAATTTAAATTTGTCAAAAGCTTTCATAAAATAAAATAAAAATTAATTACCAGCAAAATGAAAGAAAGAAACAATATATTAAATCATTATTATTATCATTATTAGTTTTAACAGATGTAAAATTACCTTTTCTGCAGCTTTCTTGGTCAAGGTTACCATTATTTATTGGTGTAGTAATTCATGTGGTCTCCTTATTTGAAATCTTGTCATCTTCAGTATTTCCTCAATTCAACATGTGACTAATTCTCTAGAAATGTTTACCTGGTCATGTAACTGCTCTTCACATGTCATTAAGAGTGAAATACAAAGCCCTTGTCAGAATTAAAGCAGAACTCTTTTCAATGTCTTAAAGTTACTGCATAATATACCCCCTTCCCTTAACTCTGACCTCACCTCTTACTACTCTGCATTTCTCCCTTTGCTACAGCCACACTGGGTGCCTCGCTATTCATCAAACATATTATGCAGGCTTCTGTCTCATAACATTTGTACTGCCCTCTCCTTTCCCTGGAGTCTATAGTCCTTCAAATAGTTACGTCGTTCTACCTTTAATTCTTATAAGCACTTCCTCAAATACTAGCTTCTAATGAGGACTTTACTGTTCACCTATTTAAAATTTAAATCTATACCCATATATCTATCTTCTGACCATCCTCATTAACCTCTCCTTTTACATTTTATCCACAATACTTAAACCATATAAAAGTCATATGATTAACTTATTTTAGATATGTTACATGTACTTCTATGATAATATAAACTCTTTGTCTCACTATTACCTTCCTAAGGCCTAATATAATGTTTTATACATATCAAAAAATAATAAACATGTGAGTGAACCAATTAATAAAATAATTTTTATAAATACTAATGATGATACAAATTTTTACTTATTTAACAAAAACTTTTGACAAATTTTATTTTATTCTTTTTCTTTTTGAGACAGAATCTCACTCTGTCACCCAGACCAGAGTGCAGTGGTGCAATCTCAGCTCACTGCAACCTGCACCTCCTGGGTTCAAGGGATTCTCCTGCTTCAGCCTTCTGAGTAGCTGGGACTACAGGTGGATACCTGGCTAATTTTTGTATTTTTAGTAGAGAAGAGGTTTCACTATGTTATCCAAGTTTGTCTCAAACTCCTGACCTTGCGATCTGCCCGCCTCAGCCTCCCAAAATGTTGGGATTACAAGTGTGAGCCGCTGCACCCAGTGACAAATTTAAATTTTAGGATGATAAGCAGTTAAAAATTATCTACATATAAACCTTGTAGTCTAAATACAAATTAAAATTGTTTTTGAAAAACATATCATAGATTTGAGTGCTATAGAGTGAATGTTTTGAGTGACATATATTTTAAATTATAAATGTATTATATATATGTTATGAAACCTAATCTTCAATGAAATAATATTTCACGTAGTCCAAATTATAGACTATATTATTATGTTTAATATGTTTAAATGACTATACTATTATGTTTAAATAATAATGTGGCACAGGAAGGAAGGAAAGAAAGAACAGAAAGAGAAGAAAGAAAAAGAAAGAAAGAAAGAAAGAAAGAAAGAAAGAAAGAAAGAAAGAAAGAAAGAAAGAAAGAAAGAAAGGAAGGAAGGAAGAAGAAGAAAAGAAAAGAAAAGGAAAAAGAAAAGTGAGGGAGGGAGAGAGAGAAAGAGACAGACAAAGAAGGAAGGAAGGAATGAAGGAAGAAAGGAAGGAAGGAAGGAAAAGAGAGAAAGAAAGAAAGAGAGAAGGAAAGAAAGAGAGAAAGGAAGGAAGAGAAAGGAAGAGAGAAAAAGAAAGAGAAAGAAAGAAAGAAAAGAAGAAGAAGAAGAAGAAGAAGAAGAAAAGAAAAGAAAAGAAAAGAAAAGAAAAAAGAAAAGTGAGGGAGGGAGAGAGAGAAAGAGAGAGACAAAGAAGGTAGGAAGGAAGGAAGGAAGGAAGGAAGGAAAAGAGAGGAAAAGAAAGAAAGAAAGAGAGAAGGAAAGAAAGAAAGAGAGAAAGGAAGGAAGAGAAAGGAAGAGAGAAAGAAAGAAAGAAAGAAAGAAAGAAAGAAAGAAAGAAAGAAAGAAAGAAAGAAAGAAAGAAAGAAAGAAAGAAAAGGAGAGGAGAGGAAAGAATGGGAGGGAAGAGGGGAGGAGATGAGAGAGGAAGGAAGGAAGGAAGGAAGGAAGGAAGGAAGGAAGGAAGGAAGGAAGGAAGGGAGGGAGGGAGGGAGGGAGGGGAGGGGAGGGGAGGGGGAGGAGGGAAGGAGGGAAGAAGAAAGGAGGGGAGGGGAGGAGAGGGGAGGAGAGGAGATGAGAGAACGATGAAGGGAGGGAGGGAGGGACAGGAGGGGCAATATATAATCAGCAATGTTGTTCATGCCGTATTTGAATGAGATATTTAAATTTTTATTTAACTAGTAATCAAAAATAATCATTACATTGCATGCCAATTATTATAGGAATACACTGGGAGATATTGTTTCTTTAAGACATGTCACTCTTTCGCCTTTTATTATTTCAAAAACTAAGCTAAATAGACAATAAACTAATACTGTGTAATTTTATGTCACACTTTCTGCCAGATATTTTCCTAAATACATAACTTCATTTAAATCTTTGTATCAACATATGAAGTAGATGCTTCTTTATTTCTTTTTGGGGTGCCAAGGTCACCTAGCTGGCAAATTGAGGAACTTGAATATGACACATGCAATCTGGCCCCAGAGCCCATGCTCTTATTCACTTATATTGTCTTTTTATACACTAGGGAGCTACTATCAAATACTAATAACAAGCATCATTCACTTTGAACTTATTCTTATTGACAATAAAATAAGAATAAGATAATTTATTTAAACTAACATGATAGCAATAAGCTAAGGAGTCTCCTATTTTTGTCGAATTATGGACATTTCAATCTGACTCTGCGTGTGGGGGCATGTGTGCCTGTGTTTTGCTTATGTACAGAAAAGCCAGAATTCTACAATGCAGTAGAAGGTGATGAAGTCCAGGATAGTATAAAGACTGCAATCTAAAGGAAGTTTTTTGAAAACTTTCCAAGATGTGTTATAGATAGGTTAATATAATAAGAATTTCATGTGCAGTTTTCAATTCCAGTTTTATTTTATTTATTGTTACACGTACATTTGATTTTTTATCATATAACTTGTAATTTAAAAAACATTTTCACTAGATTTATAGGAGAAACTAAATTTTATTCTTATAACTAATCATTCTTATATTTTAGTATCAAATTCTTATCATGTACATCATATGGGGCTGACACATCTTACTCATGCTCTTGGAGTTTCTAAAACAACAAGCTGGCTCTGATAAAATATATTGATTATATGTTGATTTATAACTTTCACAGGGCATGGATTTATCATTTTCTCAATGCACAATTCATTTTATATAATGCATATGAAAATTTAATCATTGAAATGCACATTTTTATCTCTGTAGACATTATGTTTATATCACATTAAATCAAATCAATATTTTCTCATAATGTATTACAAATAAAAATGTGCTAGTTTTTAAAAACAAAGAGTGATAGCATCAACATTTAGCCCAGGAAAAAGATTATTAGAAGTTTATGGAGTGATGAAGGCATTTTTTTCCCATGGGAGTAATTGAGGGAGGCATTACTGGTGCCTAAAAAAAGAGGCTAGGAATGGCAGATATGATAATGCATGTAACGGTCTTGCACAATACAGTTATTCAAGACTTATCCAAGTTGCAAATAACCTGCTGGACGTTCATCTTGGTAGAAAGGACATTTATGACTATTTGAGCTTAGAAACTAGTTTACATTCAAAAAAATGCAAAACATTTCTTGCATTTTACTATGCAGAAAAGGTAATTACTAATAAAGAGAGAAGATTTTATTTTGTTTGGTTTGGAAATTTATCAATTGTTTTTTCATTTTGGGAAAGTCACATCACCAATACGAAAGTATTTGGACTGCCGTTTTCAAATTTGCATAAGTCTGGTTCTATAGCTATTGTAAATACATACCCTAGTTCCTGGTTCAGGAAATAGATTTTCTTCCTTATACCTTCCAAGGTAGTCTCATGTCTGTTCATTTCCATATTAAAAAGTATTAATTTATTAAGAATTACTTTCTTCTTATATATCTTTATATTAGCATTAGGGTATTTTATAGGTTATGTTTGTTTTTAGATTTGAAGTTTTAGAATAAAATTATGTTTTGTATTCATTTCAGTTGAATGCTTATTACAACATATTTTATTTAAAAAGAAAAGGAAGGTTTTGTTCTGATAAATTTCAAAATCACTGGGTTAATGTAATGTCGGTGTACTATTCATTTTTAGGATGCTTAGCTTATAAGTGTAGAATATAAAATAAATAGAATTGGAGAAAAGTGCATATTCTTCAAATGAATTCCCCAAAGTATCACATCTCTCAATTTCTAATGAGAGTTATTTAATTAACAGTTTAAGGAAATATTTTCTAATAAGTCTAGCGTTCTTTCTTGAAATTGAAGAAAGATTCATCTGATTTCATAACATTAGAATAGGTTCTATAAAGGATAATAATCAAATTACTGCAAAATGAAATTCTAATAAATGAAAATATGGTTAACGAGATTGGACTGCGCACAATATATGGTGGATTTTAACTATAGATGTTTCAATAAGATAAATCACATAATTTAATTGAAAATTATTTCTTCCCGAAAATTTCCCTTATTAAGAACCAGAATTTTCTCCCTAAAAATAAGTGATACAGTAGAAATAAAATGATAAAGAATCATGGATCGCTGGAAAGCATATTTAGGAGAGGCACATTTCAGCTCTGAAAATTTTCAGCTCATTTTATGGAGATGTAAGTTTAAATTTTAAAAGTTTACTTTGTCATTTTCAAGGAAACAATCTTTTATAATTTCTTATTTATATTAATTTTTCAAAAAGTACAAGAATCATTAACAAATGCAAAACAGAATAACATCAATGCTCACTCATGATGACACCTATAACAAATTAAATTAATCCTAAAAAGAAATATTCCGTGCTTGCTTTTTCGTGTTTTTTCTCAATTGTGGAAAAACATGGAATTTTCCATATTCAATTTTAAAATTCACTAGAATGTTTAATTAGACAATGAAAATAAAGTATAAATCTTTGACCTAGACATGCACAGATGTTTTCAATAGGTGTACTGACATTATTAATGACAAAGAAACTTTCCTTAGGGGGAAGGTTTCCTGTGCTGCTGTTTTTATTATTGTTTTATAGTAGTTATGTGTAGGTCCTAGGGCCAGGCAGATATCCAGTATGCATTTTGAGTAATTGAGCCATGCAAAGGTAACTGAGTTTTCATTGAATTTTATTTTTATTTTGCTTTGAGATGTAAAGGTAAATTCATAGAGTATGCAATCACATATCAAGTATAATTTTTAATTGTTCAAGTAACAAATGATGCCATTCTTGAATCAAATCATGAAAAAACAAGTATATAAACTAAGAAACTTTCTTTCCTCTAAATTCTCTTCCTCTTTACCAAAGGAAAGAGGTGGTCACATTCTTTACTTTTGTTTAACATGTTCCTCTCTAATCCTCTACCCATAGAGCTAAATTCTCTCTCATACAAGTAGACACGTGCGCTGACATATTTATAGACAAAGCACTATACTATATGATTTACCGTGAATAATATTTTATAATGTAAATTTAAAGTTATACTGTACAAATGTCCCCATGTCTACACAATATAAGTAGATTATAGCTAATTTATAGTAAAATGTAATTAATAATAAAATAACATTGTTTAGTGTTTCCAAAACATCATTAGTTTTTATAAAATAATAAAGTGTATAATTTCTATCGGAAAATAATAGGTGAAACAATTCCTAGAACTCCCTTGTGGATAAGAATTGTTTGTGTTCCCACAAACCTGAGTTGAATGGCATCTTAATGCATGCCTGGGACAGAGTCATATAAAAGGCACTATTTAGTGGTGGAGCCAAATTAGTTCTACAATAATAACTAGTTTGAACCTGCCCTAAATAAATTTTAAGGTAAGTCTTAAAACAAATAAAATGGCCGGGTGCAGTGGCTCACTCCTCTAATCCCAGCACTTTGGGAAACTGAGGCAGGCGGCTCATCCGAGGTCGGGAATTCAAGACCAGCCTGATCAACATGGAGAAACCTCACCTCTCCTAAGAATACAAAATTAGCCGGGCGTCTGGGCGCATGCCTGTAATCCCAGCTATTCGGGAAACTGAGGCAGGAGAATCCCTTGAACCCAGGAGGCAGAGGTTGCTGTGAGCCAAGATTGTGCCATTGCACTCCAGCCTGGGCAAACAAAAGCTAAACTCTATCTCAAAAAAACAAAAACAAGAACAAAACAAACAAACAAACAAAAAACAAAAAACAAATGAAATGATTTCAAGTAATTTAAGTGCATCTTAAATCAACAAAAACATTTAAAGTGATATAACAAAATTCAGTAATCAACAATGTGATTCACAATCTCTGGTATTTAATACAAATTACCAGACACAAGGGAAGCAGGAAAAATGGCCCATAGAAAAATAAAATTAACATAGACGATGAAATTGGCAGAAAGAGGAGTTAAAGCAGCTACTATGCATACACTACATATGTTGATGGAGGTGGAGGAAATTTTAAATATGATGAGAAAATAAAAAATATGAAAAAGAGCTAATTAGTAATTCTAAATGAAAACATAATTTCAGAAGTAAAAGATACTCTGAATGGAAGTAATACCATATTAGAAACTACAGAACATAAATCAGGAATATAAAAGAGAGAACACTAAAATGTCCAAAAAGAAACACAAACAAAAGACTGAAAAAATGAAAAAAAAATTCTGAGAACAATATCAAGCATTCCAACACTTGTCTAGTTGAAATATCTAAAGTGGAAAAGACAGAAGCAGGATGTTTAACTCAAAAATTAATGACAAAAACCTCTTTAAATTTAATGAAAATTATTATCCCGTAGATCCAACTATTTCAAGTAACTCTAATTAGAAAAAAAAATTGAATATTTACAACATAGTCAACCTACTAAAAATCTATGATGAAGAGAAAACATTATTTAAAAACCAGTAAAAATAGACCTATTACTTAGCAGAACAATGACATGGGCCAGCTGGCACACACATACACTGATGATGGAACTATAAATGTCACTACTACTTTAAGAAACAGTTTGACGGTTTGTTAAAATGTTAAATATGCACATGTCATGTGATTCAGCTATTTAACATCCAGGTATTTACTCAAGAGAAAAGAATGTGTGTGCCTATAAAGAGGTTTGTAGATGGAAATTTATAGTAAATGCATTGGCAATTGTCTGCAAGTGGAAGTAACCCAAATATCTCTCACCAGGTTAATTAATACACAAATTGTGTTACAGTTTACAATGAAATGCTGCTTGGTAATAGGACTATTGATACATGTGAAAACATGAGTAAATTTCAAAATAATTATGCCAACAAAAATGAGTTCATAGGGTAGAGCTGCGTTAAGTGGAGAAAGAAATACCAAGGAGCATGGAAAAATTATTTGGGGTAACGAATATTTTCACACTTTTAGTAATAAGTTCATCGGAGTAACATAGGTATATATGTGTCAAAGCTTATCAAACTGTATAGTTTAATATGTGAAGTATATTATTTGTCGATTATAACTGAATAAAACTGTTTTTAAAAGTTGTCAAAGAGATACCACTACACACCCCAATAGAATGATCTAAATTACAAAAACTCATGATACCACTTATGAGTAAATGTGTGAACAATTTGAACACTCTGTCATTCATTGCTGGTTGGAGTACTACATGGAGTACAGACATTTTGGAAGGCAGTTTGGCCATTTTTTAGAAATATAAACATACACTTATAATAGAACCCAGCAATCTTGCTCCTAAGTTTTTATACAACTTAGTAAGAAAACATATGTTCACAATAAAACTTGTAGTTCAGTGTTCAAAGCAACATTATTTAATTTCTCAAAACACTAGAAGCAATCAACTAGTGAATGAATAAACAAATTGTGGTATATCAACACAGTCAGATGCTACTCCACAATTAAAAGCAGTGAACTGTGAATACATGCAACAATCTTGATGAATCTCAAAGCATTGTGCTAAGTAAAAGAAGCCAGACACAAAAAGTTACATACTGTAGGATGCCATGTATATGACATTCTGGAAAAGGCCAAACTATCCGCCAGGAACAAAGTTAATGGTTCTCATGGGTTGGAGTTAGGGGAGTAGATTGACCACAAGAATATACACAACACTTTTTTGGAGTAATGGAATACTCCCTATCATGATTGTGATGGTGGTTACATAACTGAATATATTTTTTTAAATTGTTTGAATCATATACTTAAAAATGGTAAATTTTATTTTATGTTAATGTTACCTCAATAAAGGTGATTATAAAAACAAATAAACTGATCTCTAAAAAGTTGTCTCCAAATTTCACATAGAAAAGAACAAGAAAGATGCCAGTGTAAACTAGTAAGTTAAAAAAAAAAAAAGATTAAAAAAATTAAATTGTTAGGGACTTTTAAAAAGATATTCTTTATACATTTCAGTAATAAATTTACTAAAAAGAAGTTCTTCATTTATTTATAGCTGCAGTTTTATCTTTTTTTGAAGTAGTATGTAACGGTGAAAACACTTTAGAGTAGATGACCAAAAGTGAATTACAAAATACAAGAAACAGCTGATTGCTGCATGAAGTAAAATTGATTCGAGCTGGTTTCCTCAGAGCAAGTAACATCAAGTCTCAGGTACTTCAACTTCCTAACAAAAGTCAAATTCTGCAAAGAGGACAGAGTCAGTCTAGGGGGAAAAAAAAAAGATTATTTAGTATGTACTTTGGCAAGATATAGGTAGCATTCTAGAATAACACTATCTATAAAACTGGTTGGCAGTGTTTATAAGGAAAAATGTCTGCCACTTTAAATTATGTTATACATTTCTTTTAAAAGGCTTATAACAGAATGTAATACAGCTCTTCTTTCAGCAATTGCCCAACAGATGCTTTCTATATATATTTTGCCCAAGTACAATATTTCATTCATTCTTAATTAAATGTTTATATGACTCAAATTTAAGTTAACTTGAAATTATGTGTTTTATTTGAATTCTGAGAGCAGGCAATACCCTATCCTATCATGGAACAATGTAAAAGGCAAACTATTTTAAAATTTTTTCTAGTGAAACTAATCCCTGTGTTCTAAGCAGAGGATTTTATTAGCGTTTATCGAGTACTGTGCTCAGCAAAAAAAATTCTGTATTTTTGTTGGCATTATTAAGAGCTATAATGAATATTCTAAACCTGTCTTCAACAAAAGGTTATTTTTATATGTCACTGTTGACACTTAAACAATGAAGCTTCTAGAACTTTAGACAAAATTTCCACACCATGAAGCACAGTTTATCTGAACTTTCAAAACCTTTAACTCAGAAGGACTAATATGGGAAAATGTATAAGTACTCATTATTTAAAAGCTTCATGACAATATAAAAATACTGGGCTCTTATAAATAGACTTTTCTGAGAATTTGAGGGGAACTAGAGGGGTGAAAAATAAAAACAAATAGTGGAAGTAGCCATAAGAGTCATCACAGTAAACTTGGTGAGGAAATTTTTTTAAGTGGATACTTACAGTGTGGTTCAGACATGCATATAATAATTTTATTCTGATAACTTTTATGGAAGATACTTAGATAAACTTTCCTGAACCACCAATCAATATATGCTATGGCGTTTCAAAGGGGAGCAAACAAAAGGAAGCATATAACATATTTTAATCACCTTTCTGTTAGAACTGGAAATTGTTTCTCTTTTCTGAATCAAAAATATGCAAATCATAGTGAAAGATAAGAATGACAAAAATCAGCGTCGTTAAGGGGGTGATTGTGTGTGTCGTGCTCAGTCCTCCAGGGCAGAAAAGCCATTGCGTTTAACATATCTCACCCTACTAGAAAAAGAATATTTTTTTATTACCCTTCATGTGATAGTATTATCTATTTCCTTTAGTGTGTATTGATCTGTCATTTTAATCTTTGCTTCAGATAGAATATTACTGCAATCATCTAAAAAATAATATTTTAAAATATTTGTGTCTCAGTCCTGATGGAGATCTTTATTACTGATTAGAAACAGGAAAAATAACGTCTCTCTCTCTCTCTGATGTGTGTATTTGTGTGTGTGTTTGATAAAAATATACAAGCTAATAACTTGCATATAAAGGGAAGTTTTTAACATAAGAAGGAAGGTACCCATTCTAAAGGTGTTTATTAAAGGGTAAGGCTCCCAAAGTTATACAGGGCCAGGAGTGAGACACACATGTAGCTGAATGGTGAAGCAAAATACAAATTTCAAGTACAGTAAAAGGGCTGGATGCTAAACTCAATATGGTTGATAACCTAGTATAAACATAATTTGTAGAACTAAAAACAACAAACAAAAACAATGAAAGTAAAATGCATTTTTTTTTGACAAAAGTGTATCAAAAATAAATTCATATTTGATTTGAATTTTTTTTTTTTTTTTTTTTTTTTTTTTTTTTTGAGACAGAGTCTCGCTCTGTCGCCCAGGCTGGAGTGCAGTGGCATCATCTCTGCTCACTGCAAGTTCTGCCTCCTGGGTTCACACCATTCTCCTGCCTCAGCCTCCGGAGTAGCTGGGACTACAGGCTTTATTAATCTCATACAATGAATCTTCAGAGTCTTTGCAGACAATTTAGATTTGCTTTCAAACTAAAATCAAAAGATTGTGTTGTTTACTGTTATCAGCCTTTAAAAATAGAAGCATATAAAACTTACTTTAAGGAAAGTACTTCTTAAATTGGTATTTTAGATGAAAAGTTTCAGAGAAAGAGGCTCAGGTGACTAGGTTGTAATGTTTCTAGTTATTATGAAAAACAAGAGAACCCTGAGTAGTGGTTAAGAGAAAAAGAGGGGCTAACTAGAGACAAACTAGACCTCAAGAAATGTCAAATTTTTATTATAGCTCTGGATATTTTTCTTAAAATAATCTAAGCCCTTTTTTCTCAAGATGATGACAGAATAAAATACTCCCTGTCATTCTTTTTATTTCTTTTAATATTCATCATTCTGTATTATAAAGGTAAATTCTCAATTATTACAAGTAATCAAAATTATTTTTTCAATTAATCCTTTTTCTCTAAAATAATTTTTTTAATATGTGATTTATTGTTGGAAGGCTTTCTTTTTTTCCCATGGCTCTGGGCTTCTGTAATAGAAAAGGGAAATTGAGAATAAACCAGATAATAATCCAAATATTCTTCAGTTAGAGATTGGGAAAAGTTTTCTTCAAGATGATAGTGCATTTTCTTCATAGCCTTCTACTTAAATTTACCTGATACGTCCAAAGTATTTGATTACTGGAAAAATACACAAAAATAATAACAATGCCCAAAACAATGTAGGAGAATAAAGTGGGTGGTAGGATTACCAGAAGGTAATATTTGGGAACATGATGTTTTCCAGACAGAACAATAGCCTTCTGCTATTTGAGAAAGAGAAAGCACATTAGTAATATATGTATGGCTACGTACATAAAAATATCAAGAATTGCATCATGTTGAAATTTGGTCTGGTTAGTTATTGTTGTAGAAAAAATGACTCTGAAATGTAGAGGTGTAAAACAATGAAAACCTTTTGTATCATTCCTGGTTTCTGTCAGAAGAGCTTGACTGGGTTCTCTGGCTCAGGGTCTCTCACGTAGATGTCAGGTGGGGCCTGGAGCTGGGATAGTGGAGCGGGAGATGAAGCAGCCTGGGCTTTCCCTGGCATCTCCTCTCAGAGTTTCTCCATGGGTCTCTCTGTAGGCGCTAATTTGGACGTTCTTTATGTTGAAGCCCCCACAGGGCAGTCAGACTCCTGTGGAGGTGCAGAGCTCCAGGAGTAGTGTTCTGGTGAAGAAATTCGCAGATACATGGCTTTTTCAATTGGCTCTCAGAAGTCATCTACTGTTACTCCCACTATACATTGTTGGTGGAAATAGCCACAAAAGCCTGCCTTGCAGCCCATAAACTGGTAGATATCACTGAGATGATCTTTGGAAAATATAACTTCACTGGAAAATTATCATTCAGTTTTTGAATAAGCGTTCATTAAAACTGTGTCAATTTATGAAATATTTTACTTAAATCTAAAATGAATTTAAGTGAGAAAAAGACAAATGATGTCAAAGAATGAAAAACATGTCAGAGTGGACCTCATCTTTTTAAAAATAAAGAATACCGGGAGACTTTCTTGGCCACGTACTAGATTAGTATGCTTTGACTAATATTTTCATATTTTCATTTCATGTTCTATCCTCAACAATCTACAAATTGTTGCAGAAATTGTACATTATAGCTTCAGAACAACATTTTACATGCACCCTTGTTCAGTCCTCATTGCTATATTCCAAAATAAGCAATGTTTTTACAGATAAGAAAGAGAAACTCAGGCAGTTGTGAGTTATCCAAAAACACAAATTAGAAAATTGTGAAACTGGGTTTTAAATTCAGATGCCTCTGATTCTAAAGTCTAACACCTATTTCAGGTTACCAAAACGTGAAATGGAGAAATAATATTCGATGCATACCCACAGACTCTAATGACATTGATCCAGAGAATTTGAAAGTGATTTGCTTTCTACTTCTGTTTACTTTTCTGTATTAGTCAAGGAGTGAGCTGCAGTTTGGGAATACCCTACACTGACTGCCTCTCTGGGACTTGACAATTCCACTTTTCAGTTAACAAAGAAGTACTCAGATCAGAGTCTTTCGTAGGCAACAATATCTATGTAAACTTTTATTCATTTTATTCTCATTATATTTATTTTTAATTATATAATAGGTATTGATATTAATCTTTCACCTTTTTTTTTTTTTTTTTTTTTTTTTTTTTTTTTTTTTTGAGATGGAGTCTCACTCTGTTGCCCAGGCTGGAGTGCAATGGTGCCATCTTGGCTCACTGCAACATCCACCTTCCAAGTCCAAGTGTTTTTCCTGCCTCAGCCTCCCAAGTAGCTGGGATTACAGGCATTCACCATCATGCCCAGCTAATTTTTGTATTTTTGTAGAGACAAGATTTCACCATGTTGGCCAGGCTGGTCTTGAACTCCTGATGCCCTCCTCGGCCTCCCAAAGTGCTGGGATTACAGGCCAGTCTTTCACTTATGAATAAAATATGCAATAAAATTTTCAGGTCTCAAACAAGTCAACCTAAAGTAAAATAGTAAATAAATAATACTTAAAAGTACTTATGTGCATATGTGAGGCATGTATTTAAGATGAAGCAGTCACCTGACTGACATTTAGGATACTCTATTGCCTTATACAGGATAAGGAGGAAAGTTACTTTTAGAAAAGAGTCTGAAATTAAAGCACTTCCAAACTTTCACATATGTTGTCAAATACCATTTGATGATTTTACTTAACCCTATATTCTACATCTGATTTTGTCTGCTTATATAGTGTTTCCCATTGTTTCCCCTCTTTGGCAATTGCACATATAGCATCTACACTGCAGCCTGGAGACAGATGGAGAGATTCTTCCCACACTGCAATAATCATAGTGAATAGTGGTCCCCAGATGGAATGCCAGGAAATAGAGAAGTCAAGTACCATGTTTTACACTTCCTTCATCTGGCAATCTTCTGAAAGTCAGAGACCATTACCAATTTAGCAGCCATGGATTTGGCTGTAAAAAAAAAAAAAAAAAAAAAAAAAAAAAAAAAAAAAAAAAAAAAAAAAAATTAAGTCATAGACTTAAACAAAAAAAAGGAGAAAGAGGAAAAGAAAGATGTTATTTAAAAAATGTAGCTTGTACCTGCCTATGATCTCTATTTTATAAAATAACAGTGGTAATGATAACAATATTATTTTTGAAAAAAGCAAGTAAGTCATATTGACTGCTTGCCAAGGCAGCAGTTGGTTTGAATAAAGCATTGGCTATCCCTTGGTATGATCATTATTTACACTTTTGCTTTCTGAAAACAATTGTTTGATATATTAGTATTAGAAATAATCTCTAAGGGTGTCATATTATACAAGCCTTAATGCATATTTACTATCAGAAAAAAGGGTCATTTTCCATCATTCTTTATAAAATGGTTAACTGAAATAATTCCTAAGTTCCAAAAGAATGAACACTAGTTTTGGGTGTTCACAACTTTAAAATATGCCATCGCTTTCACCATCACTACTGATGCCTAGGAGAGGCACTCTTCTCAGAGCCTCTCATATTTAAAATGCAAACAAATTAAAAATTACCTGCTGGAAATCAAGATCAGGATGTGGACTTATAGAAATCTTTTGCCACATTACAATGTTGTTGGTTCTTAAATTTGATGTAAATTATTCTAATTCTAATTTAAAACTATAACAGTAATGTCAAAATACATGTGCTAGAAAAGTATAAATAACCTATTTATCAATGTGGCAAAATTATGTCAGGGAAATTTATGGATAATTCCAAGTAAAAGCTGTTTACTCTGTGGTTTCTCATTCAGCATATTTATACTATACCCCTACCTCACTCCCATAGCAGAGAAAATATGAGATGTCAAAACATCTCATGTAAAAAGAATTTAAATATTCTAAATACATATATCTACAAGATATATATACATATTCCACATAGAGCATTTTGAGAATACTCTCCTGTTGGACATCCTGAAATGTTTATAAATTATCATTGTAAGACAGTCTTAAATATATAGAACATAGGTGGTCAATAAATTATTTTTCTAAACCATGTGAATGACTTTTAAAAATCTGCTGTGAAAGACCAGATGGCTTAGCAGATTGGCAATTTATGAGCTAACTTTAATTTCTCACTGGACAAAATGACTAAAGGTCATTGTCATCCTCCATCTGCCATGTGGCATGTGAATAATGAATGGTAAGCTTAGTCTTGTTACCATAGACAGGTGCCTACCCTAGAAGAGACGAGCCTCATTCCAACTGGAAATAATTCATTTATGTCTCATGGGATGAATGGCAAAAACTGAGTTTCCTGACTAGAGTTTAAAACATCTCCAGGTTAAAATTATTAGAAAATAAGGTACTAATAAAAGTGTTTCTATACTTTATACTTTAAAAGAGGATATCTATTTTCCCACATGTTTCTATGACATTGAGTCAATATGTCCTCAAAATAAGATGTTATTATTCACCTTTAAAACTTCTAACTTTGTGGAAGAGTCTGCAAAGTAATTAAGTATAAGCGTTGGATTTATATTTTGAAAACATCAGGTATCTTAATAATGTATTTGGCATAAAATAAGCTCTTTTAAAATTTTAAAATTTTGTTTCTAAATGTGCAGTTATGTAGGCAATCGAGATTTCTATATATGATTAAGAAAAGAGAATAATGTATACTTAAGACAGAGAGACAAACAGATTAATTTGGAAGAAAATTTTTTATAAACATAACATTGTGATTTAAACTTGAAAAACCCAACCCAAGCATTTAAATATTCTTGCCATCATATAAATTTTTATGCTATAGGTAAAGACAATAAACCCTAAATATCAATTATAAGAAAGAATCTGGCTAATGTTGAAGAAATGCTGAGTAGACAATTTGTGGTTAGGATTTGTCTGTTACTGATTTTTCTCTGAACCCAGGGCGATTAAGATTTGCATACACCAGGGCAACTTCACTACATGAATATCTTGTCAAAAGTGAGATTCTGTTAACTGCAGGAGCTTAGGGGCTACAAAGTCATTGAACTTAAATAACTTTAAAATTATTTTTAAATTTTAAAACAGAACTTTGAAATTATTCTCCTGTAATCATTTTGATTACATAAAGAGGAAACTCAGTATCCATTTAAGCACATGCTAATCTCCTCCTTTAACAGGACAGAAACAAGCCGGAGAGGCGAGGACATTGATAATGATGTAAATCAAGCTAAAATTTAATAACACTATTGTTCTTTATTAGATTTATTTCCACAGCTAGTTTTAATTGATCATATCTCTTACATATTTTTCACTTAGTGTAGTAATATAATCTTTTAAACATTAAAACTATTTATATTTGTATAGGTGTTCAATTTAAAGTAAAGTAATATTTAATAGCCCAAGTGCTGCTCAGATATAGGAAAAGTTAACAAGGATATAAGTGTTTTAAGATTATGTAGCTAATATGCTAATTGGCTCAGTAGAGATTACAAAATATGAATGCATTATTTCATGATTGTAACAATGTTTAATATTCTTATTACGATATATATAGTATTTTAGTAAATATGTTTATAATTATGTCAGCTTCTGCCAGTTTTCCAAATCTGCAGCCTTTTCTTCCCTTCACCAATAGCCTTCCAATTCATTTTGTAGGCCAAGAAGTAATTATTATTATTATTATTTTATTTTTTATTTTTTTGAGAGAGAGTTTTGCTCTTTTTGCCCAGGCTGGAGTGCAATGGCACTATCGCGGCTCACCACAACCTCCACCTCCCAGGTTTAAGCGATTCTCCTGCCTCAGCCTCCTGAGTAGCTGGGATTACAGGCATGTGCCACCACGGCATGCTAATTTTGTATTTTCAGTAGAGACGGAGTTTCTCCATGTTGCTCAAGCTGGTCTCGAACTCGTGACCTCAGGTGATCCACCCTTCTCTGCCTCCCAAAGGCAGGTGATCCATTAGCTACTCGTTTGTGGATGTCTATGCCTAGTCTCTTGCTGCTTTTCCACTATTAACCTAATAATCCAGTCTAATCCGGTCTAATATATTAATGTTTGACTGGTTCCTCTAACTTTAATTCTTAGCTTTTGCCTTGGGATGCTAACAGGATTTCTTATTTAACTCAAGGTAAATGAGTTAATGTCTGGGTTTCCCAATTAATATGATGCTTCTAGGCATATCTAACAGTCCTGATGGCTCTTGTTACCAACCGAGGAATGTCTCTTATACCTATCACTGCTCTGTTTGTGGATTTTTAAATAGTGCATGTTAATGGATGCCCCATCTCTATAATGATGTTGGAACACCTTGCTATTATTAGTTAGACTCTAATGTCAGGGATTTTTTATTACTAGATTGCAACCCTTTGGATATCATATTCTAGACCCACAGGGACCTCCCTAAATCCAACAGTGGGCAGGTCCCATGCTGACTTTCTTGTATCCTCCTTCAATTGACTGATCTTCTTGGCATTCTCAATTATAAAAATGCAACACACACTGAATTTAAAAGTATAAAGTGTTTAATTATTTACTTCATTTACATATATTTAGTCTATATTAACTTTCAAAAAGTAGATACAGATACCTGCTTCAAAGAATCTAAAGTAAAGTAATATGACAGAAAAGGAGGAGAAAGGTAGGAAGAAACTGATTTAGCTGGTGTGGTCATACTGAAATGGTGATTTATATAATTTTCACGCACTGAGAAACTTTACAGAAAATAGGTTTTATGTATATTCAGATGAGTGTTAACAAATTTTTATTGAAAGCAAGTATTTGCATTTACCAGATAAAAATTAAATTAACAGAAGTATTTTGCATGTTATTTATGATATAATAGAGTTATCAAGACACATAAATAGAAAAAATACAAATGTCTTAAGATAGTGTCTGATTATTTGCACACATATGCACTTACCCTCACATCTGAACAATTTAGGGTTAAAAAAAGTAAGTTGAAAGAAAGGTGGCACAAAATGCTAAGATAGTCCGGAGGAAGATACTATATCCTACTAGAGAGAATAATAAATGCTTCACATACAGGTTAATTCTAAGTAGCAGAGATGTAGGGCATGAACAAGGCAAGAATAATGAGATCACCCAGGAGGTAATTGTCAAAGATATAGAAAAAAAGCATAAATTATCTCCAAAAGCTTTATGTAAGACATTTAGATTTTTAAAAAAGATCATATGGTAGAATGTGAGTCTTAAGGAAAGCAAAGTTAGTTTCAGTAGTTCTTTAAATAGGTCCTGCATATGTATTTGCACAATTATTTTAGATGCAAATATAAACCAAAAATAAAATTCGAAGCCCTCACCACAACTGTCTGAATGGACTTTCTCCTCAGCCAGGGCACTCTAAAATGTAACTTGAAAGTGTGGTGTAGGCCATGATGGAAAGTAGGATTTGGACTTGCCTCATTACACCCCTTCAGCGTTAATATCCGCACAAAGCTTAAATCTGATAAGAAACATTTGCATCTGCTAAAGTCTGCTGCTTGAAGGCTTCATCTGCATGATAAAACTTAGGTCTCCACAACCCCTTATCATAAACCAGACATTCCTTTCTACTGGTAATAGCTTTTTCAACCAGTTACCAATCAGAATATGTTTAAATCTACCTATGACCTGGAAGCACCCCCAGCTTTGAGTTGTCCCACCTTTCCAGATCAAACCAATGTAAATCTTCTATGCATTGATTGATGTATTCTGTCTCCCTAAAACGTATACATGCAAGCTGTACCCCGACCACCTTGGGCACATGTCATCAGGACCTCCTGAGGCTATGTCACAAGCACCTCCTTAACCTTGCCAAGATAAACTTTCTAAATTGAAACTTGTCTCAGATACGCTTTGGTTTACACATATAAAAACATACATAGCTCAAGATAATCAAATGATTCAAATTATTTAAAGATAATTTCTTCAACTCTAATATTTATAAAATTTGTATTTATATATAGAAAGACCTGATTTTAGAAAATACGAATTAATGTCATTATATAAACCCATTAAAAGCAAAGCCTAAAGAAACCCTGCTCAGCAAATCAGTATACAAATGCAGTTCAGGTGAATGAACCTCAAAGAGTTGTGTATATAAGGTTGTCTACCACTATTCAGTTTTAAATAAGCAGCCACACTAATCTAAAAATAGTCACGTAACAAGGTAGGAGAATGATATAAGATGGAAAAAATACCTTTTTTTTTTTTTGCCTAGACCTTAAATTATACAATCAAAGATTATAACGAGTATGTGTTCTAAGAGTTCATGAGGACTGATGAAGAGGAAGAAAAAAATGTCATTTGCATTGTTAAGTGGCAGTCTAAGTGACTTTAGGAGATTTAAAGGAAATGAAGTGGTATTTTTAAGAATAAGAAGAAATATGGTTTAAACCATTATCTATAGAGAACTCCTAGGACCTAATTAGATGCTCATTTACATACTAAATAACACACCTACCGGTGTCACGACACTTCCCAGAATACCCATATTTGGTGTAAAAATGGGTGACACTTCAGTTCTGAGGAATGTCCACCTTTTTCCAGGAATGTTCATGAATATTCCACCCCTTGGTTAAAGAAACCCATAATGGTAGCAGTCGCAAACCCCCTTGCTCATGACTCTCTCTTGAGTATGACTGCATTCCTGTTTCTTTAGTGTGTACTTTTTGCTTTGCGATAAATCACTGTACTTTCACTATTTTCTGACTGAATCTTAAACTCTTTCCCACGATGATGTCAAAAGCCTAGAAGCAAGCTGGTGTTGAGGTTCCACTGGCATTAGGTGACCTCTCCCCACCCCACTTGCCAGTATTACATGGAAGTGATCACAGTAGTTGGAACTATAGAAAAGGCAGAGCTAGATGAAGGGAAGTGGATAAATTCAATGAGTGTTTTGGAGGTGGTGGTAAAAAGATTTCTAGATATAGAAACTTTATAGCAGTCTGTTTCAACATTTCTGGCACAAACAGCTTCCTTTGGAGAAACACTGTAACCACCCATCCCCTTTTTAAGCCATTCATATCTTTTCAGTCATATTAACATAAAAAGGAATTCCATATTTAGCATTCTATTATGTGTTGATTCCTGGGCACACTACTATTTCAAAGAAATTCTTAGACATTAGTTTCTTACTATACATTTAAGTAGCATTAGCTAAATTTTCTTATAGATTGCTTAGGGAAATATTTTTCTAATATTTAAGAAAACTGGTTCATAGATGCAACATGAACAGTGGAAGAGGTTATATTGCCCATATTCACATCATATGGAGAAACTTACACATAGATAAAATATAAAAAGAGAAGGCTGGGCGCAATGGCTCACGCCTGTAATCTCAACACGTTGGGAGGCTGAGGCAGGTGGATCACGAGGTTAGGAGATCGAGACCATCCTGGCTAACACAGTTAAACCCCATCTCTACTAAAAATACAAAAAAAAATAGCCAGGAGTGGTGGCGGGTGCCTGTAGTCCCAGCTTCTTGGGAGGCTGAGGCAGGAGAATGGCGTGAACCCGGGAGGCAGAGCTTGCAGTGAGCCAAGATCGCACCACTACACTCCAGCCTGTGCGACAAAGTGAGACTCTGTCTCAAAAAAAAAAAAAAAAAAAAAGACCATTTTCAGAATTTGCTATGATAAATGTCACATGGAATAAAGTCGTTTTTTGAGGAGAACTGTTGCCAGAATTTTTAAAGTAGTTTTGTGTTTATAATATTATTCTTAAAAATGCTATCTGAATAACATACATGATTCTAAATCTATGGGAAAAAAAGAAAAGAAATGATCCATCCAAGAGCTGGAAAGTAAGCTGCAGGGAAGCTCCCAACTCTACAATAACAAAATGGCCAAATTACTTCTTAAAAATAATAACAGTCAACATTGTTGAGTAATCTTTTTGATAGAATATGCAAAGCTGTTCAACATTTTCTTTTTCATTTCAAGAACATATGAGCCAACTGTTATGATGATGTATCTTGTAGGGATTTTGAGACCAGCATGACTTATGTTCATAATATTTGGATGTTTTGTATTTTTCTTAGACTTATCTACACATTTGTATAAGAGCCAGAACAAGAAGAGAAAGAAACAAATTTGATCCTCACTCTCAAATATTTAAAGTTATAAGTGTTCTTGTTCTTTGCTCCCTTGCTGAACAGAATGTCTATTTTTCTCACTGAGTATCTGTGACTTTAACAGCCTCATTATAATCTGGAGTACACACCTAATAACAGCACCATGGCAAGAAGAACATGCTCATGACTGACAATAGCAGGAACCCAACAAACCATTCTTTTGTCTAGACACTCTGTTCCTCCCAAGCTTCAAAATAAACAAATCCAAGACTGCAGCTGCATTGGTGTTACATACAGACAAGATGGATAAACAAAATTTGACTTTCTTCCTGTTAGAGTAGGCACAGATACTGACAAACACATTTCCCACATCTTGTACACATATTTTGTCTGCCAGAAGAAAGACTTAAAGAACAATGTGTGTATGCCTCTGTGTGATATGTGGATAATGCCACATGTTTCTACAGAATCTATTCTCTCTCATTTAGCATAGAAACAATAACCAAAGTTATATAGTTTTAATTCAATAATATTAAACCAAGGGGTCTACCTAGAATCAACACAGCTTTATGGTTTCCTGACATCACCCCATTTGAAAGGAAAGAATAATCAAATTGAATTGGGCAGAAGAAAACTTCACCTAGATGCTTGTAGAATATTTTAAAGAAAATGATCTGACATGTAGCAAACTACAACTACTTTATTATGATTTTTTTCCCATTCCATTGTTAATTTAAAAATATTTATTTATACTTCACATCACAATTTCCCACAAATGAGTCCCACAAACCCCGGCTGAAGAATACTTGATGTTCAAGGTTTGGGCTTGTATAAGCTCAGTTGACTGTTATTCAGATTTCCATTTATAAGGAAATTCATACATGGACAGCCCATGTTCCATAAAATGCCACAAATTAAAAAAAAATTTTTTAACATATGTTATTTTTATCTGCTTCATTTTATGTTCTCTAGATAAACCCTTGAGCACAATGTCAAGTAGCAGGCTTTGGTAAAGTCAGGTAAAAGGGTGGCAGCATGTGGTCCTCTACAGAAAAGGCCACAAAGATAATCTCTCTTTGTTTCCCTCTACCCTCCATATTTCCCGGCTATTGGCAAGGTGTGTGCTTCAGAATCATTCCCAAAGAGAGTTTACATGTTCCCAGGAATGCAATGCACATCAATGGGTAGTAAAGAGTTAATTGGAGCTATTCTATTTCCCTGCACCTCAAACACCCTGAGTCAAAACTTTTTAAAAAAATTTCTTTGGCAGGTTGAGAAATGAATAAAGTCATCTGCAGAAAAACAATTATGTACTGTCAAGATGGCACTCTAGAGAGAAATTTAATTTCCAAGGTTAATAAAAAATGGCATCCTCTTCTTCAAACTTGAAGATTGCTTGTAGCCAAGAATCCTAAATAATCACATTACCTATCTTCTGATACCAGATTATAATAAGAGTATAATAATTGTCTAAGAATTTCTCTTGGTTCTGGATAAAGACCAACTTTACTTTCTCATAGTTAAGATGCAGTCATTCCAAAACCTAATTGGGCTCTGTAGTAGCCACAAACCATTTGATGTCATCATAAAGGAAACTGTAAAAATCAAATATAGCTAGGAAGATGTTCATCCTTCTGTTTGCTCTAGATTTAGCTTATACTGTTCTTAATATCCTCTAATCCTTGAGAGGATATATGTATTTATGTGTGTGTGTGTGCATGTGTGTGTGTGTGTACTTTTTCATTCAAAGTTTTCAACCAGTACTTACTTGCTAAATACTAGGAGCAATTACAAGAAATTCTGAAAATCACCAAGACATGAGACTATTTGATATTTAAGGTTTCAGCTTGTATAGGTTGCAATCAACTATTATTGCAGACCGAACAACCCAAGTTGGGTGAAATGTGACACTAATAAGAGTAGGGATCTGCTATGGACTGAATGTATTGCCACAAAAGGTACATGTTGTATTTCTGACCTCCAATATGGTGGTATTTGGAGATGGGGTCTTTGGCAGGTAATTAGATCATGAGGGTAGAGGCTTCATGATGCGACTAGTTCCCCTATAAGAAGAGACAGGGAGCTTGATCACTCTCTGTTCTCCACCAGGTGGATTTGCTATCTGTAAATCAGGAAGGGGGCCCTCAGCAAAACTTGAGTGTGCTGGAATCTATACCTCAGACTTCTCAACTCCAGAACTGTGAGAAATAAATGTTTTTGTTTAAGCCATCAAGTCTATGATAATTGGTTATAACAGTCTGAGCTGACTAAGAAAGGATCTTACAGAGATTCATACCCATGTGGGTAAGATGAAAAGTGTCCCAGTGGTTGGGGGACATTAAAAGAGTAGAAAATTATTTTAGAGATAGGCAGATCTGAAGGCAAAGAAGCAAGACTAGTGGTATAGGCACTTTCATATGAAACACATTAAAAAGGAATTATCTTCCTATGTAATTATTCCTTTTAATTACGTGAAACCCTTGATTAATGTCTGATGCAGCTGTAGAGCCAAGTGCAAATTATTTTGATGAATAAAGAAATTGAATATTAGAGGAAATAATAGTCTGCAATGAATCAAGGGATTAAATATTAGAAGGAAAACTAGCCTGTGCCACATTTTTTCCTCCCCAGATTCCTCTGGGGAGAAATCACCATCCTATACAGATATGACACCAGGAGTTTGAGACCATGATAAGCACTAATGTTTTGCTTACAACCAACAAAGTAGTTTAGGTCTAAAAGTCTTTCAATGAATAAAAAAAGTATTTTTTTACTTTTAATTATTAACTTGAAGGAAACCGAGGAAGGAAAGAACAGTGACTAATTCATACTACAATGTGGTTAATTAAAATTACTTCCTTTGACATTCATCAGACTTAAAACGAAAGGCTGGAGAAAAGTTCTATTGAAAAAATATCGAAATAGCAGGCACCTGAAGGGTGGCAAATGCGAGGGACCACAGGGAAGGCACAAATTTCTACTTTTCGTTGTTGGGAAGTGTCACTCTAACACTGGAATTTTTAAAATCTGAGATTTCATGGATCATTAATTAAAGGAATTTTCACCTTAAAGTTACTGACTTTTAATTTTGTCAGATTAGGATGTTAAAATCAATCAATCAATCATTTGATTAATTTAATTAAGGAACTACTTACTAAATATCCTCATTTTATTAAAAAATATTGCTGTTTTGGACATAAACACACATACAAACACATACACACACATATATCCACATAGGTACACATATGTATATTTATGTGTACCCTAAGAAACAACTATTAGTCATTAACATTTACCTAAAAATGTCACCGCATTATCACTCTCCACATCTGCTATCTAGTGGTTAAAAAGATCATTATAGATCAACATTGCTCCTCAAACAAAAATGTAGGAATCATTACAGTAGCTTAAATTATATCTTAAATTAGGAATACACATAAACTCCTTCAGCATTTTACCTCTTGGCCGTGCCTCTTCCTACTCTAAATGGATACTTCGTAAACTGGCTCTTGGACAACTTGGGACTATTTCAGGGACTATAATAGCTTAAACTTCAGATGGACCTTTCTCACTGATATGGAATAAAGTCATGAACTCTTGTTGCATTCAGCAGTTGGAAAATTTAGGTCAAATTGTTCCAAATTCTTAAAGTCAGCGGGTGAAAAAGAATTTAAATAGGTTTGGAATAAGAAATACCTTATATCATATCGTAAGTTTTTATTGTATAGGAATGTGTAAAAATGAGGTGGGAGAAGTACAGGTAGATACACACCAAAAACCATTGCCATGTTAAATGCTAGCCAAAACTGTTGTCTTTACAGATGTTTGTGTAAGAATTTTCTCTAAGTGCCCCATAATTTTAAGAAGTACTTTAAGAAATATCTGCTTATACTCACCTCTGAAGAGCTCATTTATTCATGTGTGTTAGAACACTTATCAGATGCTTTCCTTTGGTTTCATGTCAGGAGATCTCTAAATAATAAAAGCACCTAATAAGGAGGTCTATTTTATACATCTACAACTAAACCCTCTTCGATGAATAACAAATGGCCCCTTCTCGTAGCAAATTTTGAATGTAAGGAAGATTGTTATGATGGATTTCCTGTGGTTGTTTTATCCTGTATACCCCCATACATATAATTTTTACAAGATTCAAATTACTTTGAATAATAGAGGTATTGGCTGTTCATAAAGAAATCGAACACACTAAGCTGCTATTTTCAACATTATTTTATTATTTTACAGCTCATATTTCTTTTTATCCAGAGTAACTCATGCCAAAAATTTCAAAAGCACTTTTGGCAGATATGTAAATAATTTGGAGAGCAAATATCCAATTAGTAAATTTTGGCAGATAGTCTTTTGGATCCACATGAGAAGAGAAGAATATTTTAATATCCTTGACCAGTTCATTACTACTGACATAGCTCTGCTCACACATGGCAAACACTCCAGGTTTTACTGGGGAGGAATGTGATCAGGGAAATTTGCTACTAAAGCCTAAATGTTCAGATAACATTAAAGTGGTTTTCTTCCTCTCAATTTGCTGTTTTCTAAAAATAGATTAAATAAACTTTGGTCCCTTTACTTTTCTATGAGTAATGTTTTTAAGTTACATGTTACTACAAAAGATGATAGTTTGTTTCAGTTGCAATGATCTCACACCAGAGACGCAATGGAGAACAGGAACCTGCCCGTTTGTTCTCAGGGCACATTTACTCTCCATAAACCTGCTCCTTAGTTTTATTCATCCGTTCAAAGCAGTAACTGTTAGCTGACTCTGATGGACTCAGAAAAGCCATGTCCAATATTCATGAGCTGGAACAAGGTAACTCAGTCCAATTGCTTCCTTTCATAAAGGAAATGATGAGACTTGGAATAATTCCTGAAATGGAAAAACCAAGACTTAACATTTTAAATGAAAGGATTTAAAGCCAAAGCTTAATTTACAAAGCAAGTGTCTATTATTAAAAATAACTTTTAAAACACAAGCCTCTATTTTAAAAGTCACACAAAACTTCTTTCATAAATGTCCACTTTATAGAAAGCATCTATCACAGTCTCAGTTTGCTACATTTCCCCTTTCTGCTGCATGGATAGCTTCAGAATGTTAGATATCCATGTTGTTTTTTATTATTATCATAAATAATGACTTGTAGTGTTTCTGGTTACCTTTAAAAGGAAGAGGGCAACAGACACAGCAACACAGAGTAGTGAGAATTTGCAGAAGCTCCATGTGCTTGTGTCTTCAGTAGACCATCAAATCTGAGCAGACATTTGGTCATTTAACTACTTCACTAAGACTACAGAAGCACCTTTTCATTAAACCTCTATTCTTCAAACCACCATGACTGCATTTAGGGACAGTGGATGGGCAAAACTCTCCTCCTAGAATTCACTGTTGTAATGGAATCTTGGCTTCTTTGTTGTTTCTTTCTGATTTATAACCATGTCTAAAATGTCACATCACATATATATTTTAGGTTCCTTTGCTTGTTATATTGCAATATGTATCCTGAGACTGTGGATACATATGTGTGTGTGTGTGTATGTATATGTATATGTGTGTTGTGTGTGTGTGTGTGTATATATGCATATACATACACATATATATACACATTCAGTATAATGTACATTTTTGTATGTTTATGTATATTTTCACACATATTTCATAGGTGAAATACATTCATGTGTTTTTTTCTTCTGAAGTTGTAATCATTATTGTGTAAGAACCGTAATTAATTATACCTTCATTCAACAAGTATTTAAATCATACTTTTTATCAGGCTCTATTTTATTAGCAGCTTTTTGAAGTTGATTTACATTTTTTGAAATTCCACTGTTTTAAGTGTAAAATTCAATGATTGCTAGTGAATTTATAGAATGGTGCAAACATCGCCGCAACTTAGTTTTCAAACATTTTTATTCCCCAAAACACCTCCGGTCCATTTGTAGTCATTTCTCTTTTCCCATCCCCAGCCCTAGCCAATCTCTAATCAACTTGCTTTCATTCACTTTTTTGAAAATTTCATATCAATGGAATAATACATATGGGGTCTCTTCCATTTGGCATTTTTAGCTTACCATATAATGTTTTTAGAGTTTCATTCATGTGGTAGAATGTATCAATAATGCACTATTTTATATTGCTGAATAATATTCCACTGTATGGATATATCACATTTTGTTTACCCATTTACCAGTTGATTGGCATTTGGGTTGGTTTCAGTTTGGGACTCTTACGAATAACAATGCTATGAACATTTATATACACATCTTTATGTAGACACATCTTTTTATTTCACTTGTATGTATACCTCTGAGTCAAATTCCTGGGTAAATTTATGTCTTTTTAAGAAATTGTCAATCTGTTTTCCAAAATGATTGGACCATGTTACATTCTGACCAAAAATGTATGATAATTTTAATTTTACCACATCCCCACCAACATTTTTTTCGTGTGTCATTTTGATTATAGCCATCCTAGCTGGTGTGAAGTGGTACCTCACTGTGACTTTGAAATGCATTTCCCTAATGGCTCATTATGTCAGTATCTTTTCATGTGCTTGTTAACCATTCATTTATCTTCTATCGTGAAATGTCTATTAAAATATCTGGAACTGTTTTACATCAGGGGATATAGTATGGAACAAAGTAAGTTTCCAACACTCAAGAGCTAACATTCTACTAACAGGAGGAAAAATAGTTAACTATTTCAAATTGTGTTATATCATATGGAGAAATGCAAAACAGTGCAATGGGCATAGGGAGTACCAGACTGAGGGTGGGTTTGTTATTTAAATAAAGTTGACAAGGAAATTTTCACTGATAAGTAAACTGCAGAAGGACTGGAGGAAAGTGAGGGAGGAACCCACCTGTACTTCCGGTAGATAGATATGTATGTATTCAGTATCACATTGTCCTTAAAGCAGGGAGTATCACGTGCAACTATTTAATTAAGAGAAGCAACAACACACTTTGTTCTCCTGCCTACACTGTTATTTAAAGAAGACCTAGTATCAATGACTCAAATATTGTGACTTATAAGATTTAGGGTTTTGGAGGTGCTTTTTATAATCACTTTAAAAATGGCACAGAACAAATTATTGTAATATTTATGTAATCTACATTATATAGTAAATGAGGTGACTGACTTTTACCAAGTTATTGCTGCTGCATGTATGCTTTTTAATCTTGTGACATGGAAATAAAATAGTACACATTCTGTGTGATAGGAATCCATATTTTTATACTACAGGAAATTGACTTTTTCTCACTACCACAACTAGAAATTTGCTTCCTATGCCACCACAGCATCGTGATGAAGGACATCTTACATGATGGGAAGAATGCAGGCATGTAGGTTTCATTTTAGAGAATATTAGAGCACCTCACATTTTTTGTTGTTTGTTGAAATATATCAGGTAGTTGCAATTTGCAGAATATATTTAGGGAGGCATTTTTTCCATGATAAAAGCTCAGAACTAAAATTGTACTTAGAATAAGTATATATGCAAAACATATCCCTGTAGTGTAAATAAGAGACATTAGACACTCCAGCACAGACAGAAGCTATGTGAGGCCTACGGGGGAGACTAACTCGATCAAAAACAGCTCTATCTTATTATGTTCATCCAAAAAGTTATCTAGAATGGTTAATTTGATATGTAATTGCTAAGTTTGAACCCTTTTTCTTTTATTTGTTATCTGGGATTATCAGTGATTGTTTCTTTTGTTTTCTGTGGTTTTGTTGTTGTTTATTTTTTTTTGTTTGTTGATTGTTTTGGTTTGCTTGGTTTGGATTTGAGAAGGGGCATTCTTGCAGAGAATAAAGTATATTTCCATGACATTCTCATTATGTGGTCACTTGACCTCTGGGCAGATTTTGGCATAGGGCCCTGGTTGTCAGGCAGCAATTCCTAGCACATGCCAACTTTCTGGTTCTTGTTTTCCCTTCCCTTAGGGCTCTCCACATGAGTGTCACTGACTGGAAATGCTTCATGAAACTCTGGTTTCATGAAGAGTTTCATTTTGGTCATAACTGCCTACAATAAGATGATCTGGTTAGAATTAGCTGTACAGACCCAACCACTGCCCGTGCCGTGGAGTTACCATTACCAAAACATTGGGTATACTGTATCGTAAGGACAGGAGGGATAAGAATAGCAAAGATAGAGATAGGGATATGCAGTAAAGCACTTAATATTTGAATTAATAAGACTGATATAAGGTTGAAATTAACTAAGGTGGCAGAAAAATGATACCATGGAAAAAAAATTGAGACAAAAATTGTAAAACACACTGGGGTCATGCCAAGTGCTGAATGCATGCCACTGAAAAACATGACCTTAGTTTCTGGCCTGATAAAGCTTATAATCCATTATGTATGGCAGACAATAAACAATCCAAGGGAAAAACATATTAATGCTGCCTGTATTATCTCCTCTAAGAGTAATAACTAGGTAATATAAAAAGGAATAGCAAAAGCCACCTAGATTTGACTGTGAAGTCAGGAAAATCCTGAATCATGATGACATTTAACTGGTGAAGTCAAGGGAATGATTGAAAGCGAAATGTAGAGCATGTTCAAAGGTCCTGAGAAAGCACTCGAATTTTGCATGGACTGAAAAGATCAGTGTGGCTGAAGCAGGAAAATATTGATAGAGAACGGCTAGAAATGAGCACTGAAAACTAAATAAAGGATGGATCGTGTACAAATGATTAGCCAATAATAAAGATTTGAGACTTTATTTTAAATTTAATAAATAACAGTTTTATAATTTTAAACTGAGACTAATATGACCTCCTTTACCTTTTAACAAAATCACTCTATCTTCTGGGTGAAGAGTGCATTAGATGGAGGTAAGGATGGATATGACAAGACTAGAGGCTAATACAAAAGAACAATGATGTGGACTAGAATAAAAGCAGGAAAATGTATCAACAGTATTTGGAGATGAATTGTGACTAGAAGATAGGCAATGGAAAGTGAAATTTCCCAATTCCTGGCTAATATCATTGAAGCCAATTAATGAAGGGGGTCATCTCTGGAGGAATAGTACATTTGAAAAGAAAGATCAAGAATGCCATTTTGAACACCTTAATTTTGAGATGTTTGTCACCAAAACTGATATGTTGAGTTGCCATTTGGATAGAGGAGTACAGAGCTCAGAAGAGAAATGAAAAATAGAGATAGTAATTGGGAAGCTTTCACAAATACATGTTTTTTTTTAAGACATAAAAATTGATGAGATTGCTTTGAGTGAGGGTGTATAATGAGTAAAATTATTCAAATGTCCAAATATTATTTAAAGATTGGGAAAGGGGAGAAATTGCAAGAGAAAAATGAAAAATTACTAATGATATTTAAGAAGAAATTAAGAGAATTTGATATCATAAGAAGCAATAGAATAGATTTCACAAAGACAGGTACGGAGAGAATTTTTTCAAATGCTTCTAGAAGGTTAAAATAGACATAGAGGATTGAAAAGTTTACATTAGTTTTAACAGCATGGAATTCACCAGAGTAACCAGGGCCCTTTCAGTAGACTGGAGGAGTGAGAAGCTAAATGGCGTGAATCAAAGTTAATGGAAGTGAAGAAGCAAAGACAAAGAGAATAGACAGAGCTTTATAGATACTGTAATACATGGAAGTGACTTTGAGGAGATACGGTTGAAAGGGATGTTTTAAGAAGGAAGGGTAGTGAATTCATTTAAAACGATGATGGAAGTAACCCAGTAAGGAATATGCAGATGAACATCCAGAAGAAAAAAAATATAGCCAATATATTTTGGTTACGGGAAGTGGGTTTCGCACTTAATTGGGCCAGACTAAACCTGAAATGTCATACACAGATTGATTCTTCAGCTTGGGATAAGAAAAAGACAGATAATGGGATTGACATGGTTTGCATGACAAGATTATAAACAACCTCAGCCATGATTTTACTAGATATCAAAAGATAGAACTGCTGCAAAGTTCATCAATTTTCTTAATCCCAACTGTTTACTAGAAATCTTAAAAATCTTTAAAACATGAACAGGTGGTCGTGTGCTTTGTGCAGAGACACCAGATATGAATAATAATTGGCAAATACTGTCTAGCTCTGTAGAAGTCCTGAGGGGAAAAGATATCAGAGATCAGATGAGTATCACAATGCATCTCAAATCAAAGACTTCAGGGATCAAAAGGAGGTGGACCATGAATGTGCCCATGGAAGAAGCCCCACATCACCAGTCAGTATTCAGGGTCTGTCTTCCTTTCACCACACAACCTGGTGGTCTTTCTCTCTTTATTCCAAGCGTCCATAATGTCTATCATTTTCTGCTCCGATACACTTAAAAAGGTGTACAAAACTAAAGAATACATTAACCATTTTCTCTTATTATTACAAAGCCCTCACCAAACTTTGAGATGTAGTAAAAATAACTTACTTCAGGTATTTTGAAAGACTGTGGTTGTAGAATACTTTTAAAATTAGAGAATTATTTGTTCAGAAATGGTTAGATTTGGACAATAACTTTTAAGAAGCAAATATAAGGATATGTTCAAAGATACAGAGATGGACTTCTTTCAAAAGTAATAATAAAACTATAATTAGTGATGAATGATCTTTAATTACCTGCTGACTCAAATCATCAACTGAGGTTTTTAAGAGTGAAAACCTTACAGAATGTTTTTTCCCACGAAATTTCCAGTAGGCTTTGTTTGGTTTGTGCCTGACTTGGAATTCCAGTACAAAAGTTTTTCTTGTGGTAGCTCAACTCTGTCTTTTTTGGAAGCAGTCAATACCAGGAAATGAACTGAGATGAAGAAATATAGTGAGGCCTTTGTTTTTGTTTTTGTTTTATGGTTTTGTTTTACTTCCCCACTGAAAGCTCACACTAAGAAAACGAATCATGTTCTGCCTCAGAAGAGAGTTTACAAGTGTTAAATGGGTTCATGTACTCAAAATAGTTCTGTATTATTGAATTTGTAAATTAAAAAATAAAATATTGTTTGTCCAAGAGCAGACTCACAAACCCATCAGAATTTGTGGTTGTCGAAACTCTGGAACTTTGCACTAGATTCAACCATGGAAGATTTATGACCTCTTGAGATTGTTATTTGCATACTATTGTTTAGGTATAGGTAATACAGAAGCGTTAACAGAGTTCCTCAGGGTGCCTAACTTAGATAAAAAGGGAAAGAAGGAATACATTCCTTCCCAGCATCAGGGGATTCTGAAATGCCTTCTGTTCACTACAATTTGTGATTCTGCTTATTTTAAGTAAGGAGACATTTGAGTTTACTTTCTGTGGTCTGGAGCCCTCCCACTTTGTTCTGGGACCCCATCAGCAAGGAACTTATAACCTGAAAGTGTCTGTGGCACTCTTTGGACACCCAAGGAGAAGAAGTCTGTAAAGTGATGTTAAAATTTCAGTTACAAAGCCACTTTGCAAATAAGTCCTGAGTTTCTGTCCCCAAGCAACCTGAGAAGAGGTCACAATGTTGCTTTAGGTGTTGGCTTTTGGATAAGGGATATAATTTGAGGCCCCTTTTGATTTTACTTTTTCAAGAAAAACAAGGTCAACTCTTGGTTTTCTAACCACAATCAGCTTCATATTAAATTCCTTCCTGAATTTTCACCTTCTAACAGTGGAGTGCTCTTAAACAGTTTTAATCATTTTTTATGTTAGAAAATGTTGCACATTTTGAAAATTAATTCTACTAGAGAGTCAATATTATTATTTTAGTTCATTGGAATCTAGGAAACATTCTTCAACATATATGTCATAACTATATTTTATTTGACTGATTTTGATCTGTAATTATTATTTTATGTACCTTTGAATTTTCTAGTTTTGATTGGGAAAAAAAGTAGAATTTTAGCTAACTTGTTATTAATGTATGCATATGTGCACACACACACACACACTTGAAATCTTGTTAAAAGTTCTTTCATTTCTAAATTTAATCTAGGTTCAACAAACAACTGTTTAATGTAAGTTTGTATAGATACTCTAAGAAAACATAGGAAGCAAATTGTGAATGGTTAAAACAAATCTTTTCAATTATTTTAGTTTTCACTATCTGTATATGTAGATCTTGTTCTCATTTAGTAAAGCCTTTTTCAAAAGGAAGAAATCTAAAAGTTGAAGGGCATCAGTGTGTATCAAACAAGATAGTTATTTTCCTACAGAAAGTGAGAAGGAAGTGGATGAGTGCTATGTGGTCAGGAGACTATGTAGGATTGAGTGTTAGCATATCTGGATTCATGTTTCTGCTTTATTTCTACATAGAAAGTCACTTAAGTTTTCTGAACAAAAAATTCTTAAACAGAAAATGGAAAATTTTGGACCAGATAACATCTTCCACCTATTCTAAGCCTGAACATTATCTTAATCTTAGCAATTAACAAATATTGATTTATTTGTTTTGTTTTGTTTTTCTTTTCATTTTATGTTTTTTGGACCACATATAGGTTATTAATTTAAACTTAAATATGTTTATTTAATTTTATGTTTTATGCATTCCTGGAAGGTGTGTGCTGTTTCAGAGCATATGATAATTTATATCAATGATATTATATTGGGTATATCCTTTATTATTCTATCCAGCACTCTGTTTTTCAGATCTAATCATGTTTCTATGTGTGTATCTGATTTTCTATTCTAACTGCTGCATTCACAGTACTTCACAAGGTGAATTTCACACATCGTAGCTACTTAATTTCCTGATAATGGGCACCTGAAATACCTGACTCTACCTTCACAAGCATTTCCACAATACACAGCCTTGAATACTTTATGAACATGTGTGAGAATTTCTCTCAGATAAATACCTAGGAATAAATTATCTGGGCCACTCATAGAGCATATCAGTAATTTTACATGGTAATGCTATGGTGCTCTCCCTTATGATAAATCTAGGATATACTCCTGCTAGCTCTACGTAGGGGTTTCTGTACCCTACAAATACACCAACACTGGTATTAGCCAGCTTTCTAATTGTTGACAATTCGAGAGTATAAACTGAAAGCTTTTGTTTACATTGCTATTTCTGTCATTTCCAATGGGCTTTAACGTCATTTGATGTATATGTTAGCTTTAATGTTTTTGTGACCCATCCAGTCATATCCTTTGCTATTTTTTTGGTAGGGGAAGTGGTGCTTTGGAAAAATTCTCTGAATATTCTAGATGTTAATTCATTGTGGATTTTAGAAATTGCAAATATTCCTCCATTATTTTTGCTATATAACCTCTGACCTTTGATTCTTCTTCATTGAACATAAATATTTAATAACAATATAATAAAATTATATTTTCTTATGGTCCATAATTATGAAATTATGTTTCAAAATCCCTTAATTTCCTAGATCACAAAGGCAATCATTTTTATTTTATAAACTTTATTACTTCTAATAATTATGGTTGTGATCAATTTGGAGTTCACGGTACATATGGTGACATATTAATAAACCTTTTCAATACTTTTAATTTGAAATAGTTTATCATGTTTAGTTTAAGTACATGACTAAACTATTTTGATTCTACTGCTTCAGAGGGTAAATGCTATTCTTTTTCTTGTCTTTTATAGTATTTCTATGAGGACTTCTCATGTTGCAATGTAAAACAATATTTTCTCTCTGAAATCATATTTTCCTAGGGCTAAGTACTTGCTTTAGGAAGTGTCATGGAGCAGAGGAGAAAGGCCCTAGTAGGTGCAGGGCACAATGAGTTTAAAGAGCAGAGAGTTGATGACCCATGGGCAAAAAGCCTTGCTTCCCCTAAGCACCATAGGTTACATGCCTTTGCTGCCACTAGTAGCCAGAAAAACCCAGAAATGTTTAGGATTTAACTTCCCACTCTCAGGGAGAAACAACACGGTATTTTGAATAGGAGTAGAGGAAACACACATGGCTTATCATGTTGCTTGTTTTTATCATCTGTCCCCAACAAGGTCTGATTCCCTGATATTATCTTGGTGACACTGGCCTGAAAGCCTGGCAATAGCTCCTGATTTCTGCACATAAGAGGCAGCTGATAACTGTTCCAGGTCAACCTAGGAGCTAGGCAGGAGCAGAACATGGAAGGCTTTCCTTCTAATTCTTCAGCTTATTCTCTTCCTGCTGCCTCCAAATTACCTGGTCCCAGTCCACAGTCATCAGCCTTTGAAAATTATCGGTTTAAGACAGCTGTTAGTCTTCCCATGTGTTTCTCCTGAGATATTAGTTTCTGGAATCTATGGTTCTCTTCTTTTGCCATAACATATCCAAAGCTAAATTTAGTGTGAAGGAGGCACAGCCAGTGCTAGTTTACTATTTAGAATGAAGACTGCCTTTCAAGCACTCCCCAGTAGAAAACACTTTCTGTTTATCTATATATTAACTCATGAAGTGACTAAACAATCTTATGTAAGAATAATTTAAGCATGCTTTCCCAATTTCAAGCAAAGTTGGCCCATGATCAAGGTAATATAACCAAATATCTGACCAAATTTTCTATTACATATGTGATTTCCTGTCTGATGAACTTTGTATAGAAGACAGGGTACTGAGAATAAATTTCAGCCAAAGTTCTGAATTTCTCACTTTTATGGTGTTATAGTAAGACCCTTATAAAAGTAATCTTTTTAAGTAAAATTCATAGTTCCATAAAATAGCATCAGTATTTAAATTTTAGAAGTGCCATAAAAAGAAAAATGTTTGAAAAGGTATTATTGAAGGTGTAAATCGAAAACAGATTGTATATGCTGTCTGAGTTCCTGCAGTAGAGTTTGACCTCACATTTTATTTCATTTTAATGGTATTCCTAGAAAAAGGCAGTATTAGATAATATAAAAGAAAAAGAGGTAACATCATATGACAAAAAAATTCACACAATATACATTTATTGTTACGTTATACTGTGTATCGATTAATTAAAGGTAGATTTGGCTGTGTATAGAAGAAAAAATTCAACGTTTGCTTAAATGAGACAGAAGTTAGCAAAAATGAAAATCATATTACCAAAGCATCCACACAACATATATATTTTTATTCCTTTAAACTCTTTATTATTTTGAGGTAGGTTTGGCTGCATATAGAAGAAAAAATTAACAATGGCTTAAATGAAACAAAAAATCATTTCTCTCTTACACAAAAGCAATTTGGAGGTGAGCAGTGCAGAAATGTACTAAATTACAAGATCCAAGCTCCAATCTGTCTTCCCTTTCTCAAATGAACACATGGTCTTTATTTCTTACTATTTCAACTGTCACATCTCAAGAAAGCCAAAACAAGAGGAAGGATTGAAAAAGTGACCTTTCCCCACTGAGTTAGGTCCATTTATGCAATTTCCTGAGAAACCTGATACAAGATTTCCACTTCCACCTCAGAGCCAGAACTTCATCACATGATTGTAACTAGCTGCAAGGGAGGCAGAGAAGCAAAATGTTTTTATTCTGTGTGGGCAAAGCTACACACCAAGCTTCTAGTACAAAAATACAGCAGAGAGAATTAATTCCCATGTAAGAAACTAGTTATGTCTGCCACAAGCAGTAACAGAAATGGTTTGATTCTTAAAACTTAAAAAACTAAAAATAAGGAGTGAGGTATATGTATACTCAAGTGCCCCTTCTGTGATTTTAGCCAAACTAAATGATCAACACAGAGGTCATGAGGCTCTAATCACAGATGCTTCAAAGAAAATTCTATAGCTGATAAATGGCTGCATGCAAATTTAAAACAGAGCCATTTGCAGTGACCACTCAATTGGTTAATTTATCCAAATGACCACCCTCAATGACATAAAGGTCGTATCTTCCTAGACCCCACACTGAAATCTGTAGAATGCTAGCAAATAGATTTCAAAATTGAAGAGTAGGATATATTACTAGGATTCTTACTTTATAATTATAAGAGGCTTTCTAAAGGTGAAAACCCAATAATATCCTAAAAACAGTCATGTAAGCTTTGAAAGGCAAAAGAGAAATATGTGATCTATTCTCTGTTAGGAAAAATCTAAACTGCCTGTTTGTGACAATATTAATCTGATTTAAGTACCTCCTATAATCACAAGTTCTACCGTGAGAAAGAGAATTGATGATAAGGGTAAACAGTCTTGGTGACTAGCATCCTAACATGAAGAGTAGGATAGATAATTAAAGATCAACTCAGACCAGTAAAAGATCAAATTGCATATAACATGTTTTCATAACTGAAAATGTTTGGTTAAAATAAAATAAATTAGTTTTCAGTTCCATTAAATTAAATCACTAATACATTAATGAGAGATCAATAAACACTAACACTTTAAAATGTAAGAATATTTTATAATGGTGGAAATCTTTTGTTTCTTCTTATTTATTGGAATAAATTTGTCTATCTTATTCTGTCTAGTGTTTCCTTTCATCATAAACACAATTAGGTAGGATTTGAATTATATAGAGAAAAGAAAGCCTAAATTCAAAACAATCTATTTATATGAGTGATTTTAATACCTTTACTTGATCTTAGTTTTGTATTTTTATCCTCGGTTTTTATATTTTCCTTAACCCATTCCATGCAGACTTTATTTTTTAGCATAGACACAGTGAAATTATTTGATATTCAACCTGAGAGTTTTTAAATGAAAAAAAAATCATCAGATTTATTCGATTTGTTGTTCTCTTGAAAACAGTAACCACTTGTTAACCCAGGTAAAACTAAGACTTAATCGCCATTCTTAATAACTTAAAAATATTGACCAAAAATGCATTACATCTATGATGCAATGGGTATGAAATCTACACAAACTTATATAATTTACATTATCATTTACTATGAGGTTAAATGTTGTCATCAATCTTAGTTCAAAATAATGAATAACTTTGAATAAAAAACAAATGTATATGCTCTTACAGTAACTGGTTTCATTTCAGAATCAAAAGGCTTACCTTTCATGTCTATGTATGTTAATTTGTGTATATATTTTAATCTTTGTAAGCTTCTTTGCTTTCATTTTTAATGCTAGCAATATCTGCTATAATTACCTTATAGCATTTTAAAAATGAAATGAGCTAATATATTTAAAATAAATTGTTTTGTAGAATTCAGAAGAACACATGAATTTCAGCTATTGTTGTTCCTCATGTTACTATTGTTATAGCCATTATTATTGGTAAGATTTTATTGATTATTATTTTTATTATGGCTATTAGTTGTCTTACAATTAAAATATTGTAGAAGGACATGTGTTAACCTTCAGATTCTTTTGAATATATTTGTTCTAATAGATATAAGGGAAAGAAATATCCCTAAAGAATTGCCCATTATGCACGAGTGGATTAGAAAGTAGAAGATGGATAAACAGAAAGTGGCAGAGTCTGATATTTTATTCAGTATTCAGTACATTCATCTAATTGTTTATTAATTTACTCTTCATACCCAGGAATTGTAGTCTTACTATAAATTTTAAAGTAAAAATATTTTGTAGTGATTCCCATATACTGCTTTGTTTCACTACATTTTAATGAGTGCTGTGTTAGAATTGGCTAAAATCCACTGTTGTTAAAATTTATGTCATCTTGGATAATAAATATGCAAATTCAGCACTAAAACTGTTTATGACATTATAAAGAAAAATTTGTGTATATTTTGTACAAGTTTCCCTAAAGTTCTGTGCTATGTTATTTTCACTCTCTCTCTTTCTGCTAGCTAGCTAACTCTAGATACATTGATCTACCTAACACTTATTATATTTCATAAATAAAACAAAACCCTTTTGTTTAACATCTTGTGAATGAAAGCCTCCATTTATGTACGGCCAATACAAATATGTTTCAATGTGAGAAAAAAAATCACTGTTCCTTTTGTCATTGGTTTTGATTACTAGAAATTTATTCTGAAGACAAAGCTAAGTTTCCTTTATTTAATACATTTATTATAATATCAGTATTAAAAGCTATGTATTCAATAGGAAAAAGACAAGGATTCCCACTTTCATCAGTTCTATTAAACGTAGTACTGGAAGTCCTAGACAGCAATTAGGCAAAGAAAATAAATAAAAGACATTTCTGACCAGGTGCGGTGACTCATGCCTGTAAACCCAACACTTTGGGAGGCCGAGGAGAGTGGATTGTTTGAGTTTCAGACCAGCCTGGGCAATGTAGTGACACCCTATTTCTACAAAAATGCAAAAATTAGCTGGGCATGGTGGTGCATGCCTATGGTCCCAGCTGCTTGGGAGGCTGAGATGGGATGATCGCTTGAGCCCAGGAGATGGAGGTTGCAGTGAGCCATGATGGCACCACTGCACTCTAGCCTGGGCAACAGAATGAGACCCTCTCTCTCTCTCTCTCTCTCTCACACACACACACACACACACAAACACATTTCCAGTTTCTAACACACACACACACTTCCAAAACACATGCACACACACACACACGCATTTCCAAATCAGAAAGAAAGAAGGAAAGTTATCTCTATTTGCAGATAATATGATTTTATGTATAGCAAACCCTGAAGACCCTACCAAACTATTGTTAGAACTAATAAACGAATTCAATAAAGTTGCAGATACAAAATCAACACTAAAAAAACTAGTTGCATTTCTATACACTAATGATAAATTTTCTGTAAAATTAAGCAAACAATTACTTAATTACTTAAACAATTATATAAAAAAAAATTAGAAATGCACTTAACCAAGGAGGTAAGTGTTTTTATTGGCTAAGGTAATTTGGAATATCTTTAAAGTAGAATCTTTTCTAAAACTTTGCTTTGAAAATGGAAAATATTTTGCAAACCTCACAATATTTAAAAATATATGGAAGTTATTACATTATTTAAATGAGTCAAGCCTTTATTTGAGGAAAATAATAAAACTATCATAAGAGACCAAAAGAAGCCAGCTGTACACCCACTGGTTTATTGCTTCCATAAAGTCTAATGACTTTTCCTATTAAGAATTAGTATATACCAAATTTATATAGCCTTCTGTCATTATCAATGATGGCATACCAGGTGTTCACAGTTTATCACTGCCATAATGTTCCAATGATATATGTGAAAATATGCATTTAAAAAATTTGTCTACATAGGTCGAATTTTAAAATTCTAATTTTAAAGTCATGTGTGTATGCATGTAATTTTTAAATTCATATGCGTGTATATGTACATGTGTCCGTGTATATGTGTTTCACTATTGCGCCAAGATATATATTTGTGTCTATTTTAAGGTCAGAAGAATATTTTAAGTATGGACAATGATTTGGTGCCATGTTGTGGTATTTTTTTGTAATTATTTATAAGACTTCTAATACGTTCTTTTTTTTCAGTTTAATATCTATAAAACTGAATCAGGACTTAAATACTTGATAAACACAATGAAATATGTTTGTGTATTTTGATATTTTCCATCATTATCCTTATTTCATATGGATTACTTCATAATTTCTAACAAATTTAGTAAATAGCATGTTTTAAAATTTCATTTAATTTCTCTTCAAAACACTAGCAAAATATGTCTGTGTTGTTATATGTGTGTGTGACTGTGCAGTGTGTAGAGGTGTAAATATACCTAGAGCAAATGAAATAAATCATAGACATAACAAAATAATTCAGGAGAATATGTGACTCAAAATTCAAGACTGAAACACAAGGACAGCTTCTTTTAAGTGACTAGAAATTTAAGTATAAATGGTAACAGCTATATGTTGGCAAAGCTCATAGAAAGACTTTACTCAATCAAATTTGGATCCAAAGGTTTCTGTGATTCAGGTTTGGATTGGAATATATTCCTCACAGATGAAAAAATGTAAAATAATAGTCATCCTTCACTGATTTTCACTCACTAGGCAACCAGTTCCTAAATTAGAATGTAACACCCTTTGCTATATCTCATTCTTTCCAGGTTACTTTTGTGGCACTATTCATCAGCCCTACTTTAATAATACTATTTTTACAGGAGCCAAAGAATAAATAATAATTTCCCCAATATTCCCCAGGTAATGAGTGCCTTGAGTCATGACTTTTAAGCAGGTAAGACATGGAAAATCAGAATAAACTTTTAAAAATACATTTAATTCAATTCTATAAATATAAATCATTCAAAATCTGGCCACAATCTTAGGAATACAAAAGTAAAATCCTAGTTATTTTTTCCCTAAAATGTCACATTGTAATAGATCTAACATTGCATGTATTTCTAATGTGATGAAATGTTGATATATATTTTCTACAGTGCAAACTACAGCTCTAAAATTTTTCAAAGATAGTACATGTATTATGTTTTCTATAATACTTACACCATCATTATAGTTTTACCTTTTATATCTCATATTCTAATTATGTAATGGTATTATTACATATCCCTGAAAAAAATATTAAAATGTGCTATGGGAAAAGTTAAAAAAGACATATTAAACCTCGTTATGTAGTAGCAGGGACCTGGGAAAGCTCCTTGGCAGGAGTAAGGTTCGTCATTCAGAAGTCAACCTATTTAATACAGAGATAATGATTCAACTTTACTTCAGAGAATTTAAATCTGCAGCTACCCTCTCATAGTTTGAATGTGGCTGGTGACTATTTTTTAATAGAAGCAAGAACTAGCTGACACAACTCAAGTTTTGTTTCTCTCACATATTGTTTGAAAATAGTTAGATTTATCTAATATAACAAAAATCAGAGTATTATACCGAAAAAACTGCATTCCAGCTTTCCTTAAAATTGTGAGCATGTGGCCACACCAAGCCCTCAATTTTATTAGCAACATTTGGCTAAGTCACATCTGTTTCCATTTGCCCACCTTGTCCACATCACGCATTTCACTCTCCTGACTGGGCAAATTAGTTATTTGCACTTGTACTCCTGCTTGAGAAATGTAAGAAGTGTTTGCCTCCCTCATTCTACATGAAGTGACATATTCCTTTCTGGAAAGAGGAAATTATTTTCCAGAAAAATAAACAGAAAGTGAAAATAGCCTTATTCAAGCAAATTGGCAGAGAATAAATTTAACACACTTATTTGTAAATTCTAAATCTTTAAGCTAAGAATCCCATAGTAACTTGACCATAAATAGTTTAATGAGGGTAGCAGAGTTGGTTGTAAACCCTAAAAAATCTGGTTAGAGAGTGTGGAGGTAGAAGGAAAATAAAATGTATGAAGTGTCTGTTAAAATCGAGTTAGGTGTAATCCTCAAAGAGTTTAATATGATTGGCCTCAGTTTATATTCCCACAGTGGAAACAGGAAGCAAACTCAGAGTTACCCAACCTTAAAAGCCTCGGCACTCTATCTATTATTCTTTCTACTTTACCAATTATTTTCAATGACTGGCGTGCTGTTTATTAAATGGAAGATACAAAAGAAAAAATAAGGCAGAAGTTTTTAAAATCATCAGCAATTCATTATATCTTGACTCCCATGGTATGAAGGACATCGTCTCCAATTTTTTATGAATTACCTATTTTTAAAATTTTATTTGTAATGTCTATGAGTATGTAGTAGGTTTATGTATTTATGGGGCACATGAAGTATTCTCATACAGGCAGACTGCATAATAATCACATCACGTTAAGGGGGGTATCTATCACTTCAAGTATTTATTATTTCTTGGTATTACAAACATTCCATTATGCTCTTTTAGTTATTTTTAAATGTACAATAAATTATCGTTGACTGTAGTCACCTTGTTGTGTGATCAAATGCCAGATCTTACTCATTTTATCGAACTATAATTTTGTTTTCATTAACCATTTCCTTTTCTTCCACCCCTCCAGATTACCTGTCCCAGCATCTGGTTAGCTAGTATTCTACTCTCTATCTTCATAAGTTCCATTGTTTTAATTTGTAGCACCCACAAAAGAGTGAAAACATGCGAAGTTTGCCTTTCTGTGCCTGGCTTATTTCACTTAATATAATGACCTCTAGTTTCATTCATGTTATTGCAAATGTCAGAATCTCATTCTTTGTATGGTAGAATAGTACTTTATTGTGTATATCTACCACATTTTCTTTATCAATTCCTTTGGTGAACACTTACCTTGCTTCCAAATTTTGGCTATTGTGAATAGTGCTGCAATAAACATGGAAGTTCAGATATCTCTTCAACATACTTATTTCCTTTCTTTGGGGTATATACCTTAAAATGGGATTTCTGGATCATATGATAGTTCTATTTTTGGTTTTTTGAGGAATCTCCACACCGTTCTCCACAGTGGTTGTACTAATACACATTGCTACCACCAGTGTATGAGAGTTCCCTTTTCTCCACATCCTCGCATTTGTTATTGCCTATCTTTTGAATAAAACCCCTTTTAACTGAGTAAGATGATAACTCATTGTAGTTTCGATTTGCATTTCTGATGATTAATCATGTTGAGCATCTTTTCATATACCCATTTGTCATTTGTCTGTCTTCTTTTGAGAAATGTCTATTCAGATCTTTTGCCCATTTTTAAATCAGATTATTTGATTTTTCCTATTGAGTTGTTTGAGCTCCTTATATATTTTGAATATTAATCTCCTGTCAAATAAATAGTTTGCAAACATTTTCTCCCATTCTGTGGGTTGTTAATTCACATTGCTGATTGTTTCCTTTGCCGTGCATTAGGATTCTAACTTAATGTGATCCTGTTTTTCCAGTTTTCTTTTGGTTGCCTGTGCTCATGCGGTATTACCAAGAAATCTTTGCCCAGTCCAGTGTCCTGGAGAGTTTCCCCAGTGTTTTCTTTTAGTAGTTTCACAGTTTGAGGTCTTAGATTTAAGTCTGCAATGCATTTTGATTCGATCTTTTCATATGGTGAGAGATAGGGGTCTAGTTTCATTCTTCTGCAAATGGATATCCAGTTTTCCCAGCACAATTTGTTGAAAAGATTGTCCTTTCCCCAATGTATGTTCTTACCAACTTTGTCAAAAACGAATTCTCTGTAGATGTAAGAATGTGTTTCTGGGTTATTTATTCTGTTCCGTTGGTCTGTGTGTCTGTTTTTACACTATTACCATGCTATTTTACTTATTATAGCTCTGTAATATTCCTTGAAGTCAGGTAACATGATTCCTCCAGTCTTGCTCATTTTCCTCAGAATGGTTTTAGTTACTCTGGGTCTTTCGTGGTTCCATATAAATTTTAGAATTTTTTTTTTCTATTTATGTGAAGAACGTCATTGGTATTTTGGTAGGGACTGCACTGAATCTGTAGACAGCTTTGAGTACTGTGGAAATTTTAGCAATATGGATTCTTCCAATCACAAAACGTGCATTTTTTTCCATTTATTTTGTATGTGTCATCTTCAAGTTCTTTCAGCAATGTTTTAGTTTTCATGATAGAGATCTTTCACTTCTTTGGTCAAATTTGTTCCTGGGTCATTTTAATTTTGTTTGTAGCTATTGTAAATGAGATTACTTTCTTGATTTCTTTTTCAGGTTGTTCACTGTTGGCATGTAGAACTGCTATTCATTTTTGCATATTGATTTTGTATCAGTATTTGTATCAGATTTGTTTATCAGTTCTAACAGTTGTGTGTGTGTGTGTGTGTGTGTGTGTGTGTGTGTGTGGAGTCCTTAGGTTCTTCCAAATATAAGATCATACCATCTGCAAACATGAATAATTTGACTTCTTCCTTTCCAATTTGGATGCCCTGTATGTCTTTCTCTTGTCTGATCACTCTTGCTCGGACTTCCTGTACGATGTTGAATAATAGTGGTGAAAGTGGGAATCCTTGTCATTTTCCATGTCTTAAAGGGAAGACTTTTCATTTTTCCCTGTTTAGTATGATACTAGCTGTGGGTCTGCTCTGCATAGCTTTTATTATGTTGAGGTATATCCCTTCTAAACCCCATTTTTCCAGGGTTTTTATCATGAAGGGATGTTGCATTTTGTCAAAATTTTTTCAGCATCAATTGAAATGATCACATGTTTTTTTTCCTACATTCTGTTGATTGTGATGTACCATGTTGATTGATTTGTATATGTCGAAACATTCTTGCATCCCTTTGATGAATTCCACTTGTTCACAGCGGATGACATTTTACGTGTGCTGTTGAGTTCAGTTTGCTAGTATTTTGGTGAGCGTTTCTGCATCAAATTTCATCAGAGATATTGGCCTGTAGTTTCCTTTTTTGATGTGTCTTTGTCTGGTTTTGCTACTAAGGTAGTACTGGCCTTGTAGAATGAGTTTGAAAGTATTCCCTCCTCCTCTGTTTTTCTGTTTTTTTGTTTGTTTGTTTGTTTGTTTTGAATAATTTGAATACGTTTGGTGTTAGTTCTTCTTTAAATGTTTGATAAAAGTCAGCAGTGAAGTCATTAGGTCTGGGCTTTTCTCTACTGCAAGACGTTTTAATCATAGTTTTGTTCTTGTCTCTTGTTATTGGTCTATTCTGCTTTTGGATTCCTCCATAGTTCAATCTCATTAGGTTGTATGTGTCTGGGAATTCATTAGTTTCTTCTAGGTTTTCCAATTTATTGGCATATAATTGTTGCTAGTAGTCTTTAATGATCCATTGAATTTCTTCAGTGTCAGCTGTAATATCTCCTTTTTCATCTCTGATTTTATTCATTTGGATCCTCTTTTCTTGTATATTTTTAAAATTTTAACCAATCAGCCACATATACTGAATGGATCCTTTTTTTCATAGTCTGGTTAAAAGTTTGTCAATGTTGTTTAACTTCTTGAAAAATCAGTTTTTCATCTAATTGATGTTTTGTATTTTTTGTTTTCACTTCCACTTATTTCTGCTCTGATCTTCTTTATTTCTTTTCTTCTGCTAATTTTGGGTTTTGTTTGCTCTTGTTTCACTAGTTATTTAAGATGTATCATTAGGCTGTTTAAAGTTTTTACACTTTTTTGATGCAGGTTATTATTGCTATAAACTTTCTTCTCAGTATTGCTTTTGCTGTATTCCAAAGGTTTTGGTATATTTACATTTTCAATTGTTTCAATACATTTTAACATTTCCTCAATTTCTTTATGGACTTGCTGGATTTCATTCTTCATTCTCCTGATACAATGTTTCACATTGATACGTTAATTTATAGCTACTTGTGGCAATAGCAAGCAGTTTCAAGAGATGAATACATAGCTCAAAGCCAGGTGAGTAGGACATGAGTGCAGTCTCATTTTAATGCTTCTCTCCACCTGACAATAAAAAGGGTTTGCATTACTCAGATGACAGTGCTTTTCTTTTCTCCTTAGAGAAGAGCAGCATACTGCTTAAATTCAGGAACATATTATTTAATTTTCACGTTTTTATAGTTTCCAAAATTGTTCTTGTTATTGATTTTTAGTTTTACTCCTTTTGGTCAGAAAAGATGCTTGCCATGATTTTCAATTATTTTTCAATCTTTTAAGACTTGTTTTGTGAAATAACATAAAATCTACTACTTGAGAATGATCCATGTGTTGAGGAGAAGAATGTGTATTCTGCAGCCTTTGGATGAAATGTTCTGTGAATATCTATCAGGTCCATTTGGTCTAGAGTGCGGATTAAGTCTGATGTTTCTTTGTTATTTTTATGTCTGGTTAATCTGTACAATGCTGAAAGTAGGGCGCTGATGTTTCCAGCTACTATTCTATTAGATCAATCTCTCTCTTTAACTCTAATAATATTTGCTTTATATATCTTGGTGCTCCAGTGTTAGGTGTATATATTTTTTAAATTGTCATAATTCTCTTGCTGTATTGACAATTTATCATTATAGAATAACCTCCTTTTTGTCTCTTTTTATGCTTTTCGTCTTAAAATTTATTATATCTGATATTATATCTACTCCTGCTTTTTTTTGTTTTCATTTGCATCTAATATGTTTCCCTATACCTTTACTTTAGTGGTTTTGTATCTTTACGGATAAAGTATTTCTTTAAGCAGCAGATAGTTGGAGTTTGCTTTATCTGTTCAGCCACTCTAAATCTTTTGATTGGAGAATTTTATTATTGATAAGGAAGGATTTACTATAGCCATTTTTTTTCAGTTGTTTTGTGGCCTTCTTTTCCTTCCTTCTTTCCTTCATTCCTTTCTCTCTTCCTTTGTGTGAAAGTGATTTTCTTTGGTAGTGTGTTTTAATTTCTTGCTTTTTATTTTTTTGTGTTTCTACTGTAGATTTTTTGATTTGAGGTTACCATGAGACTTGCAAATAAAATCTTATAACCCATTATTATAAATTAATGACAACTTAAATGTACTATTCTAGGATATAACTTTTTTTTTTTTCCTTCAGCACTTTAAATATGTCATGCCACTTTCTCCTGCCCTGTAAAGTGTCGCTAAGAAGTCTGCACCAGATGTATTGGAGCTCTATTGTATGTTACTTGTTTCTTTCCTCTTTCTGCTTTTAGGATCCTTTCTTTATCTTTGACCTTTGACTTTTGGGAGTTTGATTATTTAATGTCTTAAGGTAGTCTTATTTGTGTTAAATCTACTTGTTGTTCATTACTTCTTGTACTTGAATATCAATATCATTCTGGGTTTATAAAGTTCTTTGTTATTATCTCTTTGAATAACTTTCTACCCAAATCTCTTTCTCTACCTCCTCTTTAAGGTCAATAATTCTTAGATTGGTCCTTTTGAGGCTATTTTCTACTTCTTTTATAGTTTTTTCTTTTGTCTTCCCTGTGTATTTTCATGAAAAAATGTATTTCCCTGTGTGTTTTCAAATTTTTAACTGATGATTTCTTATGTTTGATTAATTATACTGAGAGATTCTAATGCATTTTTATTTTTTTCAGTTGAATGTTTTAGCTCCAGAATTTCTGCTTGATTTTAAAACTGTTTTCAATCACTTCATTTATCCGACAAGGTTCTACATTCCTTCTCTATATTATCTTGAATTTAATTGAGTTTCTTGAAAACAGCTATTTTGAATTCTCTGTCTGAAAGCTTGCATATCTCTGTCATTCTGAGATTGGTTACTTGTTCCTTATTTAGTTTGTTTGGTGAGGTCATGTTTTCCTAGAAAGTCCCGATGCTTGCCGATAATGCTTGCCGATGTTCATCAATGTCTGGGCATTTAAGAGTTAAACATTTATTCTATTCTTTGCAGGCTGGGTTTTCTTGTACCTGTCCTTCTTGAGAAGGCTTTCTAAGTATTCAAAGAGAATTGAATGTTGTAATCTAAGTCTGGTCACTGCAGCCATATCTGCATTGGGAACAGCATCAACTCTGTAATGGTGTTACTCTCACAGATTTGTAGAGATGCCTTGGTGATCTTGGGTAAGGTCCATGAGACTTCCCTGGATTACCAGGCAAGATCTCTTGTTTCCTTCCTTTACTTTCCTCCAAATAGTCTCTCTCTCTCTCTCTCTTTCTCTCTCTCTCGCTGCTGAGCTGCTTGGAGTTGGAGACAGGATAATGCAAGTGTTCCTATGGCCACCGCCATTGGAATTGTGCTGGGTCACACTTGCAGCCAGCACAGTACTGGATCTGACCCAAGGCCTGTGGCAGCTGTTGCCAGCTACCACTGATATTTATTCAAAGTTTAAGGGCTCTTAAGTCAGAATTCTGCCAGGCTTGTGTTTTTTCCGTCAGGGCAGTAGATTCCCTTCTGGCCAGGTGGGGTCTAGAAATGTCATCCACAAGCTAGGGCCTGGAGTTGGGAACTTTCGTAATCTACTTGGTGCTTTATTCTACTGTGGCTGAGCTGGTATGCAAGTTGCATGGTAAAGTCATTTTTACTCTTCCTTCTCCTTTCCTCAAGTGGAAGGAGTCTCTCCCTGTGCCCACTACAGCTGGGAATGCTCTGGGTCACACCTGAAGGCAGCAAAGCACTGGGTCTTCCCTGAAACCCATGGTGACTACTGCCTGACTATCAGTGATATTTATTCAATCCCCAAAGGCTAAGGTTAACAGGTAATAAATTCTGCTAGGACTGATTCCTTCCTTTCAGGGCAGTGGGTTCCCTTCTGGCCTATGGTGTGTCTGGAAATGTCAACCAAGTACTATGGCCTAGAATAAGAGCTACATGACTCTGTTTCATGCTTTATTTTACTATGGTTGAACTGGTCTCCAAGTTGCAAGACAAAGTTATCTTTATTCTTCCTTCTCCTTTCTTTAAGTAGAAAGATTCTCTCCCAGAGCTTCAAGCTGTGCTGGCTGGTATTGGAGGAGAGGTGACACAAGCACTCCTTTGGTCACCCCAGCTTGTGTCTCAGTAGGTTGCATGCACCCCAAGTCCACTTGCTCCAAGCAGAGCATGGCCCCAAGACTTGCCCTGGAATTGCCGTCCTTGTGGCCTAGACTGCCACTCAAATTTATTTAGGACCCCAGAGAACTCTAGCCTATAGTAGTGGGGCTAGCCAGAACTCAGCTTCTGACTGCTGGGATAGATGATTCCCCTCTGGCTAGGGCTGATATAAGTGCTCTCTCTCTAGGTAACAGCAAAATTCTGCCCTATTTGCTTTCCACTGTGACAGGGCAGCACTGAGTGCCAATCTGGAGTCCCATATTCAATGCACTATCCCTCCCCCAAACACACATGGTATTGCCAGGGGATAGAGGAGGGGTGATGTAGGCAATTCAAGGCTGTCTTTTGTATCCTCTTCAGTACCTCTTTCCTTAAAATGACATTAAAACCAGGTACTGTGATGACTCACTTGATTTTTGGTTCTTATAAAGGTGACTTTTTTTATGGATAGTTGTTCAATTTGGTGTTCTGTTTGGGGAATGATCACCGGAGGGTTTTTTCCAGCCATCTTGCTCTGCCTCCTCAGATCTGGATTACCTATATTTGATTTTTTATGCTTCCATTAGTCATGGACATTTCATTTTTTTCCTAAACTTAATTCTCCTATCACCAAAAGGCTGTTGTTGTTTGCTTTTAGCATAACTTCCTGCCAAACCTATCTTCCAGGTATTATACATTAGACTTTTCTCCCTGAATTTTTTCTGCACTGGCTAGCCAATAGTTAATTTCCTACCAAAACTGTAATTTATATCAGTACCCAAGAACTTGCCTAAACATTTTCTATAGTATTATAAACTATTTATTCCCAAGTTCATAACTGTATTTTAAAATGTATTTTATTTTTTCAATATATCATAGCTCTTATAATTTCCATAAATGTATCTAGTATCCAATTAAAACATGTCAATTAGAAAGAAATTTGTGAATTATCAAGATACTACTCACTAATGCAAGAAAACTCAAAGCCCAAAGCCACATTTTTCTGTTATTTTTCTCTTAAAAGAGAAGAGTCTGAATTAATTAAGATTTAGGTTTATACAACACATATTCTGCTTTAAAGGTATTGTTGTCTTTTATTTCCTAATAAACAAAGTTAAATTTAAATATTTCAAAAAATACTAATTTGTGTTCCCCAAATATAGGGGTTTTGGCCATAAAGTAAAAAGTTCTACCAACTATTTCTTATTCTAAATCCAAAATGATGTAGCAGATATTGTCATTTTCTTATTTAATTTAAATGATATGAAACAAGATTTCTATCACATATTTATGTATTAATTTTTCTTTCCTACCGCTTCTAAAGTCTACCTAGACACATTACTGAGTGAGCTTGACTCATTTTTACCATATTTTAAACATAATTCCAACGGATTCATTCAGCATAGTTAAGGGGATTCAATAAAAGAAATATTTGATTAAATCAAAATGCCAGACCACCTCCATAATGCTTTCTGACAATCCAAGTTTTAGAAAAGATCTCATAAATGAGTGTTCTTATATAGTAGAATTATCCTTTTACGATTTCACTTTCTGAAGTTACAGCATTGTATCACTTGTGTTTAAAGCCACAAAAGAGTAGGTTTGAGTATTGAAACATGATATGCAGTGTATATTGTTTCTAAGAGAGGTCGATATATTAAATATACATTGGAAAAAAGAAGTGTACAAGATGCGTTTTCTGAGGAAGATTAAGGAGAAATACACTTAGTGTGTATTTTCTAGCCTTATTACATTTTGGAGTTTTTATTTCCTCCATTATTCGATGATCCCAGATAGGTAGCTAAACATAAGGAAGGCAGACTGTTTTCACAGCTGCTCTTACAGAGTTATACCTATGTACTCTAGACCACACAGGAGGAGCACAGTTGCTCAACTATTAAAGTATCACCAAAAGACAGTTTACTTCAATTGATTTAATTGCAGCACTATATGATAATTTCTGTGTACATATGTACATCAATAGTGTATATATGAGTAAATGGAATTTATTTTGAAGAATTGTGTTTCAGAATCACATGAAAGAAATAGTACATAGTAGCATTATAAAATAATTAAAATTTCATGGCCCAGAAAATAAAAAGGTAATTTATTTTATAAATTGTACCTGATAATACACTGGCCATGCCATCTCAAACACATTTGAATATAAGAAAGAAATAAGTACAAGTAAAGGCAGCACTGTCATCAAAAAATATTATGTTCTGCTTGCCAAAGTAATTTCTCAGTACACTCAAGTAAATCCTACAATTTTCTATGTATTATTTAGCTGAGATTATCACATTTTATAGCTATAGCTATCTATATTATATATATGAAACACACACATACACTTCCCTCATAACCAAAATCTTGTTGTTTATCAATAGAAAAACGTGAGATGGAAGAAACAAAAAGCAACATAAGTATTGAACCTAATACTCTTATACAACGATCATCTCTTAAGTCAATGTCCACTCCTGTGATCAATGATGTCTTCAAATCATATATAGCCTTTGAACCAGCATCCCCCATCTTCAGGAAAAGAAGATATTTAAAGATGCAATGCATCATGTTCTATCATTTTTTAAACTTTTAAGCTGAGAATATGAAAGTGAAGATTTGATATTTCCATATATTATTTGCTTTATTGAAGCCTCTCTTTAAAATGGCTTTTAAGAAAAAAAGAGGTTAATTGATTAGTAGCTCTGAAATATAAAAACATAAAAATTAACACCTTTTCCTCTAACAATTTTATTGAGTGTTAAGACTGATTTACAGATTTACTTAATTTCACATATAATTGAGGCCAAACCACTAAAAAGAAAAATATCAAGTCAGTTATTATTGCCAGATTGCTTCCAATAATCCTCAAAGATGATTTGGACTTGAAATGTGCAGCCAGACCCTGTTACTTTTTAATTAAGTGCCACATTAAAGCTCCTAGATCCCAGTCAATTATAATAATATAAAGTTTCTTCCAGAATCTAACTTCCTTTTAAGGATCTATTTCCTTCTACATGCAATTTATTTTTAACTTATAGACTTTTCAGATACCTTATACTAATGATGTTTATTTTTAATGAAACAATAATGATTATATGTTATATTTTACTCTTTTTAAAGCATCTTAAATATACTAATATTTAATTTGCAGAGCTAAACTATGAAATTGATGAAATTAAAGTTATGTATTTCAAGATGAGAAAATGAATTCACAGTGACTTAGGTTCCTTCTCAAAATCATGTTGCTGGTAAACTGGCAGAGTAATAACCTCAACCCAATAGACTGGCCTCTGAGCCTCTCCTCATAAACAAAATGTTAATACTTCCTCTCTGCTTAGTGTCCATTCTTCCTTTTAAAACTCAACCAAAGATAATGCTAACTGTGGTCTACAAAGTAAAGCTGTTTGATCCATCTATATTTACCCTGAACATCAAAAGGATTCTGAGTGAGCATAGATTTTTATGAAAAATAAAATGTTCTGCTTCATGTCTCAAAATAAATATAAAAGATTAGGCCAACCAAAGATTTGGAGCAACATGCTAAGTCTCTATTTGAATCTAGAAGAGTTTACCAAAAATATTTTTAGGCAAAACAAAAAATGATAAATATAAAATAGAGAAAAATAATAGGTAAAAAAGATAAATATTCCCCTAAAACAGGTTTATGGGATACTATTAATATCTTTCAGACCTGAAAACTATGTAATGATAATATTTAAGATGGCACATGTAGTGAGCATGACATTTTATAGTTTTTTAACTTTATTCACACACTGACAGTTGAGCCTCATAGTTTCCTATTGTGGGAGAATCAGGGTAAGCTTTCTTACATAGGTAAGAAAATAAATACAGAAAGTGTAGTTTGTCCATGGTCTGATCGTTACTTAGTAATATATTTTATGGCTTTTATCATGATTCTTTTTCAAATAAACGTACTTAAAAATAGAATCCCATAAACTTTCAGAAAATGTATGAATTACTAAACACAAACTGGGAAAAAATAAGTAGGAGAGCTTCAGTCATAAACATCATTCGTTTCAATTTTAATTCTAACAAAAAATATTTAGACGCTTGTACTTCAGAAATATGCAATATTTTCCAAGCTAACTTTCACCAGTATTTAATTTTAATTTTATCTCTAGCATCACCTTTCGTCTTTGTCTAACATAGTCATTCTAACTACACTCAACTTTATACAAAGACTTCCATCTTTAGAGTTGAAAGCAACAGAATATTGGTTGGCCTGAATGAAAAAATCTGCATGCTTGAATTTTTCACTTTCTTCTTGGATGTTTTAATGTAACATAGACATAATTGTATCCAAGGACATGGCAACATTTTTTATTTTAAATAATTGACATTTTTTGGAGGTCAGTTATTCAATTCTTGAGAGATCATTTTTTAGTTCATTTTTTTCCTTTTTGGCTAAATACAAGGGACGTTTATATTTTCATTAAGTTAAGGCATACTTTAATTGCAAAAATTATTTTTCATTTATTTTGGATATGTCAAGATTACTCGTGGGTGTTATGCAAATGAAAGTTTGCAAAATTAGCGCTTTAGTTTTTGAGTTATTGAGATAAAATGTACCTACAAAGAAAAGCAGGAATTGCAAATGTCTATTCTGATAAATTTTGACAAATATATATACTAAAGTAATTGTTTAAGATAGATAACTTTTCTATCACACCAGGAAATTCCCTTTCCTTATTTTCAATCTCTATTGCCTATCATCAATTCTGTTCTATCACTATTGATTTCTAACATCATATATGATTCTTGAATTTATAACTGATCCTTTTAAAATTACTATTTATGTGTAGTGTGAAGTATGAGTAGACTAGCAGTTTTTCCCCATTAATTTTTTGTTTGTTTTTAAAGGACTATGTGTTAAAAAGACTTTTCTTTCTCTTCTGAATTGACCTGGTGCCTAAGCCAAAAATGTTTACATTTATAAAATCCGTATTTATTTTATTGAACTATTTGTTTACTATTATGCCAAAAATATACTCTCTTCATGACTATAGCTTTATAGTAACTCCTGAAATCAGGCAATATAGTTCTTCAACATTGATACTGTATTTTACGAATATTTGAATGATTGTTGGTACTATACATTGGCACATATATTGTAGAATATGCTTGAGAAAATGTACTGAAAAACCTGTTGAATAGCTTCAGAATTTTAGTTTTCAAAATGAGAAGAGTTCTGTAGATGAATGATGGTGATGCTTGCACAAAAATATGAATATACTTAATGCTATTGAACAGTACACTTAAAAAATGGCACATTTTAAGTTGTAGGCATTTTGCCACACTTTGAAATATGGCTAAATGAATGAATGATAGCTAAACAAAATGTAGGCCATCCATTCAATGGAATATTTTCCACCATAAAGAGGAATGAAGTGCTGATATATGCTACAACATTCATAAACCTTCACAAAAATTATGCTAAGTGAAAGAAATCAGACACAAAAGGACATATAGTGCATAATTCCATTTACATAAAATGTTCAGAATAGGCAACTTAATGGAGACAAAGTAGATTTGCGGTTGCCAGAGACTGGGAGAAGAAAGAAACTGGAAGTGACTACTAACAGGTATAGGATGTTTCTGAGGGGTTATGAAAATGTTTTGGAATTGTATGGTGGTGATGGTTGCACCTCCGTGTGAATATATGAAAAAAAAACTGAAGTATACACTTTAAAATTGGGATTTTTATGTTATGTAGAATTTTTTGTTATATGATTTAGTTTTCATTTATAAAATAAATGAATAAAAGAAAGAAAAAAATTTAATTTGGATTGATTTGAATATTTACATCAATATGAAAATAATGTTTCATTCATTTTCAGTGTACACGTTTTGCACACACCTTGTAAATCATACCTAAGAATTTCATGTTTTTGATATGCTTTAAAAGTGGCATTTTAAAAATTATTTGCATTTTTTTAGAATACAAAAATAAAATTGATTATTGTTTATTTACCTTTTATTTTATGAGCTTGCTAATTCTACTTACTAATTCTAGTACATTTGATGAGCAAGGGGGAGTGAAAAATTCTCCAAAATTTTCATGTGCAACAGTGCATAGTCTGTGTATAAAAAGATGCTAACTTTTCTTTTCAATCTTTATGTCGTTATTTTACTTCTTGCCTTACTAACTAGGATATAACTTTGAATACAACATTTAATAGAATGGCAAGAGCAGACATTCTTCAGAGAAAGAATTCAATATTTCACCCTTATGATAATGTTGCTGTTGATATTTCATAGATAAAATTTATGACATTAATTAAATGACCTACTATTTCCAGTTTCCTGAGAGTGTTTAGAAAAAGTGTATGTTGAATGTTATCAAATGTGCTGTCTTCATCTATTGAAATGACATTATTTTTTCTCATTCATGTATACATTTATGTTAATTTATTTTCAAATAAAAATCCAGCTCTGCATTCTTGAAATAAACTCAAACTGGTTTTGATGAAAATACTAACATTTTATCAAGGCTATTTGTTTTCTTATTTACAAAGAATGTTGGTTTGTCATTTTTATGACATTATCTAAATTCATGTTTACCATTTTATCTCTTGGTCACATAACCGTGTCTACATATGATTTTTAATTTGTGTGTGTGTGTGTGCGTGTGTGTGTTTAGTAGAGATGGGTTTTCTCCGTGTTAGCCAGGATGGTCTCAATCTCCTGACCTCGTGATCCGCCCGCCTCAGCCTCCCAAAGTGCTGGGATTACAGGCGTGAGCCACCATGTCCGACCCTACATATGTTTTTATATAGAAATGTGCATGTATTTGGTTTTGTTTTGTTGTTTTGTTTTTTTTGTTGTTGGATTGTCAGTTTCAGTGAATTTATTAGTTTACAGTTGGAAATAGAGCAGTTCTTTCTTTAACACATGAATGAGTCTTTAACAGTCACAGAATTAGAGTCTGGTAAAACACAAGCCATCTATGAGGCTGCCTCCTTCCTTTCCAAGATTTATTGTGAAAGATTATGGTGTGGAACCCTAGACAAAGAAGCATATTCTTGTCTCGTTTGAATTTTGTCAACAGTGGAGCGGGATACTGTGAATTAATTAAGTCACAACAGCTTACACATCCCCAGTATCTTTGAAACAACCCTTATTCTTTGCTCTCAGAAGAGGAACAACTGCTCTGCCTGCAGGTCTTAGCAGGTGCATCAGTAATGACCTGAATCAGAATGTGTCTCTTGTGATGCTTGCGATTGCTCAAAAAAGAGGTCCCAACCTCCCCCGGCTCTTTTCGGGGAAAGAGAGCATTTTGGGACATGGAACCTGGTCCCAAAGATAGCATTCAAGAATTTAGGTCTTTTTTTTTCCGAGCCTGGACAGAGAGGGGTGTGGCCTGATAGCTGTGGCTTGTTCCACAGAGAGTCTCACAGTCTGGAACAACTGGAAGGCCTTGTGATGTGGGCATAGATGGCTTGGGACTAGCCTAACTGGTTGGACCCACTGCTGGGGACCAGATGCCAAAAGGAGACCTGCTAGGTCAGAATAAGGGGAGCTGTTTGGTCCCATGGCAAACTGTTGGGCTAAAAACCCCAGCCACCCTTCTTCACCTGAGTTAACTCTGTGGAGCAGCAGAGGTGCCTCCACCCCACCTCTGGTAGGTTGCCTGAGAGCTTCCCCTAGATCCCAACCAAGGCCACTGTTTGAACTGCCATGGAGAGCCTGGTTGCCAGCTTGCCTGGTCCAGCCTGAACCAGCTTTCCCTTCTCCAGCAGACTTGGCAAGAGATCACAGGATAGTGTGTCTGGAATTGGGTTCCTTCTGGTGGGATTTTGGTCTCGCTGACTTCAAGAATGAAGCTGCAGACCCTCGTGGTGAGTGTTACAGTTCTTAAAGATGGTGTGTCTGGAGTTTGTTCCTTCAGATGTTTGGATGTGTCTGGAGTTTCTTCCTTCCTATGGGTTTGTGGTCTCACTGACTTCAGGAATGAAGCCGCAGACCTTTGCAGTGAGTGTTACAGCTCTTAAGGGTGGTCTGGAGTTGTTTGTTCCTCCCAGTGGGTTCGTGGTCTCACTGACTTTAGAAGTGAAGTCGCAGACCTTCACCATGATTGTTACAGTTCACAAAGGTAGTATGGACCCAAAGAGTGAGCAGCAGCAAGATTTATTATGAAGAGTGAAAGAACAAAGCTTCCACAGTGTTGAAGGGGACCCAACCAGGTTGCTGCTGCTGGCTGGGGTGGCCAGCTTTTATTCCCTTATTTGACCCTGCCCACGTCCTGCTGATTGGTCCATTTTACAGAGTGCCGATTAGTCCATTTATACAGAGTGCTGATTGGTGCATTTACAAACCTTTAGCTAGACACAGAGCACTGATTAGTGCATTTTTACAGAGTGTTGATTGGTGCATTTACAAACCTTTAGCTAGACAGAAAAGTTCTCCAAGTCCCCACCTGACCCAGAAGCCCAGCTGACTTCACCTCTCAATCCCCCCTGTAAACAGGACACCCCAACTGCTGTTGGGAATTGGGCAATGACCACTCTAGCTACTTCCTGCTGGATAGGGGTGAAGAAGGGGCCCTGCAGTTGTAGTGTCCTCCAGAGGGGAACTCTTTAGGCCAGTGAAAAGGCCAGGGGGTTGGTCCAGTGGTCCTTGGTAGAAGTTGTTAGTTGAGCTCATTTGGGGTTCTATTTGTAAGACCATCTGTAGCTTGATGGCCTCAATTCTACAGGAAACAAATTTGACAAGGAAGTTAAAAATAAAGGGCCCAAGGGCAAGTAACAGCAAGATGGCTGCCACAGGACCTAGAAAGGGGAGAAGCCATGTCTCCCAACTCCACAGGTTGGTGTAAGAGTTTGAAAGGCATTGTCTGATTTCAGAAGCCTTTTCCTATAAATGCCGGGCGGCATCTCGTATTATCCCTGACTGGTTAGTGTAAAAATAACAGTCTTCCCCTAAGAAGGTTCAGAGTCCTGCTTTCTCAGCAGTGAGGGGGTGTAGGCCTCTGCGGTTTTGAAGAGTCACTGCTGCCAAAGAGTCTATTTGGGATTGCAGAGTAAGGATAGATTTCGTTATTTCTTGCAAACTGAGAAATCCTTTGAGAGTGTGTGGTAGCAGGATAATGAAGTAGATAAACTGGCTATTCCAGTTCCTGTAGCAGTAGCCATTCCTAACCCTACAAGTAGGGGTATTAGTTGTATGGTTCTGTGCTGACAGACTTGAGCTTTGAGGGCTACTTATAGGGTCTGATTTCCTAGAGCAATGTTAATGTTTGGACTTAGAAAAATTAAGGTGCAGGTGCCTGTCCAGTTAGTGGGCAGGCAGATATAGGTCGATGTTCCACATAAGAAGAATATACCTTGGCTGGGTAGACAGAACTGGCTGTGTATGTAAAAAGGTGTGTGAGTTTGTTGTTTTCATTTTCCCATACTCCTAGAGTACTTGCCAAGGTAGCTCTGGTGAGAGGCTGGAAAGGGGCATTGGGAGCAAACTGAGTGGCTCATGTGTTCTATTTTCCCATTGGAGAAAAAAACATTTTGTATCTATTAGGAAACATTCGAGAGAGCGATTGAAAGAGGGGATGAGAAGGCATTCACTAGTGGTGGGGGCGATGCTGCAGGGGATCCACGGGTGAATGGTCATGTGGGGAGTATGTCTGCCATTACAAAACCTGGACTGTTTGTTAAGTGGGGAGGAGGTGATGATTTTGGGGGGCCCTGAGAAGTGGACAAGCCATCCGAATGGAGCTGTTTGAGTGACTCGAAAGTTACTATGATCAGTTGGGGGTTGAAGTTGTAGGGTGTAATTACACTGATGGGGTAGTAGGTGCCCCAGGGGCAGGTCTGATAACAGGTTATGTTGGATGCATAAAGGGGCTTGGAAAGTTAAGATGGTATTCGTAGTTACAAGGCCATGTATGGGCTTTTCATTGCTTGTGTAATAGGTGAGGTTGGAAATGTAAGAACATAAAAGTTGGATTGCACGTCCTGTTAGGGCATTCTTGGTCGTATCAGAGATGGGGAAGTCAGCTAATGATTGCATATTTAGGTGGAAAGGGTCTTTTCCTTCATAATGAGGGTGGTAGGTTAAGTTGGTGAAGACCCAATTTTTGCAGGAATGGGAGTGGCAATGTAAGCAGAAGTTGATAGAGAGATACAAAGCCAACAGTCATTTGCCAGGGAAGGATTGGACTGGTTTAACAGAGAATGGGTTAAGAGTCTTCTAGAGATAATTAGGAGCTAGCAGAAGGGGAGGGGTGATTGTATGAGGTGTCCAGGGAAGCAAGAGGGATAGACAGGCAAAGAGTAAAAAAGAAGGTAAAGAGAGTGTTCTGGAAGATGAGATCATCTTATCCAGTCTGAGTTAAAGGTAGGAGTAAATTGCTGTCAGAAGGAAGATAGTAAGAAGATTGATGTGATTAGGATTTTCATCCCGGCAGGAGTTACAGTATATAGTCCTATCACAAAGAGTATGGTTAATATGCTACTTAATAATATGATGAAATAATAAAAGGATTCCATTAAAGGGGAAAGGAGAGTTGTTAAAGATAATGTAGGTTTTCACTTACCTTTTTTAAGGAGAAAGGGGTTTTTCTTCAGGATCAGTGTAACAGTCTTTTTAGTCTGAGATGTTCCCTTCCAAAATAGGAGGTGCAAGTCCTCCAATGGTTGGCAGGTTTATCGAGGCTGGTCTGGCTAATCTTGGGACTCCTGAGCTGATTGTCCTGCAGGTTCCTCAGGGGGTATCCAAAATTTAACTAGGGTGTGGTGAATTCAAGATTCCACTCCTGCCATCTTAACTGCAGTGGAGGTAGAGAGGATTACTGAGTATGGTCTTTCCCACAAAGAGTCCATAGATGGGGAGGTAGAGGGGAGAGTTTTGACCAACACTAGATCTCCTGACTGAAATAACTCTGTTCCCTTTTCTCTGTGACATCCTTCAGGTACGTTTTTAAGGTTTTGTTGATATTTTGCCAAAGAAGTTATATCTTTGACCAAGTTGGCCATTTCCTGATCAAGTAGGAGGTCATTTGTGAGAAAAGGTCATCTGTACAGCATTTCATATGGACTGAGCCCCATTTTGTGAGGAGAATTTCAGATTCTTAATAAGGCCATGGGCAAGAGAGTAGGCCAAGGGAGATGAGTTTCTTGTGTTGGTTTCCTTAAGTGCCTCTTGAGTGTTTCATTTGACTTCTTGACCTTCCCTGAGGATTGTAGCCTCCAGGCGCATTGAAGGTGATATTGTATCCCTGGCGCCCTGGAAATTCCCTGAATGATCATATCTTTAAAAGCTGGACCATTGTCTCTCTGTAAGCTTAGGGGAAGCCCAAATCTAGGAATTATTTCATGAATTGAGACTTTAATCAATTCTTAAGCCTTCTCTGTCTTGCAGGGGAGAGCTTCTATCCAATCTGAAAAGGTATCAACACAGACCAACAAGTATTGAAATCCCTTTGACTTAGGCTTATGGGTGAAGTCTAACTGCCAGTCCTCTCCAGGATAGTGACCTATTCTTTGTTCCCCCAAAGGAGCCTTATGATGGACCAAAGGATTATTCCTTTGGCACACCTCACAGGCTTTGACTACCTGTCAGATGGTTCAGAGGAGGTTTGGCCCTGTAAATAGGGATTTGGCCATTTGATGAGAATTTTCAATATTCATATGAAAAGTTTGGTGGAGGGTTTTAAGTATTTTCCACTGGCTGGCTTTGGGTATAAGTACCTTTCCTTCTTTGGTTGTTAACCACCCCAAGGGGAGAAAACTATGCCCCCGTGAAAGTCTCCACTCTGCTTCAGTTGGGGAATACTGGAGCTTAATCCCTTGGAGGGGGTTGTTCCATACCAAGGGTCCTTCCATAGGTATTTCTAATGGGAAGTTCCACCTGGCAGCAATTTTGGCTGCAGCATCTACCTGACGGTTTCCTTCTGCCTTTTGTCCTTCATCTTTCTGATGGCTTTGGCAGGGTAAGACTGCCACCTCCTTAGGTTTTTGCACTGAGTACAATAACTCCATAATTTCCTTGTGGTGTTTAATGGGGGTTCTCTCAGAGGTTAGGAACTCCGTTTCTTTCCATAGTGCAGCATGGGCGTGTAGGATTAGATAAGCATACTTGCTATTTGTATACACATTTATTCTTTTTCCCTTTCCCAGTACTAAGGCTTGGGTAACTGCCACTAGTTCTGCTAACTGGGTACTGGTCCCTGAGGGAAGAGGCTTACTTTCAAGTGTGGTTACATCACTAACTATGTCATAAGCTGCTCTTCGTATCCCATTCCACAAATGAACTTCCATCGGTATATAGGTTAAGGTCAGAATTAGCAAAGGGGACTTCTAAGAGATCATCCCAGGCATCATAAGTCTGGACTATAATTTGTTGGCAGTCATGCTCGATTGGTTCCCCATTCTCTGGGAGAAAAGTGGCAGGGTCCAGGGCCACACACATACGTATTTGAAGAACCAGTCCCTCAAGGAGTAGCACCTGGTATCTAAGTAGGCAGTTGTCTGATAGCCATAAACTTCCTTTGGCACCTAGTACGCCATTTACATCATGAGTAGTCCAGACAGTGAGATCCTTTCCTCTGACACTAAGATGGCCACCGCTGCAACTACCCTTAAACAGTGAGGCTAGACTTTTACTACTACATTAATTTCCTTACTTAGGAATGCCACTGGTTGTGGAGTTGTCCCGTGAGTCTGAGTAAGGACTCCAAGAGCTATCCCTGCTCTCTCTGTGACGTATAAAGAGAAGTTTTGTCCTGTGGGAAGGCTTAATACTAGGGCTTGTTTTAAGGCTTTGAAGGCTGTTTCTGCCCCTGATTCCCATTCTACTAGATAAGTATTTGCCCTTTGGGTCTCCTTGATTAGAGTATAGAGGTGGCCTGGCTATCTTGCTGTATCTGGGCATCCATAGTTGGCAAAAGTCGGTGATTCCAAGGAACCCCTGCAGCTGTTTTAATGTCTTGGGGTAAGGATAATCCAGTATAGGCTGCATTCATTCTTGCTGAGGGCCCTGGTCCCTCTGGCTAAGATGAGGCCTAGATATTTGACCTCCAGTAGGCAAAGCTGGGCTTTTGACCTAGATGCCTTGTACCCTTGATTAGCTAGAAAGTTCAAGAGATCTAGAGTAGCCTGCCAGCATGAGGCTTCCGAACTGGTAGCCAAAAGTAAATCATCCACATACTGAAGGAACAGAATGCCTAGACTTGAGAAGTGGCCTAGATCTTGGGTCAGTTCCTGACCAAACATATGAGGGCTATCCCTAAACCCTTGGGCAAGACCATCCACGTAAGTTGGGACATGTGGTCTGTGGGATCCTCAAAGGCAAAGAGAAACTGGGAGTCATAGTGCAGGTGAATACAGAAGAAAGCATCCTTGAGGTCCAGAATAGTGAACCATTCTGTTTCCTCTTGTATTTGAGAGAGCAGGGTATAGGGGTTGGGTGCAATTGGATATATTGGAATTACTGCCTCATTGATGAGTCTAAGATCTTGCACAAGTCTCCACTGACCATTCAGTTTTGGTACTCCTAGAATTGGGGTGTTGCAGGGACTGCTGCATTTCCTTACTAAGTCTTGAGCTTTTAAATATTTAACAATATCCTGTAATCCTTTATAAGCTTTAGGCCTTAAGGGATATTGCCTTTGATAAGGAAAAGTGGTGGGGTCTCTTAGCCAGATTTGGACTGGGTGGGCATTTTTGTCCTTCCAAATTGTCCTTCCAATGCCCAGACTTCAGGGTTGACTCCCTTCTCAAGTAGGGGACAACAAATGGGTAACTTGTTCCCCATATTCATGTAGATAACAGCTCCAGCTTTGGCTACTATATCCCTCCCTAATAAGGGTGTGGAACTTTCAGGCATAACAAGAAAGTCATGTGAAAAGAGCAAAGTCTCCCAATTGCAACTGAGGAGGTGGGAGAAATACCTGGTTACAGGCTGTCCCAGGATTCCTCAGATGGTAATGGACCTTGAGGACAGTCATCCGGGACAGGAGATTAACACTGAGAAGGCTGTGTCAGTGTCCAGGAGGAACTCAATGTCCTGACCCTCAATGGTTAAATGTACCCCGGGTTCAGTGAGGGTGATGACATGAGCTGGCACTTGCCCCAGGCACCCTCAGTCCTGTTGTTGGATCATCTGATTGGGGGCTTGTGGCCCAGAGAACCAATGCACTCTGGGGCAGTGTGCCTTCCAGTGATTGCCTCAGCATAGCAGACAAGGATGAGGAGGTGGTTTGTTTCTCGTTGGACAAACTTTTTTAAAGGGTTCTTGTAAACCACGCTGATAAAAAGCCTTACCGGGTGATTGGTCTGCTCCATTTTCTTTCCTCTCTGAACCACCAAGGTTTGTTTGTCTGAGGGCCATGACTAAGGCTGCAGCCTTTCTCTGATCTCGCTTTTCCTTTTGGGCCTCTTCCTCTTGGTCCTTATTATAGAACACCAAGTTTGCCAGGTTTAATTATGCCTCCAGATTTTGTTCAGGGCCCAGGGCTTGCTTTTGGAGCTTTCTCCTGATATCTGCAGCTGATTGGGTAATAAACTTATCTTTTAGGATTAATTGACCCTCGAGTGAGTTGGACGACAGGGGAGTATATTTTCTTAAGGCCTCCTGTAGCTGCTCAAGGAAGGCAGAAGGCTTTTCTTCCTTTCCCTGAGTTATGGTGGACATCATTGAATAATTTATGGGCTTTTTCCTAATTCTCCTTAGTCCTTCTAGAACACAGGTCAACAGATGTTTATGACTCCAGTCCCCAAGATCTGAGTTGAGGACCCAGTGGGGATCCATACTGGGGATGGCTTGCTGACCGGTAGGGAATTTGTCCCTTTCTTCAGTTGTCATTCTATCATTTACTTGACTAAGACACCAGGTATCTCCAAATTCTTGGGCTTCAACTAAAGCCACATTCTTTTCATTAAAGGCGAGGGTTTGATCTAACAATAGCATGACATCTCTCCAGGTGAGACAGAAGGTTTGCCCTAGACCCTGTAGGAAATCTATGTACCTATCAGGATCATTTGAAAACTTCCCCAGGTCTGCCTTGATCTGTTTTAAATCAGAGAGGGAGAAGGGGACAAGTACCCAGGTTGGGTCAAATTCCCCTCCCCCTACAGCTTGAAGGGGACATAACCAATAGCCCGGGAAGTTTTGTGGTCCTTTGGAGATTTCTTTGCTTGTTTCCTTCTGGACAGGGGAGATTGGAGGAGGCTTATCATTAATAGGAAGGAGAGCTATAGGGAAGCTAGGATATGGGGTAAGCCAAAGATCCTCCTGTGGGATGTAAATTGCAAGCTTTGCATAGTTGTGTATTCTCCTTCAATGAAAAGAAAACTTGGACATAAGGAATTTCACTCCATTTGCCTTCCAGGAAAGGTCGAGCTGCAGGATAGTATTTTAATTTATACTTCCCTCAGGTGGTCATTTTTCCCTATCAGAGAGAGAATATTGGGGCCAAGCCATAATGCAGAAAAAAAATGAGCCACCTCTGTTTTAGGGTTTGTGGGTCAAATTGGTTCCAATGGCTTAGGATGCATTCAAACGGTGAGCCTGCTGATGCCTGAGTGTGTCCCATCTGAAAGACAAAACTGCCCACAGTTTTGGTTTGTTTATTTCTCCCACCTGCCCAAGAACCCTCAATGGTCCCTGGACCCTGCTGATCGGAATACTTGCACTCGCTGATGTAGCAGCAGAAACACTAGTTTTCCGCCTAGGTCACAAGGAGGACCGAGGAAGGCCGGATTTAGTGGCCCTTACTGACACATCCTCAAAAACATGCATTCTTGCCTGTCCTCCTAGACCACAAAGACGACCGAGAAAAATTGAATTTAGTGGCCCTTACTGCCACATTCTTGAAAACTTATTAGAGTCCTAAGCATTCTCCTGTTAGTATTGAGACTTTACTCATGTCCTATAAAGATGTTATGCCCAAAAAAGAAGCAGAGGGCCATACTCATGGAGGGAAGGGATCTCCAGAGTTGGAAGAGTGATGCCTTTTGTCCTCACTTATATGAATAGGAAGTGTAAAATTTCTGAGGCTCCTCACATCCTAGCTTCAGGAATAGCTTTTGTTAGGTCTGCTTGTCTGAGGAGGGTTCCTAAAATTCCAGATAGTCCCCCACCCCAATGGGGCTTTGGGCAAATATTATGTCTTTCCAATTGGTGAGCCTGGGTGCCTAAAGAAGGTAACAGAGTCCTGAAGTTTGTACTAGAAATCATTCTTACAGGAGAAACTAGAAAGGCACCAGAGACAGGGAATGGTTTTCAGAAGCGGGACTAGCCTTGGAGAAGAGAGGCAGGAGGAAGTTTATCTGACAGGTCTTAGGAACCAAGAGGCAAGGGTCAGGATAGACAGGATAGAAGGGCGAGTCTTGCTTGGGTGACATGACTTTGAGAGTTCTGTTCATGGCCACAGGGTCAACCAACTTGTTGTCGAGACCCTGGAGCTGAATGGCTTTCCTCTCTGTCGACTCTCGGCTCAGCCTGGAAGTACAGGAAAAGCAGAATCTGGTCCCAGGCAAACCACCACTCCCAACTCCAAAGAGTCGGGGGTTGCTAGAGATCTCTTTCCCAGAAAGCCTGACACCCATGTCTTTAGTCCAGCAGCCGCACAAGTCGCTTTTAACTGGCCAACAGGTGCCCAGTATTTAGCCCCCGAATTCTAAGGAAAAATAGGACAGAATAGTATGCGAAAGGAGTCTGATGGTACTCACTGCTTGGTGATTGTCCCATGTGAGTTGCCAAAATGTGTCTGGAATTGGTTCCTTCCAGTAGGCTCTTGGTCTCGCTAACTTCAAGAATGAAGGCGCGGTCTCTTGTGGTGAATGTTACAGTTCTTAAAGTGGCGTGTCCAGAGTTGGTTCCTTCAGATGTTCAGATGTGTCCGGAGTTTCTTCCTTTCAGTGGGCTCGTGGTCTCGCTGACTTCAGGATTGAAGCTGCAGACCTTTGCAGGGAGGGTTACAGCTCTTAAAGGTGGCACATCCAGAGTTATTTGTTCCTCCTGGTGGTTTGTGGTCTTACTGACTTCAGGAGTAAGCTGCAAACCTTTGCAGTGAGTGTTTCAGCTCTTAAAGGTAGCATGGACCCAAAGAGTGAGCAGCAGCAAGATTTATTATGAATAGCAAAAGAACAAAGCTTCCACAGTGTTGAAGGGGATCCAAGGTGGTTGCTGCTGCTGGCTTGGGTGGCCAGCTTTTATTCCCTTATTTGGCCCCACCCACGTCCTGCTGATTGGTCCATTTTACAGAGCGCTGATTCGTCTATTTTACAGGGTGCTGATTGCTTCGTTTTTACAGAGTGCTGATTGGTGCATTTACAAACCTTTAGCTAGACACAGAGTGCCATTTGGTGTATTTACAATCCTTTAGCTAAAAGTTCTCCAAGTCTCCACCCAACCCAGAAGCCCAGCCAGCTTCACCTCTCAATAGGATCCTGAGAACCCCATGCCCTGCACATGAGCAGGGATGCACCAGTACTTTCTCCATCAACAAAGGCCAAGTAATGCAGCCAGGGTCAGCTTGGCCATATGAAGCTAATCTGCTTGTGCCATTGCTGAGTACCCTAGCCTATACCCCTGAGATCATGGTGCAGCAGGGCTTTCGCTGCTCTACCACAGGCAGAAATCAAGGCATTTGGAGTACCCCCTTGCCTAGACCAGCATCCTGTGATGCCCTATCCTTCATAAATACACATTGTGGTACAGAGGGACCCTCTCCACTCCATGTCCAAGCAGATCTCTAGGCATTTAGATTGTCTACTCATCTAGTTCAGCAGTCTGAGTGACCCCACTCTTCTGTGCAGGCATCCTGGTGCAGGGGGTACTTTTCTGCTACATGCCCAGGCAGATCTCCAAGCATTCAGAGCACCAGCTTCCTGGTCCGGCAGCCTGAGTCACCATACTCCTTCTGTACAGAAATCTCAGTTCATGGGGCCCTCTCAGCTCCATGCTCAGGCATATATCCAGGCATTAAAAACACCCACAGACCCGGAGCAGCAGCCTGACCTGCTCCATCCTTCCTAAACAGAGATCCTGCTGCAGAGAGGCCCTCTTTGCTTCACACCCAGGTAGATCACCAGGCATTAGGATCATCCACTCATCTGGTTCAGAAACCTGAGCTGCCTCATCATTCCTGGACATAGATCATCGTGCAGAGAGACCTTCACTCCATGCCCAAGTAGATCTCCAGGCATTTGGAGCACTAGCTCACATGGATCAGTAGCCTGAGTTGCCTGACCCTTTCTGTGCAGATATCTTGCTGCAGGGTGGCCCTCCCCACTCCATGCTCAGACAGATCTCCAGGCATATGGAGCACCCACTCCCTTGGATTAAGGGTTTAGGCTGCCCCTCATCCCTGTGCAGAGAACATGGGGCAAAGGAGGCTTCACAGCTCCACACATGAGAACATTACTGGGCACTCAGCAGCAACCCACTGTATTCTCTCCAAGTAATGCTGAGTATTTCTGCCATTGGGGCCTTGTAGGTGGACCTGCCTAGTCTGGCCCCACCCTTTATGATGTCCCCACACTCACATGGCACTCAGCAGAGAACTCAGACCACTGTGCACCCCATGAAGCAGCCCATTTCTTTAGGCAACAGAGAGTTTCTGCCAGTAAACAAGGATCAAGTATATACCCAGCATATTGGCAACAGAGGGCTCTCACCCATAAGTGCCATCTACTGGCTTATAGGTCAAACCGCACAGCCCAATATAAAACTTGACAAAAGAAATGCCTAGGGTGCCGGGCGCGGTGGCTCAAGCCTGTAATCCCAGCACTTTGGGAGGCCGAGACGGGTGGATCACGAGGTCAGGAGATCGAGACCATCCTGGCGAACACCGTGAAACCCCGTCTCTACTAAAAAATACAAAAAAACTAGCCGGGCGAGGTGGCGGGCGCCTGTAGTCCCAGCTACTCGGGAGGCTGAGGCAGGAGAATGGCGTAAACCTGGGAGGCGGAGCTTGCAGTGAGCTGAGATCCGGCCACTGCACTCCAGCCCGGGCTACAGAGCGAGACTCTGTCTCAAAAAAGAAAAAAAAAGAAAAAAAAAAAAGAAAAAAAGAGAAATGCCTAGGGCTATAGAAGCAAAGACAAAAAAACCCTATCCAGCGTTCTCTACAGTCACTTCCCAAAGGAGTAGGGGAAGGGAAAGGGAAATAATAATAATAATAATAATAATAATAGGAAAAAAATCATAATCTCATGGAAATAATTACAATAATTAGAAATGCCAGCATCTCCAGATAAGAGGGAACCAGTATAAGAATTCTGGCATTACGAAAAATCTTAATATAGTGACACTACCAAAAAGTTGCACTATTCCCTAGCAATGATCTCTAACCAAAATGGAAACTCAGAAATGACAGATGGAGGACTCAAAGCATGGATTGCAAGGAACCTCAATGATATCCAAGAAAAAGTTAGAAATCAAAATGAATAAACTTCTAAAGCAATCCAGGAAATGATGGAAGAGACAAACATGAAAATATATCAATCAGAGCTTCAGGAATAAAAAACATATTCAAGGAATTTCCAAACACAATTAAAGCTTTATCAATAGACTGGATCGAGCAGAAGAAAGAATTGCAGAGCTTGAAGTCCAGTCTTTCCAAATAAACCATTCAGACAAAAATAAACAAAAAGAAATTTTTGAAAATCAACAGTATTCAAGAAATATAGGATTATGTAAAGCCATTACACTTATTAATTATTGGCATTACTGAGAGAGAATAAGAAAAATAAACAACCTGGAAAACATATTTGACAGAATAATTCAAGAAAATTTACCAATTGTTGCTAGAGATGTAGACATCAAGATACAAGAAATGTAGAGAACAATTGCAAGGTATTATTTAAAAAACTAACATCACCTTAGGCCGGGCGCGGTGGCTCACGCCTGTAATCCCAGCACTTTGGGAGGCCGAGGCGGGCGGATCACAAGGTCAGGAGATCGAGACCACGGTGAAACCCCGTCTCTACTAAAAATACAAAAAATTAGCAGGGCGCGGTTGTGGGCGCCTGTAGTCCCAGCTACTCGGGAGGCTGAGGCAGGAGAATGGCGTGAACCCGGGAGGCGGAGCTTGCAGTGAGCCGAGATCGCGCCACTGCACTCCCGCCTGGGCGACAGAGCGAGACTCCTCTCAAAAAAAAAAAAAAAAAAAAAAAAAAACTAAAATCACCAAAGCATGTAGTCACCAGACTATGCAAGTTCAATGCTAAAGAAGAAAATCTTAATAGCAGCTAAAGGAAAAGGTTAGATCACATTGAAAGGGAACCCCACCAGAAGACTTCTCAACAGAAACCTTACAATCTCCAGAAGAGATTGAGGGCCTATTTTTAGCATTCTTAAAGAAAATAAATTTCAGCCAAGTATTTCTTACCCCACCAAACTAAGCTTCGTAAGCAAAGGAGACATATAAACTTTTCCAGATATGAAAATACTAAAGGAATTTATTACCACTAGACCAACCTTAAAAGAGATCCTTAAGGGAGTTCTAAACATGGGGGGGGGGGGCGGGGAAGGACAACACCTGCTAAAACAAAAAACACACTTAATGTGCATACCCTGCAGACCCTGTAAAGCAACCAGACTATAGAAACTACAAAGGAATGAGCAAATAGCTTCATGATAGAATCAAAACCTCATATATAAATGTTAACCTTGAATTGAAATAGTCTAAATGCTCCACTTAAAAGGTACAGAATAAGAAGATGTATTAAAAAATAAAACCCATCTTTCTGTGTCTTCAAAAGACCCATCTCACATATGATATCCGTAGACTCAAAATAAAGGAAAGAGATTTTTCATGTAAATGGAAAACAAAGAAGAGCAGGGGTTACTATTCTTATATCAGATAAAACAAACTTTAAAGCAACAATAGTAAAAAAGGACAAAGAAGGTCAATACATAATGATGAAGGGTTAAATTCAACAAGAAGACTTAACCCTCCTAAATTTATATATATAGCCAACGTCAGAACACCCAGGATAATTTAAAAAGGTATTTCTAGGCCTACAAAAAGACTTAGACAGCCACACAATACTAGTGGGGAACTTAAACATACCACTGATAGATGCATGAGACAGATCATTGCAGGAGAAACCAACAAAGAAATTCTGGACTTTAAACCTGACACTTAACCAATTGGACCTAATAGACATCTACAGAATGCTCCACCCATCAACTTCAGAATTTACATTCTTGTCATCTGCACATGGAACATACTGCAGGATCAATCACATGTTCAGCCATAAAGCAATTCTAAATAAATTAAAAAACCAAAATCATACTAACCATATTTTTGAACAACAGTTGAATAAAAATAGAAATCAATACCAAAAAGATCTCTCGATTCACACAATTACATTGGAAGTCACATAACTTGCTCCTGAATGATTTTTTGGCAAACAACAACAAAAAAAAGAGAAAAAAAATTCTTTGAAGTAGGTGAAAACAGAGACACAACATACCAAAATCTTTGGAATGCACAAAAAGTAGTGTCAAAAGGAAATTTTATAGCACTAAATGCCTGCATTAAGAAGACAAAAATATCTCAACTTAATTACCTAACCTCATGCCTAGAGAAACTAGTAAAACAAGAACACCACCCAAAATCTAGCAGAAGAAAATAAATAACTAAAATCAGAGAGGAACTGAACAAAATTGAGATCCCCAAATCCATACAAAAGATCAAGAAAACCAAAAGTTGGTTTTTTGAAATGATAAAAAAGATTGATAGACCAATAGCCAAATTAACAAAGAAACAAAAAAGAGAGAAAATTCAAATAAACACACCAGAAATGACAAAGGTGACATTACAATAAATCCAACAGAAATAAAAAAGATAATCAGAGAATATTATGAACACCTCTACACACACAAATGAGAAAAAGTCTAGAGAAAATGGATAAATTCCTGGAAACACACAAGTTCCCAAGATTGAATCAGGAATAAGTTGAAACACTGAACAAACAAATATCAAGCTTTGATATTGCATCATTAATTAAAAACCTATGAACCAAAGATAAAAATAAAATAAAAATTATACAACAGCTGGATTCATAGCCAAATTCTACCAGACATGCAAAGAGCTGTTCCACTTCTTTTAAAACGATTCCAAAAAATCAAGGAGGAGGTACTCCTTCTTAATTTATTCTACAAAGCCAGCATTATCTCCTGATTCCAAAGCTCAGCAAAAAGCACAATGAAAAAAGAAAACTATAAACAAATATCCCTCAGGCACATAGATATAAAAATTCTCCACAAAATGCCAGCAAACTGAATTCAATAGCATATAAAAAAGTTAATTCCCCATAATCAAGTGGGCTATATTCTTGAGATGTAAGGTTAGACCAACACATGCAAATCAATAAATATGATTCACCACATAAACAATTAAAAACAAAACTCCTCAAAATATAACAGTCATCTATTACAAACACACATCCAACAACTTACTGAATGTACAAAACTGGAAACATCCTCCTTAAGAATTGGAACAAGACAAGGATGCCCATTCTCACCAATTCTATTTATCGTAATATTGAAAGCCCTAGCCAGCCAATAAGACAAGAGAAAGGAATAAGAGACACCCAAATACATAAAGAAGAAAGCAAATTATCTGTCTTCATGGACAATATAATCCTATACCTAAAAAACCCAAAAGATTTCTGGGACTGATAAACTACTTCAGTAAAGTTTCAAAATACCAAATAAACATACAAAAATCAGTAACATTTCTATACATCAGTATGTTTAAGCTGACAGCCAAATCAAGAAGGCAATCACATTTACAATAGCCAAAAAATAAAATAAAATAATATAACATATCTAGGAATTCAGTTAACCAAGGAGGTAAAACATCTCTATGGGGAGAACTGCAAACCACTTCTAAAAGATATCACAGATGATACAAACAAATGGAAAAACATTTTATGCTCATAGATTGGAATAATCAGTATCATTAAGATGGACATACTGTCCAACGAAATCTACAAATTGAGTGCTATTCCTATCAAGCTACCAATGCCATTTCTCACAGAACTAGAAAAAAACTACTCTAAAATTCATATGAAACAAAAATATGCGGAAATAAAAAAATTGTTTGAAATGAATGAAAACAGAGACACAATATATCAAAATCTCTGCTATCCTGCAAAAAAATAAATACACAAAGGAAAGCTTATAGTGTTAAAGGCATATATCAAAAAGAATTAAGGATCTCAAATTAACAACCTAACTTCACACCTCAAGGAAATAGAAAAACAAAAATAAAACACACTCAAAGCTAGCAGAAGAAAAGAAATAACAAAGATCAGATAAGAACTGAATGAAATTGATACATAATTAGGACCAATAAAAGGAAAAGCTAGGTCTTTCAAAAGATAAACCAAATTGATAGACTGCTACATAGATTAATCAATAAAAAGGAGAGAAGATTCAAATAAGCACAATGACAATGGTGACATTGCAACTGATACCATTGAAATACAAAAGATCATCATAGATTAATATAAACATTTATAGGCACACAAACTAGAAAATCTAGAGGAAATGGATAAATTCCTGGAAACACACAAACTTCCAAGACTGAACCAGTAAGAAATAGAAATCCTGAACCAATTAATAATGAACAATGAATTTGAATAAATAATAAAAATAACTTCCAACACACACACACACACACACACACACACACACAGAGAGAGAGAGAGAGAGAGAGAGAGAGAGAGAGAGAGAGAGAGAGAGGCGAGGACCAGATGGATTCACATCTAAATTTTTCCAGATGTAAAAAGATGAGCTGGTTTCAATCTTACTGAAACCATTCCAAATAATCACGGAGGAGGGATTGGTACCTAATTCATTCTACAAAACGAGTATCAACCTGATATGAAAATCAGGCAATGACAAAAAAAAAAAAAAAAAAAAAAAAAAAAAGGAAGCTACAGACCAATATTCCTAACGATCATAGATGCAAAACTTCTCAGCAAGAAACTAGCAAAGTGTGGCTGGGCAGGGTGGCTCACACCTGTAATCCCAGCACTTTGGAAACCAAGACAGGAGGATGACTTGAGCCCAGGAGTTCGAGACCAGCTGTTCACACAGCAAAACCCCATCTATACAAAATTACAAAAATTAGATGAGCATGATGGTGCATGTCTGTAGTCCTAGCTACTAGAGAGGCTAAGGTGGGAAGATGGCCTCAGCCTGGAAGGGAAAGTTGGCAGTGAATCGAGATTGTGCCACTGCACTCCAGTCTGTCTCAAATAAAATTTTTGAAAATACAATAAAATAAAAAAGCAAAAATAAACTAGCAAAATGAATCCAATAGCATAACAAAAAGATAACTCATCATGATCAAGTGTATTTCATTCCAGGGATGCAAGGTTGTTTCAACATATGCAAGTCAAGAAATGTGATTCATCACATAAATAGAATCAAATACAAAAACCACATAATCGTCCCATTAGGGGCAGAAAAAACATTTGATACAATCCAACATCTTTTCTTGATAAAAAGAAAACATTCAAGAAACTAGGTATTGAAAGAGCGTACCTCAAAATAGTAAGAGCTATATATGGCAAACCACATTCAACATCATACTGAATGGGGAAAAGTTGAAAGCATTCCCCCTAAAAATGGAACTAGACAAGGATGTCCACTCTCACCACTTGTATTCACCATAGTACCGAAATTAATTCCTAGTCAGAGCAATCAGACAAGAAAAAGAAATAAAAGGCATCCAAATTGGAAAAGAGGAAATCAGATTATTTCTGTTTACTGATTATATGATCTTATACCTTAAAAGCCCTAAAGCCTCCTCCAAAAGACTAGAATTGAGAAGTGAATTCCGTAAAGTTTCAAGATATAAAATCAGCATACAAAAATCAGTAGAATTTCTATGCACCAATAATGCTCAATCTAAGAACCAAATCAAAATCTCAATGACATTTACAATAGCCAAAAAGAAAAATAAAATACCTAAGAATACATGTAACCAATAAGATGAAAGAGCTGTACAAGGAGAAAAGCAAAACCCTAATAAAAATAGCTGGTACAAACAAATTGAAAAACATCCCATGATCACTGATTGGAAGAATCAATATTTTGAAAATAACTGTACTTTTCAAAGCAATCTATGGATTCCATGCAATTCCTATCAAAGTGCCTTCAGTCTTCAAAAAATTACAATAAAACTTAAAATGTATATAGAGCAATGACAATAACAAAAGTGTTGAATAGCCAAAGCAATCCTAAACAAAAGGAACAAAGCCAGAGGCATCAATCACATTATCTGACTTCAAATTATATTATGGGGCTGTATTAATAACATGGTACTGGTACAAAAATAGACACACAGATCAACGGGCCATAATAGAGGACCTAGAAATAAAGCCACATACCTACAACCAACTGATATTTGACAACATTAACAAAAGTAAACAGTAGGAAAAGGAAACCCTATTCAATAAGTGGTGCTGGGAAAATTGACTAGCCATATTCAGAAGAATGAAACTGCATATGGCTAGCCAATTATATCTCAACATATATAGCTCACCATATAAAAAATTAACTCAATGTGGATTAACGACCACAATGTAAACCTGAAAATATCAAAGTCACAGAAGACAATTAAGGAAAAACTCTTCTGGACATTGGCATAGGCAAATAATTTATTACTAAAACCCTAAAAGCAAATGTAACAAAACCAAATTAGACAAACGATATTGAATTAAACTAAAAAGCTTCTGCACAGCAAAAGAAATAACAGATTAAACAGACAACATAGAGAATGGGAGAAAATATTTACAGTTTATGCCTCTGACAGAAGATTAATATCCAGAATATAAAGGAGCCAAAACAACTGAACAAGAGAAAAACAAGAATCTATCCATCTGACAAAGATCTAATATCCAAAATCTGCAAGGAACTTAAACAAATTTATTAATATAAAAAACCCACAAACAATCCAATTAAAAAGTGGGCAGGCTGTGGGTGATGGCTCACACCTGTAATCCCAGAACTTTGGGAGGCTGAGGTGGGTGGATCACAAGGTCAAGAGCTCGAGACCATACTGACCAACATGGGGAAACACTGTCTCTACTAAAAATACAGAAATTAGCTGGGTGTGCTGGTGCACACTTGTAGTACCAGCTACTAGGGAGGCTGAGGCAGGAGAATCGCTTGAACACGGGAGGCGGAGGTTGTAGTGAGCTGAGATTGTTCCGCTGTACTCCAGCATGGCAACAGAGTAAGACTTTATCTCTAAATAAATAAATAAATAAATAAATAAATGTGGGCAAGGGACATGAACAGACTCTTCTCAAAAAAAGACATTCATGAGGCCAAGAAACATGAAAAAAGCTCAACATCACTGATCATTACAGAAATGCAAATCAAAACCATGATGAGATACCACCTCATGCCAGTCAGAATGGCAATTATTAAAAAGTCAAGAAACAACAGGTGCTAGAGAGGTTACAGAGAAATAGGATCACTTTTACACTATTGGTGGGAAGATAAACTAGTTCAACCATTGTGGAAGACAGTGTTGAGATTCCTTAAAAATGTAGAACCAGAAATACCATTTGACCCAACAATCCCATTACTGGTTATATACTCAAAGTAATATAAATCATTCCATTATAAAGATACATGCACATGCATGTTCCCTGCAACACTATTAACAATTGAAAAGACATGGAATCAACACAAATGCCCGTCAATGATGGACTGGATAAAGAAAATGTGGTACATATACACCATAGAATACTATGCAAGCAAAAATAGGAAAGGGATCCTGTCCTTTGCAGGGACATGGATGGAGTTGGAACCCATCAACCTCAGCAAACTAATGCAGGAACAGAAAACCAAACACTACATGTTTTCACTTATAAAAGGGAGCTGAACAATAAGAACGCATGGACACAGGGAAGGGAACAACACACACTGGACATGTCAGGGGAAGAGAGGGTTAGGGAGAGCATTAGGAAAAATGGTTAATGCATGCTGAGCTTAATACCTAGGTGACAGGTTGATATGTGCAGCAAACCACCATGGCACATGTTTACCTATGAAATAAACCTGCACATCCTGCTCATGTACCCTCAAACTTAAAATAAAAATAATTTTTTAAAATAAGGCAGAGGATATGAAAAGATGTTATTCAAAATAAGACATATAAATGGCCAACAGGTATATTTTAAAAAGTTCCACATTACTAATCATCAGAGAAATGCAAATTGAAACCACATTGAGATACCATGTTATACCAGTCAGTATGACTACTACAAAAAAGTCAAAAACAACAGATGCCGGCATGGATGCGGAGAAAGGAGAACCCTTATACACTGTTGGTAAGAATGTAAATTAGTACAACCTCTATGGAAAACAGTGTACAGAATTCTCAAAGAACTGAAAATAGAACTATATTTGACCCAGCAATCCCACTAATGGGTTTCAATCCAAAGGAAAAGAAAAACTATTATATAAAAAGACACATGACTGGGAGCGGTGGCTCATGCTTGTAATCCCAGCACTTTGGGAGGCCAAGGTGGGAAGATCACCTGAGGTGAGGAGTTCGAGACCAGCCTGGCCAACATGGTGGAACCCATTTCTACTAAAAATACAAAAATTACCTGGGTGTGGGCGTGCTGTAATCCCAGGTACTCTGGAGGCTGAGGCAGAAGAATCACTTGAACCTGGGAGGCAGTGGCTGCAGTGAGTCGAGATCGTGCCACTATACTCCAGACTAGGTGACAAAGTGAGATTCTGTCTCAAAAAAAAAAAAAAAAAAAGTTACCTGCACACATATGTTTATTGCAGCACTATTCACAATAGCAAAATCATAGAATCAAATTAAGTGCCATCGACGGTGGATTGCATAAAGAAAATGTCTATATGCGCACCATGGAATATTGTGCAACCAAAAAAGGGGGGGGAAATTATGTTATTTGCCCCAATGTGGATTGAACTGGAGGCCATTAAACTAAGTAAAATAACTCAGAAACAGAAAATTAAATATTTAATGTTCTCTCTTTAAGTGGGATGTAAATAATGGGTACATATGCACATAAAATGGTAACAATATACACTGGGAACTCCAAAAGCAGGGAAGGTGGTGGGGGGTGGTGAGGGTTAAAAAATTACCTATTGGGTACAATGTTCAAGCCTCACCATATGCAATATACACATTTTAAAAACCTGCCCATGTATCCTCTGAATCTAAATTTAAAAAACAATTAAAGGATTTAGATCCTATCTTCATAGTTGCCAGGCTAACAGGATTTGGGAATCTCTAGGCAAAATGTGACCACCAATATTTTGCAAATTTATGGATAAAACCTTTTATACATTGACATTCAATGTTACCTACATTAAAACAACTGAATTAGCCTTAAATTGTACCCATCACCTTTACAGCTATAGTTTGTGGATTGAACTCTTGCGGGCACTTCAGTAAAAATGAAAAGCTTCATACCAAGATGAATTTTGTCGTTGTTTTCATTAGTTTATTTAGCCTAGGCCCAAATGAGGAATGGAGATTTTCTCAGATACTTATTTCTAAGGCATATGGGATTTCTGTTATTTACAACTGAGTGAATCTTGACAAATTTGCTTTGTTAATGTAAGTCTGTTTTAGTGCAACAGATTCAATGAGTAGGCAATATTTCATACCAGATAGCCAGTCACAGCTGAGGGCTCCACGTGAATGTGCCAGGATGAACGCTACATGCATGAAATTCCTTAAAGTAAAAGAGCATTTTTTTTTTTTTTTTTTTCTGTCCAGACCGTCTGCTTCACCTGTCCTGGGAAACTTTTATTTTAAAAAGTTGAATGTATCTTTCCTCTTAGACATTATTCAGTAGACAATCATTCTATAATGATTTTTTTAACTTATCTTTTTGAAATACTTACAAAAAGAGCAAGCCATTTTATACTATCACCTTAACCCCTACATAAATACTTTTTCTTGACCTTCATTTGAACTGGGAGAATGACAAGAATTTCATAAATATTCTCAAAGCACAAAGTCTTGTCAATTTTTTTTTTTTTTTTTTGTATTTCATTTGGGCTATAGCTGTCAGTATTGCACCTGCTAAGATATTTTGCACACATATTAGTAGATTTGACATGTTTAAGATAAATTTACCTCCTTTTTTTGTTAAACTGTATAAAACACACATAACATAAAATTTATCATCTTAACTATTTTTACGTGTACACTTAGTATTGTTAAATTCATTCACATTGAGCAACGAATCCCAGAACTTTTTCAAATTGTAATACTAAACGTTAATATCCATTAAACAATTACTCCCCATTTTAAACCCCCTCCAGCTCGCGGAAATCACAATTCTACTTTCTGTTTCTCTGAATTTGAGTACTCTAGATACCTAGATGAATCAAACAGTAGTTGTCTTTTGTAACTGGTTTATTTATTTCACTACAGCATAATGTGTTTGATGTTCATCTAGGTTGTACTACATGTAAGAATTTACTTCTTTTTTGAGGCTGAGTGACATTCTGTTATACATATATAGCACATTTTGTTTTCTCAATTATTCATCAATGAACACTGGGGTTGTTTTTACCTTTTGGCTATTGTGAATAATGATGCTGTGAACATGAATGAATAAATATCTTTTTGAGACCTTGCTTTTCATTATTTAGGAATACACCTAGAGAGACTTGCTGGATCACACGATAATTATAATTTTTAATTTTTTGAGGAATTGCAATACTGTTTTTCATCACAGCTGCACCATTTTATGTTCTTATTAATAGTGTCCAAGGGCTCCAATTTTTCCACAACCTCACCAACAATTATTATTTTATACTATTTTTATGTTAGTCATCTTGATGAGCGTGAGGTTCTATTTCCTTGTTTAAATGTTGTGTAGGATTTTTTTATGATTATATCATGGGTTATTTGGCAGTGTGATTTTTGATGAACATTATGATTATTTCTATGCTCAATGCTGAAATAAGAGCCTCATCCATATATATTTGTGTACTTATGCAAATATATCATAATTACATACATTTGTATGAGTGGATTTTCTATGTCAAAGCATAAGTGTAGTTACATTTAGGAAAATTAAAATATAAATTTTTCTGTAATTTTTAAATTTTTTATTTTTGAATCTTTACACAAAGAGAAAGACATTTTCTCCTGCCCCCTTTATCCTGACAGAAATGCTTTTACCAAATATCCTCTAAAAGTGCTTAGCTATTTTGTAGTTTCAACAAAACGAAAGAGGGGCAATGGTCTTCATAACCCTTAGTAGTCATTGTTGGTGGAGTGGGCTAATATTTCTTCATTTTGATTCTCTCGCTTTAATAATTTTGAGATTAATTAATTTTTATATTCATTGACCACTTCTTTTTTTAACTTTTGTGAAATATTCATATTTTAGGGACATTTTTTCCATTAGGGTTTTGTATTTTTTAATTGGTTTATGAAAACTTCTTGCAAATTTAACATACTAGTTCACTTTTTGCCATATTAGCTGCAAGCACCACTAATTTCGTATTTGGTGAAGAAATACCAATTTCATTTTTTTTTTCTTTTTTAACCAAACAATAGCTTTTGGTCTTATTGATTATTTATAATTTCTTAATACAAATTTTAACAATTTGTTTACTGATTTGTGTATGCTAGACCATCCTTGCATCCTTGGAATGAATATCACTTGATCTTGGTCAATGATGTTTTTACTGTGTTGTTGAACTTGGTTTGCATTTTGTTTAAGATTTTTGTATCCATGTTAATCAGTAAAATTGGCCTGTAATTTTTCTTTTTGTTGTTGTTGTCGTGTCCTTGTCTGGATTTGCTATCAGGGTAATACCAGCCCCATAGAATGAATTAGGAAGAATTTTTTCTTTGTTTGAGAAGAATTGGTATTAGTTCTTTATAAGTATGATGGAATACACAGTAAAGCAATATGGTTTCTGGGCTTTTGTGGGGAGAAGTGAGGGGAGACTTTTTATTACTGACTCAATGGTTACTCATTTTTGGTCTGATCATGTTTTCTATTTATTCTTCATTCAATTTTTTGAGATTGTATGTGTTCAAGAATTTATCAATTTCCTCTAGGTTCTGCAATTTGTTAGTGTATAAGTTTTTCATAACAGTTTCTACTGATCCCTTACATTTGTTTGGCTTCGGTTATAATGTCTCCTTTTTCATATCTGATTTTATATATTTGGCACTTCTGTCTTTTTTCTTGGTTAGTCTAGCTAGCATGGTGATTTTGTTTATCTATTTAAAAAAACAAGCCTTTACTTTTTTAATCTTTTGTAATTTCTTAGTCCCTATTTTGTCTATATCTGTTCTGATCATGATATCTTTCCTTCTATGCATTTTGGGTTTGGTTCATTCTTGTTTCTAGTTCTTCAAGCTGTAGAAACAGCTTGAAGAAACAACATGTTAAGTTGTTTATTTCAAATCTTTCTACTTTTTTGTTGTAGGTGTTGCTATAAACTTCACTCTTGGCAATGCTTTTGCTGTATCCCACAAGTTTTAGTATGTTTTGTTTCCATCTTCACTTGTTTCAAGGTACTTTTTAGTTTTCTGCTGAATTTCTTCATTGACCCAACACTTGTCAGAAACATCTTGTTTAATTTTCATAAGTTTGTGCAGATTCTAATTTTCCCCTTGTTATTGATTTCTAGTTTTATTTTATTTTGGTCTCAGAAAATTATTGATATAATCTTGATTTGTAAAAAAAATTTGCTGAGACTTGTTTTGTGTCCTATCCTGGAGAATGTTCCATGTGCTGATGAGAAGAAAGTTTATTCCAAAGCTATTGAATGAAATGTTCTGTAAATGTCCATTAGGTTTGGCTAAAGAGCAGTTTAAATTCAGTGTTTCTTTGTTGACTTTTTGGTCTAGATGTTTTGTCCAATGCTGAGAGAGAAGTTCTTAAGTCCCCAGCTCTTACTGTGTTGGAGTCTATCTCTAATAATTACTTTATATATCTGGGTGTCCTGGTGATGAGTATCTATGTATTTAGAATTATTATATCCTTTTGTTGAACTGATCTGGTTATCCCTATATAATGAGCTTCTTTGTGGCTTTTTACAGTTTTTGATTTAAAGTGTGTTTTAACTGATGTAAGTATAGCTACTCTTGCTCATGTATGGTTTCCATTTGTGTAGGACATTGTTTTCTATCCTTTTACCTTCAGTCTATAAGTGTCTTTACAGGCCAAGTGAGTTGCCTGTAGGTAGCATATAGTTGAGTTATGTTTTTCTTTCCATTAGTAAACCTTTTAAGTGTGGAGTTTAATCTGTCGACATTCAATATTATATTAATAGATGAGAACTTATTCCTGTTATTTTCTTAATTGTTTTCTGCTTGTTTTATATATCCTTTTCTCCTTTTGTAGCCTCTTATTATCATTGCAGTTTGGTGGTTTTCTGTAGTGGTACCATTTAACTTCTTTCTCATTTGAGTATATATTTGATAGTAAATTACATAATTTTATGTGTTTTCATGATTTTAGAGATCATCCTTTGGTTTCCAGATGTAGGACGCTCTTATTCATTTCTGTAGGGCCTGAGTAGTGGTGATGAATTCCTAGCTTTTGCTTCTCTGGAAAATAGTTTATTTCTTCCTCATTTTTGAAAGATAGCTTTGCTGGATATAATATTCTTATAGGGGTTTTCTTCAGTGCTTTGAATGTGTCATTCCATTTTCTCCTGGTCTGTAAGGCTGCTGCTGAGAAATCTGCTATTAGTCTGATGGGGATTATCATATATGTGACTTGATGCTTTTCTTCTGCTGTTTTTAACATTCTCTTTTTCTTTGACTTGACAGCTTTACTATAATATGTCTTGGAGAATATATTTTTGGTTGGAATCTATTCAGGTATCTTTAAGATTCGTATATCTAGATGTTTACATCTCTTGCAACTCTTGAAAAGTTTTCAGCTATTCTTTTATTAAGTAAGTTTTCTGTGTCTTTGCCCTTATTTCTCCTTCTGAAACTTCCTGAATTTAGTTATTTAGTCATTATATATCAAATCACACGTCACATAGAATTTCTTCATTCTCTTATATTATTTTTAAATTTAACTGTTTTATTTCAAAAGACTTGTCTTCAAGTTCAGAAATTCTTTCTTCTGCTTGATCTACTGTATTGTTAAACCTCTTAATTGTATTTTTCATTTAATTTATTGAATTCTTTAGTTATAGGCTTTCTGTTTGGTCCTTTCTTATGATATCCATCTCTTTGCTGAATTTGTCATTCAGATCGTTGTCCTGATTTCTTTGTATTGTTTATCTGTGCCCTCTTCCATCTCACTGAGTTGCTTTAATATTATTATTTTGATTTTTTTAACCATTTTATAAATTTTCTTTTCATTGGAATCTGTTTCTAGAAAATTACTATGTTCCTTTGGGGATGTTATTCTTCCTTGCTTTTTTTTTGATGTTTGTTGTGTTCTTAAGTTGATATCTGTGCATTTGTTGTATGTCTCTTCTGTCTATTTTATGGATTGGCTTTTGTGGGAAAATACTTTTTCCTATAGATGCTTTTACAGCGTTGGTTGAGAAAGGTGACATGGCTTTGATTCTGGATGGGCATAGCAGTGTAGTCTCCACATGATTTCTTTGGCTGCAATCAGCATCAGAGGTTCCTGTGAGTTCCTCAGTGACTTAGACAGTGGTCGTTAATGGAGGCTGTGGTGAGACTTTGATGGAGACAGTGACTCCAGGAAGGCCAGTATTCAGGCACCATTGATGGCAGTAGTAGCAAGGGCAGGGCTGTCCTAAAGCCCCTAGACGATGTGCATAAGTGTCAGAAATGGAGGGTGGGGCCATGTAGTCCCCAGGTTCCTGGATGGTATATTCATGTGCTGGCAGTAAGTAGGGAAGACCTAAGGCTCCTGGATGATGTGCATAAGTTTCGGAAATGGAGGGTGGGGCCACTTAATCCCAGGCTCCTGGATGGTATATTCATGTGCTGGCAGTAGTGGCAGTAAGTAGGGAAGGCCTAAGTCCCTGGGATAGTGCATTTGGGCACTGGCAGCAGTGGATGGAGTGTGTTGATTCCCAGGCCTTCAAATAATGCACATGTGTGGTGGCAGCAGCAGCAGCAAAATTCAGGATGGGCCTGTCCTTAGGCTTTCTGATGGTGGATGCACAGGCACCACCTATAGTGGTCAGGGCAGGTCAATCTATAGACTCCTGGATGCTGCTCTCAGATACTTGCAGTAGAGGTGAATAGTGTGTCAGGCCTGTCCTCAGGCCCCCCATTGCTACACAGTGTTGGCTGTAGCAGGTAAGGCAGGTCAGTCCCTAGGCCTCTTAATGACTTGCACATGTGGCAGCAGTGGAAGGCAATACAGGTCTTTCCTCATGCCTCTGATGGTACATGTGGACACCCACAGTGAGGCAGGTTGATCCTGGGCCCCTAGATGATGTGCATGGGCATGGTGGTGGGTAGGCCAGTCCTCTCCTCAGACCCATGAATTATGGTGTACTTGTCAGCCAGTGGTGGTTGGTGGGGCAGAATGAATCCCCATGCTCCAAGGCAATATGCATGGGCACAATGAGCAGAGCATAACTCTCCTCAGGCCCCAGGTGACGTGGGTGGGTGCCAACAGGCAAAGCGAACCTACGACTTCTCCAATTGTTAAATTGCTTTTCCTAAAACATCAGTAAAATGTTTCCAAAAAACACTATACCTTCAATAAAATATTATTTTTAAAGTTATATGGTTTCTAATGTTAGTTATTTTGTTGTATGGAATTTTATAAATCACACTAGGAAAGTAAAGATTACCATCTAGGAATTTTCTGTCTATTTTATGTACTCTCAAATCAATGTCACACCACATATTCAGCTTAGAATTTATTCAAAAAGTGAATTAAAAAAATAAGATATATTTGGCTAGCATAGTGAACATCTGGAGAACATCTCTTAACACACATCAAATGAAACAAAATAACTAAAGTAGACAAAACAATGTTACCTGGGGACTAGGAGGTTCAGAGCCACATACATACAGCACTGCTTTTGAGAAATAGCTCCCACTAAAATACTATATGCTCCAAATTGGAGGAGTATACAGTGAGGTAACAGAGAGTTTCACTATCTTAGATTTGTGTATATTGTGTTGAATTAATGTAGAATTATTTTCATAGATTTATTCTAAAAATGCTTATAAGTGGTATGTATTTGGAAATATGGCAGGTGTTTAGATAATTGAGGATTAATGTCCTAAAGATCCATTTCAGCAATATGTTACAGATATGGTGCTAAGTGTGATGGAGAGGGCATATGAAGGTAGGGACATCTTTGTGATCTGCACTTAGTTCACAGAAGAGTGATTTCTAGAATGAAGGTTCAGAGACAAGAAACAAATTTATCGTTTTAATTTTGTGGATGAAATTAACTTATTGAGAAATAATTTCATACTTTTTATAAAACAACTATAGCTATGAATAGCACAAGTTTTATCAACATAAATTCTTGCCATAGTAGCTAGCTAATTCCAAAGTAGCTGAATAAGCCAAATCCTAAGTGGTATACAAATGGTTTAGAAATGATACAATGTGTACAGAATTTTGATGATAGGAAATGACATAAAACAAAGATTTATAAACCACTCAAGTTCCCTCATGCCACACTGGAGAGAATAGCAATATATTATTATGTAGAGAAAACAAGGAAGCACATTACTTATATACATTTCCTAAACTGTGAAATCAGGGGAAAACTTTCATTGTTTTTTAGGAAAAAAAAGCCTGTACATGCTCAATACAGAGGTAAATTAAAAAAAATATTTTTGATCTACGGTTGAATCCATGGATTCAGAATTTAAACTTAAATATTTAAGTTTTTGTTGCTATTGTAAATGTAATTGTTTTCTTAATTTTTAAAGAATAATTCATTATTAATATATAGAAATGCTACAAATTTTTGTATGTTGATTGTGTATTATTCAATACACAATAAAATTCAATTTTACTGACTTCATTTATCAGTTCTAACAGTTTTCTAGTGGAGTCTTTAGGGTGTTTCTTACATATAAGATTATTGCAAGAAATCCAACAACCTAATTAAAACATTGGCAAAAGATCTGAATAGACATTTCTCAAAGAAGACATACGTGTATATGAAAAATGCTCAGTACCACTAATCATTAGGGAAATGAAAATTAAAACTGCAATAAGATATCACCTTACATCTGTTAGAACGGCTCTTATCAAAAAGATGAAAAATAACAAGTGTTGGTGAGGATGCAGAGAAAAAGAAACTTGATATAATTTGGATATTTGTCCTTTTCCAAATCACATGTTGAATTGTAATCCCCAAAGCTGAAGTGGGAACTAATGGGAGATGTTTGGGTCATGGGGGCAGATCTCACATAGCTTGGTACTCTTGCAATAGTGAGTTCTTGCAAGATCTGGTTGTTTAAAAGTGTGTGGCATCTCTCCCTTCCACCTCACCTGCTTCTGTTCTTGCCATGTGATATGCCTGCTCCCCCTTTGCCTTCTGACATCATTGGAAGCTTCCTGAGTCCTCTGCAGAAGCAGATGCTGCTATGCTTCCTGTACAACCTGCAGAACTATAATCCGATTAAATATCTTTTCTTATGAGTTACTCAGTCTCGGGTATTTCTTTACAGCAATGCAAGAATGGCCTAATGCAGAACTCTTATACATTGTTGGTAGAAATGTAAATTAGTACCATTATAGTAAACAGCCTAAAGTTTCCTCAAGAAACTAAAACTGGAACTGCCACATGATCCAGTAATACCACTCTGGGTGTATATCCAAAGGAAGCAAAATCAATATATCAAAGAGATATCTGTACTATCATGTTCATAGAAGCATTATTCACAATAGCCAAAATATAGAATGAACCTAAGTGTTCAGCAATGGATGAATGGATGAAGAAAATGTAGTATATATACACTATAGAATATTGGGAAAATTCTGTCATTCATGACAAGGATAAACCTGAAGGACATTATGCTAAATGAAATAAGTCAAGCACAAAAGTTCAAATACCACATGATCTCACTTATATGTGTAATATAAAAAAGTTGAACCCACAAATGTACAGCGTTAAATGATGGCCTCACATAAAAAATGGTAAATAAGTGAAATGATGGATATGTTAGTTAGCTTGATTTAAACATTCCACATTGTATTCATATATCCAAACATCACATTGTATCCCTTAAATACATACCATTATGATTTGTCAATAAAAAATAATATTAATAATCAAGAATTTAAAATTTTTTTAATAAATTAAAGTTGAAAGAGGAACTGCAAACATTGCTATAGAAAAGATTCCTTAATCTTAGGAATCTTTTAGGAAGATTCTTACTCTTCCTAAAAGATTTATATAAAAATTCCATTTTATTACATGAAATATTTTTAAATCCAGTCTTGACATGAGATTTTTAAAAATTAGATAACATTACTAAGAATCTGCAGAAAACTAGGACTTACCATAATATATAAGATATTTAGTATTATTTTAACTACATTTATAGCAAGAAAAAATTCTAAATTTTGATGAAAGAATCTCACCAAATCTGTCTACCAAATTCTGAAACAATGAAGAGCAATGATACAGAATAAATGAATATATGTGAATACCAACAAAACAAAGAACTCATTTTAACACTTAATAATATTCTAGAAAGCAAAAATAAATAAATAAGTAAATAAATAAAATCTGAGACATCATTTGGCTTAGTAATTAATTTTATAAAAAACCTATTCCTGCCTATTATTTGCTTCCTCTTTTTGAGAAAGATGAAAATTACCTGAAGACTGTGTTGGGACATCAAGTTCTAGTATATCTGCTGAGATTGGTATTCTTTTTTTATTTTCCTGTCACATAGTATGTGATGAATTTTTTTTTAATTACATGAGGCACATAGTAGGTGTATATGTTTATTGGATACATGAGCTGTTTTGATACAAGCATGCAATACGTAATAATCACATCATAGAAGATGGAATATTCATCATTTCAAGCATTTATCTTTTGTGTTATGAGCAATGAAATTATACTCTTTCAGTTATTTTAAAATGTATAATAAATTATTATTGACTGTAGTCACCTTCTTGTACTATCAAATATTATGCCTTGTCCATTCATTTTAACTATTTTTTTCTACCCATTAGACAGACATCCCCACCTACCCCCCACCCTTCCATTACCCCTCCCAGCCTCTGGTAACCATCCTTCTACTCTCTATCTCCATAGAATCAATTGTTTTGATTTCTATGCCCAATAAATAAGTGAAAACTTACAATGTTTTTCTTGCTGTGCCTGGCTTATTTCACTTAACATAATGACCTCCAATTTCATCCATGTTGTTGAAAATGATTGGATCTCATTTTTTTAATGGTTTAATAGGACTCCATTGTGTATAAGTACCACATTTTCTTAATCTATTCATCTGCTGATGGACACTTAGGTTGCTTCAAATCTTGTCGATTGTGAACAGAGCTGTAACAAACATGGGAATGCAGATATCTCTTTGATATATTGATTTCCTTTCTTTTGTGTATATACCCAGCAGTGGGATTGTTGGATAATATGGTAGCTCCATGGTTAGTTTTTTGAGGAACCTCCAAACTGTTCTCCATAGTGGTTGCACTAATTTACATTCCCACCAACAGTGTATGAGGGTTCCCTTTTCTCCACATTCTCGCCAGCATTTATTATTGGCTCTATTTGGATAAAAGCCATTTTAACGGGGATGAGATATCTCATGGTAGTTTTGATTTGCATTTCTCTGAGGATCGATGATGTTGAGCACCTTTTCATATGTCTGTTTACCATTTGAATGTCTTCTTTTGAGAAATGTCTTTTCAGATCTTCTGCCCATTTTGAAATCAGATTATTAGATCTTCTTTTTTCCTATGAGTTGTTTGAGTTCCCTATATATTCCAGTTTTTAATCCCAGAGTTTAGTATTCTAATATCTCATGGTTCATCAATTTATTTTCATCAAAACACAATATTAAAAGACAGACTGAAGTATAATTAAAAGAAAATATTTAATTTTCTCACACTTATTAACAAAAGAATAAAAATTATCTCATCATAAAAGCAAGAAAATTTCTAGTAATATTCAAAAGTGAGGAAATTAATACAACAGATATAAATTTTGTAGTTCTTGAAGCAGTCAATTTAGTGAGTAGGGAGAAATGATTTATCTTATCTTACATACGATAGTGGAAGTATCATTCAAAATTTTCTTTTGTCACATGCTAACCTCTTTATAAAATGTATCAAATAATAGAAAGAAATTATACATTTACCTGACTTAAAGTTTCGGAAAGACCCAATCTTTTCACTTATATTTTTAGTAACTTCTTAGTTTACTTAATACTTCTCGGAAGACAAACTTATTTAATGAATTGTAAGTTAAAATAAAGCCTATTATTTAGAGGAGAGGACTGTCTCACTGTTCTCTGTACAAACCACCAACACCAAGTTGCCAGGATCAAAAAACTGTCCCAGTCATCATAGCTTCATAATGACTGATAGCAATTCAGTCCAAACAGATCTTGATATTTCATCTTGATCAGCCACATAAGTGCATGTATGTTTATCAGCAGATTTGACTCAACAACTTAAGTAACTTAAAGAATTCAAAGTCAAATGTGATGCACTTGCTTTTATTTTGTTTTGTTTTGTTGCCTAATTTATAGGCCCCTTTAGTGAGAGGTTAAAAAGAACAGTGGAAGCAAGTGGTTGGGTTGAATTGGTTTAGTGAGTGTGAAGGTGGCCTCTCTGCAGAGCAGGGGGCCTGCCAGTAGTCTGGAATCTATGCTTTAACTGTAAAACAGCCTTTACACTGAGCCTCGAGGGTCATTTTATAGGTGTTCTATAAACATTTTAAAGCTATTCTATAGCTGTTCCTTTTTTATAACTGCCCCATCTTACCCCTCCTGGAGATGTTGACCCAGCAGGGGGTGAGGTAATGGCCAGTTGTGGAGATCAGAATGGATTGCTTTCTTTACTCACTCACCCTTCACCTACTGTTTAATGACCACCCAACAACTCCCAGCACAACAAAAAGAAATCAGTAGTAGTAGCTCTGAAAGGATTCTTCAGACAAAATCTAGATCTGAAGGTTTCCCCACTGCCACTCAGTGAATGAAAGGCCCATCCTACTGTCCTTGTTTAAATACAGGTATGGTTATATGTAATACACACACACACACACACACACACACACACACACACACTGCAACTAAATCTGATATGGGAAGAGATAAATTCTTGTTAGGGCTTCTCTCCCTTGTCATACCAGAGAGTTAAGTAATGTTCTTTACATGGTGATCACTGATGAATAAGAAAATATTCAGTGCCCAAAGCACAATTTTTAGATTATGTGTTTAATCAATCTACCCTAGGAAAGGAAAAGTAGTGTTTAGGTTATTCTGGGTACATTGTCTATGGCGTAGCCTTGCTCTACAAGGAGTAGCTAAAAAAGAAAAAGAAAAAGTAATGTTTAAACCTGTGGATTTTTTTCAATATCAGAGAATTTTTAGTTTCTTTTGAGTCTGGCCCTGATATGTTTTAAATTTCACTGAAAATTCCAGAAATAATGTGGCTAACAATGCACAAAGCAAAAAGTAAGATTTTGCCTATTGTGATTGTCTTAAGTGTCAATTTAAGCCATAATCTAGATTTGCAGTGAAGGTATTTGTAGATATCATTTTCCCCAGAAATCAGTTTACTTTAAGTGAAGGAGATTACACCTGACAATATGGGAGGGCCTTATCCAATCAGTAGAAGATCTTAGGAGCAAAGACTAGATTTCTTAGACAAGAATTTTTGCCTCCAGACAACACCCTAAAATCTGCCTGAGTTTCAAGGCTGTTGGCCTGTCTTATACATTTCCAACTTCACAGTTTGCACAATTCCATAAGCCATTTCTTAAAATAAATGTATATGTTCTATATAATTCTACTGGTTCTGCTTCTCTGAAGAAACCTGACTAATGCAATTATTAAATGTTAAATTGATAAAAAGATATACATAAATTTATCTTAATACATATAAGTTATGTATATAGAGTTTTAAGAAATACAGCAAGGATGCAGGGTACAAGATTCAAAATACAAAAATCAATTGTTTCCAGCAATGATCAACTTGAAAATAAAATTAAGAAAACAATTTCACTTATGATAACATCAAAAATGATAAAGCACCTAGGAGCAACTACAGAACATTGTTTAAAGAAATTAAAGAAGGCTTGAAGTAATGGAAAGCTACCTCATGTTTATTAACGGAAAAATTTAATATTTTTAAAGTGCCAGTACTCCTCAACTTGATGTATAGATTCAAAGCAATTAGTAAGAAAATTCCAGCTGGCTTCTTTGAAGAATTTACAAACTGATTGTGAAATTCAGATGGAAATTTAAGGAGCTCAAAATAACCAAAAATGTGGGAAAAAAGAACAAAATGGGAGGACTCACACATCCTGACTACAAAACTCCAGTGTTCAGGACAACGTGGTACTAACATAAGGATAGACACATAGATCAATAGAATTAAGATTCCAGAAATAAACCCTCACATTTATAGTCAAATGATCTTCAGTAGTAGTACCAAATAATTCAACGAGGAAAAAATTTTCTTTTCAACAAAATGATGCAGATACAACAGGATATCCACATGTAAAAGAATGAAGTTGGACCTTAGCTCATATCACACATGAAAATTAAGTCAAAATGTACTAAAGGTCTAGGGGTAAGAGCTAAATTTATAAAACTCTTGGAAAAGCACATATGTGTAAACATTCACATCATGGGTTAGGCAATAGTTTCTTAGACATGACACCAAAGCCCCAGCAACAAAGGAAAATTTGATAAATTTGATTTCATCAAAATTTTTAAAAATGTTTGCGCTTCAAAGGACAGTATCAAGAAAGTGAAAACGACAACTCAATGAATGTGTAGGAATATTTGCAAAACATATATCCGATAAGAAGCTAGTATTCAGAATACAAAAAGAACCCTAACACATCAACCATAAATAACCCAATTAAAAACTGTGAATAGACATTTCTCCGAAGAAGATGTACGGTTACACAATGAGCACATGAAAAGATGTTCGACGTCGTTAGTCATTAGGGAAAGGCACATCAAAATCACAAATAAAAGGATAAATGTACATCAAAAAGACTAATAATTAAAAGTGTTGGCACTAATGGGGATAAATTGAACACATGTGCATTATTGTAGAAATGCAAAATTGTGTATCTACTTTAAAAAATAGTTTGGCAGTTTCTCAAAAACAAAAAGCTCTTTTAAAGAGTTACCACATGACCCAGAAATTTCACTCCTAGCTGTACACCTATGAGAAATGTAAACATATATCTATACAAAAAGTTATACATGAATATACATTGAAGCATTACTGAAAATAGCCAAGAAGTGTAAGCATCAAAAATGCCCATCCATTCATGAATGACTAAACAAAATGCAGTATATCTGTACAATGGAATATTATTCAACAACACAAATGAACAAAATGCTGATACATATCAAAACATGGATGAACATTGAATACATTATGCCAAGTTAAAGAAGCCAGACACAAAAGACTGCATATGGTACGATTCACTTTACATGAGACATCCAAAACAGACAAATCAATAGAGATAAAAAGTACATCAGTGTTTACCAGAGTTTGAAGTGGGGAGGGAGAGAAAGAAAATGACTGCTAATGGGTAAGTGGGTTCTATTTGGCCTGGTGAAAATACTCTGGAATTAGGTAGTGATGATTGCACAATTTTGTTAATATACTTAAAACTACTGAATTTTATCCTATAAAGTGATGAATTTTATGATATGTGAATTATGTCTCAAAAAAGAACATAATAAAGTTTGAAAATCTGGGTATATTAGTCCATTCTTGCACGGCTGTAAAGAAATACCTGAGACTGGGAAATTCATAAAGAAAACAAAAGGGGTTTAATTGTCTCACAGTTCTGCAGGTACAGGAAGTACAGTGGCTTGTGCTTCTGGAAAGAGGCCTTAGGAAGCTTTCAATCATGGTAGAAGGCAAAGCAGGAGCGAGGCACTTCACATGGCTGGAGTAGGAGGAAGGAGGTGGAAAGGTGACACACACTTTTAAACAAGCAAATCTCAGGAGAATTCACTATTGCAACAGAGCCAGGGCTGGTGGGGTAGTGAGGGAGAGATGGTGTTAAACCATGAGGAAAATTCCCCCATGAGCCAATCACCTCCCACCAGACCCCACTTCTGGCATTGGGGATTACATTTCAACATGAGAATTGGGCGGAGACACAGATGCAAACCATACCACATGATGAAAGAAAGAAATTGTATTATTTTGAGTAACTAATCTTTGTTGACCTGCAATTTGGAATTTATTGAACTTCTTTATAAATTATTTTAGATGTATAATGAAGATAAATATATAGTATCTTCTATTCTTTGCAAAGCATTTTCGAGAAAGTATCTTTTTTTAATCTTATATTCTAAAATGGTGAATTTCATAGATTGAAAACCTCCAGTTATTTTTATTTTGTTTTCTTCCTTTTTCTCCCAATGTTTTCAAGGCATCTTTCTGTTTTAAAATACATATTTTACTATTATTCAAGTCTGATAAGGCCAACAGATCAAGGGAAGACTGACATTGAAAAGACATCTTGCTACTTAGTTCCTAAAAGGGACATACCATGCCATGAAAAACCACATAAATTTATTTATAGGCACTAAGGTCAAATGAGACTTTAAGAAAATTTAAAGAAAAAGAAATTATCACTTGAATATATTAACAACCTTATTCCCTCTTTCCTTCATCCCTGGGCAAATGCCAGGTTGGTCAGGAAGCTGCAGAAAAACAAGGTCAAGAGACTTTACCATGGTTTTCAGGGAAAGAAGTGGGCAAGGTGGGGTAAGCAGGTTTAGGGTTCACTACTTTAAGTAATCTCCACAGGTTCTGGGGCATAAGGACTGTTCCTAGATGCCTGGTACCTGACCTTAGGATGTTTGGAGCAAAGGAATATTGGTCCAGAGTTTTAGAACCTTATAGAAGAGGTAGGGTGTGGTGGTGGCTGTGACTTCTGCATTGGTTAGTCTGCATATAAAAGACACAGTCACAGTGGATCCTTTACTGACTCTATGGATTGGCTAGTCCTAGGACAGACAGCCTCACCAGGATTCATAAAGCACCACATATCAAAACTTCCTAAGAGAATGACATGCTTCACACACCCTCTTTGATTTCTTTACTTCAAAATATATCCTCAAATGCTTTTAGTCTAATAAATTTAAGTGGTTGACATATTAAAATGTTACCATCCCCAACGGACAGCACATACAAGCAGGCTTCATACAATAGGTGAATTAAATGCATATTATATAGGAAGTTCTTACAGAGGCTCCACAACAGCTGAGAGTTAGACTACTCTGTCCTGTGCTTCCAGAAATGAGAGCTGATGGAATAGCAAACATAATGTAAAGCACACTACAAATATTGTTGTGTTGCTTTATTTATGTCATGACTCCTCTTTGTGACATTTGGAAAAGTCTTATAAATGGGACTCCACACCAAATGCAAACCAGTATTCTTAAATAAATGTGGGGGTCATAATACTAAGCTTATCTTAGGTCCACCACTAAGCAAATGTGTTCAGTTGTCTTAGTGGTTTTTGTCAAATACAAAACTTAGGAGAACCAAAAAGTCTTGCCAGGTTTCCAACTCTTCTCTTCCTTTAAGTAGTTATTGTATTTCATTTTTGTTACGGAACACTTTAAACAAATATTTTTCTCTTAGATTCTTTATGAGCACTTATAGTTGCAGACATCCAACTGAAACTTTTTCTGCCCACTAGTTCCATATTTTATTTCAGTTAAATTTAGAGAATCCACCCTGGAAAGTGTGGCATATGGTATCATGGCACAGTGGAAAGAAGAATGTAGATTTGCTTACTGAAAGCAAGGTCAATGAGACTTTAGGAAGATTTCAAGGGCAAATAAAAATCATTTCATGTGCTAATAACTTTATCCTCTCTCCCAAATAAGAAAATTATATTTAAGTACACACACTCACACACACACATACAACAATAAAATTTTCCATTCTTTTCTCGCCACTATTAAAATTCTCAAATACAAGATCTTTCCTTTTAATTGTTCACTCACAACGTTTTAATTAGCCAAATTTCTAAAATGTGACAGTCCAGCTGCCAAAAGTCAGCCATAGTTTTGACTTACAGGTCTGTAAAGAATTACGTGGTAGCAATCAGAATGAATTGCAAAGCTTATGTCCAAAAATTTTTTCATATGGCCTAAACACAGCAATTGGCGTGGTAATTCTTCTTGATTGCACTAGCTGGGGGAATTTAGCAGAAAATGCCAAAAGTTAGTTAAGGTATGCTGTCTACTGGGCTATGTGTCATAAAGCTACTAAATACATGTACATGTAGGTTATATACATACACACATATATAAATTTGTTCAATATAGAGTTTATTTTTAAGCTATATCACCGAGAAATGAGTGCTATTAGGAACATAGAACCATCTTCTATACAGACACTAAAACTCAGGACTTACTTGGGCAAAGGTGGAATTCAGCACATTTAATATAATTTTCTAATTTTCCCACAGCATAGTGCTATTCTTCATATGAGTTTTGTTGTTTGTAAATCTGTTTATGTTCAGGAATAATAGAGGAATAAAAATGAATAAAAGAAGGTTGATTTTCATGTCAAAATGCCAGCTTGAATGCCTATTAATATTCTCTTATAACCAAATTTTATGTTTTCATCAAATCAAGCTTTCGAGGAGAATGCCAAGGTGTCAGCAGATCATAGTCACTATGCAAAAAAGTGATATCTCAAATAATAGTAATACCTCTAACAGAAAGCATAGACACCATACACACTAATAACATGGTGTTAGACCTGTCAATCAAAACTGTGGCTGGTTTTTGCAGCGTGGTCATCACATTTTAGAAATTTGGCTAACTGAAACTTTGAGCAAACAATTAAAAGAAAAGATCTTATATTTGAGAATTAGGAGTGACGAAATAAGAATGCAAATTCTTACCATTCTCTCTCTCTCTCTGTGTGTGTGTGTGTGTGTGTGTGTGTGTGTGTGTGTGTGTGTGTGTATTTAAATATAATTTTCTTATTTGGAGGAAAGGATAAGTAGGTATTAGTAGGAGTTTCAATTTCAAAATACATCTGTTTTATTCATCAACTGAACTTCTGAAAGATCAGTCAATTGATCTCAAATGCCCTTAAGGGTGTAAAAACTTGGCCAGTGCGGTGGCTCAAGCCTGTAATCCCAGCATTTTGGGAGGCCAAGGCGGTGGATCACCTGAAGCCGAGGCGGGTGGATCAGCCTGGCCAACATGGTGAAACCTCGTCTCTACTAAAAATACAAAAATTAGCCAGGCGTGATGGCAGGCGCCTGTAGTCCCAGCTACTCAGGAGGCTGAGCCAGGAGAATTGCTTGAACCCACGAGGCGGAGGTTGCAATGAGCCGAGATCGCACCATTGTACTCCAATCTGGGTTACAGCGCAAGACTTCGTCTCAAAATAAAAAACAAAAAGTGTAAAAAAATAAATATTATCCCCAAGTATAGAGATCTTAATATCAGCTTAAAAAAGAATGTTATATATCATGAAGCACGACACATTTATGAGTTGAAAACACTTTACCTGATGTTATCATCTGCTGGAAAAAAGGCTACTTCATGTGTCCCAGGGTGCAGGGAGGGCGGAGGCAATAGGCGAAAGCTCCTCCAAAGAATACAGGAAGAATGATGTTGGATGCAATCCTCTCATAAAAGAATTAAAATGACAAAATTCAGGATTACTCCCAAATGTGTAGCATTAATAAAAGACAAGAGTAGTAATGGAAATGAGCATTTTTAATGCTGAAAACAAGCTACTTATCTAATTATAACCTTTATTTTGGAAAGAAGACACCAAATAATACACCAAATCTGTAAAATTTAATGTATACATGCTATATACCAGTTTTTGTGCTAAGAAAATTATTAAGATTATTTTATTTATTCTTAGAACAACTCTAAACCATAGAAATTGTTAATGGCTCCTTTTTATAAATGAAACCTTAAAGAATAACTCCCTAAGTCTCACCTCGTAAGTGGGCCCGGCATGTGAAGGGCTCAAAAGTTGTTATCCAGGAGTGATATTTAAAAACATATCAACGTGTTGTTTATAGTTGACACTTCATTATCGGTAAATTTCAGATAATTTCTAAAATGTCTTTTTATATTTTTAATTTGTATACAAAGATTACCAGTAAAATGTAATTTCTCCTAATGCTATGTAAATATCCATATTGAGACAAATCCCTCATCACATAGCTAAAATATAATGAGGCATCTTCCAGTTTTTTCTTTTTAGAAGTGATTCATTTATGTTCAGCAATTTCTTAGTCACTTCAGGTCAGAAAGTCTAAGAGTGAGCAGGAGATTGTTTTTCCAGTGACAAAGGTTACAGAGGAAGAAAGCAACAATGGAAGCTGGAAAAGTTTACTACGATACTGGTTATTTCCTTGTGTGGAAAATTTCTTCCTTTATATGGACAAATTTTGATCAGGGTCAGTGGAAAATAACTGAAGTCTTTCAGAAAATTGCTGGGTTTCTTACACTCTTAGAAGGCACATCTGTCAGGACACTCAATCAAGCAATCATGTTACTGCTATTTCTTTAGAAAAGCCAAATAAATAGGTACACAAAGATTACATCAATTTAAGTGGAAGTTCTTCATCAAAGCTCAAATAATGGATGAAAAACATGTGTAACTTGCATTAAACAGATTGTTTTTCTACTCTAATGGCCTAGTTGACAATTGTAGGAGAGATAAAAAAGAGAAGGTGAAAGAAAGATAACTTTAATTCAGATCATCTGTGGCCCTTTCAGTAAAGACTAAGTATAAGATCTTGGGTAAGATATTGAATCCATCTCAATTTTACTTTCCTCACATATAAAAGAAATATGCATAATATTAAAAATTTTTATATAGCTATAACTGTGTCTATATTGCTTGAGAGAGTAGGAGCTCCAAAACTGATAACTATTATTATTAAGCCGGCCTTAGTCTTATAAGTACTTTTTATTTTTGCTTCCTTTCTTAGTTTTCTTTAAAAAATAATGTGATCAGAACACTTAATGTAAGATCTACACTGCTAACAAATTTTTAAGGGTACAAATGATTATAGGTACAATGCTGTATAGTAGATCTTTGAAGCTTATTCGATCTTTGAAGCTTATTCATCTTGCTTTACCAAAATGTTGTGCCTGTTCATTAGTAAGTCTCCGTTTCTCCTCCCTCCAGCTGCTAGCAACCATTTTATTCTTTGATTCTATGAATTTGACTATTTTAGATGTGTCATGTAAGTAAAATCATGCAGTATTTTTCTTTCTGTGACTGCCTTATTTTACTTAGCATAGTATCCTCAAAATTCACCCATATTGGTCAGGCATGGTGACTCATGCCTGTAATTACAGCTCTTTGGGAGGCCGAGGTGGGTGGATCAACTGAGCAGGAGTTCAAGACCATCCTGGCTAACATGGTGAAACCCCATCTCTACTAAATATACAAAAATTAGCCAGGTGTGGTGGTGCATGCCTGTAATCCCAGCTATTCAAGAGGCTGAGGCAGGAGAATCACTTGAACCTGGGAGGTGGAGGTTGCAGTGAGACGAAATCAGGCCACTGCACTCCAGCCTGGGCAACAAGAGTGAAACTCCATCTTAAAAAAAAAAAAAAAAGTTACCCATATTGTCACATATTGCAGAATTTCCTTTTTGTGAGGGCTAAATAGTATTCCATTATATGTATTTACTACATTTTCTTTATCCATTCATCTGTTCATGGCCATTTAAGTTTCTTCCATATCTTAGCTATTGTGAATAGTGTTGGAACAAACATAGAGGGACTCATATTGCTTGAAAATATTGATTTCAATTATTTTGTGTAAATATCTAGAAGTGGGATTGCTGTATATCATACCATAGTTCTATTGTTAAATTTCGGATGAACCTCCATACTATTCTCCATAGAAACTGCATCATTTTGCATTCCCACCAATAGTGTGCAAAGGTTTCAATTTCTCCACATATTCACCAGCACTTGTCTTTTGATTTTTTAATAATAGACATCCTGACAGGTATGAGGAAGTATCTCATTTTGGTTTTCATTTACATCTCCCTGATGATTAGTGATGTTGAACATCTTTGTCATATACCTGTTGGCCATTTTTATGTCTTCTTTGGAGAATTATTTTTTGTTTTTTTTAATACAGACAGTGGTCTCTCTATGTTGCCCAGGTGGGTCTCTAGCTCCTGGACTCAAGTGATCCTCCCACCTTGGTCTCCCAAAACGCTGGGATTACCTAGTCCCTTTTAAATCAGGTTATTAGGTTTTTGCTTTTACAATGAGTTTCTTATTTTTTTTCCAGATTAACCACTTATCAAATACACGGTTTGTAAATATTTTATCCCATTCCTTAGATCACTCTTTTCACTCTGTTTCTTCTTCTTATTATTTTTTTTTTAATAGAGCAGAAGCTTTTTGGTTTTTCGTAGTTCTACTTGTTTGTTTTTGTTTTCCTTGTCTTGCTTTCGGTGTTACATCACTTTATGGCTATTTCTAGTGGTTGCTTTTGAGTCACCATCTTAATCAGTATTTTCTCAAACTTAGTTCTCAAAATTCTCAAGATTTACAAAATAAAACAGTAGGGTTCCTTGAAAATACGGATTATATAAGAATTATGAATTTTGTAATGGAAGTATACCAATATTATAATATGTAATCGTTCCTAAAATTACTTTAATAATAGGGTCTTTTTTTCCTGTAGGGTATTGACTGAACCCTGAAAAAACACAATTGTAATGAGCATATATTACTTTTTCCCAGTTGTCTTTCTGCGATAACCAGCAGAATAATCAAACATTGAGTAAGTTTTTATGTGTACACTGGCACAAAATAAGGTCTTTGAAAATGAAATTGAGTTAAGCTTTTAAAACTTTTGAATTCTATAATAAAGAAAAGGCTTAGGAATTTCTCTCATCCTTTTCATGAATTCAGATAGCCACTTCTAACAGATATTCAAATAATGAAAGTGGTAAAAACCCAATTTCTAGCTCATAACTCTGAAGAGACTTTAGAGTTAAATAAAGGATAAAATCCCAAGAATAAAAGCATAGAAAAGCTCCTTATCTTCATCCTGTTTATTCAACGTATACAATCATTCTTTGATGTACACACAAGTCTATCCCCGGGTGGGTAAAAAAAAATAGGCTGGATGTTTTATTTCTGTAATGGGTGATTACTACACAAACTAAAATAAAGAAGGAAGTAAAACTTTTAGTAGAAGATCAGGGGAAGAACACTTCACCTAAAGCATATATTCATTCTTGTGATAAAATTTGAGTGTCTAGTTTTATGCTATGTGCTGGACATAGAGCAGTTACAAAAACAAACTTTTTTTGCATGTGACTTTATGTAAGCTTACCAACAATGTAAAGGTGAATGAGTAAAATATTATATTTTGGAAAAGAGAGTAGAAAGGCAACAATCCTGAGATGTCAATCATTGATATTGTCCTTTGGTCATTCATACATACTTTCCGCTGTGTTAAATGTTGCTGAGAGAGTAAGGAGGGGAATTAAATGTGAAGAAACTCAAAGACAGTGGGTGAACTTAGAACAACAACTAATGGAGTGATGGCCCAGAGGCAATTTTACAATGGGTTGAGAAGAAAGTGTCAGATGAAGAAATGGACACATTGATTATAAACATCTCATTTCATCAGCTTGGCTCAGGAGACTAGAAAAAAATAATGCTGAAACTAGTGTGTTTATTTTACTTTAATTGGTTAAATGTGAGTGTTTAATGGAGAAATTTGAGAGTTAAGAATAGAGTACAGGGAATTTTAGTTAAGAGAGAAGAATATACCGAGGAGAGAAGGAAAAAATTCAATATAAGTTTCTGAGGAACTAGGAGGAGAAAGAAAAATTATGCCTTACTCAGGCAAAAAACCTGCTTTTCAAAAGAGAAAAAGAATCAGAAACAATTGGTATCCTCTTTTATTTCAGTGCTTTTCTAACTTAAATATAGACAAAAAAACACGACTAGGAGCCTTTTAAATGCAGATTTGGGTTCATTAGGTCTGAGTCGGGGCCTTAGATTTGACATTTCTAACAGATTTCCAGGTGCTTCTCATGCTGTAGTGAGCAGATGACATTTGGAGCAGCAAGGCTGTGTTTCTATATTTGGTCCTAATAAATGACAAACTCCCAGCATCTGGCCGTAATTTTCTATTAATTAGAAAAGGCCATCAAACAGTTGGAGGAAGGAGAGTGAGGGTGGTTAGAATAAGGGTGATTAGAGTGTGGACATAATTTTTCAGAGACCACGTGAGTTGATTGGACCAGAGACATGGTAAAATTATAAGCAGTGCATTGAGGGCCTCCCAGTATGAGTTGTGACCAATTTATAACAGAACTTGCCTCTGCTGATGGGCCTCTTTCCACATTATCTGTCCAGAGAAAATGCACAGTTGGTATCATCCAAGATTAGGGTTGTGTGCAGAGATATAATGCAAGAACAACAGAGAGTCAAGAATGTATTTTATTACTGAAAAGGTGCTCCATGTAAACTAAGCTGGTTAAATGAAGAGGGAAGTTAAACGTTACTAGTACTAACGAATAGAGAGCAATAAAGGGATCCTTGTTTGTAAGTATCACTAAGGTCAGGCAAGGTCAGATGTTTCTTTTTGTTTCTTGGATTTTGTTGGGTTTTTTTTAGTTTAATTTTTATTCTTGACATATTTATATGTTGCTATGTAACATAAGCCGATTAGAGTCTAATTCAATCAGCAGACATTAATTAAGAAGCATAAAACTGGGAAATTCCCATGTCTGTTGTGTGCACTAATAAGGATCAGTAGCCTAAAGACCCACATTGCAATGTTATTCTGCTCCTGTTCATAATGTTAAAGATTGTACTCCAAATGGAGGCCTGTGAGTTTACTATTCTGATCAGTGATCTAAGGTATTGGCTAAAGAATTACAAGTAGAATACTGGGAAAAGGATAAAACTGATAGTGGAAAAAAAAAAAAGATTGCTGTCAAAATCAAGTAAGAGTGTTTACGAATATAAGCCAGTTGAGCAGGATTCAGAGTTCATAATAAGACAGAGAGTTCATTACCTGAAGAGAAGGTTTGCTGAAATTGTATTCAGTAGATGCAGATGGGATTACAGAACAGGCTACAGGTCAGCAGACCAAACACCACGGATCTGCTAGAGACCACCAAGGAAGCCTTTGGCCCCCTCTTCTGAGAAGCACTGACCCATAAAGAACATGTGTGATTCAGGCCAGATTGGCCAGCAAAACTAAACTAGGAGTCAGGAGATAAAAAACACTGCTCCAAAAATCCTTAAACCAAAGTTGCCTTAGTGATGTTCTACTCCCGCTATTTTAAAGGCAAGATTCTCTTAGTAAGAATGTTCTACTGCTGACATTTGAAAGACAAGACTCTTTTTGTGGAAGGTCTGCCACTCAGGATTTACCAATCTCTTCTCTTCTTTGAAAAGCCCTTCCTTCAAACGAAATACACTCCATCCACCACAGAATAGCAAGCACAATTTGATATAAAAATTATTAATTCATACGCATGAACTGGGTTTCCTAAGCCCAGAAACCGAGGTCCTGGGGATCTCAGGGCTCACCTTACTTTTTTTTTTTTTGAGAGAGACGGGGTCTTGCTATGTTGCCAAGGCCGATCTCGAACTCTTGGGCTCAAGGGAGACTCTCAGCTTGGCCTCCCAAAGTGCTGGGATTACAGGTGTGAGCCACTGCGCCCGGCCTTTATTTATTCTGACCTTTAGGAAGACACGATTCACTGAGATGAGGCTCCCTTGGCTGCCCTCACTAATATCCCACCAAAGAATCTCGACCGTCATCCAATCCGCAAGTCCACCTAGGAAACTGCTATAGGATCAAGAGGATTCTAGGGGAGACAGAATTCTCACTCCAGGGTCAGACACGCAGCTCAGACTGGCGGCAAATGGAGGGCCAGAGGGGGAGGGCTCAGGAAGCCCTGCACTCCGCCGTGACACTTGGCTCTCTCTATCCACCCACCCTCGCCTCTTTCTGTCTCTCTGCCCACTGTCTCTCGCTGTCTCACCCTCTCTCCTGTGTCTTTTTCTTTCTGTCTCCTCTCTCACTCCCCTGTGTCTCTCCCTCTCTGTGTCTGTTTCTCTTTTTCACGTCTCTGCCTCTCAACTCAGTTTCTCCATCTGAAGCCAACCTAGCCTTCCTGGTCTCCAGCACACATTCTCCACCAGGGAGGGGCCAACCCTCTCATTAGGGCCCCTGTGGCACTTCCTACCGGGGCTTTGGACGTCGATACCCAGACTCCAGGACACCCTCTCTGCTGCCACCTCCATCACTGGGTTCCCTCCTGGGGCCTGGCCCTCCTCTGTTTGCTAGCTCGTCACCTAGAAAGTGGGGGCGGGGCAGAGCACTCAGCCCAGGAGGGACCATAGTGGTCACGTGCTGCAGGTTCCCAAAGATGCTGAGTTGGACCAAGGGGTCGACTTTGGGCTCAGGTTCCTCTCCTGGGCATCGTGAGGTCTCTCTTCTGCCATCGGTGATTGGGGTTGAGAGCTGGTGGACAGGTGTAGAAATGAGGGTGGGGGCGAGTCCCGCTGTGGTCAGCCTCTCCCGCTCCTCCCCCACCCCCAGGCCAGGACAAGGGGACCCCAGGGCTGGGATTAGAGGGTGGAGGCTGAGGGCTCTGGGACTTCTGCCTCACAGCGCAGCACGCCGGCCCTGCAGGCCTCTCTGGGGGTTTCACGGTGGTGCAGTGGCCTGTCTGGGTCCTGCTGCACGGGTACCCCCTTCCCTGGGGTCCCAGGTCTGTGACATCTGCTCCCCAACCTGCCAACACAAGGTGCTCCAGCCCCAAAGACCAGCACCCCCCACCCAGGGAGGTAACTCTACCCCTAGAGGCGAAGTCCACTTAGATCCCCACCTAAGCCCGGAAAGTGCACAGGGTCTGTTTCTCCCATGCAGGGTCTCAGGTCTCAGCATCTCCATGGCTTATGATCCCTCTCAGGGCGTGCTTGAGGCCCCTGGTTGGAATCCTGCTGGCAGGACAAGCACATGCCAACTCCGGACCCCCCTCCCGGCATCTCTCTGGGTCCTGCATCTCCAGGCTTGGCCTGCCCTGGCTCACAGCAGGGTCTCTGGGCGCCCTTGTTGCCCTGGGAGCAGAGGCGTTTGCCCAGCCTGACTCCCACCCAATTCGGTGCCTGGATCTTTCCAGCTCCCTCTTCCCCTCTCCATCACAGTCCCAGAGCCCTCAGCCTCCACCCTCTGATCCCAGCCCTGGAGTCCCCTTGTCCTGGCCTGGGGGTGGAGGAGGAACGGGACGGTCTGACCACAGAGGGACTCGCACCCACCCTCGTTTCTACACCAGCATTCACCCCCAACCGCTGACAGCAGAAGAGGGACCTCACGACCCCCAGGAAAGGAACTTGAGCCCAAAGTCGACCCCTTGGGTCCCACTCAGTATCTTCGGGCACCTGCAGCCCAGTCAAAGCCCAAAGTCGCTGGGGCCGCCGGCTCCCTCCCCTTTCCCAGAGCTCAGGGCCTCTGGCTGCTCCTGCCAGGGACTTGGTGGGCTGTGCCCTGACGGTCCCAGTGCGTGGTCCCTGCGTCTGAGCCCCTCGTCCTCGCCCCAGCCCCACTGAGGAATCTGCCTTGGACTGCTACACACTCCAGACTGAGGTCCTTGAACCCTCCACAGGGGCCCAGGCAGAGCTCTTCACAACATTCCGGAGGAACCCAGGGTCTGCAACCTCCCCCACTGGCCTGTTCCCCCACATAGCACCATGGGAGAAGAGGGACTTGGCCCCCACTGGTTCCATTTGCAGGCTTGGTGTCTCCCTGCCCAGCGCCAGCGGACCCTCCCCTGGTGCCAGCAGACCTCGCACAGTGCTGGCAGGTCCCATCTCCACCTGGGGTCTTGATGCCCCCACTCAACCCCCTGGCTTGGACCCAGAGTGGGGCTTCCTCTCTCCGCCGCTCTGCTCTGGCCCCTCTCCATCATGGTGGAGAACTCGAGGGGCAGGACCCAGCTTCTGCGGGAGTAGAGGCCAAGGCAACTGCCTCCTCCCACTCAGGGCTCCTCCCCTCCTCCTTCAGGAAGACTCTTGGAGCCCTGACAGGCGGGTCCGTCCCTTCCCCCAACCCCCCACTCTCTGTGTGCTGGTGCACCCCTCTCACCCTCCTGGCCACAGGCCTGCCAAGAATACTGCTCCCCAGGTCAGGCCTCAGCTCTGTGGGGCCACACTGGGGTCCAGTCTCCTCCAATCTGACCACCATTGGGGGTCAAACCCAAGCCCCCTGACAGAACAGGAGGGAGGAAGGTGTGAGATGGGCTTGGAGGCTTGGGGGAGCTAGGCCCATCCCAGATCAGCCAGCAGGGTGTGGGAGGAGCTGCATTTTGCTTTTAATGTGACAGACACTTAAAGGAGAGATGCGGATTCAGGGTCCATCAAACCATGGCCCATCTCCCAGGGCCTTCTCTTATTCCTGACAACTGTAATAAAAAAGCCAGGTGTGTGGCCTCCTGTTTGTGGCTCCCCAGTTGTGTGGAGACGTTATTCACAAGAAGACTCACCCTAACCGGCCCGCTCTTTAGGCTCTTGCTCTGGGCAGGGGGCCAGGGAAGCAGTCAGCTCTGCACCCAAGGCTCTGCGCAGGCTCCTGTCAGCTGTAAGCCTGGGTTTAACAAAGCCTCTCCCAGGACCCCAGGTCCTCTAAGGATGGTGCCTCACACCCCAGCAGCAGGCACCACGGGCTAGCAAGCCTCCCTGACTGGGGCTTCTGGGGACCCACGTTCTGGGCACCTCAGCCACACACACTGAGGCAATGCAGTGATGGAACGAGGGGGCTACCCATGTGTTCACGCAGGGCAGGACCCGTCTTACCAGACCCTGCAACCCCAGGTGGGACAGGAGGAGGGGATGCGGAGGGCTCCCCAGCCCTTCTTTGTCTGCTTGCTCTCCCCAGCCGTCCTTAGTCTGGCTTGCTCTGCAGCCCCCGCCCTGCCCTCGGAACAGTGGAGGAGCTCCGGGTGAGACCTCAGCACACAGGCGAGGCCAGCCCTGAGGGCCCCACTGTGGAAGAGGCTGGGGCTGACTTCAGTGCATTTAAGCACAAGGTGAAGAGCTGGGTGTGCGCTCCTCTGAGTGTGAGCTCCTCTGAGTGTGCTCTCATCTGAGTGTGAGTTCCTCTGTGTGTGCACTTGTCTGTGTGACCTCCTCTGAGTGTGCACTCATCTGAGTGTGTGCTCCTCTGAGTGTGCACTCGTCTGAGTGCATGCTCCTCTGAGTGTGCACTCATTTAGGTGTGCACTCGTCTGAGTGTGAGCTCGTTTGAGTGTGTGCTCCTCTGAGTGTGAGCTTGTCTGAGTGTGCACTCGTCTGAGTGTGCGCTCATCTGAGTGTGCACTCGTCTGAGTGTGAGCTCCTCTGAGGGTGCACTCCTCTGTGTGAGCTCCTCTGAGTGTGCTCTCGTCTGAGTGTGAGCTCCTCTGTGTGTGCACTCGTCTGTGTGAGCTCCTGTGAGTGTGTGCTCATCTGAGTGCGTGCTCCCCTGAGTGCGTGCTCCCCTGAGTGTGCGCTCCTCTGAGTGTGTGCTCCCCTGAGTGTGTGCTCCTCTGTGAGCTCTTCTGAGTGTGTGCTTGTCTGTGTGAGCTCCTCTGAGTGTGCGCTCGTCTGAGTGTGAGCTCCTCTGAGAGTGTGCTCCTCTGAGTGTGCGCTTGTCTGAGTGTTCATTCCTCTGAGTGTGATCTCCTCTGAGTGTGCACTCTTCTGAGTGTGCGGTCCTCTGAGTGCACGCTCCTCTGAGTGAACGCTCGTCTGAGTGTGCACTCCCCTGAGTGTGTGCTTCTCTGAGTGCGAGCTCCTGAGTGTGCGCTCGTCTGAGTGTGATCTCCTCTGAGTGTGTGCTCATCTGAGTGCGTGCTGCCCTGAGTGCACGCTCATCTGAGTGTGCACTCCCCTGAGTGTGCGCTCTCCTGAGTGTGCACTCCCCTGCATGTGCGCTCCTCTGAGTGTGCGCTCCTCTGAGTGTGAGCTCCTGAGTGTGAACTTGTCTGTGTGAGGTCCTCTGAGTGTGTGCTTGTCTGAGTGTGTGCTTGTCTGAGTGTGCGATCCTCTGAGTGCGTGCTCCCCTGAGTGCACGCTCCCCTGAGGGAGTGCTCCTCTGAGTGTGCGCTCATCTGAGTGTGAGCTCCTATGAGTGTGTGCTCCTCTGAGTGTAAGCTCCTCTGTGTGTGTGTTCGTCTGACTGTGATCTACTCTGAGTGTGGGCTCCTCTGTGTGCGTGCTCCCCTGAGTGAACGCTCAACTGAGTGTGCACTCCCCTGAGTGCACGCTCGTCTGAGTGTGCGCTCCCAAGTGTGCACTCCCCTGAGTACATGCTCCCTTGAGTGTGCGCTCCCCTGAGTGAGCGCTCGCCTGAGTATGCGCTCCCTTGAGTGTGAGCTCCCCTGAGTGTGCGCTCCCGAGTGTGCACTCCCCTGAGTGTCCGCTCTCCTGATTGTGCACTCTTCTGCATGTGCGCTCCTGTAAGTGTGCGCTCCTCTGAGTGCAAGCTCCTCTGAGTGTGTGTTCGTCTGTGAGCTCCTCTGAATGTGTGCTCCTCTGAGTGTGAGCTCCTCTGAGTGTGCACTCGTCTGTGTGAGGTCCTCTGAGTGTATGCTCGTCTCAGTGTGCGCTTGTCTGAGTGTGCGCTCCTCTGTGTGCTCCCCTGAGTGCACGCTCGTCTCAGTATGTGCTCCCCTGGGTGTGCACTCCCCTGAGTGCACACTCCCCTGAGCGTGCGCTCCCCTGAGTGTGCGCTCCCCGGAGCGTGCACTCCCCTGCGTGTGCACTACCCTGAGCGTGTGCTTCCCTGAGTGTGCGCTCTCCTGAGTGTGTGCTCCCGAGTGTGTGCTACCCTGAGTGTGCGCTCTCCTGAGTGTGCACTCCCCTGCATGTGTGCTCCTCTGAGTGTGAGCTCCTCTGAGTTAGAGCTACTCTGAGTGTGTGCTCATCTGAGTGGAGCTCATCTGAGTGTGCCCTCATCTGAGAGTGCCCTGGTCTGAGAGTGTGCTCCTCTGAGTATGCACTCATCTGAGTGTGCGCTCCTCTGAGTGTGCACTTCTTTGAGTGTTAGCTCCTCTGAGTGTGTACTTGTCTGTGTGAGCTCCTCTGAGTGTGATCTCCACTGAGTGTGAGCTTGTCTGAGTGTGCGCTCCTCTGAGTGTGATCTCCTCTGAGTGTGCTCTCATCTGAGTGTGCACTCCCCTGAGTGTGCGTGCCCATGAGTGTACGCTTCCCTGAGTGTGCGCTTCCCTGAGTGTGCGCTCGTCTGAGTGTTAGCTCCTCTGAGTGTGCGCTCCTCTGAGTATGAGCTCCTCTGAGTGTGCACTCGTCTCTGTGAGCTCTTCTGTGCACTCCCCTGAGTGCTTGCTTCCCTGAGTGTAGGCTTCTCTGAGTGTTAGCTCCTCTGAGTGTGTGCTCCTCTGAGTGTGCGCTCCTCTTAGTGTTAGCTCCTCTGAGTGTGCACTCGTCTGTGTGAGCTCCTGTAAGTGCGTGCTCCCCTGAGTGCATGCTCCTCTGAGTGCGTGCTCCCCTGAGTGTGCGCTCCTCTGAGTGTGAGCTCTTCTGAGTGTGCACTTGTCTGTGTGAGCTCCTCTGAGTGTGCGTTCATCTGAGTGTTCATTCCTCTGAGTGTGATCTCCTCTGAGTGTGCACTCCGAGTGTGCGCCCCTCTGAGTGCGTGCTCCTCTGAGTGAACGCTCGTCTGAGTGTGCACTTCACTGAGTGTGTGCTTCTCTGAGTGCGAGCTCCTCTGAGTGTGCGCTCATCTGTGTGTGATCTCCTCTGGGTGTGTGCTCATCTGAGTGCGTGCTGCCCTGAGTGCACGCTCATCTGAGTGTGCGCTCTTCTGAGTGTGCACTCCCCTGAGTGTGCACTGCCCTGAGTGCGAGCTCCCCTGAGTGTGTGCTTGTCTGAGTGTGAGTTCCTATGAGTGTGAGCTCCTCTGAGTGTGTGTTTTTCTGAGTGTGAGCTCCGCTGAGTGTGCACTCGTCTGTGTGAGCTCCTCTGAGTGTGTGCTCGTCTGAATGTGCGCTCATCTGAGAGTGTGCTACTGTGAGTGTGCACTCGTCTGAGTGTGTGCTCCTCTGAGTGCATGCTCCCCTGACTGATAATTGATGACTTTAGGGAAGAAATAGAATTAGTGGAAGAGAAATAGATCATTGCAGAGTGTGGGATAGTAACATTTCAAGTTTTAGTAGTAGTAGTAGATAGTTTCACATTTTCCTCTTTTCTTGAATGTTTTTAAAACTCTCTTATTAAAGTTCTCAACTCCTTTCTGTATTCACTCATTAACCCACTTTCATCTGCCAATAGAAGTATGGTAAAAAGAGAAGCATCATCCAACCCCTTTATCAGTCAAGAAGAACTTTCTGAGAATATGAGACAATATTTAAATGTTAAAAAATGAATTTTACACGGAACTACTAAATATCTGTTTCTCAGGAGCTTATAATACAGGTGTTTTAAGTTAAAAAATTATATAAACGTATCTTTTTTTCTAAGACTGCTCACATGAAGTCATCCTCTTGCTTTCCTGGAACATCTGAATTAGGTTACTATAGTTTCCTTTGACTATAGGAAACACACTATAGTCAAAAAATTGAGTGAGTCCATCCTGCTGCTTTTCTTTCCATAAACAAAAAAAGTAGAATTCTAGGTCTGCAGAATATTTTAAGGTACTGTGCTATCTGTCCCAACCGCCTCCCCCCCATCCACCCATCTTGCATTCTGGTATCTATTCTTTCAAAGGACACCAGTAGATCAATTACATGAGTACTTCAGGCTCAATCCTTATAGCTTTTTGTTTTCTTTATCTCTTTCCCAGATCTGGTGCTAACCAAAATCTAAGGCATTAACCAACAGAAAACTATAGCTTATTATTGGCATAGTGCTTTGGCCTGGCAAATGATGAGTTTCTTATTCAGTATTCTTGGCAGCAATACAAGCATTTTTAATAATCATTTTAAATTACAGGTTAGGCCTTACATAAGCTAAATTTAGTAGCACTTTTCATATCACTGAACAAATGAAATTACATCTGCAATGTGATTCTACCCAATAAGAGTTTCCAGTAATCATGCCCAACTATGTTCTCAACTTAGAGCACTGGGATGCAGAACCATATATAACATGTCAGAATGTTTCTGCTTGTCACAGTGATGGAGCTCAGAGTAGAATAAGGGAGCAACTTTTTAAACTTTAGGCGAAAAACAAGCTTGCTCAAGCTTATACGTAAACACGTGGCAATTGTATTATTTCATTAGAAATGCATTTAAAAAAAAAACATTTTCATTCACAAAATGTGGTTGAGGGGATTGCCTTTTTTTTTTTTTTCCACAAACGTTGTCATGAGAGTAGAAAGGAGGAAGGAAACTCAGAAATACAGATGGCTTTAGTGCAGATAAAATTATTATCTCAGAATTCCAGGATCAGGTACATTTTTACTTCTGAAGATTGCATGCCCATATGATAGAATGAGAATTCTCACTGATTTGGGTCTCACTGATTTGGTTGAAAATCACTCACTGATTTGGGTTGATGAGTCTTCAAGCTAGAATGCTGCCCATTCTTACTATAGAACATAAGTACTGCCTCATGGTTATGACTGGTGATGGCTAATAAAATGCCAAAAGCCACCTCAATATGGGTCTTACACAGAAGATGAGTATTAGCTAATTCCTGGGGAGAAATGTTCTGTGCCTGAAAGTTATAGGTTTTTAGGTTATTACTTTTAATGACAAAAACCACAGTCACTTTTGTACCAATTTAATATCAAATGTCCATCCTTATTGTGTTATTACAGTAATGGCTTCATTGACTGAGTTAGTCTAACCCAGGAAGAGAATAATTCTTTTTTTTTTTTTTTTTTTTTTTTTTGCCATTCTGGGCTTCTATAGTTTTCAGAGTGCTGCACAGAGCCCCAAAGTAATTAAGAGGTGCTTCAGGGGCTGCTTAAGAATAAAATAACCCCTGAAGAAAGTGAAGCTCCCACCCTCTGCAGCCTACCCTTTGTGTCCACCCAACATTTTTTCTATCTGATTCATCTGTGCAAGACGTGTTTGAAAAAATTTTCTTAATTACAAAAATAGAAAAAATGTGAAAACCACTGTTCTAAATAAGTGACATTTTGGTATACATTATTTAGATGATTATAATTGTGCAGATCTCATTTTACACATAAATGAGAAGCTTGGAAAGTTTTGCACATAAATGACAAGTTTTGTCTAAAACCATAACAACCAAACAAAACAGCATTGTTATTGTCCCTGAGCTGCCAAAGATGACCTACTGTGCCTAGTGGGAACATGTTGTAGGCATATGTGCAAATACCTCATACCATGCAACTAAGATAATGGGAGTCTGCACATACAGGAATGCATAATAGTAAATTTTGCGCTAATGTCTGTAAATGTGTCAGAAGTGCCGGTTGAGTTTGATGAAGCTTATCGATTGCTGTCTTCTGGTCAAGGATGATGACACAGAGATTTTTAAAATTTTCACTTCTTGGTTTTATCAAAGGTACAGATGGATTTGTAGGTACTCTCTGAGTGAGTTTAGCATATGGGCACGGTGTCTTGCAACTGAGAATGAGACACACTGTGTAAGAATTTGTCCGAATCTTTCCCAAGCTGTTGTCCAGATTTCATGGGATCTTGGAAGGCATATGCTCCCAAATCAATTTGATGTTCTTGATTGCTAATGTTTGCTTTATGGCCTTAACACTAAACATGTGTATACACATGTGACCACTTAACAGTCTAATGTCTCTGCATTCGTGCCGAATGTCTAATGGCACTTAATTCACCTAAAGTGATCTTTCCCATGAGACGAGACTTTTCATTTTCTCAATTTTGAGATAATAGAATTTGAATACGTTGCATTTGTAGATTTAAGAGACCGCTTTTCATTCCAAGGATCTTTTGAGGACAGGAAGAGTACAACATTCAGCCTTCACTGATACACGTTAATGAAGAAAATCTCTCAACGGCTATGTAACTTATCTCACATATGGTTATTTACATTAATTATTGACTCCTATAAAACTACCAGCAATGATTCATGTTATGTGTAATACTAGAGAGCAAAGTATTTTAAATTAAATAGTGTTACGCTGTAAAACTGCTTCACATTTTAAAATATTTTATTTTTAGAATTTTTTTAAACAATTAATTGGCACTTGCTTTTCAGTTCACTTCCCCATCTTTTCCCATTTCTCCTTTGACTAATAATATTAAATGCCTTTTTGTTATGAAGAAAATATGTAAATATTGAACTATGTATTTTTATTTTTTTCTTTTTAGACTTAATATGAGTTGCTTTTGTACAGGATTAAAAATAGAAGTCGTTATGCACATGTACCCTACAACTTAAAGTATAATAATAATAAATAAATTAAAAAAAAAAAAAAAAAGAAGTAAATTGTTGTACTTTACTTCTTTGATAGCTTTGACCTAGAAATCAACTTTAGACTCTTCTGGTAACATGGAAATACATGAGAATCATATAAAACTGTTATCTTAGTCAGCGACAAGTGTTTACCTAAAAGATCAAAGTATATTTTCCTATAATAAAATAGTGTTTTGTCTTGAAGGAAGAAAAATTAGAGATGTAAAATTAGTTGATTTCTATTTGTTCTGTAAGTTTCCCAGAAGAATTCAAAACTTAATGTGCATTTTAAATGCTTTACAGATATTTAAGGATTCTTAGATCCCTTTATTTAAGCCCCACCAGAGTCATTTTCATCTTTTTTTTTTTCTATTCTTTATCAGTACAAAAAAAAAAAAAAAGCTTAACTGGTTTTCTGTCTCTTCTTCTATGGTTTGTCTCAATTGCAAATATTTCTAATGACCTCATATTACTTATTTTACCTTTGATTATACAAAATCTGATTATTGTTCCTTCTTCAAATGTAACTGAATTGCATCTATTTAAACATACCCAATGATTTTATCTATTAATTGAGTACAAGAATCCTCAATGTTAAGTTCTGAAGAAATTTCAAACCAAATTAACCTAATTTTACTCTTCTCTCTGATATCAAATCAACTATATAATAGTATGCGTTTCACTGAAAGCAGCATAAAGAGAAGATGCAATATGTTGTAGTGCATTTACTGTATCCATGTGGACATAATCTAAGTCTTTACTGAGAAATAAGCTCATCAGATAACTTGTCAAATTATCTTTTTCTGATCTTGTATCATTTAGATGCTGCTAAGTAAGAAAACATGGTGTGCAAATCTCTACATTTTGTTTTTTTTTTTTTTTTTTTTTTGAGACGGAGTCTCGCTCTGTCGCCCAGGCTGGAGTGCAGTGGCGCAATCTCGGCTCACTGCAAGCTCCGCCTCCCGGGTTCACTCCATTCTCCTGCCTCAGCCTCCCGAGTAGCTGGGACTACAGGCGCCCGCCCCTGCGCCCGGCTAATTTTTTCTATTTTTAGTAGAGACGGGGTTTCACCGGGTTAGCCAGGATGGTCTCGATCTCCTGACCTTGTGATCCGCCCACCTCGGCCTCCCAAAGTGCTGGGATTACAGGCTTGAGCCACCACGCCCGGCCTACATTTTGTTTCTTAAACTTATACTCATTCATTTGTGCATTTATTAATTGAGCATCAAGTGCGACACACTGGACAAGACTCTGGAGATATGTGGGTTATGTTTCCTACTCTTTTGAAATGAAGCATATACTCCTGGTACCATAATTTATGAGTTATGTGACCAGATCTTTGATCATTTGACTTTTCTCTGCTTCAGTTTCCTCATCTATAACATGCGAGTCATAATTTTGTCTAAAACATCATTTTGGTAGTTGAGAAAATCAAATGACTTAATACACAGAAGTGTTTGTGATTTGTATTGGGCAGTAGAATGTTAGCTTCTAAGTAATACACGTTGAGCATCCCTAATCTGAAAATCCAAAATCTAAAATGTTCCAAAATCCAAAACTTTCTGAGTGCCAACATAATGCTTACAAGTAGAAAATTTTACCCTTGACCTTATGTGATGGGTAAAGGTGCACAAAACACAGTTCACTCAATGTCCACAAGAGAAAAAATACCCTTGTGGCCCCCTTCAGCTGCAAAAGCTCTTTTCTGCATATGCCCAGATTGCCCCATGTAAGCAAGCCCAAAAAGCTCATAAAATGGCACATGTCCAATGGACGCACCAATAACCATCTCCCTATTATACCTCGCCTTGGGGCCAAGACCTACATGCATTAGTCAACGTTTTTTTGCTTATTATCTGCTCTGTGGTGATGTAAAGATGTTGTTGACAATGTCAAAAAGGCCTGCAGATATCCCTATAACAAAAAGAGAAAGAACTTACATTTATCTATAGCACGGAAAGTCAAGTAATTGCAACTGATCAGTGGTGTAAGTGTGAAACATCTTACAGAAGAGTATGGTGTTGGAATGACCACTGTATATGACCTGAAAAAACAGAAAGATAAACTGTTGAAGTTCTGTGCTGAAAGTGATGAGCAAAAGTTAATGAAAAATAGGGAAATGCTGCATTAAGCTAAAAAGTGGAGATCTTGATCATGTATCGAAAGAGTAGATCCATCAGTGTCACAATGAGCATATGCCACTTAATTATATGCTGATCATGAAATAAGATCTATCATGATGAACTGAAGGGAACTGTGAATATTCAACAGGCTCGTTGCAGAAAATTAAGAACATAGAATTAAATTTTTAAAGATTTGTGGTGATAAAGCATCAGCTGATCACAAAGCAGTGGAGAAATTCTTTGATGAGTTTGCCAAGATCATCACTAATGAAAATCTGTTGCCAGAACAAGTTTATAATGCTGATGAAGCATAACTGCTTTGGTGTTATTGCCCTAGAAAAATGACTACAACAGATGAGATATTCCCCACAGAAGTTTAAAATGCCAAGAACAGAATAATTGTGCCGAGAAGTGTCAATGCAGCAGGAAAGCATGAGTGTAAACTTGCAATGATAGGCAAAATCTTGAGTCGTGACTATTTCCAAAAAGTGACTTTTTTACCAGTCCATTTTTATGCTAACAGAAAAACATGGATCACCAGGGACATCTTTTCTGACTGATTTCACAAATATTTTGTACCAGCAGCTCAAGCTTACTGCAGGGAAGCTGAACTGGATGATGACTAAAAGATTTTGTTATTCCTTGACAACTGTTCTGTTCATCCTCCAGCTGAAATTCTCATAAAAATAATGTTTATGCTATGTACTTTCCCCCAAATGCATTTCATTAAGTCATCCATGTGACCAGGATTTCCTATTGTGAATATCCTTGCAATGAACATGGGCATGCAAATGTCTCTTTGAGATACTTTTGTGGGAACACCATTAAATTTTAAAACTGCTCATTAAGGGAAACAACGAAGTGAAAAGGCAACCTGTAAAACGGGAAAATATTTGCAAATTATATTTCTGATAAGAGCTTAAGATCTAGAGTAAATAGAAACTCCTACGACTCAGCAACAACATAAAATGTCCCAATTACAAAAAAAAAAAAAGAAAAAGAAAATAATTTGAATAGATGTTTAGATATTTCTCCAGTGAAGATGTCCAAATGGCCAGTAAGCATATGAAAAAGTATTCAACATCACTAATCATTAGGAAAATGCAAATATAGACCACAATGAGACATCATCTCACACCCATTAAGATGGCCAGTATCTGCTCCCACCCACCCCCGCAAAAAAACAGAGAAACAGAGAGAGACAAAGAAGGAGGAGGAGGAGGAGGAGGAGGGGGAGGAGGAGGAGGAGGAGGAGAGGAAGAAAATAAGTCTGAAGACATGGAGAAAATGAAAACTGGATCTCTGTGGTGCATTGTTGGTGGGGTTGTACATTGTTATAAATCCTACGGAAAACAGCATGGAAGTTCTCCAAAAAGCTAAAAATAGAACTACCATATGATCTATCAATTTCCTTTCTGTGTTGCAGTTTTAAGTAAAATGGGTAATATGGATTTCACTGGGAGGTGATATTTAAGCAACAACTTGAGGCCGGTAAAGGAATTACCTATGAAGTTATCTGGAGAAAGAGTGTTTCAGCAGAAAGAACAGCTAGCTAGATGCTAAGAGGAGAAGTGCCTCTGGTATATGAAAACTTGCTAGGAGATCAGAGTGGCTAGACAGAGTTACAGGGTAAGAGTAATAGTAGGTGAATTCTGAAAAGAAACAGACAATGCAGGGTGATGTTAAGGCAGATAACGGATGTCCCTTTGAGGTTTATGATACAAGTTTTTAGACAACTTCTGTGTCATCTATGACAGTTGTATCAGATACCTTAAATGAATGTTTTCTTGAGGATTTTCTGAAATGCAGGTACAGGAATACAATTCCTTGTGAGGACTCAACTCCTCATCTCAACTTCCTTTTCATTTGATGAAGTGGTACTTCCCTAGACCTCATTCTAGATGTTACCAAAAAATGCAATAATTGTACTGTAATATCTTTATAAACTAAAATTTTCTGAAAATTAATATATTCTACTCTAAGGGCGTCAGATAAGAGATTAGGGGCCCAGTGTGGTGACTCATGCCTGTAATCCTAGCACTTTGGGATGCTGAGGCAGGGGGATCACATGAGGTCAGGGGTTTGAGACCAGGCTGGACAACATGGAGAAACTCTCCCTCTTCAGAAAAAATTAGTCTGGCATGGGGCCGCGCACCTATAATCCCAGCTACTTGGGAGACTGAGGCAGGAGAATCACTTAAGCCCAGGAAAGCTGAGATTTGCCATCGAAACAGAGTGAGACTCTGTCTAAAGGAAAAAAAAAAAAGGAGATTAAGGATCTGTAGTATGAAATATTTTCCTCACTCCTTCTCTGGGATTGAAATGAAATTTGACAAGTTTACCTCTCAAGCTTTATTTTCTAAGAATCTCAGTTTAGATACACATTTTTAAACTTGTTTTTGGTTATAGACTACATTAATTTAAAAATATAAAACCAACTTACATTTCTAATATATATGATATTATAAAATATTCTGTACATAATGATTATATTACTCAATATTAATTCCTGCCATACCCAGTTTTATCTCACTCAAGGCCAAAAACTTATGAACCACTCAGTTACTGACCAAGTGAGAAGCTGTATTAGGAAGCTTGCCCTCTTCAGTGGCTGATCCTTGTTGTGTTTCTGGATGTCAGACTAGAGCTAGAATCAATAATAGGTGCATATCTCTGCAGTGTCTGTCCTATTTTCCACCTTCTTTTGAAAAATTTATGACTGCCCTTATTCCTTGGTTCCCTAGGCACATATTCCAGGACCTCTATCAGACTCCTCTCTGTCTATTAGGGCTGAATCCCTGTTCTGAATTACATCCAGTCCTTCTGGGAGACTGAACCCTTTCCCAGGGTCTACAAGTTCCCTTGCCTTCAAGACATGGATCCTTCTCTGTATCGTCTAGCTGGAATATTTCTCTAAGAAGATTTCTGGGAATTGTGCTGTCAACTACCATGTAAATAATTTTACTTTTGCCCAGGGCTCCACTCTGGTGCTCTCTGACCTGCTTAGATCTCCTTGGAGATGTATAGAAACTCATGTTTCATTCAAGATCTGTGATGGTCAATATTGACTATCAACTTGATTAGATTGAGGGATGCAAACTTTTGAGTCAGTGGACTGGAGAGGCAATCCACCCTCAATGTGGGTAAGCACCATCTAATCAGCTGCCAGCACAGCTAGGATAAAAGCAGGCAGAGGAACGTGGAAGGACCAGACTGGCTAAGTCTTCTGGCATCCATCTTTCTCCCATGCAGGATGCTTTGTGTGGTCGAACGTTGGACTTCAAGTTCTTCAGCTTTTGGAGTCCTGGACCTACACTAGTGGTTTGCCAGGGGCTCTTGGGCCTTCGGCCACAGACTGAAGACTGCACTGTCAACTTCCCTACTTTTGAAGTTTTGGAACTCAGATTGTCTTCCTTGCTCTTCTCAGCTTGCAGACGGCCTACTGTGGGACTTCACCTTGCGATCATGTGAATCAATACTCCTTAATAAACTCCCTTGCATACATACATTTATCCTATTAGTCCCGTCTCTCTAGAGAACCCTAACACAAGAGCTGATAACTAATTCCAAAGTAAGAGAATTCCTTGCATTATAAGCTTTCCCTATTCCTAGTTTTCTTCCTTTCTTCCATCCTTTGGAGAATCAGCATGCTATTGCCCTAAAGTAACATGTTTTGATTCACACACATTTTCAAACAAGATCTGGGAGTTAAAGATTTAAAGCCTCTAGCATAATTTATGTATTTTTTTTCTGTTTAAGTATTTCTAAATTTCTAATGACAATGATGTTTCTTCTACCAGAGTAACTTAACATGCGAGGTAAAGTGATCCAATAAAGGTTAAAAAAACGGGATTTGTCTGACAGACCCCATGTTATTTTAGGGTGCGTTTTATAGTGTCATATTACCATAAGGTTAAACTTGATGTCTATTTCTTTAACCTATGTTGTCATTGAAAATATTTATCAATTTTGAAGAGAAAGTATGAAACAAATGAACCAAATACATTGTCAAGCTTTGGTTATAGCAATGACGAAGTCATTTCATGTGAGGATGACAGAGTAGCCAAACGGAATAAAATGAATTTCAAGATCGATCATATTTTTCACAAAACTTTTTCTGCTATTGTCCTAATGTGCACTTAAGATCTCAGAGAAACATGGTTTTCAGACTGATTTTTTCTACTGTGTAACTTAGTTGGCCATCCTAATCAGAATATAGTTAAAATTTCACTAGAATTGTTAGCAATTACTATTAAGGACATTATTGCTAGTTTTTAATTTAAGTGAGTGTGTGATGATTGGCTGGCCTTTATCTGGGACCATACCCATTTAAGAATGTGTCACCAGAACACTTGAAAATGTTCAGTAGACCTTTTCTAAATTATTGATTGACAAATAGGAAATAGTTAAGACTTGCTAAACCTGTATGTCAAGCAAAATCTTTGTAATTAGCATTTAATAGTTATAAAAAAGAAAACTGTCACATAGATATATTAATTTAATAAATGTAATGTCTCTAGCAAGGATTAATGGAATAGAAACTTTAATTTAGGTTTCTGGAGACAGGATACTACAGTGAAGCTTGCGAATTTTGAAATCAGATTAGGTTATCTCGAACCTAGCATTAGTTACAATCGTGTGATTCTTAATTCATCAGTTTCATTAAAGGTAAATCAGATAAATTATCTGTATCACATGACTGTTAGAAAATTGTATATATGCAATAAGAATTCAATAAATGTTTATGAAAACTTTTATTGATTTATCAGTCAGGTTCTTGGTCCTTACTATTCTATGTACTCTGTGATCCAATGACAAGATAGTTATATGAGACACTTTTTATAGTCATAATTGTCAATGAAAATACGTGCAAGTTAGTAAATAGTGCATGAAGGAGAGGGCATGTATTAAATCATATGACATGTGGCTACATATCAGATACAGTGTGGATACGTCCTATACATCCTATTTCAATGCCAATCCAACCTTATTGTGCAATCATCAATACATTTATTTATGCCTGTTCTTGTGTCCTGGCACTAGTCAGTTTCTCACTGCTCATTTTTCTCACTGTGCATCCATTCTTTACTCTCTGTACAACATCCCATATATTTTGCACAACAGAAGGTATGTTCAAATGAATGTTCATTAAATACTTGTATGTACATTTTAGCTGCTATTATTCTTAATAATAATTCTTATATTCTTAATAATAATTCTTAATTCTCCAGATTCATGCAATAAAAAAGAAAACTGTGTTCTCCAAAATGTCTGATGTCTGTGAAAATTATGCCTGTACAAGCTATTCATATTGTGGTATACTGATACAAAGAAAGGGTTTTAGAACTTTATCTGGCTTTTGGCAGGGGAGAAAAATATCACTTCTGGACTGCCTTTGACTTGGTAAATTTCCCACACTGTTGAGATGTATGGAAACTCATCTGACTATGGAAAACTGTATTGAACAATCTGTAGTAATTTGGATTTAACTTCCATTGTGTGGGCTACATTTATATATGCCCAAATAGAGCTTCCCATTGACCAGAAATATAAACCACACACAGCATGAGGAAATCTAATGAATTGCTTATGTTTGTAAACTATTATTTAGGATTATGCACTAATAAATTAGAAAATTTCATCTCTAATCTATACCAAGAACTTTATATCTGGGTAATTTAAAAGAATAATTGGTATAAAAAATTAAGAACTCCATATACAATTAAGGTCTACAAGACAATATAAAAAAAGCAACTCTTCTTTATTTTCTCTCAATATTTACATGAACAAGATAAAATTAATCACATGAGGAATAAAGCTTCTCGTATCATGTATAAAAACTTGCGAAAGGTCTTTGATCTAATTTTAACAATTTTCCAGTGTGAATCAAGCACTTTTTAAAAGGACTTTTATTAACATGAGCTAAAGTTCTAATGACTTTGGAATTTGACTACAGCTGCATAAAAACAAGTCCAAAATGCATCTTCTAAAATAGATGTTTCTGTTCTGTAATTTTTCATTTCCATCAGACACAAGCACCTTTCAACTAACAAATAAATTGACATTTTCCCCTTTACTATCCTAAAATGAAATTCAGAGATAAAATAAACCTTTATGAATCTTACGGCATGGTCATCCTAAAATGTTGAATTGAGTAGATGCTTTCACCAGTTTATAGTGAATATATTTTTTTACCTAAGTTAAGATGCCTAGAAGTTAGTCTTCATGGAAATGAAGGAAAATGAAAAGCAAAGGTAAGTGGGCATTGAATCATAAACATTTAGTTGGATAAGTAATAATAAATTAGACTTACTTGTCTAAGATGAGAAAAAGGGCAAAATAAAAACAGGCCTTGCCAAAATTACGTATTATTGACTACAAAAGTGAAAAAAATTAAGGTGTGAAATACCTAGCTCTTATTGTCAACAAAGGTGTTAATATGTTAAACTGAATATATACCATAAATTGCATATAGATACAGACATACCTATAAATGTATAAATAGAGATATATAATAAATCAGCAACATTATTCCCAGCTTCTTTACTGTTAGTACTGTGGCCTCAAAATTATACACTTACTGATTGACTAGATATGATGTGCTGAATGGATAAATTCTAATGCTTCATAGGATCAATAAATTACTTTTATTTTAATTAATCTTTCATCTACATACTGATTTTCTCCTAAATTGTTAACCTCTTTGTGCAAGTTCCTGAAAATTTTATTTTCAGTAATATAATAATTAGATATACAGACACCTAGAATTGAGATAAGTTTTGTCCACAGAATATTTATAATTTGTGTGTTCTATGAAGAAATTCTTTGATATGCAGGAGTGTTCTATGCACTGCCTCCGTGGCCTTTGCTCACTAAATACTAGAAGTTTCTTCCCAATCAGTAAAAATGCAAAAATTACAAGTCACAAAAACTAGGTTGTTTTTTAAAGTGACAGAAAAGTTCGTTCATAAATTGTCAACTCTGCCCTAGTAATACACCCTTCCTTTCTTTAGTCCAACAGTCTGATTTCACAACAATCTTCCTTTACTCCATTTCTTTTCCTCGGTACTTTTTAGCCTTTTCCTTAACCAGGGCTCGGTGTCTTTGTTCCCAAAGACCTTTGCCAAGTTATCCGCAGTATTGTCTCCTATTATTCAATCAGATGCCATCTTAAATTTACTTTCTAATGGAGGCTTTCCTTGGACCAACCAGTTATCAGTAGCCATCTCACCTCGACCATGCCATTACTCCCCATCGTGTCACTACTCAACTCATTCTGTTTAATTTATTTTGCAGCATCTACATTATTTACATCATCTTGTTCCTCCTTCACTGGAATGTAAGCCCTAAGAGGGCATGTACCATTCCAATATCGTTCAGCACTGTCTCCTCAGTGCCTAGAATAATGCCTGGCACACAGTAAGTGCAGAGATAGGGACCTGAGTGAACGAGTGCGGCTCTCATTCCTCTCTAGAACACATAATCACCAAGTCCTTTCACAGCTGACCACCACCACCACATTCAAGGGCTCTGGTGTCTTGAACTGCTGTTCAGCTTTCATATAGACATGATGAAAAGCTACATATGTGGGGATGGAGGTCTTGTCACAACCTCCAAATTTATTTTGAAGAATAATGTTGACATTCATTTCAAATTCACTTCCTTCATTCTTCAAATGTTTACCTTATATCTCACTAAAATTACACAAATACTTTAAATTATTTAGATATTTTTTCCTAAAAATGTTTATATGGATGAAACCATTAAAAATGTGATTGCTGTGACTTCATCATGTTTTTACTTAATACTGGTTCTTTTTAATCTTGTTTTAGCATTAAATAATTTCCCCCAAATAAAATAGAAATGTGGTCATTCTTGGTAGTGGACCTGATATTATCAGATGAGTTTTCCTTTCCAGATGCCATGGTTTTATGTACTGTAAATGATCCTCTCATTACCAGATGGTAGGAGAAAGAAACTGCTTCAGGGAGGTATATGCTATAGAAGTCTGTACATTGAGTAGCAATAAAAACAGCAAATCTTTGTAAACTAGCCAGCAAAGTATCTTAACACAGCAGTGAGTATTGGGGAATGCAGACAGTGAACTCTCCATCTGACCAGATGTGGACATTCCTAATGGATGGTAAGTTTAGTCAACCAATAAAATGTTTTCAATTTAAAGCTTAAAGTGGTGATTATAATGTTTGTGTTGTTGGCCTAGACAGTACAGCTGAAGCAGAGATACCAAAAAAGCAAAATAGTTTGCAAACCAAATATTTACCAGACTAGCTCTTAATCTAGGCTATTTTTATTGTTCCAAAACTTACGATATGCAAGATGTAGAAGAATTACATGAAAATTGAGACAATTGCTGAAACAAATGTTGATAACACTTTGCTTTTACTCTACACCTAATTTGAATCATGATTTTAACTGCAGTGGCTCTAAGTATAATTGTATTTTGGAGTTAAGGATTTTCCTTTAATCATCATTGCATTTTATGTATTTCTCGTTATACAGTTGGTTCACTTGCTTGTTTTCTGGGTACACGTGATTATTTAATACATTTACAAAATATGTAAGGAAAAAATCCATGTACTTAGGATATCCATCACATTAAACATTTATCTTTTTTCTATGCTGGAAACATTTGAATTATTCTCTTCTAGCTGTTTTTAAATATACAATAGATTATTGTAAACTATAGTCACCCTACTGATCTATCAAACACTAGGTATTATTTCTTCTATCAAACTGTGTATTTTTACTTATTATCAATTTCCCTTTATTCCCTGTCCCCACTGCAATTCTTGTCCTCTGGCAACTGTCATTCTACTCTCTTATCTCCATAAGATCATTTTTTTTTTTTTTAGCTACCACATATGAGTGAGAGCATGCCATATTTGTCTTTCCGTGCTTGGATTATTTCATTTAATATTATGACCTCCAGGTCAATCCATTGGCGCAAATAATAGGATTTTATTCTTTTAATGGCCCAATAATATTCCACTGTGTATATATACCACATTTTCTTTCTATTCATGCATTGATGGGCACTTAGGTTGATTCTGTATCTTGGTTATTGTGAATAAATGGTGCTGCAATAAACATGGGAGCCAGATATCTTTTAAATATATTGATTTCTTTTCTTTGTGATATAGCCTCAATAGTGAAATAGCTATTTTTAGTTTTTGAGGAACTGCCATACTGTTCTCCACAGTGGCTGTACTTATTTACATTCCCACAATAGTGTACAAGGATTCCCCTTTCTCCACATCCTCACTGGCTTCTATGGTAAAAGATTATGATATCCTTTATGATAAAAGCCATTCCAACTGGGGTGAGATGATATCCAATTGTGCTTTTGATTTGCATTTTTCTGATGATTAGTGATGTTGAGCATTTTTTCATATACCTGTTTGCCGTTTGTATGTCTTCTTTTGAGAAATGTCTGTTCAGATCATTTGCCCATGTTTTAAATGGATTATTTGGCTTTTTGCTATTGTGTTGTTAATGCTCCTTGGATATTCTAGTATCAATTCCTTGTCAGATGGGTAGTTTCCAAAGATTTTCTCCCATTCTGTGGGTTGTCTCTTCACTTTGCTGATTGTTTTCTTGAAGAAGAGCCATCTATTGCATAATTCCTTTTCAAGATGATGGGTTCCAAATATTTACCCCCTCCTAATTTGGGATATGTACACTTGAAGGCTCAACTATTAATATCAACTTCGCATATGTAAAATTAAATTCAACCTCATCTTTTTTTGCTAGACTAGATTCTGTCGCTCACTACTTTCTTCTATCATTGTCATAGAGATAAACTTGAAAAAGACAGTCACTCTTTGACTCCTGTGCTCCCCATCCTTAGATTTTACTTGTCATCAGCAGGCTTATTATTCTTCTTATCATGTATTTTTCATATATTTATTATGTTTTCTACTCCTAAGCACCTGGTTCGACCTCATTGAAACATCTCTGAACTGCAGAATAGACTTCAGGCTTTTAATTTTTTAATCTAGAGGAAGTATGCTGTTGGCCTAAACCTGATATTCATTATTGTCACAGCATTATTATCTTCAAGAACAAAAATAAAAAATATCTTCTTTTTTTGCTCTGAATTGAGTCAAAACTCACTGAGATGATTAGGATTCACCTTTATTCAGCTTTATCCATTTAACCTCACTTCCAGAAAACATCAGTGTGGATTTGCATCCAATTAGGAGGTCTTACATTTTTACTCCTCTCTACCTTTTTTTAAGCTCCTAAAGATTAAGAAATGCAGTTTAACATGTTTCATAGCACTTAAACAGTTAGCAGATAAATAATTATAAATAAATTACAGTGCTTTTTGTAAAGTTTTGTTCCTGTTTTTCAAATACTAGCAGTAGTCATGCATATATTGAGTTAATTAAAAGCATAAAGTAACTTTAATCATCATTCTGTTGGTATTCTGCATTCAAAATTTAAATATTCAAAAGTATTTATTAATTTCCTATTATGTATCAGGCAGTATTCTAGAAGTAAACAAGACATGGCGAGTTGTTGTATCTTACTATTGCTGTCTACTGTGAGTCCTCATGTCATAATCCGACCCTTGAAATAGGTTGTTAATTATACATGTGTGTGCATGTGTATATGTGTGTATATAATTATAATTATATAACCATATAACATAATTATGTAATATAATTATGATAATCATATACATATATACACATATATAAGTATAATTATAATATGTAATTATATTACAGATATTACAATTATATAATTGTATTATATATTGTATATATATTGTGTATATGTGATGTATATTACAGACACACACATATACACACTTGTTTTGAAAAAATTCAAGATAATTAGAAGACCCACAGGGAAGATTTTTATCTAAATATTGTTGTGGCTCTTGCTTAATGTTAATTAATAAATTTTCCATCTTCTAAAATACATATTTTACATAAAACATATGTGTATACACACACATATATACACACACATACATTTTTCTTAATTCTATAACAAAGAAACCGACAAAGGAGCTTTTCTGGTCCACCTCATCCTTTATACTGACTATGCATACTTCATTCAGCAGAGCAGCAGTGTGTCATGAAAGATCCTCAGCTGTCACTTCATTTTCTTACGTTGAAAATAATCTGCAAGCCCAGACCCTTTATCTTAAATAATCATGATCTGAAGCTGTTTTCTTTACCTGATTTTAATGTAAGTATTGGGAGCCAAATTCTTTTTTACAGATTCTATATTTCTATATCATAAAAATGTAAACACAAGCATTTGTACTTCATTTTCTCACCAGTCCATGTTACTTTTTATATTCTCATTACAATCCACAAGTCTTTATAAAATTGTCATAAAATTAAAATATTATGCAATGACTACCTTGAATAATGATCATGAATGACAACTCTGAAAATATACTACAAAAAGATGACAATGAATCCAGAGACTGAAATGCAAAGTGCTCCAGATGGGTACATAACACATGAATTTGGATCTATGTCAGTATTAAACTTTATTTGAAATCTCAGAATTTATTATGGAAAAAGATATAATATTTATTCAATTAACTTGAGAGATATTCTTCCTTATCAGTATCTTCTTAATTAGAACAAAATCAAATACTCGCAGTACTCATTCTAATCATTGTGGAATCTTCCTACATTTTTAAACTCAAACTGCCTTCATTCTGATCCAATTTTCTTCTGGGTATACATTTCAGAGTCTGTAATCCTACAAATATCATTTCCTCTGGTCACTTAATTTGAATGTGAATGTATTTGAAATTTTAAAATTTCAATTTGTCAAACATATTTTACTTTTCTTTCTTTCTGACTCTAAGTACCTTATATGGTACATGCAAAATTAATTCCAGCTCAGTCCTCAAAGCAGAGTCAATGTGTGCATACTGTCCAGACTCATCTTGGCTCCTAAGAGGGCAAGGGATTTAGAAAATCAATTAAAATACTGGAATGATTAGTTTTATTCTTTAGAAGAAAATTATTGTGTTCTCCTTTAACTGGATATACCTTTTACAATTAAGTATACAGAAGAGTATAAATGATTACAAATACTAAATTTTCTTATCCAGGGTAAATTTTCATAAAGTTAGTATGTTTTAATCTTAGATATTTTTGACATAAATGTGAACATTGATAATGTTAGTATACACAATGAGCCTATACAGTGCTATCTGGGACCCATGTATTCTCCTGAGGAAAAAAAAAAAATTAAGACAATTAGGAGTCCCCAGGAAAGATTTTTTTATCTATATATTGTTATGACTCTTGCTTGAGGTTAATTATTAAATTTGCAATCTTTGAACATATTTCTGATTATCAATTTTCATTTTAAATTAAGCTATTGCCACAAATAAAAATTCATTGATACTATTACATAGGCTGGGATACTAAAACACGAACAAATGTTTTAATGTAAAGTGAGCTTATAATCTAATTTGAAAAGCAGAACATATATTTTTTAAAAAAGAAGAAAAACCACCAAGAGAACTATTTCTCATGTCAATGATTTTTTTTAAAAAAAGTGATAGAGATATTCATAGAACAAATGTATTAGTGGTTCAGTTGGACGGGAAGGAAAGGCCTCATTCAATTTTGAAGTGAGCCTTGAAGGAACAGTTATCCTTAGTTTAAAAAGAGAGGGGGGAAATTTTAGGCAGTAGGATGTTTAAACAGTGGAAACGGATATATATAATAGCTCGAAACGGGATTGAACATTATTTATTTGAAATGACTTGCCTTTTAACAAGTTTGGATATATGTTTTAAAAATATTAAAAATATGAATTGAACATTTCAAATTTTTCTCAGGTGGGTCTCCTTTCATCAAATCAGTTTCCACACTGATAGACGTTGTTAGGTTTTTCTGTGACACTAATGTAGAAACTTAAAGATATTTTTAAAAGGAACTGTTATTGTTATTTTGAGGTAGAAAAATCTTTTGAATTTGAAGGGAACAAAATGGAAAGAACGTTTAACTGCTAAGGTTGAGATCAAGGCGTTAAACGGATTTTATTCTAAATTCATAAATAGGGAGCCCCACAGCTTAGCATCTTCGTTTTCAACTCTACCTTTCTCTTTATTGTCATCATACCATGTTCCATTCTCTCCTCTTTTCAATCAAGCTTTTTGTAAGCTCTGTGAACATAAAAATGTTGATAGAAGTCATGAGTCCACACAATATTGTAATGTGGGATCCATGTACTCATCAAATAGAAATAATTCATACAAATTAAATTCCCAGGCTGATTTTCAATCTAGAGGATCAATTCTGATGCTATGCCTAAAAAATATGCTATAATCGATCAGTTAAAATCTGAAACAAGATTGCAAATTGTTCCTGGATTGCACTAAATAGTCAGGACTTAAAATACATATTATTTGTGTGTTCAGAATGTATACTGTAAAATATATAATTGCAATCATACAAGCTCCAGTATACTAACTTTTTCAGGCCCTTGGACCTAAGTTTCAGAATAGTAGTGGATAGGTGCTAAAAAGAAATGTGCTAACAAAATTAAAGCAACATTTTTATATAGAGAAAATTTAAAATAAAACAATGATAGATAAAATTTTGGGGGGATGGTGAAATGTTCTAAAATTAGTGGTAATGGTTGCATAACTAAATACACTAAAAACTGATAAGTTGTACATCTTAAAAGCATGACTTCTGTATTAGTCAGGGTTCTCTAGAAGGACAGGCATAATAGAATAGATGTAAATATGAAAGGGAGTTTATTAAGGAGCATTGACTCACATGATCACAAGGTGAAGTCACACAATAGACCATCTACAAGCTGAGGGGAGCAAGGAAGCCAGTCTGAGTTCCGAAACCTCAAAAGTAGGGAAGCCAACAGTGCAGCCTTCAGTGTGTGGCCAAAGCTCCAAGAGCCCCTGGCAAACCACTGGTATAGGTCCCAGATCCAAAAGCTGAAGAACTTGGAGTCTGATGTTAGAGGGCAGGAAGCATCTAGCACGGGAGAAAGATGCGGGCCAGAAGGTTCAGCTAGTCTTCTTCTTCCATATTCCTCTGCCTGCTTTTCTTCTAGCCGTGCTGGCAGCTGATTAGATGGTGTCCACCCAGATTGAGGGTGGGTCTGCCTCTTCCAGCCCACTGACTCAAATGTTGATATCCTTTGGCAACACCCTCACAGACACACCCAAGAACAATACTTTGCATCCTTCAATCCAATCGAGTTGACAGTCAATATTAACCACCACAACTTTTGTGATGTGTACATTTTATCTCAATAAAGCTGTTATACAGAAGAAGAACAGTACCAATAACAACAGCCAGAAGCAGTAGCACAGCATATCCAGTTTCTGGTTAAATTGAGTTGATGGGACCTAAAAAAATTACACAACAGGCCTAGTGCTCCAACTGTGATCTAATGCTTACTATTCTGGTATCTTTTCTCTCCTCTTTATCATGTTGTAATCCCTAAGGTAAAATGATTTTGTTAGGTTGATTGGTTACTATCTGAAATATCTTGCTTTATCCACTAATTCCTGCTCTTTGTTGCAGAACTAGTTTAATGTATACACTTAATTTAAAATATATATTCACTTTATGCAAAAAAAAAAAAAAATTCCACAGGGGTGCTTTCCTCAAGAAAAAAAAAAAAATGTGACTAGCAGACAATTCGAGACTATCACTTCTTCAGCACAGGGAAGATTTCTGCCTCAACCTATAACTCTAAAGTACTCTCTCTTAATGTAATATAATTCTTCATATGCAATCAAATATGTACTTTATCTTTCCACGTGAGGGATGGCAAATAAAATAGCAGGTCTCAATTGCTGCTTCCAAATATTACAGAATAGTTGTACCAGGTTAACACCTCCATGAAGAACAAGGAGAAAATCTATCAAAAATAAAATTAAAAATATATGTTTAAAAACACTGAAACACCATCAGGTTAACTAGCACATGAGAAGCAAAATATTAGGAAAGAGGAACTGTAAAGATATGAGCCAGTACTCCGCCAATACTGATTTTTCTTTATATGTCCTTTTTCTAGGTATAGGTCAGAGGTTGAAAATAATGGCAAATTATATGATAAAAGGCTACTTCTATTTGATGGAGATATCAGCAGTACCTATGAGAGTGTCATGTGACTAGAAAAATAAAAATTAAATATATGAAGTTGTAAGATCTTAACAGAATAAAATCAGAGTACTAAACCAAATATTTTTCCACAAATACATTTGCAAATTTCTAAAGCTCCAATGCACAGGAAGCTAAGAGCCATGCAACAAGTTATTAAAAATCAAAGCTGATAAGCTATACCATTGATCTGAGGAGATTTGGTAGGAGTTCAGATTCCAGACAGGGGAAGACACAGGTAAAGACCATATATTCTCATTTGGAATTCTTCCAAGGCTATGCCTTTGGAGAACAATAAGAGGCAATGTATTCTAATATTTAAGCCTAGCCTTACTAAAAATGCAAACCAATTTAGCTCCTTCCCTGATTAGTTTTAGGCTAACAGTCCCATTCTATCTTCCTAAAAAATAAAAAAAAGGAATAAATTCTCCTTGGAAGAAAAAAAAATCATAGACAACCTGTACAATTTTTTTATATAGATTGTATTGCCTTTAGTTACTGAAAAGGGAGAAGAAAAAATTGAAAAAAGGAAACAGACCCATAGATGACACAGCTCCTAGACGAATCACAAAAGAACTATGAAATTGCAATGAATAATATATTCAGGAAATAAAAGAACATATGAAAAAATAAGTGAAAATTTGTTTATTTTCACTAGAAATATGGAGGTTTTATTTTACAATAGTCAATAGGAAATCTAGAACTGAAATATAAAAGCTGAAAGTAAGAATTCAATAGATGAATTTAACAGCAGATTAGACAAAGTAGAAGATGGGATTAGTGAACTAGAAGAAAGGTTAATAGAGAATATTCAGCCTCAAGCAAAGAGAAAAAAAGTGTGAAAAAAAGAGCACAATAGAAACATTACACTGTAAAAATAAATTTAACAGTTTTATGAAGAGAGAGGAGAGAAGAGAAAAGGAGCAGAAATAGTAAAGATATGCTGAAAAATGTCTAAGACTAATAAAGACATCGACTTAAAATTTCAAAAGTTCTGTGGACACAAAATAAGGTGACTGACTGAAAAGGATGCTTCATCAATGAACATAATCATAAAACTGAACACCAAAATTATATGTTTGTGTGAGTGTGTGCATGTGTATGTGAAAAAAAGGCGTATCACATGAAAGAACCTAATTTGAGACTGAGGATTTGCCTTACAACAGAAGATTTGAAAGCCAGGAAATAAACAAGTGCACTTTAAATGCTGGAAAAAAGTTCATTCCTAATTCAGAATTTTTTACCAAATGCAAATATAATTCAAAAACAACTCTAAAATAACATTCTTTTCAGATAAAAGAAAACTAAGAAAATTTTTCGCCAGCCAACTTGCTTTAAAAGAAATACTAAATAAAATTATTTAGGCAAAATGGAAAAAATCCTATTCCTAAACATAGAAATGCACGAAGAATGAGGATAAATACAAATTTCATATATATATATATATATATATATATATATATATATATACTGTATATAGAATATATACAGTATTATAATACATAAAACAAAATAAAGGCAGGGGATAAATAGAATTATATAAAATATCCTAAGGTGTTAGTACACGCTAGGATTTGATATTATAGTTGATCCTTGAGCTACATAGGTTTCAGCTGCGTAGGTCCACTTATAAACAGTTTCTAAAATAAGTGTATTGGGAAATTTTTGGAGATTCATGAAAAATTGAAAAAACTAGCAGGTGAACCACATAGCCTAGAAATATCAAAAAAAAATTTAAGAAAATGTTAGGTAATTAATGAATGCATAAAATATATGTGGATAATAGTCAATTTTATCACTTACTACTATAAAATACACATTAATCTATTCTTAAAAGCTAAAATTTATCAAAATATGTGCATGCAAATACAGACCATAACTGCATAAAATTAACTGTAATACACATTTTACTACTGTTAGAATTCTGTGGTCACTTCCTGTTGCTATTGCATTGAACTCAAGTGTTACGAGTATCTGCTTACATGCCATGAAATATCATCTCCACATGAGCAGTTTATCTCTTCAGTAAATTGTGTGTTGCAGTACAAGGTGGTCTCTTGTGGTTCTCACATAATTTTCATCATGTTTAGTGCAATAGCATAAACCTTGAGCAACACCAGAAGACCCATACAAAGTGCCACCAGTGACATTGGGAATGCACACAAGAAGTAAAGAAAATCCATGACATTAAAAGAAAAAGTCGAGGCTGGGTGTGGTGGCTCATACCTATAATCTCAGCACTTTGGGAGGCCAGATCAGGAGGTTCACTTGAGCCCAGGAGTTCAAGACCAGCCTGGGCAACATAGGGAGGCTTTGTCTCTACAAAAATAATAATAATGGTAAAATATTAGCTGGGCGCAGTGCCTGGCACCTGTAGTCCCACCTACTAAGGAGGCTAAAATGAGAGGAGGTCAGGGTTGTGGTGAACTATGATTGCATCACTGCAGTCCAGCCTGGGCAGCAGAGCAGGGCCCTGTCTAAAAAGAAAGAAAGAAAGAATGGTGAAACCCTGTCTCTACTAAAAATATAAAAATTAGCCAGATGTGGTGGTGCGTGCCTATAATCCCAGCTACTAGGGAGGCTGAGACAGGAGAATCACTTGAACCCGGGAGGTGGAGGTTGCAGTGAGTGGAGATAGCACCATTACACTCCAGCCTGATGAGAGAGCGAGACTCCATCTCAAAAAAAAAAAAGAAAAAAAAAGGGAGAGAGAAAGGCAGGCAGGAAGGCAGGAAGGCAGGAAGGAAGGCAGGAAGGCAAGCAGGAAGGCAGGCAGGCAGGCAGGCAGGCAGGCAGGCAGGCAGGAAGGAAGGAAGGAAGGAAGGAAGGAAGGAAGGAAGGAAGGAAGGAAGGAAGGAAGGAAGAAAGGAAGGAAGGAAAGTAGGAAGGAAGGAAGGAAAGGTTGAGTAGCTTGGTATGTAGATCCACAGTTGCAGTTGCTCACCATTTGAGACAGATAATTCATCTTACAAACAGATGACTCAAACTTGTAGTATTCATAAACACAGCACAGTATACTGTAAATGCATTCTCTCTTCCTATGGTTTTCTTAGTAACATTGTCTTTCTTTATTGTAAGAATACAGTATATCATACATATAATATTTTTAAAATGTGTGAACTGACTGTTTATGTTATTGGTAAGGCTTCTGGTCAACAGTAGGCTATTAATAGGTAAGTTTCTGAGGAGTCAAAAGCTATACACAGTTTCTACTGTATGAAGGCTCAGAATCCCAACCCCCACATTGTTCAAGGATCAACCGTAGATTATATTAAATCATATTATATTATATTAGATCATTTTTATATTAAATCATATTAAGTCAAAATAAATACATGTTTTAGTCTCTAGGGAAGTAGTTCTTTTTTTGTTGTTTGTTTGTTTGTTTTGAGACAGTCTCACTCTGGCACCCAGGCTGCAGTGCAGTGGGGCGATCTCGGCTGACTGTAACCTCCACCTCCTGGGTTCAAGCGATTTTATTACTTCAGCCTCTCAAGTAGCTAGGACTATTGGCATGTGCCACCATGTCTGGCTAATTTTTGTATTTTTAGTAGAGACAGGGTTTCACCATGTTGACCAGACCGGGCTCGAACTCCTGACCTCAAGTGATCCACCCACCTTGGCCTCCCAGAGTGCTGGGATTACATGTGTGAGCCACTGCACCCAGCTGAAATAGTCCTTAATAAGAGGAGATTTGACATCTCAGAGGACATTTGGCAATATCAAGAGATATTTTGGTTTCTTACCATTGGAAAGGAAAGGGCTATGGGCGTGTAGTGAATAGATGTCAAACATGCTGCTAAACATCTTACAATGCACAGGACCACATCCATGAGAAAAAAAAAAAAAATAGTCGGCCCAAAATGTCAATATTGCCAAAGTTGAAAAATCCTGCTCTAGGTAACCAGGAGAAGATATGCGTAAGACGTATGTCAAAGTGGAATGATAGAATAATGTACTCAATTTAAAAAAAGAAAAAAAAAGGAAGAGAGAACAAAGGACTATGAAACTGGTTAACACATTATTCCAAAAAGAAAAAAAAAAAACCCAAAAGATTAAATGATAGATATAAACCCAAGCCTATAAGAGGTCATATTAAGTGTAAATGACAAAAATATTTTATTTAAAACATTAGGATTATCAAACAGGATACAAATTAAGTGTTTACTCTTGTCAAATATAAATAAAAATAACCGAATACAATCTATTATAAGAGAAAGGTAGACAATTTTAGCTGGCTTTACCAGATTCTTAGGCCTCAGCTAAGGTTTGGCATGGTGTGTATAGTGTGTTTCAATATTAGCATACATAGAGTATCGGGTAGTTTGTATCAGCCTAGTGCTTCCATCATAAACATTATAAAATTTCACCTGATTTGTTTAATGTCTCTCTTTTGAACTTTCAGGAGCCCTTCTGAAGTATCCAAAAGTTAATTCAAGATCAAAAAGACTTAATTTTGATTTTGGTAAGTTTGCCAAAAATTAACGTTCAAAACATTTGATCAAAATCATATCACATATTATTATAAAATAATATTTATTTAATCAAAAGTCTTAACAGGCCAGGCGCCGTGGCTCACACTTGTAATTCCAGCACTTTGAGAGGTTGAGGTGGGTGAACCATTTGATCCAGGAGTTTGAAATCAGCCTAGGCAACATGGAGAAATTCTGTCTCTACCAAAAAAAGTACCAAAAATTAGCTGAATGTGGTGATAGGTGCCTGTATTCCCAGCTACTCAGGAAGCTGAGGTGGGAGGATCACTTGAGACCAGGAAGAGGAGGTTGCAGTGAGTTAAGGTTGTGCCACCGTACTCCAGCCTGGGTGACAGAGCAAGATACTGTTTCCAAAAAATAAAAGTCTTTATAAAGACAATGTGACATGTAAAACCTGTTTTCTTTTCTCTCCCTTCTTTTTTGTAGCGTACTTAAAATGTAAACAGAAATCTTTTATTATTTTATTAATATTATAAAAGAAATTTGTTTTAAAGAGGACTACATTCTAGATTTGTATTATTGATATTAAAGCTTAAATTTAATGCTCATAATAAACTTAATTTTAGTAGTTTAACCACACAAGACATTTCTTCACTTTACAAAAAGTTTTATTTTTTTTATGTTTTTTATTGATCTATTTTGAAAAAAATTTAAATACTTTAGACAGTTACGATTTTAATAAAAGTAAATTGATGTTTTGAACACTTAGTGTACATTTTTAAAATATTTTAGTTGTTTTAGTTACCTATATTTAACCCAATATTATTATTATTTACCAAAGATTACTAAAATCACATGAACACAGAAAGCATTTGGGTTTATATATTTAATTTAAGAGCATTTATTTATTTTAAGTAAGTTGAGTACCATGTGGACAATATACAAAAACAGACATGTACACATGTATACATAAAAATATACACAGATATAGAAAAAGATTTTATAGGTTCGATTTTAAAATTTTAGTAATGAGACAGGTAAAACTCACTAATTTAAAAGGGTGGTTAGATTTAAACTGTCTTTGTAAATGGAACAAGTTTCAGTTTATCTGTCCCACATGGCCAAAACTCTTCTTGAGTTCTAGAGAAAACAGGGTAGACAATATCAAAACACGGAAAAAAAGAAAAGTAAACTTTTTTGCGGGGGGTTGGGGGGATCGAGTCTTGCTCTGTTGTGCAGGCTGGAGTTCAGTGACATGACCTTGGCTCACTGCAACCTCTGCCTCCTGGGTTCAAGTGATTCTCCTGCCTCAGCCTCCTGAGTAGCTGGGACTACAGGTGTGCACCACCACACCTGGCTAAGTTTTGTATTTTTAGTAGAGATGGGTTTTTACCGTGTTGGCCAGGCTAATCTTGAACTCCTGACCTCAAGTGTTCCACCCTCCTCGGCTTCTCAAAGTGTTGGGAGGCATGAGCCACTGTGCCCTGCCAAAAATGTAAACTTTTTAAAGAAGGAATTTGGTTGTGTCAGTTAGATGAGACACAGAGAAAGATTACACATGGATGACAAGATAACATAAAAGCTGAAAAATTTGTTACAGAATTTTAAAAGAAAATATATAAATGAAATATGAAAAAATTCAAAATCCCATTTAAAATAACCAGCTGAGAATGTAAAAATTTAGAGACCAACTTAGATGGCTTTTCAATTCAGTTTTTCTTTCTTTCTTTCTTTCTTTCTTTCTTTCTTTCTTTCTTTCTTTCTTTCTTTCTTTCTTTCTTTCTCTCTCTCTCTCTTTCTTTCTCTCTTTCTCTCTTTCTCTCTTTCTCTCTCTCTCTCTCTCTCTCTCTCTCTCTCTCTCTTTCTTTCTTTCTTTCTTTCTTTCTTTCTTTCTTTCTTTCTTTCTTTCTTTCTTTCGATGGGATTACAGAGTTCAGGACAGATTCCATTAACAGATAGGACTAAGAAAACATTTGGAGCTTTTAAATCCTAATATTTCCACATGAGAAAGGAGAGACACAGGTGGAACGTGGAGCATTTAGATCTGAAGAAATTAGGAACCTAAGCTTGCAAAGAAATGAAAAAAATAGAACTGAGAGTTTGACCCTCTGCAATAAGGCTTACTATAACATTTGTCAGTCACCTTTAAAAGTGACTGACAAATGTTACAGTAAGCAATTATTGCTGCAGAGTGACTTGTCAGTGACTTGTCAGTGTCTTGCCAGTTGTCATAGATTCAAAGTTTTTTAAGTATAAAATAACCCTTAGTGCCCCCAAAGACAAAATAAATGGCAGGGTGCTCAAATTAAACGAGTGCAGAATTTAAGATCTGAGAGAAAACCATTTATAACTCTTGGGGTTCCTCAAAGAAGACAGTATACTCTACAACAGGTGTTCAGTGACACCTTTTCCTCCAAGAGTCTCAGGGCCACTAGAAGTCACTTTTAAATCTTTTTATGTGATAGAACTCTGATGTCCCTCTTAGCTTGAGGAGTTTATATCAAGTATCTGCATAAAAAATCAAAGGTGGTGCTGGGTGCAGTGACTCATGCCTGTAATCCTAACAGTTTGGGAGTCTGAGGTGGGTGGATCACCTGAGGACAGTAGTTTGAGACCAGCCTGTCCAACATGGTGAAACCCCGTCTCTACTAAAAATACAAAAAAAAAAAAAAAATAGCCAGGCGTGGTGGCATGCACCTGTAATCCTAGCTACTTGGAACACTGAGGCAGGAGAATCTCTTGATCCTGGGAAGCGGAAGTTGCACAAGAGTTGAACTCCATCTCAAAAAAAACAAAAAACAAAAACAAAAACAAAAAATCAAAGACGGCACAAGAAAAGAGGGGTAAAAGTAAGCTTTATTTCTCATAAAAGGTTGCAGCCTGCATGATGACCATTCTAACAGACTGGGAAACACAGCCTCTGGTCAGAAGTTGAACACAGACAATTCAAGGGAGGGGTAAAGGGAACAGGAACTTATGCTGATCAAGGTGGCTGAATATCCACATTTAATAAGCTATAGAAGGAGAAATGAATATTTATAAAAGGAGAAATATGACCATGTGCAACTGAATTTCATGCCTCTCCATGGGACCCATGTCCAAAAAATGGCAGCTTAGCATAATCCAAGTGTGGAGTTTGGGGCCATCTGGTATCAAAGGGTGAAGCAAAGGACCTTAGCATCCTTACTGAGCATCCTATACAGACTCACCAGAACCACTTCTTGTTCGGTGGCCTCTTAGGCAAAAAAGGAGGGGCAGGGGCAGGCTATTGGTTGATAAAAGTGGCAGAGTTTATTGAAAGGTCTGGATTCTGTTCAGCCTTTAGGGAAGAAAGCCTGATTATGCTTAGGGAGGGAGGGGACATAATGAGGTGTGTCTGACCCCTCATCTTGTTATGGCAGATAATTCAGTTTTCAAGGTTACTCTGGAGTCCCTTTGGCTAAGAGATGGTCCATTCAGTCAGTTGAGGGGCTTAGAATTTTGTTTTTAAAGTTTTAATTAATAGGAGTTCAAGAAAAAGGGGTTCAATTGACTAAGAGGTTCCTATGGGAGAAATAAGATACAATAGAGAAAGAGAAACGTTTATAAAAAACTTTGTTTGAATGTCAGCTTTTAAAGTTTTTATTGCATAGTTCTTTAAAAAGAACGTAGTTTTTTTAAAGAGGTGGAGTTCATATATATATGTATGTATTTTTTTTTAAGAGGAGGAAAGTTTAGTTTCCAACATCCAGACTTCACAGTATCTGCAAACAAGGAAGGTTTTGTGGTGGCAAACAGGGAAGGTTTTGGCAGCAAATAGGGAATGTTTTGTGGTGGATGAGAACAATGGGTGGACTTTAAGTATCTTTCAGAAGTACATCTCTGTTTTTGTAGAGACTCAGTGTGCAAATCAAAGATAGTTTTTCTTAATTTCCCTAAGAATTTGGTTGTGGCTTGAGTATCAAGGGGCTAACCCATCCATTAGACTGTATTATCTTCAATTCTCTTTATATGTATTTAGGAAGTAAGTTTTCAGCTAATATCAAAATTAAATAATTTCTCTGGTTTACATTTAGAGGCATTTGTCTTTAAAGTAATTTAATAAATGGTTTTCTTTTTATTTAAATATATAGTTGTATTTTTAGCTAAGGAGAGAAAACTAAGTAAACAAATAAAATGCTAAAAACAGTTTGTATTATGTTCTGAATAAACTACTTTTTACTAATATCATTCTCTAAGTGTAAACCAAAATTTTAAACCTACATATAGTTCTCTGATTCAATACTAAAGCAAATATTTGAGACTAAACCTAAAAAAGTTTTTAAAAAGGGAGAAAGATACAACTCTTTTACAATCCAGACCAGTCACAATGATAGGTGAAAAGAAGGAAAAGCCAGGTGGATCCCCTGAGGTCAGGAGTTTGAGACCAGCCTGGTCAACATGGCGAAACCCTGTCTCTACTGAAAATACACAAATTAGCCAGGTATGGTGGTGCATGCCTGTAATGGGAGGCTGAGGCAGGAGAATCATTTGAACCCGGGAGGTGGAAGTTGCAGTGAGCCAAGATCATGCCATTGCACTCCAGCCTGGGCTACAGGAGTGAAACTTCCTATCAAATAAATTAAATATATATATATATATATATATATATATATATATATATATATATATATATAAAAGCTTAAATGCTTATCTACATGGAGTGCAAACCACCTTTCTGTCCATTAATATTCTTGGAGCTCACGACCTTTTGCTGCCCGTACATGTATACCCAGTAACCTGTGTGTTACTGATAGATGAAAAATAAAAAACAATGATCAAAACAAATAAGAAATCAAAAGTTAAGGATTACTAACAAATGGGTACCGAGAAAAGTCAAGAGTCACATAAATATAAACTTACAACAACAAAAAACTAATTTTTATACATGTTATTCTCCTGAGCGGAAGGAATTGAAACAACCTTTGCAAAATTCTGACAGTAACAGACATCTGACATAGTTGACTCCATCTTGCTTCTGACCTCCAAATTGTTCTTAATCCTTCCTGGGTGTAGGCCAAGTTAACATTGGGAGGAATTTAGTTTATAGTATACCTCGAAAACAAGGATGATAATAGTCCTTTCCTAAAACTAATCTTTTTGCTCAGGGAACAAAAACCACTTTGTAAGACTAATGAAGGTTCACAGGAATAGGATCATGGAGGAATGTGAACTCTACTAAAATGTCTGTGTAGTTTCTATAATTCCATACTGCTCAGGAGTCTTGTGGCTAGAAGTCATAAGATTTGTGACTTCTTCAATTGCTCGTATAGATAGCATCACTGTTGTAAAACCTAAGATTGTCTTTTGAGATATTTTTCAGCTTGATCCCACCTGGACCTGTGACTCATGACTCAACTTCTCCTGTGACCCCACCCAGTGGCAGACAGTGCACAAGCGCTGTTTTCCACACCTTTATGATTTTATCCCCAACCAATCAACAGCACCCATTCTCTAGCCCCCTGCCCACCAAATTGACCATAACAACCTTAACCTCCAAGCCTTTGGGGAGATTGATTTGAGAGATAACTCTAGTTCTATCTCATGGGCCAGTCTGAAGTCAATTAAACTCATTCTCTACTGCAATGCTGTGGTCTTAGTGGATTGATTTTGTCTTGGCAGTGGGCAGGAGGAACCTGTCAGGTGATTACTGAATTTATTTAAGGAAATGGAGCTGGACTCAGAGAGGGAAGTCTTAAAACAGGGATCTAGAGATCTAAACGATCTTCTGGTTTAAAGAATCCACAGTTTGTTTTAAATCTGATTTATGCCTTTTAATCTTCTCAAGAGTCTCTAAGCCTAGTCATTATTTCTTTTGTATCTTTTTTTAGGTGCAATAAGATAGCTGTTTAAGATAAGAGCTCTCTAAAATAGCTTTTTAATATAGTAAATTTATTTATTTTACAAGTAACTCATGCCAATAAGCCTTTTTAAATAAAAAGTCCTAGATGTAACTTTCTAGGTTTAGAATACCCTGGACATAAGTGGCATTTTAAAAATGAACACAGAAGATTCAACCCTCTCATCTCCCCAAAAATTTACTCCCAGAGGTTGGTTAAGATAGCAGAATATCTTTGTTGCCATGGTCAGTTAAGGATATTGTTTGTATGAATGATATCTTTGGCCTCCCCCACAAACATATGGATGGGCACATGAACATGTGGACACATGGGAGAGCCTATGTTATCTGTGGAAGTTATCCAAGTTATTGGCAGCAAATCCATACAGTCTGCAGCAACTCAGTTATTGCCTCCTCAGTAGAAAGAATTCAACTGAGATGCATAAGGCAGTAAAAGAGACCAAGGCAAATTTTAGAGCGGGAGTAGATGTTTATTAAAAAGCTTTAGAGGTTCAAAACCCCATCTCTACTGAAAACACAATAATTAGCTGGGCGTTGTGGTGCACACCTATAACCCCAGCTACCTGGGAGGCTGAGGCAGGAGAATCACTTGAACCCGGGAAGCTGAGGTTGCATTGAGCCGAGATTGAACTGCGCCACTGCACTTTAGCCGGGGTGACAGAGCAAGACTCCATCTCAAAACACAAACCAGAAAAAGCTTTAGAGCAGGAATGAACAGAAAGTAAAGTACACTTGAAAAGAGACCAAGCAGGCATCTTTGAGGTCAAGTGCCCTGTTTGAACATGGACTTCAGGTTTTATATGCTTGCCTACTTTTGGCATCTTGAGTCCCATTTCCCTTAATTCTTCCCTTAGGGTGGGCCCCTGCATTTCAGTGGTCTGTTAGTACTTGGGAGTTGAACATGTGCAGTGTGTTTACTGGAGCTGTACATATGCTCACCTGAGGCGTTCTTCCCTTTGCTGTGGAATGCCATCGGAAGGTCATATACCAGTTAAACTCTGTCATTTTGCCTCTTCGTGTGCATGTGTGCGCCCACTTGCCCAACTCCTGAGATCTCATCGGGAAGCTGCCAATCAGGTGTTTCTCTAGAATGGGAACCTACCTTTCCCTGGAGCTGGTGGTGACAAATTATTATTTTAGAGTAGCAGTGTGACAATTGCCTGACCATCACTGGATGGTCATCTGACATTCCCGATGGAGTTGGGGGAGCTCTCTCCTGCTCGGCTCATGCCTGACTAGCTACCTACTTTACACCTTCAGTCACAGACCCATGAACCTGTGACAACAGGCAGGCACTTCTGGGACTGGCCTTTCCCAGCACTAACGAGGCAGGTAAAAGATAGAGATGATACCTTTGAAACAAAGAGAGTGCTATTTAATAATCTAACACGTCTCAGGTTCCCAATCTTTTCAGACTTATTACTAGATGCGACCCTTCAGGTTTTCACTGGAACTACACTACCAGCGCTCTGGGTCTGCAGCTTGCAAATGGCAGAATGTGGGACTTCCTAGCCTCTATAACTGTGGGAGCCAATCTCTCTTAATAAATCTATTCCTATTTTTGTAGTTAATTTTTTATTTACCAAAATTTTTTAATTGCCAACATTTTTATTTTTTAATTACCAAATTTTTTAATATGTTTATCATGTACAACATATTTTGGAACATGAATATACTGTGGAATGACCATGTGAAGCTAATTAACATATGTACTTATCACATAATTATCACCTTTTGTGCTTAAGACATTTGAAATCTACTCTCTTAGTGATACAGACAGGAGGCAAGGAAATACTAGGTAGGAAATGATGGAGTTCCTGGCAAGGGTTCCACCCTCAAGACTGAACTTGCAGCCCTAAATGAGAACTTCACATCCCCATTTTCCCACCTGAATGTTGCCCTTTGGCCTGCCACACCCCCTATCCTGTGCCCATAAGAACCCCAGACCCTAGACTATAAACAAACACACACAGAAAAGAGAAGCATGTGAACACTGAAGGAGAAGCAGCTGAACATTGGAGACTACCGTCGGAGAGGAGTTTGGCTGGAGACAGTTGGAAAAAAACACCTTCCCACTCCATCTTCTTTCCAGCTCCCCATCCCACTGAGAGCCACTTCCATCACTCAGTAAAATCCCTACATTCACCAACCTTCAAGTCCGTGTGAACTCTTTCCTCTTTGGGCACTGGACAAGGACCCAGGTGAAGATGCAGGAGGCTGTCATACTGACTCTTCACTGAGCTGTTTAACACTTAAGCCATCTGTAGACAGCAAAGCTAAAAGAGCATGCTGTAACACACACACTCTGGGGCCACAGAGGTCATGGGCAACCCCTAGATGCTTCCATGGGCCGGTACAGGGTTTGCTCCTGCCGGCGTCCAAAGATACCTGCCCTGGCCCCTGCACCTGCTCACCTGTGTGTTTCCCCTCCTGTAAGGGGTTTGAGAGCTGAAAGTTGAATAAGTGAGCTACCCCTTCATGAGTTCCATGAAGGGGTCAAGGAAATTATTCCACGTCACCTGGGGACTCTTCTGGGATTCATCAGATAGGTAACTTGCAGATCTGTTTTGCCTTGTCCTCAGCCTTTCCTCTGAGCTATGCCACTTGCAGGGGACAGGATGCAACCCTGCCATTTCTCTTTCTTTGAGTGAAAGGAATGTTGGCCCTGTTTCCCTTCATGGAGGTTTAGCCGTCGCATGGGACCAGGACAAAGCCCTGGGGCAGTTGAAGGCAACTGGCTGAGGCCACTCCTTGGTGTTACTGGAAGGCCCCTGGACTGGCCTCCAGTCTCTGACCATAGGCACCAGCCAAGACCTCCAGACTTTCCTATGGCATCTTTTATTTTCACAATTTGAAATGGCTCCTATCTTTTCTGTTATAAAGTGAAGGGTTTTGCTACAGACTGCAGCAATGATATTAGGCAGAATGTACCTTTGACTGAGCCATCAGAGGTGCAATTCACAACAATGTGATTTCTGTTCGTTCTTAAAGGTCCAACCCAGAACCCTACCCCGATAGCCACAGGCACATTTTTGAGATGGGCAGGCCTGCAGTGGCTCCCCTTCTTGCCCCCTCCCCACCTATCTGGGATGCTTGGAAACATCCGTGGCATGCAAGAGCCACACCTAATGGCTACAAAGGGTGGGAGGAAACCAATGCGCAGGGCTGCCTCTGGGGCCCTGCTCAGCAGACTTCCCATAATCTTCCACCCACCATCCCCTCCTGCCACGTGCTAGTGCCCACAGAGCCTTTTCTCCCATGGCTGAGGGGTCCTTATCGGTCTGAACCAAGAGAGGAATACAGTAATTGAAGGAACCCACTTGCATAGAATGGGAAGTTCTCTTCCCCTTTCTTTTTTGTACTTTAAGCTGTTTCTTTTTTCTTTTCTGAGAGGATTCTTTTCCCCAGGACTCTGCTTATGATAAGGAAAACAACGGAGGAGCGGCCCCTGCTAGCTGATATCTGCGAATTTGCAGGACACATTTGGGACTTAATGTAAATACATCCGTGCACCACCATGAAATACCCTTTTTGTCCCAAACTCAATTCCAAGTTTCAGGTTGAAGCCTTAAAATGGAAAACCAGATCTGAGAGATTCAAAGCCAGACAACAGTCACAGAGTAAATGGACAGGATGAATTCCTGCTGATTAAACTCCCACTTCATGAAAGGAGGCCATGCTCCATGGCATAGATGAGGCCCTGAGAACTCAAGGAGTGTCCACAGTAGCGGGGATAGAGGCATAGGTTAGTTTGGATATTTCCTATTCTCTAGATCTTCCTTGCTGTATGGGTGCAAGCCGTATTGGCACCCATGGAAGGCACATACCAATGTCGCTGGAATTCAGGGACAAAAAGATGGTAGAGAAAGCAGAGATACCCACTTCCCCTATACCTCACACCCCATGTTATTGCTGAAAGAAGGAAGGGAAATGAGGGACGCCTATTTCCCTTTCAGGATGGCAACCAGCTATCTTCATCACCCCCAGTTTATACTCCTCTGGACTGTATCCTGAATCACTGGGACTGCTTTGACCATCAGACTCTAAAGGAAAAATGTCTCATAGCCCTCTGCACAGAGGTTTGGCCAAATTATGATTTACAGGAAGGACTGGCTTGGCCTTGGAAAGGAACCATTTATTTCAATACCATGCTGCAGTTGGACTTTTTCTGTAAACATGAGGACAAATGGTCTGAGGCCCCATATGTGCAGGCTTGCTCTACCTTGCAGGGCAATCCAGACCTTTACTGACAGTGTAGGATTGATCTAGCCCTGAGTTTACTTTCTCAGGAGAGGCTGCCAGGGGCAATCCCAAGGAACTAAAGAAATGAATCCCAGCGGCACCCTCAGCAGGGGATCCAGCTCCCTCCAGCCCTGTTCCTCTCGTCCACCTGGTCCTCCCTATTCAGTTTCTCTCTCTTGCTTGCCTCCTCCTAGAAATCCTCACCCTAGACAAGCTCCAGTCTCACTCTTGCCCCTTCAAAAGATGCCTGGTGAATTTGGCCCCAGTAAGGTCCAGGTCCCCTTCTTTCTGTAAGACTTAAAGCAAATTAAGGGGAATCTCAACAAGTTTTCAGATGACCCTGACAGATATATAGAGGCTTTCCAGAATTTAACCCAAGTATTTGAACTCTCCTAGAAAGACATTACATTACTTTTGAATTAGACCTTGACAAATACTGAGAAGCAGCCTCCTCTGCAAGCAGCAGAGAGATTTGGGGATGAGCTTTTTATTACATATGGTGTCAGGGAAGGGGCCGAACTTTACCCAACTGGAGGAAAAGCAGTACCAGTGGATGACCCTAAATGGGATTCCAGTGGTGAGATGGGAGAATGGAAGAGGAGACACTTGCAGATGTGCATAACAGAGGGCTTATGTAAGATTAGAACTAAGCCTCTCGACTATATGAAACTACTCATCATAGACAAGGGATTTAATGATAATCTTACCACATTCCTGGAGAGGCTAAGAGGGGTCTTGGTAAAGCACACCTTTCTATCTCTTGATTCTGTTGAGGGACAATTAATCCTAAAGGATAAATTACTCAGGCAGCCCCTGATATCAGGAGGAAGCTGCAGAAATGGAACAGACCCTGGGGCCAGATAGTACTTTAGAGGTCCTCTTTAAAGTGGCCACCTTGGTCTTTTACAATTGAAATAGAGAGACACAAGAAAGAGACAGAAGCTTTAATGGCCACCGTGCAAGCCCACAAATGCCAGCATTCCCAAGGTGCACATTTTAACAGCTACAGATGTAGCAAGAGCAGTAATCCTTCTTCTAAACTTTAACCACTCCCATTCAAGGTTTAATTTCTTTCACCAAAGAGCTCAGTGCACAATTTGTTAGTATATTTCACTTCTTATTTCTGCAATCTTTGCACTAGATTCTTATGTTGTATAATACACATGTTTGACCCATGCATACTTAACCTTGTAAACTTATTTCTTCTTTTTACACCTAGAGGCCATCAAACTCCAAACATTCAGGCAACTGGAGCCTCAGAAGATGGCTCCACGAATCTGACTTCCACTTTCCAAAAACGATGCCCCCTGGGCAAGAAGTAGCTAAGATTTGTTGTCATCCATATTCTAATGGCAGTTATATGTGCTTCTTCAAAGTGGGTAAGTAATTCGGACAGGAGGCAGGGAAATACTAGGTAGAAAATGGTGGAACACCTGGCAGGGGTTCCACCCTCAAGCCTGGATCTGTGGCTCTAAATGAGAACTACACATCCTCATGTTCCTGCCCAAATGTTGCCTTTTGGCCTGCCATGTCCCCATCCTGTGCCCATAAGAACCCCAGAACCCAGACTCAACACACACACACAGAAGAGAGAAGGGTCTGAACGTTAAGAGGAGAAGAAGCAGTTGAACATTGGAGACTACGGTAGCAGAGGAGTTTGGCGGGGAAGACTACCTTCCCACTCCATCCCCTTTCCAGCTCCCCATCCCACTGAGAGCCACTTCCACTGCTCAGTAAAATCTCCACATTAACCATCCTTTAAGTCTGTGTGACCTCATTCCTCTTGGGCATTGGATAAGGACCCAGGTGCTGGTGTAAGAGGCTGTGGCACTGAGTGAGCTGTTTAACACTTAAGCTGCCCACGGATGGCAAAGCTAAAAAAGCCTGCTGTAACACATTCCCTCTGGGGCTCCAGAGGTCACAGGAAACCCCTAGATGCTGCCACAGGCAGGTACAGGATTGGCTCCAGACTTGTCCTGGCCCCTGCACCCACTCACCTGCATGCTCCCCTTCCTGCAAGATGTTTGAGATCTGTGAGCTAAGTAAGTGAGCTACCCCTTCAAGAGTCCTGCAAAGGGGTCAAGGGAACTATCCTGTCTCATTAGTGATTTTCAAAAATACAATATATTGTTACAAACTATAGTCAACATGTTGTACAAAGATCACTTGACCTTTTTTCTCCTATCTAAATAACATCTTGTCTCTTTTGACTATCTCCCCAGAAAATTTTACATATACATATATATGTATATATAAAAATTATACATGTATTTTATATGTAGGTATGTATTTCCTATTGGTTCTACTTCTCTATAGAACTCTCACTAATACAATTAAGAAACAGAATAAAAAAGTTAATTGCTGTGTTTCAGGTTTTACTGTCAGGAAATGGCAAAGCAAGGCATCCAAGATCAAAATGAAGGTTTCCTTGATGTATTGCTTATATGAAATTCTTTATTAAGTGTTTCATAATTGCAATTTAAAGAGTTTTTCTCTTTTAAATAAAAACAAAATGATCAAGATAGAGCAAACTGTAATTTACAAAGCAACTTCAAAATCAACTTAGTTTGTTAACCATATATTATCAAAATGACTCTTTAAATGCTGTATGTACTAGCATTTCCATTTTATTTGTAACATGAGATCCTTTATATATGACACTTGACATTTTACATGCAACCCATACATAATTTTTCAGAGGCATAGATATCCTTGCATCTGAAGAAAATGTATCCTCCCAAAGTCAGTTTGTTTATAAATTTTCTATTTTTTTTAATGGGAGAAAAAAAAAGCCAACTCTGCCTCTATCAGAAATTAAAACTATGTTTGCACAGAAAATCTAGAGTAAACGTATTTTTAAATAAACTAGTCATCATATTTTACATAGAATAGTATTGTATGCTTTGTAGTTAGTATTTCTCCTTTTTGCACTAGTAATTCTTTAGATACATTTTCTGAAAATTTACAAAATCTCTATTAACCTTTCATGAAAAGGTTAATTGAAAGAAGAATCTCTTCTCATAATAATACTCACCTGAGTCAAGAAGTTTGAGGAAGAAAATGACATAATGAATAATGTGCTTTGAAGCAGAATACTTCTTAAAGTCTATGATGTATTTGATCCCAATTGGATTAATTGGGACTTAGCAGTGATTTGCCCAAGTTCAAACATAGCTCAAAATTCTAAGGAGACTGCTGCTTGACTAATCTAATATTTTAAAAAATCATTTTCTGTCATTTCTCAGAAATGAAAAGGAGAAGGGGAGGAGAAAACATAAAAGGATAATTCCCGTTTTTACTGGTGAGACTTGAGCTGTGTTTAGAAATATAGGGACACACAGAATATCTTGGATTTAGGATCATTATTTGCACACCGTGTGAAGACCAGTTGGTTGACATATAAAATGTACTTAAAATGTTTTTGAGAATTTTATTATTTGCTATATAACCTAACATTATTACAACAACAGCGTATCAATATATGACTATGTGAAATTGTTTTACCTGTACTTACCTACATTGAAAAGATGGATGGATGGATAGATAGATAGAACAACAAGTTTTTAAATGATCGGAGTAAATGTAAATTAGATGGCACAATGCAAATGTAAAAAAATAGAAACAAGAAACCAATGCAAAGAAAGCAACCCCAAAATATTACTTGATATATATATATATATATATATACATACATATATATACACACACACACATATATTGCTGTTTGAAGGAATTCAATTTTTTAATCCTTCGAAACACATAATCAAGTAGAATAAAGAGCTACTAGAGATTTTTCCAATTTTCTGTGTTGATCAATTGAATTGTTGCCATACTGAAGTTTTTAAAATAAAATATTGTAACAATTCTTGTTTAGTCTGTACTGTGTATCACACTTTAAATATCATTCAGTTATTTTACTCTCAAAATAAATCTAAAAAAACATAAAATTTTATTATCCAATTTTAAGGATGAATGAATTGCAATTCACAGAAGGTATATATAATTTTCTCAAGGATGCACAGCTATTAAAAGTTTGGGTCCAACATATAAATCTTGCAGTCTGACTACATTTCCATTCTTTTATCTACTGATGCATACAGCTTTCTTGATTGTCAATAGTTTTGGCTCATCTGATATTTTATTTCATTAAAGCTAAATGTTCAAACATGACCTGTTAGTGAGAACCTACAAAGAGGTAATTTGAGATACTATCATCTACCTGAGTGATCTTTAGCATATATGGAGTCAGAATGATAATGTTGGTATTGTGTAAAATGTATTTCAAATATTACCACAAATATACAATTTTTTAAAATCAGGCGGCATAAAGAATAGTTTATCAGATTTTTCTTTGCTAGATTTTCGTACAAAAAACAAGTACCCTAAATAAAAATACTTAAGAACATATATTTCAGTTGAGCTAGGGATGATAAAAAATACATGCATACAGCATTAGATATTTCCCGAAGAGACCTGGAGTGCTTTGACAAAATAATGGTCAACTCAGAAGAAAAAAATAAAATTATTATTTATTTTTATTTATTTTATTTTTTGTGGGGGGACACAGTCTCACCCTGTCACCCAGGCTGAAGTGTAGGTGGTATAATCTTGGCTCACTGCAGCCTTGACTTCCTGTGCTCAAGCAATCCCCGTCTCAGTCTCCTGGACAACTGGGACTGCAGGCGTGTGCCACCATGCCCTGCTACTTTTTGTATTTTTTGTAGAGATGGGATTTCACTTTCTTGCCTAGGTTGGTCTCGAACCCCTGGGCTGATGTGATCTGCCTGTCTCGGCCTCCCAAAGTGCTGGGACTACAGGAGTGGACCACTGCACCTGACCACAAAATCACTGCTTCTTAAAAAAGAGTTCAGGGATTTGAAAGAAAGGAAGGAATAATATATTTGCCAACAATTTCTTATCTAGGAGGTGTCCCAGAAACCCCGAGTGCAGTGCTGTATTTTCCTCTGACAAAATTTTACAAATATTTTCTGTATCTTTAGTTCTTTACTGCAGATGTTCCAGAATGGTGAGAGCAATATTGAAGCAAGAGAATCTGTAAGAGAGAATTTATGAGATAACACTGTTGTGTGCAAACTTGGAACAACCAGATGAGTGAAAAGGGTCCCTCAAACAAGAAATCAAGGCCTAGCCTGATATAAAACCAGGTTGTGTTGGCAGTTGTAAAAGTTGCAAAACAAATGTTAGTGGCAATGCTGAAAACAAATGCCACTTTTCCTTCAAAACAAACAAAACAAGGGAAGGAATAAAGGAAATATTCAAAACTGAAATACAAATTAATTGTGAACATATAATATGTTTTTTAGTTTCAGACCATGCTCCTATATATTTATGACTTGAGGTTTCATTTACCTTCACAGTCGGGAAAGATTAAGAAACCTGCCTCTTTAGGCATTACTTTTCCTGGCAGGGAGATGGTGGGGTAGGTCTAGGACAAGATATTTCCAAAAGAGAGCATTTAAATGTAGGATAGGCATGACAAATCATGGTAATTCAGATATTTTATGAAGTGATGCTGGGAACTAATAAATTTATAGACACAAAATACTAAAATTATATATTAAGAGTTTCTCAGAAGTTATTTCACAGACTTGTCACCTCCTCCTTACCACCATTCCTACACATACATAGTTCTCCAATAAAGTAAATGAAGCAAATAGAATTTGGGAAACTTGTCTAAGATCACGCAAATGATCAGCTGCTCATCTGCACTGGAATTCATTCTCCTGTAGCCTTAGCAGTTCCCTAAAATACTTTAGAACTCCAAAAAGACCTGTAGGAATTCTATCCATTTGGGAATTTATTTTCAGGCCTTGAAATCAACCCAAGTCTGAATAGTTTTCAAAGCAATTGCCAATCAGCAGATTCCCCAGCAGCCTGAAAGGCACCTGGGAAAATCAGGATTGTCAAAAAGCCATGTAAGTATTTTGGAAATATATTTTAATGAGGTGCTTTTCTTTGGGAAAAGGTTTGATTCTAATTAAAGAAGAAGCCAAGCTAATTTTTGCAGTTTGTTAAATATGATTTTGGGAGGTTCTTTTAGTTATGAAAGATATAAAAATTTGACTCTGGACAAACTTCAGGCAGAGTTTGTATTATTAATATGTACCCAAGCAAGTATTATACAGAAAATTTATGCTTTAATTTGTAAAGAGAACATTCTTAAATGGAAAGCTTCAAATTTTATGGACATTTCTGGATTCTAAATTTATGAGATTACTGGACTTCGGAGTTTCAAAAAATGAAGACCACTGCATTGTTATACTAGCTTATAAATTATAGCTGAAGAGGTCATTTTAGAATGTCTCTTCCATCAAAGTGGAAGCATAAGTTGTGCAAATGTGCAAAAATATTTATTGCCCTGCTTCTAAATTTACCACAGAAATGTTTTGTATAAAGTTATATTGTCCTAGAGCTAAAGGTGATTTTAAGATAATGAGTTCAAAAGTTTCAAGCTCATTTCTAACTTTAGCTCTTACGGTTAGCAAAATGTTTTTCTCTAGAAAAAGTGGCCCTGCTTTCATATTGTTGTTAACATTAGTAATTATTGAAATGTATCATATTCTAGCAAGTATCAAGAAAATGCAGATTTTTAGTTATCTCCACTTTATATCATGACATACATTTTCAATTTTTTACTATTAAAAATAGGATTACAGAATTAAGAAATAACTCAGGAGAGAATCTAATTATCACACAGGTAATTTTCTTAGATTAATATGAATCCCATGCCAGTTCTGTGGTCCTTAACTCTATAAAGTATATTCCTCAATTTTAATACTTCTTGTGGTACCACTACTAAACTATACAGAATAAATGGCCATATATATATGTGTGTGTATATATATAATGTATATATACATATATATAAAGACTTCGCAAAACAATATTCAGAATCTCTCAGTAATTCATTACAAAATTGTAGCATAGGTGATGCCAATTGAATATTTATTGAGCATCAAGCAGCAGAAACTGTGCTAGCCACTGGAAATATAAAAGTTTCTATGACTTGGCTCCTCTCCTCAAGAAATTTAAAGCCTAGTAGGGAAGACAGGCTTGTACACAAATAATTATATATTTCAATAAGTTATTTATTATAATCCTAGAAGATCACAACAGAATGTTTATAAATTTTAGTAAAGGAGATTAGGGAAAGTCTCTTGGAATAGATGATATATTAAGCAAAATATGAGTAGGATTTTCCAGAAAGACAAATACAGAAAAGCAGAACAGCAAAGAATTGCATGTTAAAAAATAAGCAGGTAAGAAAAAGCCAGACATAGTAAAGTAGGTCATTTCTTATGACTTGCTAATTCAATATATATGGGGATAGAGGTTGGCAGCAAGTTAAATTAATTCAATGTGTATGGGTGTGGTGGGAGTAAGATCATACTAATAAATATACTTCATGCTGTCAGTAGTGGGAAGACATTTAAAATATCACAGTCAAAAAATCAGATTTCCCCTTGTAGAAAGATCAACCCTGGGATGAGAAGATCATTTCTGATGTTTGGTGTAAGTCTGGGAAAGAGAATTAATGTAGAGGTCACCAAGATGGAAAGGACGAGAAGATTTGAGTTTGGCTTGTCAAACTTGGCTTCACAAGTTCGATGAGTTCCACATGGTAAGGTGCATACATGGAATTACTTTATTTTTTTTCTAATAAGTCTCAGCAAATTTTTGTTAAACACCCTATTTTTCTGGGTAGCAATGATACTTAAGCTTATCAGTCAGCAACAACTCAGTCTAATTTAGTAACTTTTCACTAGATTCTTGCTTAAAACCAAATTTAGGACAATTCAAAACATCCTTTCAAAGAGCTCATGCAGAAATTTCTACAAATACAATAAGCTGTTGCCTGCAGGAAAATCTGGGGGTGGGAAAAATTTCATATAACATCTTGGTAACTGTAGAGTTGGCTTTTTTGGTTATGGTAGAGTACATAGCTGTTCTTTCTGGTGACCAATTGAATGCAACTGCATACATACTGATGGCTTTAGAAAAGAGAATTTTCAGATAATACAAATATATGCGTTTAGAATCATAAATTATAAATTAATAATAAAGGGATAAGTAATTTTCAAAGACAAGGCAGATTTATTTAAAGGTTGCAAAATTAACTAGAAATAAAAAATATTGTCACTGAATATATTGGTTAAGGTTTAACTGGGAAAGAAGAACAACTATGACCCATGATAACTAGAAATGTATTTTTGGAAGTATACATTATGTAAATAAGGGAAGTACTAGGGAATTAAAAATCTGGAAGTTGATGCTGTATAATGAGAAAAGGAATTACTAACCAAATGTCCTGAATAACTAACATTGGAAAAGTCAGAGTTTGCAGGCAAAGCCAGTGGTCCAAGCACACGCAGGCACCAGATTGATGATGCAGACTGGGAAAAGATGGAGTAGTTTATGGCAAACTGCTGCTTTTGTGTACCACTGCTTCTGCATCTGGGGATGGGTCTTGGGCCAGTGTTAGTCAGCAAGGGCAGCATTCAAAACCACAAACGAGCATAAGACAAGCTGGGAGCCACTGAGGGCCTACCTATGCCTGAGACTTATCCATCCATGTGACCTTCTGAGTAATGGTCACTGCTTTATTTTCACCTTTCAATTTTCATGCAAGATTCTCATTTGGCCAATCTAGCCATGGTGACGTGGCATCTTATAATAATCTATTTACCATTTTTAACCTCCAGATAGAGAGATTATCAAAATTGTTATTCTGTTTACCTTTATGCTATTCTCTGCTTTACGAAAATATGCTAACACTTAGCTAAAAAAGAAATACATAGAATCCCACCTTATCTGTCTTAGGTTAAGTCCATTCTCATATTTGTCACACTCCCCCTTTGATATTCTGTAACCTAAATATTAACATATAAGGTTATCTTCTCTTAGCATATTATGTACATGGTAGAGGAATAAGAAATGTTTAAAAGAAAAATAATTGGTAATACATACCTGCATACAAATATTCACATCAAAGCAAAGAACAAATAGAATGATGAAAGTCTTTGTTCCTACTCCTCACACAGTCATAGCTGCTGTTTAAAATATCCTTCCCTTTGTCCTCAGAAAGCACCTTATCGATCCATGGTTTGTTACTTGGTACATTGATCCAATCATTTATTCATGAAGCATCTCTGGCAGTAAAATTCTTATCTTTATCAAGTTATGTTTTATTTTTCTATTGAAATTTGTCACATGATACGCATGTGCTGGATCTCCCAGAAGGCTCTTGCATTCCAGACATATTCCTCTCTATCGCTAGAAATTAAAATGGGTGTATTAACAACCCAATTTTCCCATGATAGAATCAACTCTTCCAACAAGTCAGTTTCTTTTTTGCCTATTGGTTCAGTGACACGATAAACTCAAAGTGGCCGGGAAGCAGTTTCAACTTCCAATTTAATAGGACCATTGATTTGTTCCATGGTAAATGTAGTCTTCCCTTGAAAACTAAAACCTGTAAACTAGCAGAAGCCTAAGGTACAGACATACCAAGCAAAAATTTTGTTAGAGAATATTTCAGGGTAATTGTAAGAGATGTACTCTGTTAGTCATGCCATGACCCTTGAGTCCATATTAGTGACTTTATCAAAAGAACACCATTTATTGACTGCTTATTCAGTGCAATATACAGAAGGCCATTAGATTGGGGTATCAGGGCAGCTATCCAGGTGATAAGGAATTTAAACCAGTGAATTACAGGAGCATGAGCCCATTTCTAAATTCAATTTGCTCTAAAATGAATTCCCTGATCAGAATTAATGCTCTGTGGATTATCCTGATAAATAAGGCATTCAATAAATACATAATTGGTAATTTTGGCAGAAACATTGTGAGAAAGACATATTCATATCTATAGTGTCTATTTCAGTGAGAACAAAGAACTGTTTTGTTTTTGTTTTTGTTTTCTGTAAGTGTTCCAACATAAGCAATCTACCATATTGATTACTATTGGCCTCTCTTGTTGGCAAATGGGTACTCAGCAATGTGCTCATATTTAACTTATAGTCTTATCCTTATTGCCACTTTGTCCATTAGCCTATTAAGCAAAAACAAGGGCAGCTGAAGCAACAGGCAGACAGCAAGGGATAACTCATTTTGTCTACCCAATTAGTAAAATTCTCTCCAGCCAAGTTGGCTCTTTCGAGAGCATTTTGCTTATGGAAAAATAATGCCTTTACACTCTTTGCTCATTTGAAGAGAGTCATTCATAGTCATCTTCCTCAGATCACCATTCACCAGTGTACCAAATATGTCCTTTTTATGCCTCTATCATCCACGCAAATAATTATCTACTACCATTAAATAATTGAAGATCTGTATCTCCAGCCACCTCTCATTCCAGGTAAAACAGACAACAGATGGACTGCACTATTCAAAACTCTCCCATTTTGAGGCTTTTCTTTCATCACTTCTTTCAGGGCCACCCTTCAGGCAGTCATGCTGGATTTATCCCACTTTTGAGTGGTACTAGGATAACCACGCAGAACCATTACTAAGCTGAGCCTAGTTTTTTTTTTTTTTTTCTTTCTTAGACATATAGTCATAGGGAAGATGCTATGAAACTACACATGGAAAGAAAGGGAGGCAGTGTGGCAGGATGAGGATAGATGGTAGGAAATACAGGAGAAAACACATTTGCTCCTATAAGTTACTTACAGCTTCAGGTCCTACTCAAGCCGAGTGTCACATATACCACTCACCATAGGCATAACACTTTCTGCTTCTGTGGGTCAAACCACATGCATTTCATGATAAGTCTCTCAGGTATCATAGGAACTTGGTAGCATATTTTTAAGTGTTTAGTTTCTACTAAAGCCTAGTAGTAAGAGAGATGTATTTTTCCATAAAAAGAAAAATAGTATATACAGAGGACAGCATTAACTTTGCTATAGATCCTATGGGTCTGTGTGGTAATTTACACATAGGAGCCAGCTAAAGCCTCCACACAGTATCTCTCTCTGTCATAGACACCTGAATCACAGTTGTATCTAATGAAATATACATAAACAGAATTTCATGGACGTTTGAGATAGAGTACTAGAGTCCCAAAAAGAGAGAGGAGACAGAATGGAGCATAAAACAATATTTGAATAAATAAAGACTAAAAACTTTCCAAATTTGGAGAAAGACATAAATGTAAAGATTCAAGATGCTCATTGGCCACACAGGAGAATAAATACAAACATAAAAAGAAAAAGAAAACATGCCAAGCATATTGTAGTTATACAGAAAAAATTCATTACATACTCATGTGCAAAAAAAAAAAAAAAATTCAAATGACTGAAACTTTCAACTGTTCAGCTACCCATAAAAATCCTTTCAAATTCTAACATATTGAAGTCTAAGCCTCTGCTGTTTCTGTTCTGAAATAAAATTATGATCTAAAGCAAGCTTGTCCAACTTGTGACCTATGGGCCGCATGCAACCCAGGATGGCTTTGAATGCAGCCCAACACAAATTTGTAAACATCCTTAAAACATGAGATTTGGGCAGACTTTTTTTTTTTTTTTTTTTTAGCTCATCATCTATCATTAGTGTTATTTTATTTTATTTCATTATTTATTTATTTATTTATTTTTGAGATGGAGTCTCGCTCTGTTGCCCAGGCTGGAGTGCAGGGGCACGATCTTGGCTCACTGCAAGCTCTGCCTCCATTAGCCAGGCGTGGCGGTGCTATTGTATTTTATATGTGGTGTAAAACAGTTGTTCTTCCAGTGTGGCCCAGGGAAGCCAAAGGACTGGACATCCCTGATCTAAAGAATTATAAATTAAATGATGTTAGCTGATAAACTCCTTTCAAGTACACAGAAGTCTCAGCTCATTATTCAATGCTTTTCGCTTAAAGATTCATGAATATACAAGGATCACACATATTTGAGGGAAGTCAGTGTCTTTTGTTGCCGTACCTAGAAATAAAACCTGAGAGAGTGATTATATATCAGATTTTAAGGGAGTTTTATTGAGGAAAGTTCACTCACTAATGAGTGAGGAAAACAAGATAGGGAAGAATAAGGAGCTAGTTAAATATTTTGTCTCGGGAAAGTCTAGCTTAAGTCATAGAGCGTAAGTTACATTGCAACGCTGTTCCACCTTGACAAAAGGGACCTGTGTACCTCTCGTATCAGTCATCATCTGCAGTTTGCCCCAGGGAGAAATGTAAGCCTTCCCAAGCAAGGCAGCTGAAGGCAACTCTCTCAAACAGAAGGCAACTCTAAGCTGTGAACTGTTAGCAGACACCACAATTATCCACTAGAGAATGGGAAAATCAGCCTGGTAAAGAGGGACTGTATGGGGTACAAATAGCACTTATTACAGACAATAACCTAAAAGAAAAATAATATCAAGTCAAAAAAAATTAAATCTAATTTGATTGAATGAGAGATAATAGACAAGAGAATATGGAAAACTCTAATTACTAATCTTTGGCATAGTTTGGATATTTGTCTCCACCCTAATCTCACATTGAGATGTGATCCCCAGTGCTGGAGGTGGGGCCTAGTGGGAAGTGTTTGGATCATGGCTGTGGATCCCTCATGAATGGATCAGGCCACCTCCTTGGTGATAAGTGAGCTCTCACTCTGTGTTCACATAACATCTGGTCATGTAAACGTGTGTGGCACTTCCCCCTCCACTCTCTCTCCCATTTGATCCTGCTTTCACTGTGTGATGTGCCTGCTCTCCCTTCGCTTTTTGCCATGATTGTAAGCTTTCCCCAGAAGCTGAGCAGATGCCAGCATGATGGTTCCTGTAAAGCCTGAAGAACTGTGAGCCAATTACATCTCTTTCCTTTATAAATTATCCAGTCTCGGGTATTTCTTCATGGCAATGCAAGAATGGACTAACACAATCTTCAATCAGATTTCAGAAGATTTTTCAATCAATTAAACAAAAGCGAAATACTATTTTAAAGAGGTTTCACCCTAGATAATGTTAGAGTAGTTTGTTTAAGACTAGTCATTTGCCAGTAATCATTATAAACTCTGGCAGAGAGGTATAGAGGAGAAGGTAAACTAACAAACTGAAGTCTCAGAAAAATCACCAAAAGCAAACAGAAACTAATGGGGCATACAATTTTTAAAGAGGTTGCGTAACACACGAGATCAACATCTAAGCAGAATTTTCCCTCAGTGAATGCCCCAGTTAACAGCAGACACCAGGGATAAGGCTCTAGCAGAAAATGTTAGCATTAAAAGGTTACAAAGTCAGGATTCAGAGTTCTGAACTACTTAGAGCAATGTTTTCCAACCTTTTTGGCATCAGGGACTGGTTTCATGGAGGACAATTTTTCCACAGATAAAGTAGGGGTGAGCATTAGATTCTCATAAGAAGCATGCAACCTACTTCTTGTGCATGCATAGTTCACAAGAGGGTTCACACTCCTATAAGAATCTTTTGCCACACTAATCTGATAGAAGGCAGAGCTCAGGCATAATGCTCACTTGATTGCTGCTTGCCTCCTGCTGTGTGGCCTGGTTCCTAACAGTCCATGGACTGCTACTAGACTGCGGCCTGGGAACTGGGGACCTCTGACTTAAAGTCTATAGACCAGGGTGTCCAATCTTTGGGTTTCTCTAGGCCAAACTGCGAGAAGAAGAATTGTCTTGGGCCACACATAAAAAACACTAACACTAACAATAGCTGATGAGCTTAAAAAAAAACTCAAGAAAAAATCTCATAATGTTTTAAGAAAGTTTACAGATTGGTGTTGGGCAGCATTCAAAGCCGTACTGGGCCGCATGTGGCCTGTGAGCCATGGGTTGGACAAGCCTACCATGGAGAATCACAGAGAGGAGGGCTTAAAAATCCCCTTGTAATTTTCCTTGAATCCTTGGTTGATTCCTAAAATGTTTATGCACAAGACAAGATTTCAGGGAACTCTATAGAAAGCAAAATTGCAAAGGCAAATCCACTGAGCAGAGAATTTTACAACCACCAGGTGCTATGCAGACAGTTTGGAGTCTTGCTGGGTTAGAACATAGCACATTTTCCACTGAAACTCAAGAAGGAGTGAGCCTTAGAAATAAGAAACATGATTTATGACTAAAGGATATGCTCTAGAATTGAGGGCAGAGCTAAAATCACCTACTCCCTCAAAAAAGTTGAAAATGCAGCAGCCACAAAGTAATCAAAGTAATGTTGATCAGTAACTTCCTTCCCTGCAAGGGCAAAACTAAACACTATTTGGACAAAGATAAGTAAATTCTAGAGTCTCTATGATGTATCAATGTATGATGTAAAACGTCTATTATATAAAATAAAACTTAGTATACAATGACAAATAGGGAAAAAGTGCAATCCACAAACAAGAGCAAAACCAGACAATATAAGGAGACCCATAGACTACTTAGCAGATCAGAAGTTTAAAATAACTGTAAATATTTTTTTAAAATTATAACAAACATTTATTATAATGGGTAGGTAATCAGTAATCTTAGGACAAGTATAAACCATTACCTTACCTGTATCCCACCCTTTCAATAATGGAGACACTAGAATTTAAAAATATAATAATAAAATTATCATGTGGGCTCAAAAACAGACTGACACTACAGAAGAAAAATGATCAGTAAATCAGCAGAAATGTTACAAAAATTCAAACTGAAGCACAAGAGGAAATATATAAGAAAAATAGAGAAAAACTCAATAACTAATAAGGCAGTAAAGAATATGCTAATATATGTGCAATTTCAAGATGAAAGAAAAAGAAAAAAATTCTAAATTTTGATAAAAAGAAACAGAACATTAACTGTACAAAATTATGTATTTGTATACTTCTTATGCTTTCTAAGTAGTTGTATTATTGAGATTTTGGGCCAGACAGCTGTTTGTTGTTGGAGGCTGTCCTGTGCATTGTGGATGCTTAGCTGAATATCTAGCCTCTACCCACTGTAAGCCAGTAGCACCCCGCAATATGGCCAATCAAAATGACTGGAAACCATGTCAAATGCTTCATGGGGGTGGGTGGGGGATAAAATAATAATCTTCAGTTAAGAACACATGATATTAGCTTTCTGTATTAATTTTCCATTGCCAATGTAAGAGGTCTCCACAATTTTAATGACTTAAAACATTACACACTTATCATTTTAGAGTTTTCTAGTTCATAAGTCCAGGTAGAGTGTAGCTTAAGTAAGTCCTATGTCTAGAGACTCACAAGGCTCAACTCAAGGTATCAGCATACTTTTCTGGAGGAAACTGATATATCAATTTCCAAGCATTTTCAGTTTGTTGGCCAAAGTCAATTCCATACTGTTGTGAGACTGAGGTTCCCATTTCCTTGCTTGCTATAAACCGGGAAATATTCTCCACTTCTAGAGGTTACCTGCATTTTCTGGTTTGGAGCCTGTTTCATCTTCAATGCCAGGAATAGCAAGCAAAATTGTTTTCATGTTTCAAATTCCTCTGTCCTTCCTTCTGTCACATCACTCTACCTTCACCTGGAATAAATCATTCAGATGTTTATCATTGTAGTCGTAGTTCCAAATTTAAATTCTAAAAAATCAAAATAGAATATTTTGTTTTTTATTTAGGACAGTAAAGCTTCAAAATCAGTTTAATCTATTTTTTTCTTTATAGTTAAGTTGACTTTGTTTCCACTATAAAAATAAAAATGTCTCTTACTAAATGTACATGCAATCTGAAGGTGCTATATGGAAATTCTATGACTTATCTTATTATCTAATATTTAAAACAATAGTTTAATTTAAATCTGCTGCAATAACTTGGTTACCTACTATAGTAAAAGAGAAAAGTAAAAGCAGAATTGATGAGATGTTCTCTCTCAGTTCAGAAATTCTATGATTCTACAGTGAAATTAAAAAGTTCTGAGGAAAAGAGCAGTACAAATTGAAGTTTTGGCTTACCTTTTTGATAAAGGTAGCATAATGCTTTTTCTCGATTGATTATTTAAGAATGCATTTTAGTTGAGGCAATGGTTAACAGGCTAAAAACAAAATAATAACTTACTTTTTCATGTTTAGTACTCAGCAGCTCTTTGGGGGTAAGTGAATATTTTATTACTATAGAATGCTTTAGAGATTGAATTGACAGCTGGAGAAAAAATTATTGCTAATTACAAGACATAAAGGCATGAATAACACAGAAATAGCATGTGAAAACATAACATTATTCTTATAGAATATATTTTGTATATTTAGTGTCCCAGATAGAATATAAGAAAAATTCCAAGCTTCCATCACATGGGATTATTTTTCTGTGTGTTTAGATATTCTGTGAAAGAAAGTAGCAGTATACATTACTTCATTACAATTAGCTCATACTCTTCAGTTCCGCAAGGGAAGCTATGAATATTATGCCATAATCAGTGTTCTATAATTTTGATGTGAGGAAGTTAATAAAGAAAAGAGAGAAGAATCAAATAGATACAATAAAAAATGATAAAGGTGATATAACCACTGATCCCACAGAAGTACAAACTACCATCAGATAATACTATAAACACCTCTATGCAAATAAACTAGAAAATCTAGAAGAAATGGATAAATTACTGGACACATACACCCTCCCAAGACTAAACCAGGAAGAAGTTGAATCTCTGAATAGACCAATAACAAGTTTTGAAATTGAGGAAGTAATTAACAGCCTACCAACCAAAAAAAGCCCAGGACCAGACAGAGTCACAGGTGAATTCTACCAGAGGTACAAAGAAGAGCTGGTACCATTCCTTCTGAAACTACTGCAAACAATAGAAAAAGAGGGACTCCTCCGTAACACATGTGATGAGGCCAGCATCATCCTAATACAAAAACCTGGCAGAGACACAACAAAAAAAGAATGTTTCAAGCCAATAAACCTGATGAACATCAATGCAAAAATCCTGATTAAATACCGGCAAACTGAATCCAGCAGCACAGCAAAAAGCTTATCCACCACGATCAAGTCGGCATCATATCTGGGATGCAACACTGGTTCAACATTCGCAAATCAATAAACATAATTAATCACATAAACAGAACCAATGACAAAAACCATATAATTATCTCAATAGATGCAGAAAGGGCCTTTGATAAAATTCAACATCCCTTTATGCTAAAAACACTCAATAAACTAGGTATAGATGGAACATATCTCAAAATAATAAGAGCTATTTATGACAAACCCACAGCCAATATCATATTGAATGGGCAAAAGCTGGAAGCATTTCCTTTGAAAACTGGCACAAGACAAAGGTGCCCTCTCTCACCACTCCTAATCAACATAGTATTGGAATTTCTGGTCAGGACAATCAGGCAAGAGAAATAAATAAAGAGTATTCAAATAGGAAGAGAGAAAGTCAAATTGTCTCTCTTTGCAGATGATATGATTGTATATTTAGAAAACCCTATTATCTCTGCCCCAAAACTCTTTAAACTGATAAGAAACTTCAGCAAAGTCTCAGGACACAAAATCAATGTGCAAAAATCACACGCATTTTTATACACCAATAATAGAGAGCCAAATCATGAGTGAACTCCCATTCACAATTGCTATAAAGAGAATAAAATACCTAGGAATACAACTTACCAGGGACTCGAAGGACTTCTTCAAGGAGAAATACAAACCACTGTTCAAGGAAATAAGAGAGGACACAAACAAATGGAAAAACATTTCATCCTCATGGATAGGAAGAATCAATATTGTGAACATAGAAATACTGTTTAAAGTAATTTAGAGATTCAGTGGTATTTCCATTAAGCTACCATTGAATTTCTTCACTGAATTAGAAAAATCTACTTTAAATTTTATATGGAACCAAAAAAGAGCCCGTATAGCCAAGACAATCCTAAGCAAGAAGAACAAAGCTGGAGGCATCACGCTACCTGACTTCAAACTATACTACAAGGTTACAGTAACCAAAGCAGCATGGTACTGGTACCAAAATAGATATACAGACTAATGGAACAGACTGATGGAACAGAACAGAAACCTCACAACATATCTACAACCATCGGATCTTCAACAAACCTGACAAAAACAAGCAACAGGGGAAAGGATTCCCTATTTAATAAATGGTGCTGGGAAAACTGGCTAACTATATTCAGAAAACAGAAACTGGAACCCTTCCTTACACCTTATACAAAAATTAACTCAAGATGGATTAAAGACTTAAATGTAAAACCCAAAACCATAAAAACCCTAGAAGAAAAAGCTTGGCAATGTCATTCAGGATATAGGCATAGACAAAGACTTCATGACTAAAACACCAAAAGCTATTGCAACAAAAGTCAAAATTGACAAACGGGATCTAATCAAACTAAAGAGCTTCTGCACAGCAAAAGAAACTATCATCAGAGTGAACAGGTAACTTACAGAATGGGAGAAAATTTTTGCAATCTACCCATCTGACAAAGGGCTAATGTCCAGAATTTTCAAGCAACTTAAACAAATTTACAAGAAAAAAACAAACCCATCAAAAGGTGGGCAAAGGATATGAACAGACACTTCTCAAAAGAAGACATTGATGCAGCCAACAAACATGAAAAAATTCTCATCATCACTGTTTATTACAGAAATGCAAATCAAAACCACAATGAGATACCATCTCATTTCAGTTAGAATGGCAATTATTAAAAAGTCAGGAAACAACAGATGCTGATGAGGTTGTGGAGAAATAGGAATGCATTTACACTGTTGGTGGGAGTGTAAATTCGTTCAACCATTATGGAAGACAGTGTGGCAATTCCTCAAGGATATAGAACCAGAAATACCATTTGACCCAGCGATCCTATTACAGGATATATAGCCAAAGGATTATAAATCATTCTACTATAAAGACACATGTACATGTATGTTTATTACAGCACTATCTACAATAGCAAAGACTTGGAACTAACCCAAATGCCCATCAATGATAGACTGGATAAAGAAAATGTGGCACATATACACCATGGAATACTATGCAGACATAAAAAAAAAAATGAGTTCATGTCCTTTGCAGGGACATGGATGAAGCTAGAAACCGTTATTCTCAGCTAACTAACACAGGAACAGAAAACCAAACACCACATGTTCTCACTCATAAGTGGGAGCTGAACAATGAGAACACACAGACACAGGGAGGGGAACATCACACACTGGGGCCTGTTGGTGGGTGGAGGGGAAGGGGAGGGAGAGTATTAGGACAAATACTTAATACATGTGGGGCTCAAAACCTAGATGACAGGTTGATAGGCGCAGCAAATCACCGTGGTACATGTATACCTATGTAACAAACCTGCATGTTCTGCACATGTATCCCAGAACTTAAAGTAAAATAATTACTTTTTAAAAAATCTTACCAGCTAGAGAGTTTAACTTTCAGAGAAAAAGTTCATCAAAATTTTATGATAACTCCAGATATATTTCATATAGTCTCTAACGAAAGCAATAAAGGACCTTTTATTGGTATTCTAATTTTTTCTACTTTGCTGTATTTTCCTAAAGATTCAATTTTAAGTGCTACCCACATTATAATATTAGATTTCAAAACCATCTACACCCTGAAGATGGCTTACCATAACTTCCACAAGTGTATAAAGCATGTTTGAGGGAAAACCAAAAATTACCTATACCATAATATAGCATTTTGTACAAGTTAATAATGGGAAGGGATATTAATCACAGTCTGAATACTGAGAAAATTCTACTATTTGCTCACTTTGACTCACTGTAGTTGTTGAATTTTAGCAACTCTAAGAAATGTTTCCTTGCAGTTCTACAACCTAATTTTAAACCTAACATATTCATACCAAGACATTCTGATAAGATTCTCTTCAGAACTGTCATTTATAACACTAAGATTGACAAGATAAATTCAAATGAAGAAATAAATGAATTAGTGAAATAGCTTAAAAACATACATGGAAATTTCATTAATCAATAAAGCTAAATATCACCCTTATTTATCAACAATTTGCAAAGTAAAAGATATTGAAAAAAACAGGTTTTCATTAGCAATAGCAAATATTAATCTTCAACTTAGTACTAAACTTAATGAGAACCGGGTTAAAACAAATGAGAAAGTCACAAATTCTAATGGAAAATTTTAAAATAGAAAGTAATCAATGGTAAATATACTATGTTCTTAGAAGAAAATACTAAGTGCTATAGAAAGGTCTGTTCTCACCAAATTAATTTATAGATTTAACATATTTTAAATTAAAAATTCAACCACATTTTAAAAGGAATTACTTAAAATAATTATAAAATGTATAAGGATACATAAACAGTCAAGAACATTCAGTTGTATTCTAAAGAAAAATACATTCTTGGGTTGCAGGAAAGATGTAAGAATTATGAAGTCAGGAAGACCTGCCTCATATGATAATGTGTCTTAAATATCTTAAAACACACCATGTAAACTCAGAAATACAGATCAATGGATAAAAATTGTGAATTTATGAACAAACCCCTTTTTTGAGTAAAGTTTTAAGAGAAAAACAAAGCTGTAAAAGTAAGAGAAAAGTTTAATGAATCCTACCAGAAAATCTCGAGTTATATTAAGGGAAAATATACATTGTATTATAAACACTTGTAAGGAAGAAATAAACTTAAAACAAGTTTAAAACTCAAATGACAGGCCAGTGAAAATGAGTTCTATTTCTTACTTTGCTTGAGAAACAAAATTTCTTTTGTTTTATGTAGTTGAGAAAAAAATAACAACTGATTGGAGACTATCCAATATATATTTTTGAACTTATCTACAATGAAAAATACACCAATCAACTAGATCAGTCTTTGAAGGATATAGATGTATATATTCATACATGAGATATACATTCATGTTATGTAACAGTGAAACCTGCAATTACTTTTGCACCAACTTAATATTAAATTTTATATTATATACATTATATACACATATATTACATTGTATATTATACTAATTCATTCAGAAAAAAGAAAGTTACACGAAACATCTTACAGTAAGGATTGTCAAAAACAAGTAAACTATAAAATCTTAATAAAAAGCCTTTGAAAGAATATTCTTGTTTTAACTAAATATTAGACTTTTTAATGTCTAAAACCTTTTTGAGAGAAAAATAACTATGGCAAAGTCCTCCATGAAATATACTATGATATAATAATGAAAAGATGGCTTGATAAAGCTAGCCAAAGCTAAGTGTAAGTTAAATCCTCTGTGTGGGTGAGGTCTTACGTAATGATTAGATGATTTATGAGAAATTAATATTGGAAGGCAAGTGAAAAAATATCTCTAAATCAGGGAATATAGTATGTGAGAACTATGTAGGTGTATGACAGTGAGTGCAAGATGTCGAAATATTTTTACTCTTTACTTTGCAAAGTATAATCACTGTAAAATTGTGAAGTGTGTATATTTAGTGTCACATAGTATATCTTTAATGGTGCAAATGGGAACACACTGTACAAAAAGTTCTCTGTTAAGGTACCCATCAAGGATGTTTAATTCTACATCTTTGTAATGCAGATGAATTAACAAAACTGTGGGAATTTTGACTTTGGAATTCCTGACTCTTGCCTTGTTAATTTCTCAACCTTAATGTTCCAATATCAGATCCAAATGACTACACATGGTGGATATTACTATCAGCTCAAGATGTTTCTAGAACGTAGAATTTACACTTAAAAAATCATTTGAGAGGGAAGAGAAAAGCAAAAACAATCAGAGTCTGTTCTGTTGATTAGCAGCAGATATCTTTATTAGTTGGATGAGAATGTGAAAATGAACCCACAGTAGTGACAGAAGGTGGGAAAGTGACAGAAAACCATGATTATTTTGATTATTTATACATGTAAAATGTGTGAAATAAACCTCAGATTTTGGAGGAAAATGTCTAAAGGATAAAAAGCAAAGAACTATATTTATAAGTGTTTACTGACTTAAAGTAAAGCCAAAACTACCTTTAAAGATAATGTACATACACACAAAAATAGTTGCCAGCATGAGATATCCAGGGAAACTTTTGAAATATTACTGTGTTACCTCATGAAGGATTGTGGCATAAGCAACAACATAGCGAAGGTGTTTCCTTGCATATTCTCTAATATTGCCTGTTTTCTGCTTCATTGCTTAGGTTAGGAAAAGTGGTAGAAAAGATTGGGTAATTATGTTTTCTTTTCATTTTTATAAGAGAACATCATGATTGGAGATTGTGGTGTCTAACTAGAAACATTGCATTTTTAACAACTGATGCTCATAAGACTTTACCTTAACAGCAATCAGGCCTTGAAAGGCATCTTAAAACAGATGTACTTGAACATGACTCCATGTTTAGAGTTTGATGAGCCAGAGGGGCTTCCCAATTCTCACATGGACAGTTTCTTATCTATTACACATCATTCCTCTTTATCTACAGTGTTACACATTCAATACATGCATGTAATTTCTGTCTGTTTTGCAGTCATCACTCAAGTAATGTGGAAGGTTAAATAGGCATCTCAAAGCTTGGAAAATGTGTTAGGTTTCAGTATTCCAGTGCTGTTGGTTTACTAGAAAAATATTCATTTTAAAATTTATTTATAATTGAATTATTGATAGAATTTATTAAAATTTAAATGAAAGACAAAAGTAGGGGTGTGTGTGTGCGTGTGTGTTGTGCATTCTAGAGAACAAAAATCAGTTTTAAATGCTGAAAAACTTTTGACAAAAAGTTCTAGTAAGGGATTTTAGAATTCAATTTGTTCAAATAGTATAGATAAATGAGAAGTTTTCTCATCAAATCTGCTGTAGTAACCAAAAGAGAAGTGCTTTTTTCAAATAAATATTATTTTCATAATTATCACCATATAAACATTTATTGATGCTTACAGAATAGACATACAGATTGACATCCTTTGTTGCTATAGATATAGATTATCCAAATAAAAAAACTATTGAATGCATAATACATTTTGGTGACTGAATGTCTATTTATTCTGTGTATGCAAAATAATGAAGTAGGCAATGAATTAGGCCATGAATGTATCTCTCCCCTATTCTTCTTGCGTGCCCCTTCTCCCTTCAGATATGATGACTCTTATTTGCCTAGTGATTTGTTCTTTCGCTCAGATGCTAAGTCTTCCCTCTTTGCTTCAGTGGTATTACAGCCAATGCTTTGGCCTTTGCACTGTTCACTTCTCCTTCTATTATACTCAAATAATCAAATATTAACCAAATACCCTACTCTTTATTGTAATGAATGAGATAGATTTGGAAATATTTTTTAAAAGACATAAGAATTGTTCCCAGATATTTAAATCCAGTAGAAGAGAAAATATATGTATGCAGATCGTTTAATAAATTATAGAATGTGATAAAAAGATATTGCTGGAAACTGGAGGATAAAGAGGTATGAACAAAGCAGAGATGAGAAAAAATATGCTAAAAGCAGAAAAAAACAAAGTAAAAAATATGGAGGGATAAAAAGTCTAGGTAGACGTGAAGAATAACAATTATATTTGGCTAGAACGGTGGTTAAGGGGAAATAATCAAAGTTCATCTTTCATAGCACTTTGTAGTACTTTGATTTTAAACCATAAAAGTCCTTGGGTGAAGAATGCAAGTTTCATTCTTTGGCAAAGGTAGGCAAAGGTTTTTGAGAAAGGAATGGACATGATTAAATCTATGATTTAGGTAAAACTATTCTGGAAAACAGTGGGAATTAACTTCACAAGTAAACACAAACAATATTTTTACAGTTTTAATTTTGGTAACAGTTAAAATGAAGGAATAAAGTTACTAGTGATGAAAACGAATTCATGAAATAAAATTGAGGAAAACTCAAAAGACAAAGATAGGTATGGAAGAGTTTAATGTGCTTCAAAATATACCATTAAATCCCTTTTTCATTTAGGCTAAAATTTTTGAGGGCAGGAGTTTTAAAAATTTTGTTATCACTGCTGAAGTCTCATTGTCTAGAAGAGAACCTGGCACACAGTAGTTCATCAATACCAATTGTGTAATGAATCTAACTTATCTTGATATTAATCAAAATCTTAGGCTAAAAAATCTAATTGTCTTCCATACTCAGATTTATATTAATTATGAACTCATTTTCTAGTTCCCAGTGAATTAATTCAAATAAATAAGTCACTGTCAAAAACTGTTTTCACTCCCATCTCTCACCATATGTAGAAATCAATTCAAAATGGATTAAACACTTAAATCTAAGACCTCAAACAATGAAACTACTATAAGAAAACATTGGGGAAACCCTCCAGAACATTAATCTGGGCAAAAATATCTTGAGCAATACCCCCCAAGCACAGGCAGCCAAAGGAAAAATGGACAAATGAGATCACATCAAGTTAAGAAACTTATGCACAGCAAAGAAAACAGTCAACAAAATGACGAGACATCCTACACTATAGGAGAAAATATTTGCAAACTATCTATCTGACAGAAGATTAATAACTAGAATATACAAGATGATCAAACAATTCAACAGGGAAAAGTCTAATACTCTGATTAAAATGAGCAACATCATTGATCACCAGAGAAATGCAAACCAAAACTATAATAAAATATCATTTCACTGCAGTTAAAATAAATAATTGTCTATTCAAGGTTTCCTTTATGGAGTTTGAATTGTTTCAGTCCATCACAATACAATAGAATAATTCATAGAACCTTAAGAGTGATACACCAACTAGCCGGGAGCAGTGGCTCACACCTGTAATCCCAGCACTTTGGGAGGCCAAGGCAGGTGAATCACAAGGTCAGTAGTTCGAGACCAGCCTGGCCACCATGGTGAAACCCCGTCTCTAGTAAAAATACAAAAATTAGCTGGGTGTGGTGGTGGGCGCCTGAAACTCAGCTACTTGGGAGGCTGAGGCAGGAGAATCATTTGAACCCGGGAGGCAGAGGTTGCAGTGAGTCAAGATCGCTCCACTGTACTCCATCCTGGGTGACAGTGTGAAACTCTGTCTCAAAAAGAAAAACAAAAATAGATTGATACACCATCCAAAGCTATAATCTCCATTCTATGATATCAGGGCTTGTTCCTCTCCAACTCCATCCTTCCAACCAAGCACCCATTCTTCATGTGTCAGGTACAGTGTCTTCTTGAGTCACTCTGGTGACACAGTGTTAAATAAAGCAGAATCCCTATGTTCAAAAAGGTTTAGAGCTCATGGAAAAGTTTCTCCAGAGACTTTTCTATGTAACATTGAATCCTAGAGAATATACAGATGGTCAAAATCAACATAATTTCAGAATTTCTCACAACCAGTCTTTTTAAAACAAAAGTGCAGTCTCTGAGATCAGGGCATTCTAAATAGAAGTCCTGGTTCCACACTACTGAAATAGTAGTCCAAATGGTTCTACTAACTTCTGGAACAATAGTGGTTAAAGCAGTATTTTCATAGGAAAATTAAATTAAGCAAATTTGTAAAAAAAAAAAAATCAAATCAGAATGATCTGAAAATTTTTAGCATAATTCCATAACTCAAATAGCATTTCAGCCCATCATATAAAATTAAGTATGAAATTATATAGTATAGGAGGTAACTAGAGTACCAGTAGATTCAAAACTTCTAGCTTAGATCTAAGCTGTTTTAAATTGACAAACAAAAAATTTTAAATTTATGTATCTTATCAAATTACTAAATAGTTGTTATAGCAGTCACTAACTAAAATATTTTATACATTATCAGGAGATAAATATATAGAGTGGGCTTTCAGAGAGTATGTCACAAGCAACGTAAAAGACAATACAGTGTAATTCTAGCCTATATTTTCCATAATTACACTGTGGATAATTTTGCTCTACTGACAATCTGCTTTGCAATGTTTCTGGACTTTCTCAAAAGAAGCTTAGCAAAACTCTACATATTGTGCATATGCAGTGAAGCAATTGTATGCATTTTTATTTATTGTTATTTCCAAGATAGAAATTGACAAGTCTCTTACTTGAGAAGATACCTAGTATATCTCTAGGTAACTATCTTCAGATATGTGTGAATATCTGTATCTTGGAAAACAATTCCAAGTGGTATGGCAATAGAAAAGGTCCAGAAATACAAACAGGCAAAGCTTATAATAGGCTTTGAAATGCAATGAAAGATAGAATTTGCATTGACTGTAACCACTCTCTAGTCATTTTAAACACATCCTCACAGTCTAATCTACAAAGGGTGACCTGCAAATTTTTGCTATTACATCATTCTATAACTACGTTTTATGTCTTGGTTCACTAAAAGATGCCCGAATTTACATTTTATTTAGTTGGAAAATCTCCCGGACCTTATATATTATTTGCTAATATCTGGCAATGTTCTGGAATATTTCTCTGTTTCCACTGCTACCCTGTACCCCTTATTTTGTGGTCTCAAGGGTAATTTCTGGTGTTTCACCATAAACAATACTAGCTACTGGCAATCTGGTTCTCTTTATTTCTTTAAATTTCTCTGATACTTCAGCACTTTGTTTGCTATCCACGGGCTGGCTGATCTCACATGTTAACTGATATGTTAACTCCCCTGCTCAGGAAAAGGAATTACATTCAGGAAGCTAAGACTGACAAGGAAATGAAGCAAAGCATTCCTGATGGTACATACTCTTCTGCCTAGGAGAATCTATAAGCATGTCTTAAATTGTGGTTTTGCAAATAAAAAATGTACTGGTACATAAGAATGTAGGTTGTGGATCACCACTATGCTTGTATAGCTACTGCTTTATAATGAAGTCATCCATCGAAATGCTCAAAATAACACTGGAAGAAATCTAAGTAAGTGACAACACAAATTCCAAGCTTTAGTTAAATTTACTATTACCTTTTAGATATGAGATACATAATGAGATCATTATTTTTCTAATCTGTTTTTGCAATCACTGTAACTATTCATTAAGTTTAACCTAGAATCCAAACTAAAAACTGTTCTTAAATGATCAGACTGAAAATTGAGCTAATACAGTACAGTTTTAATTTAGTAATGTCTTTGGCAAGAGCATAGTGACAATATTAATGATCCAGAAGGCAGTTCACAAAGTACTAAGGCATAAAATATAAATGTGATAAAATCTTAGAAACTGTTGTAAACTAATGTTGAAACTTTGAAGAAACGCATTATACTAAGAGTGGCAAGGGCGTTAAAGCTCAGATGCATGTAAATTATGGAATGTGGAAAAAATGAGATAAAATTTGCAAAGGCTTCGTGTTCTTACTTGAATATGAATTATAATGGAAAATATTTGACTTAATTAGCAAAGTCTCAACAGCTAAAGAACAAAAACAAAAATAAATTAATAGGAAGGATAAATAAACAGAGAAATACTGACATTAATAGGGCATCTTGTGAATGACAGAAACAGTTACAGGTAATTATTAATTTTATGAAACAATGTACACTGGTGTTTCAGTATAGTGCAATATGTGTTATATAAAACCTATAAAACCTAGAAGTGTGCCCAACCTCCTCAACATAAATTCCATATATCACAGTCATTTTGTAATTTAACCCACACAACACCACAAAGTGACTTTACTTCCTGTCTCTTCAGATGAGTAAATTGGCAGTGTATATGAAAGCACTGGTAATAAACTACAATAAAGTCTGACTTTCTTTTTTCATTTTTTTTAAAAGTTTAATGTGATTTTTTAAATTATAATATTAACATATGGTCAAAACATAAATTTGAATACAAATATAAAATCAAATCAAGGATAACATGAACCTGAAAATAAAAATAAATTTTAACTCTTAGTTCCATAAATAAGTACATTTAACATATCAATATATGTAATTCTAGTATGTATATCTGTATTCCTAACTCACATGGTAGTACCGAATATTTACAATTTGTAGCATGTTCTCGCAATATATCAGAGGCATTTTCTATTTTCATTACATACTATTTAAATCTTGAGTGCAATGTTTTAAAATACTCTATCTCAAAGCTATCCTTCATTTAGTCAGTGCCTTTTTTTGTTGATATTTTAGCTGTTTGTAATAATTGTCATTATAAACTATTTCTAAATTAGTACATTTACATATACATATATTGTCTCTATCATTTTTTATTGTCTTAGGTTTGACTTCTAAGAATTTGAATTCTAGGATAGATTATATGATTTTTAGGACTCTTAAGCAATATAATTTTTGTAAATATTTTTATTTCGAAATTATTTTAGACATACAGAAATCTTTCAAAGACAGGACACAGAATTTTCGTATACTTTCACCTAATAAAATGTAACTTCCCTGGAAGTTCCCCTGAAGTTACATTTTATGTAATCACTGTATATTTGTCAAAACTAAGAAATTAACATGGGTGTAACATCATTAATTAACCTACAGACTTCATTTGGATTCACAGCTTTTTCACTAATGTCCTTTCTCTATGTGAGAATTCAGTCCAGGAGATGACATTGTGTTTAGCCATCATGTTTCCTCAGTCTCCACCAGCCTGGGAGGTTTTCTTGTTTTTTCTGTTTTTCATGACCTTAACACTTTTGAAGAAGACCAATAAAGGAATGTTAACACAATTCTAGAGATATTATAAGCTTTAATAATAAAATTTTGAAACAATAAATCAGTTTTAAAAGAGTGAATATTAAGGGGAATGATATAGTTTAGATGTCTGTTCCCTCCAAATTTATTGTTGAAATATGATCCTATTGTTGGAGGCGGGGCCAAGTAGGAGTTGTCTGGGTCATGGGAGATGGATCCATTATGAATGGCTAGATGCCTTCTCCTTTGTAATTAGTTCACAAGAGGTCTGGTTGTTAAAAAGAGTCCGGAACCTCCCACTTCTCTCTCTTGCTCCCTCTTTCACCATGTGACATGCGTGCTTCCCCTTCACTTTCTATCAAAAGTAAAAGTTTCCTAAGGCCTCACCAGAAGCAGATGCCAGCACTATGCTTCTTGTACAGTCTGCAAAGCATGAGCCAAAATAAACCTCTTTTCTTTAAAAATTATCCAGTCTCAGGTATTTCTTTATGGCAATGCAAAATGAACTAATAAAGGGCTCTTGATTTTATAAACATACAATAAATTAAATACTTTGTGTAGGTGTAAGAGTCAATATGCTAAGCAACAACAAATATTACAAAGGTAGGAAATAACTACAACCACAAGTCAAAAACATGGTATAACTGAATATATAATTAAAAGAAGCATCAAAAAACTATTAAGAAGAGTTTCCTAAGCAAATGCTGCTTAGGAAAATGGATATTTTAACAAAACTAGGTATTTAAAGTTAGGCTGAGTTAAAAAATTATGGCAAAAAGATAGAAGTAGTAGTCTCTGTGCTCTGATTCCAGAATTCTGGTTAATTTACTTTTATATTTTAAAGTGTTTTCTTCCAGAATATATTTAAATAAGTTAGTAAAAACATTATTCTTTTTTTTAACAGACTCTAAGATAATTTGCCATTTTCTTCTTGGATTATATCACTTTTCTTTTCCAAATCATTGATTGGCCATCAACTTTTAGAAGTTAGATAGTTTAAAAATTTGTTGTTTTCATATTTCTGGGACAAATTTTTCTTGGCAGAGATTTGCAGAAAGCCAGATAAGGGATATTACCCATTTAGTTTAGAGTTACTTTTAAATCTCAGGAACTATATCCAGTCATTTTTTAGCTTTAATATGAGGGCTTATTGAATAATTTTCATTTAAAACTCTGCAACAGGCACTTTCACTATTGATCTATGTTATCTTCTCATTTTCTCAATTTCACTCATTTCTCTCTTTCACTGTCTTTGTCTTGCTCTTTCTCTAATTCCTTCTTCATTCACATTTATTAACTGATGCTAATATGGGGAAAATGATAAAAATATTACATGATTTAATATATATTTCTTATCAAATTTAAAAATTGGAAGAAATCTTAAATATTATTTAATCAACCCCTTCATTTCACAGATTAACAGATTAAGGTTCAAATAAGATAAATAATTTCAGACACTTCCATTTCTACCTGGTAACTGGTGGGACAAATGTTTTCTCATGTTATATTCTTGTAAGCAGGACTTAGGTTCTGTGAATATCTTCACAATTATTTGTAGGTGCTCATTCTTCTGGTCTCAGTTTTATGAAATCAAGCTAATTAGATTTAAATAATTACATAAAGGAAATGTTCACATTAAGGTTTAATGACTGATCATGTGAGGACACTATGCCAAAATATGACAGAATACTCAGTGACAAAACTTTATGTAAACTGTCTTTGCTTTAGGTCATAGATCACTTGTAGATTTTCCAGATAATATATATGAGAATAAATAAGTAGCAAAAGTGTCTTAAGAATAGAAAAAAAGTCAAAATAGAGGAAATAAAAAAGATATTTTCAATAAAGAAGTTTGAATATATGCAACTGTTTAAGATGTTCTTTAAAATACAGCAAAATGTTGTAATCATTATATTTTGAAGAAATGAGAAGAAATTACCAAAAGAAAAAAGCAGGTTGTACATAGAAGTGACACTTGTCTGGGCATGGCGGCTCGCGCTTGTAATCCCAGCACTTTGGGAGGCCGAGGCGGGCGGATAACGAGGTCAGGAGATTGAGATCATCCTATCCTGGCCAACGTGGTGAAATCCTGTCTCTACTAAAAATACAAAAAATAGTTGGGCGTGGTGGTGCGTACCTGTAGTCTCAGCTACTCGGGAGGCTGAAGCAGGAGAATCATTTGAACCTGAGAGGTGGAGGTTGCAGTGAGCCGAGATCACAGCACTGCACTCCATCCAGGCCACAGAGCGAGACTCCGTCAAAAAAAAAAAAAAAGGAAGAAGAAGAAGAAAAGAAGAAAGAAGAGACACTTGCAGCTTTCCAGATAAGGCTGATTTTTCCATAGATGTGAACCTCCCCATAGCGAATCATTCATCAGATATCTGTATATTGCAATGATATGTAGATCATTAAGAATCTGTAATATACGAGAGAATATATGGGAGAGTAAAGATGTGAGTTCTATTATTGAACAAATTAACCATGAAGTAAGAAGTGAGAGTTATGTCAATATGTCTAAAGATTAAACTGGAAATTAACTGCTGCATTTATTAATCCTCTGACCAGAACCGTAAGTAAAGTGTCAACAGAAATAAAAATTTCTGGTGATGAGAATTTCATTTCTACTCAATAAATAGTAATAATCAAATATTTTAATATTTTATTCTGAGCAATTTATAAAAGACTAGCTTCGGGATTCACATGTCTTACAAGTGACTATGTCAGTTAGTGTGAAGTTAATTTGAATGTAGGTAGTCACACCCTAATTTCTGGACCATACATGAAATTCAGACAAATGTAAAGAGTACGATGAAAGCTGCTTATTAGTGTTATATCCTCTAATGTGTGAGAATTCTGCTGAGTATGAAGATTTGATAGCCATTATAAAATGGTCTTAGTCGTTTCTGCTGAAGAGAAGCCAAGGATCCATGTTTAAAAGTCAAGTAGATGATATCCCACTTCTAGGATCCTCCTGTCTAATTATTTTACTAATATCCTATGGCCCTAGTCATTTGAATAAAAAGGTAGATTCAGCTCAGCCAAGATTTTACTGTATTAAAGATCACAAGCCTGGCCCCTTGCAAGTTTGCTTTAGTAGAACTTGGTCTCCATAACATCAGCTTATTCCTTGTGATGAAAGCCTCAGTGAGCCAGATCACTTGTGAAGGTCAGAAGCTTGCATAACCTCCAGTCATGGAAATCTTGCCTCTATGAACTACTGATTAATAAACTGTTATCTAGTGTAAACAATTAAACAATGAAAAAATATAATTAATAATTTTCATATATTTGACAACAGGCAAAGTACAACTTGGCACAGGAGAGATGAGAAAATAACACAAATCCTATGATCCTCAAATTTTTATCTGAAGGCACTTTCTGGACAGCAGCAAAAGGAGAGGAAAACCAGTGAAGAAATTAAAGAGTTAAGGAGACAGAGCTTGGAACATATTATTTGCAAATATGCAGTGAAAATTTGTAAATGCATATTGTAAATACCTCAACAACAATAAAAAATGAAGATATAAGTAATAAGAGGAAATAAGTGGAATACTAATAAACATAATTCATTCAAAGTAATGCAAATTAATCTAAAAAAAGGACACAGGAGAAAATAAAAACCAGTGGATAATCATAAAATACAATATTGATAATTATGCTAAATGTTGAATATCTAAACACTCCAAATTAAAGGCAGAGACTGAATAAAAAAGGAAAACTTACATAACTATAGACAATTGACAAGAAACATAAAGAAAAAGACAGATGGCTTAAAATTGAAAGATAGAAAAAGATGAAGATAATTTTCTATTAATGATAATAAAACTGGAGGAACTATATTAATATCAATGAGGCTAATACCAAATTTAATGAAATATATTTCATGTGCTTATCAAGAAAACATAGCAATCAAAAAATGTATGTGTAATCCCAAAGTTTCAAAATACATAAAGAAAACCTGAAAGAAGTAAAAGAGAAAAACAGACAACTTCACAATTACAGTAATATCTTTCAACAATCCTCTCTTAGTTAATAGACAAGTAGAGCATTGGTGGAACTAGAGAAGAATTAGGACAACTTTACTAATCAAATTTATGTAATAAAATTTATAGATTAATATAAATATTAAAAAATTACAAAGTACACTTTTTTTTTCCAAAGTCATGCAGCATTCACTGAGTTTGACCTTAATTTGGGCTATAAAACCATTCTTAATAAATTTTAACAGGATTGAAATTTTATATGGCAGTTCTCTGACCACAGTGGAATTAAATTAGAAAATACTAACAGAAGTATGCCTAGAAAAATTCCCAAATTTTTGGAAAATAAACATCATAGTCACAAACAAATCCATGGGTGAAAGAAGAAATTACAGAGAAGTTAGGAAATAATTTGAACTAAGTAAAATTAAACACATACTGCCAAAATTTTTGGAAAGCCACCAAACCAAGTTTAGACAAAATTTAATATGTTCAAATGTTTGATCTAGAAAAAAAAATTGTGACCTAAGATTCCTTCTTAAAAAACTAGAAATATAAAAACAAATTCAACTTTAAATAAACAGAACTGATTTTAAAAACTTACATTAAACAAATAGAAAATAGATAATACAGAAATAAATTAAGTCAATAGATTGTTCTTTGAAAAGATAAATATGATTGATAAATTTCTTCTTATATACAGATCAACTGAAAAAGGAGAAACAGATTCCTAATATCAATTAGGTAAGAGTACATATGTACATTTATTATTTGTCAGCTAAAATAATATAAAAGAGTACGTAACACATGAAAGATTAAAAAAGTTTTAAAGAAATGGCTTGAAAATAAATTGGTCTTAGTCTAATGTTATTTATTATTTTCAAAATCAAAAGATGCTTTCTTCTAGAAAAGCAATTGTCTTCAATGCTGCTTGAACATTTTACTTGAAAAATTTGAAAATATGTAGCTCTTTTCTTTGATAGTTATAGGTACTTACAGTACCTGGATCCTTGTGGAAAAAAAAAATTATATTACAATAGTCCCCCCTTATCTGCAGGGGAATTCAAGGCTCTTAGTCTATGCCTGAAACTGCAGATACTACTGAACCCTACACAGACTATGATTCTTCCTATACATACATACCTATGGTAAAGTTTAATATATAAATTAGGTTCATTGAGATAATACAACAATAATAATAAAATAGAACAGTTATAACAATATGCCAGCATCACTATACTTATGTTTTGGGGCCATTATTAAGTACAATAAGGATTACTTGTCCATAAGCACTGAATACTGCAGTAGGTTTGATAACTGCGATGGCAACTAAGCAACTAATTGGTAGGTACTATTAACAGCGTGGTTTCACAAGACAAAGAGGTGATCTACCGCCAGACAGGATGGAGCAGGATGGTGGGGGATTTCCTCATGCTATTCAGAATGGCAGTAATTTCAAATCTATGAATTGGATATTTCTAAAATTTTACATGTAATATTTTGAAACACAGGGTAACTGAAACCCCAGAATGTGAACTCTTGGATAAGAGGGAGGGGGACTACCATATAGTATTTTTAATAGTACTGTCATTGAAATGAAAGACCACTGGATTTTTTCAGCTTTCATTGATGCTAAATATATTGCCTTAGCCTTTATTATTCTATTATTCTATTCTAGGCCTTTCTCAGAATAATTTAAATATTACTTAACTCAAGATATGGAATACTTTATTGGACAGATAGAAAACATCCTCTTTTTCCTTGAGGAAAGAGAATTAAATAACATTGGCAAAATCCTGTGAGGTACCATCCATCAAGAAAAGTGTACCAGTACCCATTATTCTATCTCTTGTCCAAACTGGAACTACTTCTAGATGATTTTCTTTGATATTTGGCTGCTGGGAAGTATCATTTCAAAATCACTGAAATGATGCAATTATAAGTTGAGACAAATTGCTAATATACTTTCAAAATATGTATGTACATATTCTTTGCTTTAAATCAAACCCATGTTCTTCATATATATGTAAAAAATATACTCAAAATTCAAAACTCTTTCTATTTTACATAAATTCTGACATTCTGAAAATGCAAACTAATCCTAACATTTTGAAACAGTAAATGAATGTGAAAATATTCATTTATCACAGATTAATAAAGTACAATCTATAAACACATTTGTATTCACAATAATATTTTTACTAAAGCATTTTTTAGAATTTTATATGTTATTTGGAAATAACATGAACTTAGTAGTTTTGCCAAGGCTAAACTGTAGAAGAAGCTGATATTCAATCAAAGAAAACTGATATTCAAGTGGAACTCAAAAAATACAGATTATGAAATCATTATTTCACTTAACAAGGAAAGTCAGTCTTATTAGAAAAATCTTTACTTTATTCCAGTAAATCTGAAGTTCAATTGAACTTACAAGTTTTATGTTCAAAGGCTGACATTTGTTCATTAAGTAATAGAAAAATGCTCGGAGGAGGTGTTCCATAGCCATGCTTTATTACTATTCACCATGTTGTTTCAAGAAAAGGTACATACTGGTCATTAATTTTATATCTCACTTACTTCAGTTGGCATTAACAAAAATTCTTGTGTCCTTTAAGCTCAGTAGTAGACTTGTACTTACCTGCTGCAGGATAGACAGTACAGCCCAGACCAAGTACCAGAAAGCAATATTCTAGAAACAATCAAATAGAAAAAGGCAAAAAGAAAAAAAGCTTTGGTTCTAAAAACCATAACAAAATAATATTAAATTTTGGTAAATATGAGAAATAGCAGAGGATTATTTCTTAAGGATGATCCAAGCCATTTACTTTGGCAAGACATTTATTTTTAACTTAGTGATCACTGATGCCCCTAGCATGTGTTGCTATGCACAATTCATTTCAGATATGTATAAATTGTCATAGTTTGTAGTTTAACTTTAAAGGTAAACGAATTTGAAGTTTCCTGACCAGTACTGATGGCCAGTACTTATTTCTTTCCAAGTGAAGTTTACCTTCTTTTTTATGATAGTAGGCTGATTTTAAAATATTTCTCAGAAATAAATCATTTTCTAATTCTTATGCAAGATAAATTAAAAGCCTGCTAGAAGATATAACTCAATATGCATTTATGAATCATTCATAATTTGATAAGCCTGTTTGAGGCTGTAGATGGAATCTAACTGGGAAAATGGGGAGAAAAGTATCTGCAAAGCAATGTTCACTCTTAATTTACGTTGGGACTTGCCTGAGCATTATTTTCCAATATTGCTTCTGTTATTTCATATGCATCAAATATCTAGAAATGTTTGTATCAGATCCAGATACTTACAAGAACAAAATTCTGATTGATTTTTTCCTAGGTTGTAATAAATATCAGACTATGAATGGATATAACTAAGTTATTTATTGATGTTCTTCCTTTGATGTCTATGATGTATCTCTAGGAAGCATTCATTACTATACCATAATAGCACACATTTATATAACTATGTATGAATATTTTACTATAAGCTTTTAAACAAGAATACGTTTAATCCTCACAATTACATTTCAGGAATGCATAGACCAGAAATTAAGAAAGAGGAAGAATACAAAACTTGTCCAAGTTCATACAGCAAATAATTATTGTGGCCATTATTTGGAAGAAGGTCAACTGGCTTGAAAGTCTACATTCTTACCTTAATAAGACATCCTGTGGTTAGAAGAAATAGTCTGATACAGTGTAGTGATTTAAAACCAGGTGAGAAAATTCTATGATATCCTCATATTGAAAGATTGTTCCAATGTTTTCCAGTTGAAATTAGTCATGCTCATGAAGGTTTTAACCAATAGTGTAGAGTGAAAGTGATACTATATGACTTTCTATGCTAGGTCATAAGAGACAATGCAACTTATACTTAATTGGGACAGGTAGATTTGGAACTTTGATATACCAAATAAGAAGTCTGAATACCTTGAATTCCTTCATACAGCAAGGAAGCAAAGCCATTTGGAGAGGTTACATATAGAGATTCTGATTGAGAATAAGATATCTGTGCCTATGTACCAGACCTGTGAATTAATGAACCTTCATATTATTCGGGCACCCAACTTTCAACTCATCACCAGCATTTAAGTCTCTCTAGCTAAAGTTTGAGAAACCATAGGATAAAAATGAGCCATCCCCTCAGTGCCCTATCCAAATTCCTAACACATGGAATTCTTGCACATATAAAATAGTTTGCTTAAGTCACTAAATTTGGGCACAATTTGTTATACGACAAATTGCTGAAACAAATTTGGTACCTAGAAGAAGCATGCTGCCATAATAGGAAACTAAAGCATCTGGCACTGACTTTGAGGCTGATTGGCAGGAAGAAACTAGAAAGGTTTTGAGGAGACTGTTGAAGGCTGAAGACAAAATGTAAGAAATTGGTACTGAAAGATAACCTTTGTTATGTGAAGTTTGGCAACACTGACATCAATGATAGTGTGGAAATAGAAAATATATCTAATACACTCAATGATTCACAGGCATAATATGGAATATTCCACCTGTTTATTTTCATTAGCATGATAAAATATAAGAAAAGACAAACTAGAAAAAGGAAAAAAAAAATTCTGATTTACAAGCAAAATATAGAGGAGATAGAAAGGATCCAGTAACAACTGGATTCAAAAATATTTCTCTTCTCCCATGTCTCAGGACAATGTCTCAAATCTTAGACATGTCAGCAAAAAGTCACAAATGTGGCCCAGCTTTTTACAGCAAAATATAATAAAGACGAAGCACAGGATCTGACAGTAAAATGCTTTGGTAAAATCTAAATAAAAAAAAAGTTAAAGTAACATATTAAAAACTTTCAAATATAAGCATGTGGTGCTTAAGGATGAGGATAAGTTCTGAAAGACACATTGTTAGATGATTTCAGCATTATGCAGACATTATAGAATGTACTTACACAAACTTAGATGATACAGCTACTACACACCTATGCTATATGGTATAGCTCATTGCTTCTAGGCTACAAACCTGTGCAGCATTTTTACTCTACTGAATACTGTAGGCAGTTGTATCACAACAGTAACTATTTGTGTATCTAAATATAACATAGAGAAGGTACAGTAAAAATACAGTATAAAAGTAAAAAAATGGTGCACCTGTATAAGAAACTTACCACGAATGGAACTTATGGAACTAAAAGTTGCTTTGGGTGAGTCAGGGAGTGAGTGATGAGTGAATGTGATGGCCTAGAACATTACTGTACATTACCATAGACTTTATAAACACTATACATTTAAACTCCATTAAATTTATAAAATAATATTTTTACTTCTTCAATACCAAATTAACCTTAGCTTACTGTAACATTTTATTTTGTACATTTTTATTTTAAATTAAGTTTTGGACTCCTTTGGGATAATACTTGTACAGCTATATAAAAATATTTTCTTTATATGCTTATTCTGTTAGCTTTTTTCTAATTTTACTTTTTCAACTTTTTGTTAAAAACCAAGGCATAAATACACACATTAGCCTAGGCCCACACACGGTCAAGATCATTGGTATCATTGTTCCACCTCTGCATCTTGTCCCATTAGAAGGTTTTCAGGGTCCTACCAACAGTGTAAAAGCATTCCTATTTCTCCACATCCTGTCCAGCACCTGTTGTTTCCTGACTTTTTAATGATCACCATTCTAACTGGTGTGAGATGGTATCTTATTGTGGGTTTGATTTGCATTTCTCTGATGGCCAGTGATGATGGGCATTTCTTCATGTGTCTGTTGGCTGCATAAATATCTTCTTTTGAGAAGTGTCTGTTCATATCCTTCGCCCACTTTTTGATGGGTTTGTTTTTTTCTTGTACGTTTGTTTGAGTTCTTTGTAGATTCTGGATATTAGCCCTTTGTCAGATGAGTAGATTGCAAATTTTTTCTCCTATTCTGTAGGTTGCCTGTTCACTCTGATGGTAGTTTCTTTTGCTGTGCAGAAGCTCTTTAGTTTAATTGGATCCCATTTGTCAATTTTGGCTTTTGTTGCCATTCCCTTTGGTTTTTAGACATGAAGTCCTCACCCATGCCTATGTCCTGAATGGTGTTGCCTAGGTTTTCTTCCAGGGTTTTCATGGTTTTAGGTCTAACATTTAAGTCTTTAATCCATCTTGAATTAATTTTTGTATAAGGTGTAAGGAAGGGATCCAGTTTCAGCTTTCTACATATGGCTAGCCAGTTTTCCCAGCACTATTTATTAAATAGGGAATTCTTTCCCCGTTTCTTGTTTTTGTCAGGTTTGTCAAAGATCAGATGGTTGTAGATATGTGGTATTATTTCTGAGGGCTCTGTTCTGTTCCATTGGTCTATATCTCTGTTTTGGTACCAGTACCTTGCTGTTTTGGTTACTGGAGTCTTGTAGTATAGTTTGAAGTCAGGTAGCGTGATGCCTCCAGCTTTGTTCTTTTGGCTTAGGATTCTCTTGGCAATGCAGACTCTTTTTTGGGTCCAGTTCAACCATTGTGGAAGATAGTGTGGCAATTCCTCAAGGATCTAGAACCAGAAATGCCATTTGACCCAGCCATCCCATTACTGGGTATATACCTAAAGGATTATAAATCATGCTGGTATAAAGACACATGCACAAGTATGTTTATTGCAGCACTAGTCACAATAGCAAAGACTTGGAACCAACCCAAATGCCCATCAATGATAGACTAGATTAATAAAATGTGGCATATATACACCATGGAATACTATGCAGCCATAAAAAGGGATGAGTTCATGTCTTTGCAGGGACATGGATGAAGCTAGAAACCATCATTCTCAGCAAAGTATTGCAAGGACAGAAAACCAAACACTGCATGTTCTCACTCATATGTGGGAATTGAACAATGAGAACACTTGGACACAGGAAGGGGAACATCACACACTGGGGCCTGTCATGGGGTGGGAGGAGGGGGGAAGGATAGCATTAGGAGATATAACTAATGTAAATGATGAGTTAATGGGTGCAGCACACCAACATGGCACATGTATACATATGTAACAAACCTGCATGTTGTGCACATGTACCCTAGAACTTACAGCATAATAATAATAAAAAAAGAAGGTATTCGGGGCAATAACATGCATGGATCTGTCATCTCCTATGATAACGATGCCTTCTTCTGGAATACCTCCTAAAGACCTACCTAAGGCTGTTTTACAGTTAAATTTTTTATATACAAATAGAAGGAATGCACTCTAAAATGATGATAAAAAGGATACTATAGTAAATACACAAACCAGTAACAGATATTTATTATTATCAAGTATTATGCACTGTACATAATTGTATATGCTATCCTTTTATATGACTGGCAGTGCAATAAGTTCGTTTACACCTGCTATATTAGTCCATATTCATGCTGCTGAAAAAGACATACCCAGGACTGGGAAGAAAAAGATTTAATAGGACTTACAGTTCCACTTGGCTGGGGGGCCCTCAGAATCATGGTAGGAGGCAAAAGGCACTACTTACATGGTGATGGCAAGAAAAAATTAGGAAGAAGCAAAAATGGAAATCTCTGATACACCCATCAGATCTCATGAGACTTATTCATTATCACGAGAATAGCAGGGGAAAGACCGGCCCTCATGATTCAATTACTGCCCCTTGGGTCCCTCCCACAGCACTTGAGAATTCTGGGAGATACAATTCAAGTTGAGATTTGGTGAGGACATAGCCAAACTATCTCATTCCACCACTGGCCCCTCCAAAGCTCATGTCCTCACATTTCAAAACCAATTACGCCTTCCTAACAGTCCTCCAAACTCTTAACTCGCCCAAAGTCTCATCTGAGACAAGGAAAGTCCCTTCCACCTATGAGCTTGCAAAATCAAAATCAAAGTCAAGATAGTTATTTCTTAGATAAAATGGGCGTACAGGCACTGGGTAAATACAGCTGTTCCAGATAAGAGAAATTGACCAAAACAAAGGGGTTACAGGGCCCATGCATGTCTGAAATCCAGCAGGGCAGTTAAATTTTAAAGCTCCAAAATTATCTCCTTTGACCCCAGGTCTCACATCCAGGTCACGCTGATGCAAGAGGTGGGTGCCCATGTTCTTGAGCAGCTCTGCTCCTGTGGCTTTGCAAGGTACAGCCTCCCTCCTGGTTGCTTTCATGGGCCAGCATTGAGTGTCTGTGGCTTTTCCACATGCACAGTGCAAGCTGTCAATGGATCTGCCATTCTGAGGTCTGGAGGATGGTGGCTGTCTTCTCACAGCTCCACTAGGCAGTGCCCCAGTAGGGACACTGTGTGGGCTCTGACCTCACATTTCCCTTCCGCACTGCCCAAGAAGAGGTTCTTCTTGAGGCTCCACCCCTGCAGCAAACTTTTACTTGGGCATCTGAGCATTTCCATACATCTTCTGTAATCTAGGCAGAAGTTCCCAAACCTCAGTTCCTGACTTCTGTGCGCACACAGGCTCAACACTACATGAAAGCTTCCAAGTCTTGGGGCTTCCACCCTCTGAAGCCACAGCCCAGGCTCTAAATTGGCCTCTTTCAGCCATGGCTGGAGTGGCTGGGATGCAGGGCACAAAGTCTCTAGACTGCACACAGCACAGAGACCCTGGACCCGGCCCACAGAACCACTTTTCCTCCTGGACTTCTGAGCCTGTGATGGGAGGGTCTTCCGTGAAGGTCTCTGACATGGCCTGGAGACATTTGCTGCATTGTCTTGAGGATTAACATTAGGCTTCTTGCTAATTATACAAATTTCTAGAGTTGGCTTGAATTTCTCCTAGAAAAAAAAAATGGATTTCTCTTTTCTACTGCGTTGTCAAGCTGAAAATTTTCTGAGCTTTCATGCTCTGTTTCCCTTTTAAAATGGGATGCTTTTAACAGCACCCAAGTCACCTGTCGAATGCTTTGCTGCTTAGAAATTTCTCCCACAAAATGCCCTAAATTATCTCTCAAGTTCAAAGTTCCACAAATTTCTAGGGCAGGGGCAAAATGCCACCAGTCTCTTTGCTAAAACATAACAAGAGTTACCTTTGCTCTAGTTCCCAAGAAGTTCCTCATCTCTGTTTGAGACCACCTCAGCATGGACCTTATTGTGCATATCACTATCAACATTTTTGTCAAAGCCATTCAACAAATCTCTAGGAGGTTTCAAACTTTCCCACATTTTTCTATCTTCTTCTGAGGCCTAACAAACTGTTCCAACCTCTGCCTATTATCCAGTTCCAAAGTCAGTTCCACCTTTTCAGGTATCTCTTCAGCAACACCCCACTCCTGGTACCAATTTACTGTATTAGTCTGTTTTCATGCTGCTGATAAAGACATATTAGAGACTGGGAAGAAAAGAAGGTTTAATTGGACTTACAGTTCCACATGGCTCGAGAGGCCTCAGAATCATAGTCGGAAGCAAAAGGCACTTCTTACATGGCGACGGCAAGAGAAAAATGGGGATAAAGCAAAAGTGGAAACTCCTGAGAAACCCATCAGTTCTCGTGAGACTTAATTCACTATCATGAGAATAGCATGGGAAAGACCGACCCCCGTGACTCAATTACCTCCTCCTGGGTCCCTCCCACAACACATGGGAATTCTGGGAGGTACAATTAAAGTTGAGATTTGGGTGGGGACACAGCCAAACCATATCAACTGCATTACCACAAACATATAAATAATATGCTGCACTACAACATTAAGACTGCTATGACATCGTTGGGCAGTTTTTCAGCTCCCTGATAATCTTAAGCAACCACTGTTGTATAAATAGTCTGTTGTGGACCACAACATCACTATATAGTGCATGACCATACACAAAAGCCTCCGAGGATCTTAAGGAAATGAATGAGAAAAGTCTCCAGCAATAGAATGTCTAAGAACCTCAAGTGCATTATCCCACAGCGACTAAAAGAAAGCCTAGCATAAAAAAGGGCTACTTTCAGGAGATTTATGAGTGTGGCTTTTGTCTAGTGAAGTAGATTGTAAATTGATATATGAGATATCCACGAGGCTTTTAAAGGGATTTTAACATCTTGGACTAATATGATAAAAGTCAAGGGCAAACTTTGTACTTTTTCACTGATACAAATTAGGAAACAAGCTGAGAAAAGCACTCAGCTGCAAATATGGACCATTTTTTAATGGAAAAGGAAGGATGACTCGGAGGGTGAAACTGAGATCTCAGAAGCTGAAACGAAAAGCCATATAAAAAAGCAACTCTCAGAGAACGTAAAGCTGAGTCATACTTAAGAAATTGGCAACATGTTCCCAGGTGCAATTAAGAATTGCTACAGCACAGTGACTACCACTTACCCCCCATTTTCTTACCTTTTTATTGGAATAGTCTATAGTCATGATCCTACACTTGTCCTACCAATATATGTTTAGGGATTGGAAGGCAAGTAACTTGTCCACATAGTTCATAGGTCTTCAGATGCAGACAAACCAAACCACTCCTGAAGATATGAGAATCAGAAGAAGCTCATCCATGCCTGGACCTGGTCTAGGTGAAAAGTTTCCAGAATTTGACACCTATGCTCTTACTATAAAATAGATAATTCAGAAAAGTCTAAGGGATGAATATATTATAAAAAGTTGTAGGAACACAAATGGTTTATAGTCAAAGGTCAGAAGTGGGGTTTTAAAAATTATGTCCACAAATGTTTGACACTTCTCCAATTGAGAGGCAGTCCTTGAATAGAGGCATGCATGTAACTGTTTCAATTAACAGAGTTCTGTGAAATTGGCATAGTGTGATATGCAAGGCTAGGTCATCACAAGAATGAAACTTTGGCTCAAATTTGCCCTTGGACCCCTGAGCCACTTTGTATGATAAGTCTGACTGCCCTGTGGTCACCATGCTTTCAAAAAGCCAGTCAGTGGCCTGTAATCTCAGCACTCTGGGAGGCAGAAGCAGGTGGATAACCTGAGGTCAGGAGGTTGAGACCATACTGGCCAACATGGTGAAACACCGTCTCCACTAAAATTTCAAAAAAATTAGCTGGGCATGGTGGCGCATGCCTGTAATCCCAGCTGCTAGGGAGGCTGAGGAAGGAGAATCTCTTGAACCCAGGAGACAAGGTTGCAGTGAGCCAAGGTTGCACCATTGCACTCCAGCCTGGATGACAATATCTCAAAAAAAAAAAAAAAAAGTTAAATAGATTGCTAGAATCTTTTTTTTGTTGTTGTTAATTACACAACTACATGACAGTCATTAATATTTAAGAGTTTTGTTTATTAATAGTTTTTTTTTCCTTTTTTTTTTTTAACATGGAGTCTTGCTCTGTTGCCCAGGCTATAGTGCAGTGGCATGATCTTGGCTCACTGCAACCTCCACTTCCCAGGTTCAAGCAATTCTTCTGTTTCAGACTTCCAAGTAGCTGGAACTACAGGTGCCCTCCGCCACACCCTGCTAATTTTTGTATTTTTAGTAGAGACAGGGTTTCACTATATTGGTCAGGTTGGTCTCAAACTCCTGACCTCAAATGATCCACCCGTCTCAGCCTCCCAAAGTGTTGGGATTACAGGTGTGAGCCACCATGCCCATCTATTAATAGATTTAAGCAGTTAATTGAAAAGGCTTAACTGAAAAGAAGATATTAGTCTAGAGAGAAGAAAAATATCTAAGGGGAGCTGTCATTATTTAATTCTGAAACTTTTGTCTTATACTCTGTAATTAAATCTCTCCCAAATGAGCAAAATTCTGGGCTTCTATATTCAGGTTTGATTCTATTGAATACGACATTAAACGAAGTTGTCTTGCTAAATTTCCTCATATGCTCTCAATTAGTGTACATACTCCCCTTTCACCCTTCAATAAATGCCTCCCTATTAGTCTGTTTTCAAGCTGCTGATAAAGACATACATGAGACTGGGTAATTTATTTTTAAAAAAGACATTTAATGGACTCACAGTTCCATGTGGCTGGGGAGGCCTCACAATCAGGGCAGAAGGCAAAATACATGTCTTATATGGTGGCAGACAAGAGAGAAATAGGACCAAGTGAAAGAGATTTCCTCTTATAAAACCACCAGATTTCATGATACTTATTGACTACCATGAGAATAGTCTGGCGGAGACTGCCCCTAAGACTCAGTTGTTTCCTATCGGGTCCGTCCCACAACACATGGGAATTATGTGAGCTACAATTCAAGATGAGATTTGGGTGGGGACACAGTCAAACCATATCACATAGCATTTTGTTTTAAGTTCTAGACAACTCCCAGACATCACAGCTTCAACCAACAATGAATGAACATGATTAATGGATAAAATGAAATATTCAAAAAAGCAAAAATAGTTTTTTCAATTTTTAAAAAGTTAGTTATTTTACACAAGGTCATTGAAAATCATATACAGAACTGTAAAATACAACTTATCAGCAATCTCTCTGTCACTATATGTACATATATATACACACACACACAATTATATATGTGTGTGTGTGTTTGTGAGTGTGTATATATACAGTTGACCCATAAACAACACAAATTTGAACCACGTGGGTTCACTTACATGTGAATTTTCTTTCACCTCTGTCATCCCTGAGACAGCAAGACCAACCCCTCCTCTTCCTCTTCCTCTTCCTCCTCAGCCTACTCAATAGGACGAGGACCTTTATGATAATCCACTTCCTCTTAATGAATAGTAAAGATATTTCTCTCCTTTTTGATTTTTGTAATAACATTTTTTCCTCTAGCTTACTTTATTATAAGCATATAGAATATCATCTATAGATAAAATATGTTTAATTCTTAGGTTATTGGTAAGGCTTCCATTCAATAGTCAGCTATGAGTAGTTAAATTTGAGGTAAGTCAAAAGCTAGATGTAGGTTTTCTACTGTTGGGGGGCAATGTTCTAACCTTATGTTGTTCAAAGGTAAATTATATATCTATGTATATATCCCCAAAACATAAAATAGTTACTAACTTAGTGTTTTTATAACTTAATAAACAATTATCACCACCTAAGAAATTGGTGTGTTCTGAACGTAAAGAATAAAGCATTCCAACGGACTTATTTTAAGCCTTCTTGAAACTATTTTAAACTTATAAATGGTAAAATTCTGTTTAATAATTAATCAACACAATTTTAAACTAATCCAGTATTAGTTTCTTCTCAGACCATTTTTGAGGCTATTATTAAAAAACATTTATTAATTCTGAGTTATCAAGCATAAACACATAACCACTATGTAAAATTAGTTTTCCATTTGCTAGCTTCTAATGAAAAACAGTGTTGAAAATAAGTGAATAATAACTGAATGTGCTATTAACAAAATAGCCAACAGCTGATGTGGTATCAAATAAATGCTATAAATTGATTAAGGTGGTGATATTGTTATAATATGTAAAGTGATGTTTTCCTGGTTTTTTTCATTAGCTAGGAGGATTTCTTGAACACCTACTACATGCCAAAAACTCTTCACTGGTCTCTGTCCTGAGGAGATTGTAGTCAAGTAAATTTAAAAACACTGCAAAGAAATTTTAAAAAGCATTTTAAAAGCATGGAGAGTGGGGGTTTTCCATTTAAATTTTAAAATTTAAATTTTCCAATTTAAAAGCATTATATTTTGTGTAAATCTTTCAGTCTGTTTAGTTTGTTGACAATACAAATCACAATGTAGGCTACTGGAAACCATCTATAGACCTGTGCTAAATATTATCCATCTAGTATGTAGAAGGTGGATTGCGTTCTTCAACTGTTAATTCACAACTCAATATGGGAAACACTATTGAAAAGGTTCAAAGGGAGCTGACCTCACAGAGGGAGCTCCCCTGAACTGAGTAAACAGGGCCTGAATTCAGCAAAGTGGAGACTCATGTACATCACATTATAGATTTCTGGTTGGAGTTAGAAGAATTGTTATGTGTAATATGCTAACTTGGCATATGGAGAAATATCATTTCAAAGACATTTAGTTAATGCTTCAGATATTTGCAAATATTTGCATTTTCTTTGAACATTTTTAGCACTCTCTAAAAACAAAACATAGTTGAATTTGACTTGCTTAGTGCACATTTCAAGTCGAAAAAAGCAATTGAAAACTACTAGTTTTATATTAAGATGATGAAAATGAACCTACATTGATTAAATGCTTAAATAAGTTTGGAACGAGTTTAACAAAAGCTTTCCAAACATTTGTGAAACTTTTTATAATCTTCCTTACATGTGGGATTGGTAGTAAAATCTGATACCAGGGGTAGCTTTTCAAATACATTTCAAAATAATAAGACCTGTCAGTGTTCCATTTGAATCATTAACCGTATATGCTCCCTTCCCATATGTACCAATGGCTTCCTCGCACACTTGTGGTTACATTACCTCCTACCGCTAAATGCATTCCCACTCCAATATACCTGCCTGCCTATTGTATAATATTTTTAGTTTCCTAGAAAATAAATTTAAAAGAATAAATGTAGTTTAAGGACTTTTTTTTTTTTTTTTTGCCTTTTACTAGCATTCTATTTTTGTTCATACATGATTATTTTACCCCCAGATACTGGAAGAGAAAGAATTCTAAATTCAGAGTTAGAAAACTGTAGATATGATTATACATAATTTTGTGACATGGGAAGATTCAAATAAAAGTCTCAGGCTTGCAATATGATTGTCAACAGAAAGAGACGGACTGAAACTCAGGGAGGGATGGACTGAAACTCAGGAAGGGTTTCATCTTGGTAGTAACTTTAATCAATTTGGTAGTGGGTGTCTGAGAGCTATTCTGAGACAGATTCTGAAAACAAGTCCATTCAGACTAAGAATCCCAACACTCAATGTGGATGAATGCCATGAACATGGGCTCATGATACTTGTGACAATGTTGCCATGTAGTTACCATATCTGCCCAAGATAATGTGCTAGGTTGTTTCCAGCTCTAACAGCTTATGATTCACTTATTCCAGTCCCCTAAATTACTTCTATCTCCAGAGGAAATAAGTCAATTCTTATTTTCACAGCTGGGGAAATTACTGTCAAAGTAAAATTTGAAAGTTATATAAGTACCCTTTGTACCCTTTCTTAACTTTATGTTTAGTGATAATGTTTATACTCAAATAGGAGAGTGGATTAGTCGTAAAAATAAAACAACAGAGGACTAAAAGACTTTGCCAATACATGTACTCAGATATTATTTCCAATTTCCAGAATAAAATTTCAGTTTCTTACACAACAATTAAAATATGGTGGTGCTCACCAAAACTACTTTCATCTTGCTATAGTGTACAGCTTTGCCTAGGTAAGGAAAGCATGGTAGGGTTGCTGAAAATAGCTCAATGTAAAAACCATTGAGTCTTTTCGTAAAGTCTTAATCTTGACTTATTTGTGAATATTTATTAAAGGATAATTATATGGCAGACTTCTAATAATATGGAATCCTCAGATCTAACTTTGAAGTGTTGATGTAAGAAGGAAAAATCTATTCCATGACAATAACACTAATACTGCCATTAATCCTGATACTAACATAATAGTAACACTAGTAATATATAATATTTACCATTTACTTTATGCCACTGTGCTAATGGGTTTACAAGTATGAATCCATTAAATCCTCACAACAGCCTCCCTTATGTATTACCATAATTTGAGATAAATATGTAGTAAATAATTTGTCTAAGATTATCTAGATGGTTGAGTCCATGATTCAAACACCAGCATTCTAGTCCTAAGGTGTCTTTAATTGGAAATTGTCACAGCAGAATAAAGTTCTTCAATTTATAACTAACAAGATACTTATTAGATTGCCATTGGAATAAAAAACTTCAAGAGCTTGTAAGTCTTGGTTATTTTGTCATTCAACAAATATTTCCTGAGAGTTTACATGTACCAGGTAAATGCAATGATGAGAAGATACAAGTTCCTTCATTTCACAGTATCTGGAGTCTAGCCTACTTCTGAACATAGATGTCAAACCCAGACCTGTGCTATGCAGGTAAGGAACATTATAATAACTATAACATAGAAGAGGCTACTGAAGCAACCTGATATATAATACATTACATACAGTCTTACCTGAACCTACAAAAATTGCAGTTTAAAGACTTTGTACATTAATAGGAAGAAGAATGCACAGAAACTCTCAAAAGCTTCCTCTGCAGGACTAGCTAACATTTTTTCATTGCTAGACATGTCAGAGTCTTAGAAAGGAGCAACTGGAATTCCATTTAACAAAATAGACATAAAAGGCAAAAAAAAAAAAAAAATAGAGATGGAAGACTAACAGTCTAATTTGTCTGCTAGTCAGTAATGTGCTGCCCTCATTCAATGCCTAAATTGATCAATGTTCCCATTGTAAGCTAAGTTTCTTTCAGAGTTTTTGAGGTCTTAATCTTTCACTCCATTAAATCCTATTGTAAATAATAATGATAAAGCTACCTCATTGCAATACATGGCGTATTTGGCTCTCCTGAATCATCCCTGGGTAGGGAGTTTCCTATGTACACCTAATTCAATCATGAATAGCAATTATTACAGATAATAAAATGGGGTTTCTGCTCCTGCAGCTTAAATAACATGGTTGAGGAGTATTAAGCAGATATTTGTATATTAAGGGTTTTGCAATCTTGGTTGCAATATTGTGATATTACTAACACTTTGCAAATATTTACTTTAGCAATGTCACTCATTTTGAAGTAGAAATGCCCATGTAATTTCGCAAACATTGTAAATCATCATAGTTTTCATTTATGAATGTGTTTTCACAGTGTAGCCCCTAAAAATGGTAGTAATACAAATGTACTTCAGTGCCTCTGTATGTATCTTTATCTTAGATATGAAATTTAACTTGGAAAAATTATATTGTAAGCATTAGAAACAGATGTTTTTTATGCATACTGATTAGACCATTAGTTGGTTTTCTTCTCAGTTCTTCCATAATTACTCATGACATGTCATTCACTGGCACAGTGCTACCTTGCCACTTTCAGTGACCCAAAACTAACCTTTTCCAAAGAAGTGCAGAAAACTCTACTTTTTCCTTTGGAAAGTTGGAGGTCAACTGAAAGGTTGCTTTGGTAGAAAAGGGTTAAAATTCCACTAGCTAAAATCTCCGGAGGGATTACATAACTCAAAACAAAGGAAGTTAAATACTTAGCTTACCAAAGTATGCAGAATGACAGAAAAAGCATCTGTCTAGAGAGAACTTCATCCTCATGACTATAATCTACCTCTTTGTTTATGGCTGGTGCACTGAATGCCTTCTTATAGCCTTTAACCCACCGGGGCTAAGAGTGGCCTTACTAAGAGCCCAGACTGCACAAAGGTACCTTGAAAGTTGGCTGAGACAGAGTGTAAATCTCCACTTTAGCCCACCAAGATGACACCATACTTTCTTCCAAGTCTCGGAATCCCAAGCCAACATAGGAGATGAGTAGGAATATAAATTAAAACTCCTTCATGCTTAAACTCTTTCTTTTATGGTTCTTATTCCCACATATGGATTAAATTTTTACTTTTGCAGAAGGGCATTCTTTTCTAGAAACATGCTCATATAACAAAGTTCAAGTCCCGTTTCTCTTTCATTTGATCTTCAGGGTCTCCACTGAATGTCCACTGCTCTCTATTAATGTGACTTTAGCAAGTTTGTCCACTTGAGTAAATTTGGGTTCCAGGAACACCAGGGGGCTCTTTGCCCTTGTGTTTACCTTCAAGGTCAAAGCCATGGAAATCATGTCACACAGCTTCTTTCTGAACATGTTGGCTCATTTATTTCAAGGGTTCCATATTCCCTGGGAAGTTGTTCTTTCCAAAGTCAATTTTAAGGTTAAGCAAATATTGGTGCATATAGCAGTGCGTCCCAGTGCTTCCTTCTTTGATTTCTTTTACATGCAAAATTCTAAGACACTGTCATGAGTTCTTCAGAGAAAAGTTTCTCTGCACTTCTAACAGGTCATTTTTTCTTTTAGACATATTTTTCCATATGCCATAGTGAATGGATATTAAAGATGCATTTAGAAACCTATAATTGATGAAAACAGAATCTCAGGTTTATGATATCTCTCACAATAATATAAAGAATGAAAGTTCTGTATCTCTCATTTTCTATTAAACACATACACACAGAAATGGGTATGAAGTGTCCATAAAAATAGAAGACTATGGAAAACTTTCTGTCCAGCATTAACTCCATTGGAATATCTATGAAACTTCATTCCATAAACTTGGTTTGTCTGGCCTTCTATCTGCATTTTGGGCTTTTCAGTTGACAATAAAGGCAAATTAACTTGCATACAAAAAGGGATTTTCTTTACTAAAAGGTAGTTAATACTTTATTTTAAAATGTGTCATAGATCGTTGCATTTTGAAATTAAGGTGTCTGAAGAAAACCAGTTGAGATGTTAATGTCTTTGTCCATTTAATTATCTGAAATGATAATAACTAGAATAGTATTTAGTTATTCTAAAACATAAAGAATGCTGCTTGCAACAGTAAATACATCTTCAGGTAAACAACTTTTATACTAGAACATACATACATATATATTTGTATAGAATATATAGATGTGTGTGTGTGTGTGTGTATATATCCATATGCAGGTACCTATGTATTATTGAAGCACATGTTTCAATTTAATTGATAGTTTAATAAACATGTTTATTCCATTTGATGAATTTATGGTGAATATCACCTTACTAAATAGTTTTCCTTATGTAATTTTACATATATGAGATTGCATTCAAAATTGAAATCCTTGCAATATTGAAAGTTAGATGACCAAAGTTGAAGTCTTTATACTGCTATTTATCAGTTTTTCCCTTGGCATTCCTGAGCCTCATTTACCAGCATCACATTTTGAAATGTTGTCACTGTTTACCTCCAATAGGTTAAAAAGGTGTCTACCGTACATGGTTGCTCAAAGCCCCAAATAAGATACCACTTGGAGAAATAATTAGTAAACTATAGTGTTTACAATAACCTCAGGAAAATTAATTAATATACAACATTTGGCAAGCATATTTCATATTTAATTATACTATTGGTGGGAATGTAAATTAGTACAGCCACTCTGGGAAACAGTATGCAGTTTCTTCAAAACACTAAAAATAGAAATACATATTACCTAGCAAGCCTACTGCTGGGTATATATCCAAAAGAAAGAAAATCAACATATTGAAGAGAGATGGGCACTCTGATATTTACTGCAGCACCATTCACAATAGCCAAGATATGGAATCAATGTAGGTGTCCATCAAAAGACAAAAGGATTAAAAATGGGATATATTTACTCATACAATGAAATAAAATCCTGTCATTTGCAGCAACACAGATGGAACTGAAGGACATTAGGTTAAGGGAAATAAGCCAGGCACAGAAAGATAAACAATGCATGTTCTCATTCATATATGGAAGTTATTTATAAGGAAGCGGTGAACAGAATGGTGGTTACCCAAGGCTGGAAAGGGGAGTGGGGAGAGGGAGATGGAGAAGGGTTGGTTAATAAGAACATATACATAGTTAGAGAAGAAGAAATAAATTGTAGTGTTCAATAGCACAATAGAGTGACTAAAGTTAAAAATAATTCATTGTATATTTCAAATGGCTAGAAGGTAAGATTTGAAATGTACCCAACATAAAGAAATGCTAATCGTTTGAGGTTATAGATTTTTCAGTTACTCAGATTTGATCATTACATATTTTATCCTTGTATCAAAATATTACATGTACCCCATAAATATGTGTAACTATCATGTATTAATAAAAATAATAAAACCAAAATAAAAATAAATAAATTATGTTCACTTGTGATGTGTGTAATATTTGTGTCCCCCTCCGACAGATACATATGTTGAAATCCTAACTCTCAATGTGATGGTATTAGGTGGTGGGATCTTTGTGAGGTGACAAGGTAATATAAATGGGGCCCTCATTAATGAGATTCATACCCTTATAAAAGGGACCCCAGAGAGCTCTCTCACCCTCTTTTTTATTTTTATTTTTTTGAGACAGAGTCTTGCGGTATTGCCCAGGTTGGAGTGCAGTAGTATTATCTTGGCTCACTGCAACCTCTGCCTCCCAGGTCCATTCTCCTGCCTCAGCCATCCAAGTAGCTAGAATTTCAGGCATACACCACTATGAAGAGCTAATTTTTGTATTTTTGTAGAGATGGGATTTCTCCATGTTGGCCAGGCGGGTGTTGAAGCCTGACTTCAAATGAATCACCCTCCTCGGCCTCCCAAAGTGCCGGGATTACAGGCGTGAGCCAGGGCGCCCAGCTTTACCTTCTTTTTTGTCATGTGAGAGCACAGCAAGAAAATGGCCATCCACGAACCAGGTGGCAGGTCTTCTGGTGCCTTGATCTTGGAGTTTCCATCATCCAGAATTATGAGAAACTAGTCTTTGTTGTTTAAACCTCCTAGTCTATGGTATCTTGTTGTAGCAAAGTGAATGGAGACACTGGCATTTTTCACATTACTTGTTGAATCTCTCTACTTTGATAGCAGTTCCTGAAGCATTGAAACGTGTAAAACACCATTTCTCTGAGTACTTTTGTAGCCAAAATGTTAGCTCACCATATTTTATACAAAGCAGCAAAATACAGTTATTAATACCGGTAAACAAATTGGATGTGTTTTGAAGATCTTGAAGGAAAATTAACTAAAAATGATAGAAGGCTTATTGATCCTTTGACTCAAGTACATTCTTTTCAGTGAACCCACTGGAAGAGACTGCTTCCAGGTCCTATAGGCTTGTCCACTGAATAAGTATTATATGTCTTAGATAAACCTACTCTTCTTGCTATTGGCCTTTTAGTTCCACACAGCAGTAGGAAGCCATGGGCAATCTGGAAGATAGAATGGCGTATGAAATTCATCTACTAGTAAAGGAGTTCGGAGTATAGAATCAAGCTAGACATTGGTTATGGTATATGAATGAATATAAATAAAATTCCTCTGTTACTGGAAGCAGTAAACCATGGATCAGCTTCCCTTCTACTTTCTCTAGTATTCCTCAGGCCAGTTCATTTTTACACCATTTCCTTCTGCAGTAAGCATTGCTATATTATGCCTAAGCATAAAAATGAGAATCAAACTAATTAACTTGCTTAACTTTTCTCAGGTTTTCTCCCAAGTCAATGACTCAACTTAGTTCTCTGCACAATGGCTAGCCAATCAAGTTTCATTTTGTTTTTACCTCTTTCTGTTGCATTAACAAATGGTAAGGTTTTTACAAGAGTGTAGTATTATTTTGAAATTTTATGCGACCATATGTGAGGAAATTCAAATTTATGATTCCCTCATCAGTAAGCACAAGCTGACTGTGTTCTGACAATCCATATATACCATAACAGCTTCTGTAAAAAGAGACTTAAGAGACTCATATTTTATAGTTTGGAAAATTCCAGAACCAACTCTTGTGCTAAAATGGTAGCTATTATTTTTATTTGTTTTAATCATCATCATCAACAAAACATGGTTCACTCTCCAAAATATTTGGAATGTGATCCATTGCAGATGTAAGGTCAAGTTTGAGGGCTATAACGACGAAAGGAACTACTTATTGGTATTAGGTCATTTCATCTGGGTTGGTGATTAGTGTGCTAACCCGGATCTGTCATTGCTTGAACAAATCTCAAAAACAGAGAACCAACATGAGGGCCTTGCTTATGAAGAATCACTATGCTCTTGTGTTCCGGTCATGGATTTATAGCCTCACAAACTGTCTACCCTCTACCAACTTTTGATGAGATACACAGAATAAATGTTTTTTCAGATTCCTTCCTTCTTCCTCAAATCCGATAATTATTTTTGGAGTTTGTATCCTGCATGGAAGTCCATTTCAGCACTTCCTATTTTTGATGCTGATTGTTGCACATGATGCAAACTTGACCTGCTGTATCCCATATATTCCAGATTCGCAGCTGTGAATGGCTGGTTTTCAGATTAGGTCTTACAAAGTTCCTAACCTTGGTATCTCTGTCACTCTGTACGTGACCTTATCATGCAGAGTAAACACATAAATATGAGGTTCTCAGGAATTATAAAGCCTTTTCCAAGAGGTCTGAGTTCAACCCTCCCCCTTTCTTCTCTTGGGTTTATACTCTTCTCCCTTTAGCACTCTGCCCTATCAAAACACTTCATGAAAATATCTGGTTAGCCCATCACACTGTGATTTATAAAGCTTGGTGTATTGTCATTCCCAGGTGCATTTGAACTTTAACCCCAGACAAGGAGCCTTAAATCAAAAAAATGGCGCTGTAATTAACTTTAATAATTTATGGTCTCTGTGAGCAAGTGAAAGATGGATTTGGGAAGTTAGGGAGTGGGTTTCTATTTAACCCTGAAACCATATATTAATTGATATGCCATCTCTGTGATAAGGACCATTTAGAGATTAAATCATTTAAACATTCTTCTATCTGTTATGGAAATACAGAAATCTTTGCCTGAGAATTCATAAGAGGTGATGAAAGGAATAAAAAATATTTTATATAATGGTCAAGTCAGAGTGAATCAAAGAGCCAGTTCCAAAATTTGAATATATTAATGAAACCTCAGAGTCTTAAAGCTCACATGCTCCACTTCACAAAATCCTAGGTGACTATGTTCCTTATTCTACAATTTCTCCCACTAATAAGAAATAAAAAGTCATGGAACTAAAGGTGACTATCTTAATATCAATTCCCAGGGAGGCTCCCTGCTGGATCTGTTTTCTGCATGGATGACTAAGTAGAATAACACAGAAGGGGATCTCTTTAAATTGTTTGTTGTGGAGAGTTAGAGAGTCTGGGTAAAATTTCTTGGTCTTTCAATGTATCTGTCTCAGATATCTGAATAAAGAGGTTATGGATACTTCACTATAACTTGTTTATAAATCTGTGACTGATTTTGCTTCCATAGGTTTAACACTCTAGAGTTGTATGAAGCAATAGTGGTGCCTGTGGCAGAAAGCAATGAAACAGAACTTTACAAATTAGGAAGAGTCCTTGGATTGCTGTCATTAGTCCATTGTTGCCTAAAAGCATCCATTTTGGAGGTAGAAGTGTGGTCCAATTTCCATAGAAGGAAACTGAGTTGTCTAATTAGGAAAAGACCAGAATTCTCAGTTTAGCGAAGTTGTCAAGTAGAGGAACTTTCAAATAAATAGCATCTTGGCCCCAAATAAACTATGTTAAAATCAGTCATCACCATTTACTGCTTCTGTGACCATGAAGTAGTTATGTAACAGTCTAAAGGCTCAGCTTTGTCTGTTATACAATGAGGATAATAATGATATCACCTACCTTAAATGATGGTTGTGAAAATAAAATGAGGCAATACTTGAAAATTTCCTGACACATTTTAAATGTTCAACATTATTTTTGTTGCTGTTGTTGCCATTTTATAATCCTTATCTCCAAGGATAATATATTGGCAAAGCATCAGTTATCAACAACAGCCTTGAAGGAGAGAGTTGAAGAGAGTATTTTTTTTTTTTTTTGACATCACAAGGGTAAATATAAAGCTGTGTCATTAGTTCAAGTTTAAGCTAAGACTGCTCCAAATTTCCACACATTGAATGTTGAAACCATACTTGACTTTGGCATCAGGCAATGTCATTTAATATGTTCATATGGCTTTGCATGCCGTTAAGCATGCACTGTGTATTATTTTATGATGTTTGAGTTGGACTCATACTTTTTGGGTGCACGTATTTGTGTTTTTTCAGATTATTGTGAAAACCTGGAGAAACCTGTTTCCAATTTCATGATCGTTTATCACTAATCTAAAATGACTGCAGCATTACCTACAGACCTACAGACAGGAAGCTCTAAGAATTGGATCCATCATATATTTGCACAGAAGCTCTGTTAAACCAGTTTTATGCTTACATAGATGAAAGTGACAGTCTGATGGGAAAGGGGACAAAGTATTATACTTAGCTACAGAATGAAAAAATAATAATTTATGTAATTCAACAAAAGGTAAAGAAACAATATTATTGGTGCTTTCAGCAGTTGCTTGATCACTGGAAACTTACTGTCTCTTCAAGTTTCTAATATTCTCTATAGAATCACCCTCACCTGGAGTTTTCATTCACGAACAAATTTAAGAGAAAGAAAGCCAAATTATGGTTTTCCATTTGGGATAGTACCCTTAATCAGGCATAAAGTGCACTTTTCCTGGAAAATCTTCAAACGAGTTTGGAAATATTGCAGCTGTGAAGTAATTAAGGTACTTGGAGACTCTAAAGCAATTTATGTGACTATAATCACAAATGTCAT